>NC_091690.1:53242500-53867500 GCF_041296265.1 Equus caballus
CTAAAGGCTTTCTCACATTCCTTACATTGATAAGGCTTCTCACCATTGTGCATTCTCATATATACAGTAAGGTGTGAGAAACTAGCAAAGGCTTTTCCACATTCCTTACATTTATAAGGCTTTTTTCCAGTGTGAGTTCTTCTGTGTTTTATAAGACCTGAAGAATCAATGAATGCTTTCTCACATTTATTACGCTCATATGATTTTTCTCCAGTGTGAACTTGCATGTGAATATTAAGTTTTGAGACACAAGTAAACTCTTTGTCACACTTCTTACAAACATAGTGTTTCTCTCCAGTATGAAATTTTATATGTTTAGCAAGATCTGGGGAATAAAGAAGGCTTTCTTAAATTTCTTACATTCCACAGGCACCAGTCCACTGTGAGTTCTTAAATGTTGAGTAAGATGTGAAGACCCAGTGAAGGTTTTCTTAAATTCTTACATTCAAAGGGTTTTTCTACATTGTGAGTTCGCATGTGCACAAAAAGGCTTATAGAAGGAGAATAAACTTTCCCATATTTCTTAAGAGCATATGTTTTATCTCCATCATGAATTCTCATACATTCTCTAAGATGTGAGGAAGAAGGTAAGCCTTTTCCACAGTCAGCGCATTTACAGGATTTCTCTTGAGTATAAGTTTTCTTGTGAACCAGAAGATGTAGATTTTGGCTGCAGGCTGTTTCACATTGATTACACTTAGGAGGTTCCTCTCCACTATGGGTTTTCTTAAGTAGTTTAAGGGCAGAGTTCTTTGTGAAGGCTTTGCCACACTATTACACTCACAAGTTTTCTTTCTGATGTAAGTACTCCTGTGAGTTTTATGGTATGAGCGTTCACTCAAGGCTTCTTCACAATGGGAAAAGTTAAACGATTCCTCTCCATTGTGTTTTCTCTCCTGTTGAAGAGATTATTGAGAAAAGTTTCCTAGGTTTACTATGTTCAGAGATTCTCCCCTCTGCCTTGAATTGTGTTAGACTATACAGGAAACAAATCAGTATGACTGAAGTATTTTTGTTTTTTCTTCCATTTTCACTGCAATGCACGGTACCAGACCTGCGTGCTTTCAAGCAGTATGAAGTGACAATTCTGTAGAAAGTTCTGTTGTATTCTTTATTTCACAAGGATTCTTACAGAGTTTAGCTGGTAAGTGATCGAGACAGAATTATTTATCAAAAACTTCATCTGAATTATATATATGGGAATATTTAGCTGAGTGAACACTGATGAAATATATTGTGAAGGGTATTTAAAGTATTTGCCAAGTTCACTCTCCAAGACTCTATAAGAAACAGCTTCTTTTTGGGTGAATAACACTAGCCTCAAACGTCTTTCATGATTATTGTGCTGCTTTTCTAATTTATGGAATTTCCAATCTTCTACTAGTGTGGAAGGCAAGGAATTACACCTTGTGAATCTTACCATTTCCACCACACTGGATGTTTCCCCTGCAAAATATTCTGCTGAGGTTCTGACCATTTGGTATTAAGACATGTGTCCCAATCTGAAATAAGATTAAAAAAAAATAAGTTCTTGGAGAAATAAATGATGGAAGGAAGGTTTTAAAAATGAAGGCCAATGTGTATTTACTTTCAAACATTAACTTAAAATATATTGAAAAAAAGAAATAAATGAAAACAGAGATTGAGAAGTTTGGTTGTATTAAGAGTTTGGCAGTGATAAGGTACTGTGGTCACAGTTAGGTGATTTACTAAGAAATGATTCTATAAACATTGAGACTAACAGTGAACAGAAAGCAGTATAACCAGGAAAACAAAGTTGAAAGAAATGGATAAAGAGCTAAATGCAAATGATAAATTTGAAGAAGAAATGGGACAGATCTTACTGTCCCCAGGCCAAAAGGAAGTTTAAGAAGGTGGATGAAAAGTTAAAGAAAAAGGGAAGTTTGAGGTACGAAAGGAACCTTAGAAACCAAGTGGCCTCAGTATTCTTAGAAAAAAAAAAAAAGATCTTCAAAGCTTCCTATTTAACATTTCCAAATGGTCTGCACCTTTCATGGATTAGAGTTGTTTCACATAAAGAACCACACCTGCCTTCTCCCTCGCTTTGCAGAACTCTTCCCAGTGTCCTCAGCTCTCCTCTTTGTTCCACCTGAAAGATCAGACCAGGTCTGCTCTCAGAGAAAGACGACTGATGTAAGAAGAAAATGCAAGGATGGCAAATACTTCCATAAACCAAGGGGCCAAAATTCTGCTCTTCAGGGATATCAAATAGTGTTGGTATAATTTGAGAAACAACAAAATGCTCATGCCAACTCTAATAAACCAGAAAACTTTCAAATAAACTAAAGTGCAAACACACATTCTGTCTCTCATTGGGCACCAAAAGGGTTGCTGATCTTTCCCCTGAAATCCCGGCTCAAGCTTGTATAAACATTTTTGAAGTCCTAAGCCTTTTACCCATAGAGAAAGTAAAGCCAGTGCAATGAACAGATCTTCATTTTCATGAGGAAAATACTTGATGGTAAGGTCCCTGAGAGCAGAAACAATGTCTGCTCTGTTTACTACTGCATTGCGATTAATAAGCACAGAGCCTAAGATACATTCACTTTAAAAATATTTGTTCCTGAAAAAACTAAATGAAGAAATGCTATCAGCCTTACGTATTGCAACCAGATTCTTGTAGTTCTCCAGCATCACATCTCTGTACAGGTTTCTCTGAGTTTGTTCCGGCAAAGTCCACTCCTCCTGGCTGACTTCCACAGACACGTTCTCTCACTGGGTCCTAAACCATCACAGACATCTTGGCATCAGGAAATTGCCATCTCCACCAATATTCACTGGAGAAAGAAGAAGGGAGATCCAATGCCTAGACAGGGTTCCACGTTCTCCCACCACCTCCCCGAGGGCTTGACCTTCTCCTCTCTACCTGGACATACTCACTGGTGATTTCATCCAGTTACATAGCTTTAAGAGCACCTCTTTCACCCGACTGAATGAATGTATCTACCTCCTCACAACCAGACTGTGACCTCTTCTAGTCTGACTTTTCTCTACTGATAGGATTTAACACAGTGCTGAGCAGATTACAGATATAATAAATGCTGGTAAATGAATGAATCATTCCTCCAGTGACAGCACAAATTCTGAGAATTGCATGTCTACTCTCTCACTGTCTATCATAGCAAAATGACAACACACGATCAACATGGATGAGAATCGGATTGAGTTAATAAATAGTGTCCTCCCTCGGAATCCGAGGGAGACTGGTGCCAGGACCCCCCCCCCCCCCACTTCCCTCCCCGAGGATATCAAAATCCACAGATGCTCAAGCTCCTTATATAAAATGGCATAAAATGGCGTGGTATTTGCATATAACCTACACACATCCTCCTGTATACTTTAAATCATCTCTAGATTACTTATAATACCCAGCACAATGTATACAATATGTAAATAGTCGTTATACCATGTTTTTAGGTAATAATGATGAGAAAAAAGTATTCCTGAGGCTGTAGCACGTTACTTAGCTAGCCTTAAACTCCTTGCTCTGGCTCTCCTCAACCCCCTCACAGTAGTGCTCATAGAGGGTAAGTGCTTTTCCACTCATAGTTTTGCCATCAACAGGGATATGCTTCTGTGACATGTCCTCTAGCCACACACGATGCTTTCTCAGTGTTTGCAAGTGCTTTACCGTGAACCAGAGAGACCATTTTTGCCACTGTAGGGGCAGCACTAGCACTTCCATGAATTCAAGCTCCTTCTGCTTGATTGTGCAAATGCTCAGTTTCTTCTTCCTGACCTCACAGCCCTTCAACAAGCGCCATGACACTTTTCAAAAGATCTAAGATTTTTATTTTCTCATAGAGAGAGAGCACTTAACACTCCCTCTTAGCCTTCGAGGGATTGCTTTTACCACTTAATTGCTTTTTAGGAGCCATTTTTTTCACAGAAACAAAGGGTGCATACAACACAAGTAGCAAATGAGCCAGACTCAAGGTGAAGCATGCTCAAACAAGGAGTGCTGAAGAGACTGAGGATCTGTGAAATGCCAGCAGGCTACAGCAGGGTATGCCTTCACATCACTTCATTTGCATGGCTTCTGCATAGTACTCAGCATGCAGCAAATTCAAGTTTTGCTTTTTGGAACCTTTTGGAGGTTTCCTTTTTTTTTTTTTAATATTTTTGATCCATGGTTGGTTGAATCTGCGGATGTGGAACCTGCAGATACAAAGGGCCAACTGTACTGGGACAACAGTACCATTTCCCTATGTAACCTGTCAACCACGTGAGAGGTCCTGAGGAAATTTAACTGGAGACTCAGGCCCTAAGCAGGCCCTATTTACATTAAGAAGCTCCGTTCCACTAGAAGGAACCCTGTCTACCTGGTAGGAAGAAGCATGCACTTTAATAAAAGAATATATTTTCTACTTACCTGAGACTAATTTGTCAGAGATCCAGCCACAGTCTTTTCCCCTTCTGACTTCTCCTTATGAAGACAGAAAAAGTCTTGGGAAAGACGACCTTGTGGAGAAGAAATAAAACCTGAGAACCCAGGCTGCCCAGTTTCCACACTCACAAGCCTGAAAGCCATTCCACACTAATACTAAATGGACACACACACACACCTGCCATAAAACGCCCGAGCAGCCTCTCTCATCTGAAGTTACGAAAGAAAAGGGGTTCTGGACTTTGATAAACAGGAGGAGGAGTTTAATAATCCCATTTTACAGATAAAAAAATTCAAAGTCCAGAAAGATAGAGTTGTTGTTTGCCAACAATGATAAAACTCATCATATGATTAAGCAAAACTTCTCCCAAAAAAATATACATACTTACTCCTCCTTTCCAAATACCAGGACTTGGACAACAGGATAGTCTATCTGCTTAAGGCCCCTCCTAGACAGCTGAGAAGCAGGACTGCTCAGGCCCTGATCAGAAGACGGGCCGTTCATGGGCTAGTTAACACAGGGTCTCTGAAAGGAGCATCAACAAGGACTTACCACAAGGGGAAAGATCAATGTCTGGCATCCATTGAGTCAGAGAGTGAAATCTGCCCAAATATTTCTTGTTCCCAAAGTCTCTTCAAGACAGTGTCTGAATTTAATGGATAGGTCAATCTCAATTCCTCTTGATCAGGTAGTAACTGGGAGTCTTGCCTCCTACCGTCACTCTTTAAGCAACAGGTAATACTCATCTGCCATCAAGCATCATTTATCAGCCTCTGTGGAAGATGAGGTTATATATGTGAAAGCCAACAGAAACTGTAGAGTGCTAAACCACATGAATATAAACAATAACAACTGTCATTTACTGAGTACTCATTATATGTCAGAAACAGTAGTAGCTCATTATCAAAATAGTTATTATTAATGTCATTCAACAGTTGAGGCAATCTATGTTCAGACAGGAGTAGTAACTGGCCCAAGATGACCAATTAAGCAGGAGTGAGTCTGGGTTTGAATGCGGGTTACTCTGTCTCAAAAGCCTGAACTTCTGAGGTTACTATTATTCTCCAACATGACTGGAAGATGATCTCGAAATGGTGTGCAGGAAATGATTAACACAGCATATCTGGGTTGCTCAAACTCGGCACTTTCCTGAGAAAGTCCTGTCTTCAGGACGCACCTTTGGCTTGTCTTGTGGAAAATGACCTCCGAGCCCATGGAATATCCTGCCGGATAAGAGTTTTTGTATGCCCCAGGACCTGGACCATACTATACTAGTTTGCACAGTTTAAGCTAACAAGGTGATTGATAGTGACCACCTGTTTTTATATGCCTCAGACTTTGGGCAACGTAAGTTCAAACCCTGGGGGGCTGAAGTCAGTCATGCAGGTGCTACACGGCCACGTAACTGACCTCCAATAAAAAACCTGGATGCCAAAGCTCAGGTGCTACAGACTGAATGTTTGTGCCCCTACCCCATTCATATACTGAAACCTAATCCCCAAAGTGATGGTATTTGGAGGTGAAGCCTTTGAGAGTCGATTAGGTCCCTTATGCAAAAGGGATTAGTACCCTTATAAAAGAGACCCCAGATAGCTCCCTTGTCCCTTCTGCCATGTGAGGATGCAGAAAGAAGACCATCATCTACTAATCAGAACGTGAGTCCTCACCAGACACCAAATCTGCTGATGCCTTGATCTTGGTGTTCACAGCCTCCAGAACTGTGAGAAATTTCCGTCGTTTGTAAGCCACCCAATCCGTGATATTTTTGTTACAGCAGCCCACCGACCAGACTAATGCATGATGGGCTTCCTTGGTTGGCAACATTTTACATGTGATGTTACACATTGTTACTAGGAGGATTAAGCAATGCCCTGTGACTGCACTAGGAGAGGACACCTGGAAGCTTGTGCCTGGTTTGTTCTGGAATTAGTCTCCTGTGTCTTTTCCCTTTGCTGATTCTAACCTGCAGCCTTTTGTGGTAATAAACCATAACCATGGGTTTAACAGCAACGAATCCTGTGAGTCCCTCTAGTGAATTGCTGAGTATGAGGGTGGTCTTGAGGACCCCCAACACAAACGGTTTATCAAATTCAGGTATCTCTGACAGATGCCAGCATCAGAAGCCCTAGTAACTAATGGCCATCAAAGGTGGTCCAGAGAGTCCAGGCGGCTTTAGAAGAGGTTTCCAAAGTCTTTACAGTGAAGGAGTCTCTGAGGACACTAATGGGAGTGCCTATTGATTTTAATTTGAAAGTAAAACTTGTAAATGAGGCATATGGTGACAGCACAACCCAAAAAGGACTACAAGATGTCAGACTTAAGTGTCCTTAATAAGTGTGTCAAATGAATCTCCGTGCAGGAGGAGATCATCAATGTAAAGCCACATAGCCCAAGTTGCCTTTCTTCAAGTCCTTTCACAGGCTTATGCCTTCATTCATTATGCATATATTTATGAAGGGCCTTCTCTTTGCTACATAATACACTAGGCACTGAGCAGAGAGCAGTGAACTATACAGAAAATGCCCCATGCCTTAGGTGTCTCACATGCCAAAGGGCTAAGCAGATGATAAACACATAAATTTGTATTATATTAGTTGGTGGTAAGTGCTATGGAAAAAAGTAGATGAATGGATAAGGAATATTATCCCCTACCTCCCCCACCACACACACATATACCCAAACATGTTTCTTTACAAACTCAAGACTAGTTCCGGGCAAGACAATGACAGGCTAGGAAAATTGCCATTTCAGAAAACTCTTGAAAACTGACATCTGCCTTGTCTAAAAAGTGATACTCAACTTTTGATTCAAAGCACTAGAATAGTACCATGGTTCACAAAACAAACTCAGAATACATTGCAAATGCTGGTCTATTCCAGCAGGGGATCAGCTTAGAAACACTCAAATAAGAGATCTGACACTCTCCCGTAGATCCTATCAGAGAGCATAAGATGTATGGAGCGGGTGGAGTGCTCAAACAGACTTTGCCAAAGTTTATCTATTTCATAATTTTTCTAAAAAATTCACATCTTAGTACTATTCATCAGTTCTACTTTTTTCCACTGAATTTTGCCTTTATTTTTATTCCTCCCTTACTTATGCTTTATGTTCATTTTCCTGATCTCTTTCAAACATTTGGAAATTATAGCTGAGTTCATTTTTTAAATATTTTATTGAAGTACACATTCAAACAAGTATAGAATTACAAATGTATAGTGTATTATCACGAATTTCTATACCCCTGAAGCACTCATTATGCCTCATCTAAGTCATTACTCCGCTCCTCTCTCAAATGGAAGCACCATTCTGACTTCTAACACTATAGATTAATTTGGCTTGTTTTTGTTCCTTAACACAGGATGGAACCAAACCTGGGCCCTCTGATATATCCCACGTGCAGGAGGAGGAGTGGCCTCACATGTCCTCAGTCTCTTGCCAGATGCCATGGTGCTGGAGGATGTCACCCCTCCTGCAGACCCTTGACTACCTAGGAAGCCACTTGGGACCAACTGAGTGAAAAGCAATGAGAATTCATGGCATTCTATGCTGATGGCACTACTAACCATCATATGTGATAGAGCCTCATAGAATGTTGCTGTTTTCCATCCTTTAGCCATGATGTTTCTAATAAAGGATGGGACCCCAAAAAACAACACTCTTGGCCAAACTTCAGGCAGTACAATAGTTATCATAAACTATTGGACCATTACCTAAAAATATAAATCAAAATCACACATCTCTACATATAACTACAACCACAATACAAGGATTTGCCTGGATATTCCTTATTCCCTTTGGTGTTACAGACATTTACTGGTAGTAACCAAGACACATTTCACTGCTTAGAATATACAACGCTGGGTTCTTGCAAAAGGCATTCAATATAACTTTCACATCCCCTATAGGTACAGATAACCGGATTAACTGAGACACATAATGGTCTCCTGAACAAATCCTGTTCAGATTCCAGTCCAACAAATAAACCCTTAAAGTTCTCTATTTTGCCCCAGGCCTTAAACTCTATCTATAAGTTTTTAATCTTGCCCCATCCCATAAGGGCTGGAAGCCAGATCGAAGGGGCATACTCTCCTGGGACCTACTAACCATTGATTGTCCCAAAGACCAGGCAACTGTTTATCTTATAAGGGACCCATTTGAACATAAGCTTCCATCAAAAAACAAAAACCCTGTCAAGTACAGCTGCACACTATTCTGGCAACAGTGGACTTATTATTGGTCTCGTTGCTTTCACTGGTTTATAATCCAGAGGCTCAAACTCTCCAAATAAGCCATTGTTTCAACTAAACATGGCAAATGCGGGGCTGGGCCTGTGGCAGAGTGGTTAAGTTCGCACGTTCCGCTTGGGCAGCCCAGGGTTTCGTCGGTTCGGATCCTGGGTGCAGACACGGCACCACTCATCTAAGCCATGCTGAGGTGGCATCCCACATGCCACAACTAGAAGGACCCACAACTAAAAATATACAACTCTGTACCGGTTGGCCTTGGGGAGAAAAAGGAAAAGTAAAATCTTTAAAAAATACATAAGTAAATAAAAGTAAACATGGCAAACGCTGAGATCCACATCAACTGGAGTGGGTATCCACTAGAAAAGGATATTCTAGTTCCACACCTCAGCAACATCACCCTGGCCCAGGAGCTCATTGCTGGAGATGACATCACCTCAGATGACATCACTCTAGCCCAAGATCTCTCCACTGGGGATGGCTTCACCCTGACACTAAAACTTCTGCCCTCGCAACCCCATGGAGTGCTTTTTCTAAAGCACAAATTGAATGTAGGACAGTTTTTATTTTCTTCCTTCGATATTGGGGATTCTATTATGATTCTAAATTCCCTGTCTGCTTAGCCCATGATCAAGGTATATTCCTTGCTCTCTGCCAAAACATACGCACCTACACTCCCATGCCTACAGGGCAATCTAGTAGAGGTTACTAGTATCTATATCATTCCAAAAATTAATAGACTGTATGATTTCAAGTATATGACATTCTGGAAAAGGCAAAAGTATGGAAACAGTAAAAATATCAGTGGTTGTCAAGAGTTGGGGGGTTGGCGGGAGAATAGGCAGAGCACAGAGGATTTTTAGCACAGTGAAGATACTCTGTATGATGCCATAATGATGGACTGGATACATGTCATTATACATTTGTCCAAATCTATAGAATGTACACCAAAGAGTGAACCATAATGTCATCTGTAGACTTTAGGTGTTTATGATATGTCAATGTTGGTTTATTAGTTGTAACAAGCATACCACTCCGGTGGGGGATGTTGATAATGGGAGAGGATGGGGGAGGTGAGGAGAGCAGGTATTATATGGGAACTTTTTGTACTTTCCCCCGAATTTTGCTGTGAACCTAAAACTGCTTTAAAAACAAAGTTTTAATTTAAAAAAAGAAGAAAAAATTAGTGGAGATTATTACTTTCCCCAGGAAGCACTTGCCTGATATTAGTCAACCCCTCGACGTCCTGGGGAGAGGACCACCCATTCCCTGATGCCTTCTCCTACTGACCCCTCCAACTTTTCATCATGACCTCCTGCCTTGAGACGATAATCACTCCTCCCTCTTGGTTACACACAATACCACTAATCTTCACATATACTTTACAAACTTACCAGTTCATACCCTCCAACAAAACTGCCAGACGTGCCACCCTGATCTGAGCAAATTTCTAAAACATGTTACAACTCCACCAAGATATTGTTAGGGACCACAAAAAATTTTAGATTTATTTTCTTGATTAATGCCATATAAATGGGAAACTTAATTAGGGGCTGGCCTACAAGGACTCCTTGTGCTTCTACTTGTGTTCCTCCTTTCTACTATCATGGTAAAATGCTCTCTGTGTTGTTTAGGAAAACTTAGGCCCTAGTCTCTAAGAGTCTCCACTATCATCACCCCAAAGTTACTATCATATCAAAATATCAGCATACTGATTGTATTGTACACGTACACATCTTTTTTTCTATAGAGTACAAGTTTTCGACATCTGAAAAAGAAACCTTTTTGGTTTTTTTTTGAGGAAGATTAGCCCTGAGCTAACGTCTGCTGCCAATTCTCCTTTTTTTTTACTGAGGAAGACTGGCCTTGAGCTAACATCCGTGCCCACCTTCCTCTATTTTATACGTGGGACGCCTCCTCAGCATGGCCTGGTGAGTGGTGCCACGTCTGCACCCGGGATCTGAACCGACGAACCCTGGGCTGCCAAAGCGGAACGTGCGACTTAACCACTGTGCCACCAGGCTGGCCCCAGGAGCACAACTTTGATATGCAAACCAATCACTCCAGGGCCATACTATCTCTATCTGACCCACACACCATAGGAGCCATACACCGTAGGAGGCAATATTCCTCTGCCTTAATCATCCCAGGGCCAAAGAGTAGGCAACTAGAGACCACGCCTATAGTCCAAAGCCTGCCAAAATTATTCAAACTAGCCAATCCTGGCTGTTTTCTCTGCCTTACCTTTCCCGTGGAAATTCCCATTAAGGCAGTGGCCTAAACCTTTTCCTAGCTGCTGCTTCTTCTGCATCCTGACCACCCTGGTATTTTTCTATATGAACCTGCATAGTATGCCTTGCCTCTTGTCTCTAGGACCTGTGAGTACCTTTGTTTCTTCCTGAGCCTCTCCTGTCTCCTCTTGTGGCAGCACCTGACTGACGAACTCATAAAAGAATACATGACAGAGTTACTACTGCTTTCTTATTCACTAAGAAACTTTGTTCTCTAAAATCAGAGACTATCAGAAATTCACTGCTTGAAATTATATCAGAAAGACTGAAACATCCCAATTTCACCTGGAGGATCTATGTCATTATTTCGACACTGAGAAAGAGGAGTCTAGATTTAAAACCCAGGTGCTGAGCTTCAAATAAAGGGTTTCTGGACACAACATTCCACATCTATCTTAATTTTATCATTTCCAGAGAAATGGGATCCTGGGTTGTTTGGAGTGCAGACTTGATGTCAATCCCTTTATACAGTCCTGCTTTGCTTTGAGACTATCAAAACATTGCTTCATTCCAATTTAAACACCACCCTTCCTCAGAATCCACTAAGTATCCACTTTGCTTTATTCAGCTGAGACACCCACTGTTCCTCTGCTGTGCAGTCTCCCTCATTGCAATGAGTAAAAAAATCTGATTTTCTTGGACTACAGTTTTGTTCCTAGTTTTGTCAGGCTGCTTTGGCTAGGATAATTGGAAGCAACACAAATTCTATTCATAGGAGACAGGGTGAATAAACTATCATATATGCACTAATGAAGGGCTCTGTAGCCAGAAAAAAGGGTAAGGAAGATCACTACAACCGGGTATAGATTAATTTCCAGTATATAGTGTTAAATGGGGAAAAAAAGTACCTTCATGTGAAGATAACCTGAATACACACACACACACACACACACACACACACACACACGGTGGTTATGTCACCCAGGGAAGTCCCTAAAACATTTCCATATCAAAAACAAAGCACAGCTTTGGGAACCAAGGTAGAACAATGCCAGGAGGCCAGATAGCAGAACCAGTCCAAACCAGAAAGGTCCAAGATGGTGATGGGGTGCCGTGTGCAAAAGCTGCCCTGTGCAAGAAGAGACGATCTGAGGATGCCTCATGCCCCCACCCAGAGTGATGATGCAGAGACCCCCTCCCCCTTCACATGCCATAAGAACCCTGCTCACCTTCCCTTCCAGAAGGTGCTTAAGAGCACGGGCTTTGCCTCCTCCATTCACTGATCAATGAATAACGTTTCTGCTCTGCTATTCTGAACCTGGTCCCATTCTGTTGCCACAAGTGGCTCCCACTTGCGGGTCATTGGTCCCTTAGGGCTTGGTGACAATTATTTCTGAGAAACACTGAACGGTTACACTACAAACTAATAGATGAAAACGGCTAGCTACTAGTGGTTATGTGAGACTTCTGAATTACCTTTTTATATGGTTTTGCCTTTGAACCATGAAAAAGTTTTAAAAACTTAAATAACAAGTTTATTCAAAAAGGAAGCAAACCTTAATGTTAAATGTAAACAGAAATGAATGTAACAGTGTATCAAATTGATAGCATAACCCATAACTTTGCAGAGAAAAGACTTAAGAGTTCATACAAATATTTGAGCACAGTATTCTGCACTTTATATCCTTAATATAAACCTGTAAGGACAAAAAGAAATGCAAAGAAACTCAATACTTTACTGAACAAGTCTACAGTTGGTAGTAATATTGATTTTATAATTTTTTAAACTACTGTACACAGACTGTAGAATAAAAAAATATATTAATGCTATTAGGAACCAAGTTTTTATTACAAGAGAAAAGAGATACAACTATAAAATAAGAGAAAGAAAAAAAGCATATAATATTAAACTAGTACTGGGAATATGAATATGGACTTATAATGTAAGAAAATATATATTTTAGATACCTACCGAAAGGCTTAGACAATTATACCCTAGTACAGTAGCACTGAGCCCATGTATCACATAGACCTTGGTGTCTAAAAGGAAATAGGCTTTTTGGAGAAATCATTGATTCCAGGTCTGTAACAGGAAAGTATAAGTTGTGATACTCCAAAAAGAAAAACGTATAAAGGCCAGGGGAGGTGGGGAAGGAAAGCTCCTCCTCACAGAAGACTGCTAGCTCAATAATGGAGAAGGAATTAGAAAACTTACACAGAATAGGGGCCAACCCCAGTGGACTACTGGTTAAGTTAGGCACACTCTGCTTTGGTGACCCAGGTTTGGTTCCTTGGTACGGACCTACACGACTCATCTGTCAGTGGCCATGCTGTGGCAGTGGCTCACATACCAAAAAAAAGAGGAAGACTGGCAGTGGATGTTAGTTCAGGGCAAATCTTCCTCAGGAAAAAAACATTAGAATTAGAAAAACTACCATTTTGTAACCCCCCAATGTAAAAATAGGTTAAGGTGAAGATCAACAAGTGATGCTAAAACCACTGTTGAAAGGCTGTTGCAGAACAGATTATTGTTGTTAAAGTATCACTCACAGATCATCGAAAAGAAAAACGTGACTATGAAAGAAAAGGCACCTTGACCAAATGCTTAGCATCACTAATAAATATGGGACAACTTTCATTTATCTGCCTCCTGACACATAATGATGGCATACAATATGAAGTACACATCACCTAGGAAATTTTGAAGTCTAAATCTGGACAAGCTCTATGTTGCTACTGTGAACAGGAAATGTGGCCAGTGCAACTGAGAAACTGAATTCCTAATTTTACTTACTTTTGACAAATAAAAATGGCAAGTAATAGGATATATTGGAGTATATGAGGAAGCCATTTGGTGTAAACCTAATTCGGCCTGACCTTATCTTTCCAAAAGGGCCTGACCGAGGCCATGGAGCACGCATTGTATATCTGCTTTAGAGATTCCCTCTGGCAAGAACAAAGGCCCTTGAGATAAAGGTGCAACTTCCCTCCCCCTCCCAACATTGGCATTTCCTTAAGGATTAAGCATCTTTCCTTAGGCTAGGAACTGATTGCTGCGCTCACCTGTGACCACCCAGCCCAAGACAATAGGCTTGCCTCCTGCTATGCCCTCTGAGATAGCAGACTCACTACCTGCTGAGTCCATCAAGCGCTGTGCCAACAGGGCAATCTTGTGACTATTGTGGGAGGGACCTTTCAATCATATGTGAAACATCCTGTTTGGGGGTATATAACCACTCTGTACACCTCACTTCTTTGGTGCCCTTTCTTCCTTCGGGAAGAAAGGCCTTGGGCCATGGTCCTCAGATTTTAGCTCAGAATAAACTCTCCCAAATTTTCATTTATAGATTGGTTATGGATTATTTTCGTTGACACTTTTAATTAACTTAAGTTTAGAAATAAAATTGATTCAGTTTCTAAAATCCTTTTGAGTATGTTTGGAACAATCTGGGTTTGTAAACCTACCTTGTCAACAGTAAATTTTATGAAATCTAAATACAGATCAAGCATTTCCAATGAAAATTTAGCACCCTCACTGAGATGTGTCGTAACTGTAAAATACACACTCAATCCCAATGAATTCGTACAAAAGAAATGCAAAATTTCCCATTAGTAATTTTTATATTGACCACATTAGTCATTAATTTCACTAATAATGTTCTATAGATAACTGGATATGTTGGGTTAAATAAGATATATTATTCAAAATAATTTCACGTGTACATTTGTAATTTTTCTAAATTGGGTGCTAAAAAACTTTTGTTACATCTGTACCTTGCATTATATTTGCATTTAGACAGTACTGCTCTAGACTCAATGTCCATTTTACAAGAAATACAAGAGACAGACAAATTAAGTCAACAAAATCCTGGGAAAACAACATCATATCAGAACGCCAATATTTTACAATATAACTCTCCTGGAATCTTCAGGAACCAAAATTAAATTTCAAAACTGCAGGCGAATGTTTTAGGCGAATCAGACTAAAGAAATTAAAGACGAAATGTATTGCATGCAAATCTTTAGATTCTAGTCCCCAAAAAACCAACTATAAAGACAACTATAATAGACATTACTGGAAAACTGGAGAAGTTAGATTTTCTTGGGTGGGACAATGGAATTCTGTTTTGTTTTAGTGGGAGACTGTCCTCATCCTTAGGAGGTGCATGTTTAAGATGAATGGGTGAAGTGAATGTCTGCAATTTACCATTAAGTAATTCATCATAACAACATCCTTACAACAAGAGACAAAAGAGACAAAATCTTAACAATTAGTGAATCTAGATGAAGGGGTCATGGATGTTCGTTTGATTGCCGCTACAGATTTTCTTTAGATAAGAATTTCAAAACGAATACCTGGGAGAAAAATCCATGCGTCAAAACTCATCTTACTCACGGTAAATTCAATTACCCACGTCTGTGGCTAACAGACATGAGCCTGCATCGTCTTTCTTCCTAGAGACGCCTGTATCTTGAAGCTTTGGGGATTTACAGGGCTCTGACGGGGTAAATTTTATATTTATATGAATTCATTCACTGGTGCACTTAAATACAGAGCGCTCCCTAGTACCTGCAAAGCTTTCTCTTTCCACTGGAATATAAACTTACCAGACTCCCATAACCGACACCCACAGCCGGAGCAACTCCGCCTAGTGCTCCCCGGGACCCGAGAGAACTGCGGGCTGGCGGGGACAAGGGGGCGCTGGGCCCGGGTCACTGTGACGCGAACGACGGAGATGCTTGTCTTTCGCGAGAAAGGACCCGCAGGTTGCTCTGGAGGCCTCCGAAAAGGGGAGGCCGGCGGGGTTACAGGCCTCCTCCTCCCGGGGCTGCTGCCTCGGCTCCACCGGGCTGAGCGAGCTGGTGCTTTCGGAGGAAGGGTGGCTGCCGCGTCCGCGCCCAGGCCGGCGCACTTTGACCCCGCGCCTCCCCTTTGGGTCTGTCTGGCTCCACGCTCCCAGATGCGACAATTTCACCCCCTTCGCGGGCGGGAGCGCGCAGCTAAGATGGCCGCCGCCTCGCGCACGCGCACCGTCGGCCTCCAGAAACAGCCTAAAGGGCGGGACCTCAGAAATCCTGCAGACGCTTCTTGCATCCTAGAGCAGGGGAGAAACGTAGTGGGGTGCTGGGTCCAGACCCGGAGGCCGGGCTGTGGCCGAGGGCCGGCGCGGTGGTTTATTTTCCTCCCTAGCCTGTGCCTCTTACACGTCTTGCACGAATAGCAATTGCTTTCAAATTTTGTGCATATTTGAATGCACAAATGCATTCAACTCTTCATTGCACAACGGTTGCTGCGCTCCCCCCCCCGCCCCCGAGATAGTGAATACACTTACTGCATAGTTGCACTTGACCTTTTCATATGGAAACATAAATTCACTGTACGTGATTCAGTTTTTCAATGTAGTTCAGCCTCCTCTCTGTGATTCCCCTTGCCTGGGAAGGGAGCTGCAAATTGCAGTTAAGATGGCGGGGATCAAAGGCTACAGCATCTCAGTCTGGGGCCTCTGACACTACACTGGAAGTGAAGAGGTGACCCTAAGTTTAAATCTGAGATGGCTTCTGCTAACTATGTGGCTGAGGCTGCTGTCCTGGAGCAAGGGGGAGATTCTTTAGCTGCTGGGTTTCAGAGTGACTGTAATGCCCAGTGGGTCTCTGATTTCCGTTATGTTTCAGAGTTAAAAGTCCAAGAACTTGACCATCCCTTTCATGTACAAACAGAAAAAGAAAACAGCTTAACAATTTATCATAATTTGGGAAACTTAGAGTTGGAGAGTTCTCCATATTAGCCTTGAGTTGGTCAAAGGCTAACTCTGCAGTGACCTCTTAAGGCAGAGACTCAGGAGTGTCATTAGTCATATCATGCAAGGAGGCAGATAATTAAGTTGGCAATGCACAGACTATATACAGTAAGTCTTAGGACTCCTCTAAGTTGTCTTTTTGTAAAAGGGGAGGGAATTCTGAATGGCTGTAATTCTCTCTGGTGTGAGGGACTTGCTTCCCAGGGATATGCCATGGACTAGATAGAGACAGTTAGCCATTAATGATTAGGTAACTAGTAACTAAAGTATTTTTTGGCAATTACTAACGGTAGCTTTTAGTTATTCACCCACCCATTGTTAGCTGTGCTGCTTAGGCAACATATTATCCGATTCCCAATAGGTTCCTATAGATAACACTTCCCTGGTGCCTGGGTCACCATGGTAATGTATGCTTCAGTTGTTTTTCAGGAAATAAGAGTGGACCCCTGTCTGGTTCACTCTGGTTGAGACCCCCCAACTCATCAACTTGGCCTGTACAGATGACTGATAGGTAACCTCCTGTCCAGGAGCCAAAAACTCCACCCTCAGATCATGCCAACACTGCTGTTTTTTGAAGATGTGTCCTATGAAGAGACATGAAGTTTGACTATGCTTGCACAGATCATTAATTACTTCACTCCTCCTTGCCTCCAGTCATCTGTTCCCACACTTTAGACCACCTTGCCCTTCTCCCCCATAAATATTGCTAGTCCCCAGTTTTGGGGAGGTGGATTTGGGATTTGCTCTCCTGTCTCCTCACTTGGCTGCCTTATGAATAAACCCTTTCTATGCTATAAACTCATTGTCTCAGTGATTGGCTTTATCATGCGACAGGCAAAACGACCCTGGTTTGGTAACAGAACCTGCTGGGTCTGATCGAATTGTAATTTATCCTCAGAAACTTTATGTGTTTACATAGCCAAAGTTTTCCAGAGATAAAGAGAGTCCTCTTGGGAAGAGCTTAGATCAGGTGAACATAAAAACAAGTCATCTACATCTCCAATCAAGGTAGAAGAATAGGGAGGGTGTAAGTCTTGGAGATTATGGCTGAGAACCTGAAAGAAGTATGAGGGACCTTTAATGAAGCCTTGTGTCATCATCGTCCCGGTGTATTGTTTTGCCACGTCAAAGTGAAAAGATACTGGGAGTCAGGATGTAAAGGAATACTACAGAAGGCTTAACAGAGACATAGTACTGTGAAGGATGTTGATTTTAGATGGAAAGAAGCCAGAATAGTATTTGGGTTGGGGACCACAGCAGGCATGGACACACAATATAATTTATAGCCCTTATGTTTTTACAAAACAATACCCACTCCCATTACATTTTTAAGGAGGTGGGAGTGTTACAGAACCTGGTGCAAGGAATGAGGAAGCTCTTGGCTATGAAATTTGCAACAATAGGTTATAGTGCTGCTAGAGCTTTGAATTTTGATACTGGCACAATTTGCAGAGGCGTTGTGGGCTTTATATTGATTCATATGGGTTCTATAATCTTTCTTTTTCCCATATCTGTAGATGAGGTTGCCTCTATAGATGAGACATCAGGTACCAAGGAAAGTAAATCAGAAAACTGAAGTGATTATAAGGAGGAATTGAGTTGGGGACACAAGAGTGGAGGATCCTCAAGGGAAGCCACCATAAATTAGTATATTAGGACATCAGAGTCTGGGAGATAATAAAAATTCTTCAGGTGTGCACCTAATAGTGGCTCCCCATTGAGTCCAAAGTCCTATCCAAATAGTTTAGTGGGAGTGGAAGGACTGACGAGAAAGACATGTTGAGAAGTTAAGGGTTCCCAAAGAGACAGGCAAGGTGGGGAAAGAAAAGGGACCGAGAGAGTATGTTCTTCCCCCCCACCCCCCGCCATGTAGCTGGAGTGTTAAATTAAGAATGTGAAGATTATGACCTGGTGAATGGAGAGGTACAAGCCACCCACGTGGGGTTGGCAGGTAGCTCTTTCAGCATCCAAGCTCCTCCTTTGGGGAAGTGAAAACCCTGGGGTCATTTTGATTGAAGGCACAGTTTCAACCCACCCACACAAAGGAAGTAAAGTCACAAGATTTATTACTTATAAATCCCAGAAACAAGGGGGCACAATGAGCCAGGGGAAGCTAGTGCCTTGTGTCTGTTGCAAGTCACGAGTGAGCAGGAGATAGAGAGCACGGTGGCAAGCACCTGTAAGGTAGTTGGGGCAGAGGTCACTAACTTTTCTCAGGCTCAAGTCTAAGTGGCTGTTTTAACAGGTGCCCTGGGAAAAGCATGGTGGGAATCCTAAGCTCAGGTCCTTATCTAAATGTCCAGACTTTGGGTGTGAGCAGGCTTGTCATACTGTAAAATACTTAGGCAGCAATTCAAAATAGCTGTTTTCTCATCACAGAGAGGGAGAGAGGGAGAATGTCAATATATTTGATTGGTAAGTCAGACCATCGAGACCTTTTTATTGCTCTAAGGAAGGTTCATGGAACACTGAGAGAAATTAATGGTGGGAAGTGTGTCCCTGGTGTTTTCCAAAACTAAGGTTTGATGGCCATTTACTCATAGTGTTACTTCAGCTTGCTGATCCAAGGGTCATTTGTGAGATAAGCAAAGTAATAAACCTTTTCATACCCTCTTGGTATATGTTTGTGGCATCATCAGTCTTGACATCCAAAGCAAATTTTGGGTGTGTGTGGGTCCATCCTGTGTCTGCAGGGTGGCCATAAGATAACTGGTTCTGTGGATATCAGTCAGCCTCCTTCACCACCTGCTCTTGTCGACCCAATGGGCTCCTGAAGAAAGTGGCCATGATGGCAGGGATGGAAGTTATGCATGGGCTCAGCAAGATGGACACTACCACTCATCTTGGGCTCAGCTCTAAGTGGCTATTTTAAAAGGTGCTAAAGCCCCTATTAAAGCCCCTGCTAGGTGCCCAATATGCCAACAGAAAGACCATTACTGAGCCACTGATGTGTGAGCCACTGAGTTGTACACTTAAAAGTGGTTAAAAAGCCTCACTCCTTTGTGAGGAAGGGAATCAGCTAGGTGGCAGGTTGATTACATTGGACCACATCCATCATGGGAAGGTAAGTGATTGTTTCTTAGTAGAGTAGACACTTACTCTTGTCAATTTAGAAAGCAAATTTGCCTGCTACTTTATCTCAAAATGAGTTTATTCAGGGATAACTAAAAGAATTGCAGTTTGGGAAGTGCACGCTATGGCAAACCCACAGACAAATCCAGAAAACAAAGGAGGGGAGCTGCCTTTGTGGAGAAGAAGGGGGAGCAGGGAGGGATGAGTAGGGACTTTCCAAATCAAAGTCCATTGGGGGAAAGTAGCAGTTCAGAGTGGCAACGGCTTCTCATTGGCTGAGCTGCAGCATTTCTCATTGGCTGGGCTGTTGCCAGGTGGGGAGAGAAATCTTCCTTTAGGAGTAAAGCAGTTTTTCTCCTGTCTAGGATGCAAGCCTCGGTCTTTTCCCATTTGGTGTAATTGATGATGTGTAATAGGGCTTGAGAGCTCCCCTGACAGGACTTCCTGACTCCAATTTAGTTAAGGTTCCTTTTATTAATTTCCACACTCTGGATATGAATTTGTCTTCTGTGTCTGCACTGCTTCTGCCAAAACTACCATCTGCGGACTTACAGGATACCTGTGCACCCCTATGGCATTCTACACATTACCAAGGAACTCATTTCATAGCAAATAAAGTGTGGCAGTGGGCCCATGCTCACAGAATTTTAACATATTTAGAGATTCATGTAACTATTCTAGAATGGCCCTTTGAAGATTCAGTTGTGGCACCAATGAGGCAGCAATAGCTTGACGGGCTGGGGCAATGTCCTCTAGAATGTGGTATATGATTTAACACAGCATCCAGTATATGATGTTCTTTCTCCCATAGCCAGTATTCATGGGTCTAGGGATCAAGGGCTGGAAACAGGAATGGCTCCACTCACTATTACCCCTCATGATCTGCTAACAAAATTTTGCTTCCATCCCCATGACAGGTTGTGTTGATCTAGAGGTCAAAGCTCCAAAGAGGGGAATGCTTCCACCAGGGGACACAATAATGATTCTACTGAACTGGAAGTTGAGACAACTACCTGTCTACTTTGGGATCATGATGCTCAGAATCAATAAGGAAAAGAGGGGCAGTTACTGTACTAGTTGGGGTGATTGATCCTGACTACCAAGGGGAAATTGGGTTGCTACTACATAGTGGGAGTAGGGAGGGCTACATCTGGAATGTAGGCGATCTCCTAGGGTATCTCTTAGTACTCCCTTGTCCTGTGAGTAAAGTCAATGGAAACCTCAACAACCCAATTCAAGTAGGACTTATAATGGCTCAGATCCTTCAGGAATGAAGGTTTGGCTCACCCTACAAAGCAAAGAACATGATCAGCTTAGGTCAAAGGAAATATGAAATGGGTAGTGGAAGTAGGTAGAAGGTAGAAAGGACTGCAGAAATCTTGGTACATAGCAACGTCCTCCAAACTCCTGCACCAAAAAACTTGATCAAACTCGAGCACGGCTTCCGGCAGCATCAGGCTGTGTCCCTAGGATGACCTCAGCCCCACATTAAAATGCCTGTCTGAGAAAGCTCAACACTGCCAGGAAAATTTACTGTTTGTTTTAGCCAACACCTAATGATAGGCCCCTGACCTCTCATTCTTAGAGCATTTACTAAAAGGGGCTTCCAACCGTGAATATGTACCTCTTGCGACTCGGAAGTGTTTCTCTCAAGGGCCTGCGAGCCATTCCTTTGAAATGTGATCACTGGGAAGGATAGGGCCTCTGTCTCTCAGTCTCTGGGCTCCCCTGCACAGTGGCCTGGGGTAAATCCTTTGTCCACTTTCCCCAGTGACTTCCTTTGCTCCTCCTGGGAGATTAGAAAGAGTGTAGGTAGCTGACACACTGGTCAGGGACAAAAGCCAACAATGAGACAAAACAGTGAAGCACAACAAGCTTTTTAAAAAATGTACATAGGGGCCCGCCCCATGGCCCAGTAGTTCAGTTCACGTGCTCTGCTTCAGCAGCCCAGGGTTTCACTGGTTTGGATCCTGGGCATGGACTTAGCACCACTCATCAGGCCATGCTGAGGTGGTGTCCCACATAGCACAACTAGAAGGACCTGCAACTAGAATATACAACTACATACTGGGAAGCTTTGGGGAGAAGAAGAAGAAAGAAAGAAAGAAAAAGATTGGCAACAGATGCTAGCTCAGATGCCAATCTTAAAATATACATATATATATATATATATAACATAAAATTGACCATTTTAACCACTTTTAAGTGTACAACTCAGTGGCATTAAGTACATTCACAATGTTGTGTAACTACCTTCACTATCCATCTCCAAAACTTTTTCAGCATCCCAAAGAGAAACTCTGTGGGGAAACAAACATTTTTATGAAATTGGGTCATGCTTTGGTCTCCAGGGTCTCTGGAGATGGGAAGGTGTGAGTTTAGTTGCAGCAAAATGAGGATGTCGCATTTGTAATCAACACAGTAAAACTCCAACAAGATCTCAATCCATTGTTTTTTTTCTCTGTGCCCCAAGGTCACGTCTGAAGTGGATGCGGTTGACACAAATAATCCGTAATCAATCTATAAATTGAAATTGAGGTGAGTTTATTATGAGCTAATATTGAGGATTATAATCTGGGAGAACGTTTCCACCAAGGAAGGAAGCTCTCGAAAGTGAGGTGTACAGAGTGGTCATACACTATCTTGGAACAAACAATATACGTTACATATGACAGGAATAGTTCTTTTACTAATGTCATGAGATGCTGAGCTAGCACAGCAGGTCAGTGGTCATGAGATGAGTTAAAGCAGGTCAGTAATTAATCCTTAGTTTCTGGGAAGAAATGCTTATCTTTAAAGAAATGCTGATATTGGGGAAGCAACATCCCTATCTTTAAGGGCATCATTCTTGGCTTGGGACATTGTAAATGTTTAAAGCAGTTGTACAATGCATGCTCAACACGCCACATCAGTCCTTTCTGGAAAAACAAGGTCAGGCTGAGTTAGTTTTAAACCAGATGGCTTCCTCATATACTCCAATATATTCTATTGCTTTTCATTTATTTCTCAATGCACACATTTAGACACTTCAAAGAGACTTCAGGGAGGAGCGGGCTCCTTTGAGATTGAACTTGAAATAACAGAACAAAATTAACTTTCTGGACACTGATATGATTCCCTTTCGCTTCATCCTATTATTATTGGCCTATTTTGTACATTTCCCATGGATGATGACGTTGTTCTAAACACTCTAGCATGAGTGGTAATGAACAATCCTATTACCCTGGACTTCCTGCTGACCAGTTGAAGCAGGTTATGTTCAGCTGCCTAGCTCAGTGCACCTGGCTTAATGACATACTTATTTGGCTTGGCTCTGGATGGAAGCCTGGCTGTCGTATATCCTCCATGAACCCCTCATTGCCCTACTGGGAGTCATGGTCACTCTTTCCTGATGATCCCTAAAAAGGAACAGAACCAATTTGGTATGAGCTCCTATCAGTACAATTAATTAGGGGATCTGTATTAGTCTCCTATTGCTGCTGTAACTCGTTATCAGAAACTTAGCAGCTTAAAAGAACACAAATTTATTATCTTAAGGCTGTGGAGGTCAGGCGTCTGAAATGGATCTCACTGGGCCAAATTCAGTGTGTCCACAGGGCTGTGTTCCTCCTTGAAGCTGTAGGGGAGAATTCGTTTCCAGCTTCTAGAGGCTGCCTCCATTCCTTGGCTCATAGCCCCACATCACTCTGACTTCTGCTTCCATCCTCACATCTCTTTCTCTGACTCTGACCCTCCTGCGTTTCTCTTTCACTTATAAGCATCCCTTGATTACATTAAACCCACCTGGATAATCCAGGGTAATCTCCTCATGTGAAGAGCGTTAATTTAGTCACACCTACAAAGTCCCTTTTGGCATATAAAGTAACATATTCACAGGTTCTGGGGGTTAGGACATGGACAACCATTCTGCCTACCACAAAAAGTATCTAAAGAGAATTCTTAGCTAGATACATGAAAGGTTGGGACCTAGAGTTGCAGAGAAATGGCTCTTCCAGGTGCCTCAAGACTTTGCATCTATCCATACGGACCACGCAGGAAAAGGCTTGCCTATGTTGGCAGAACACCCTGTGATCTTCCCAGAACATGAGAGGATGGGAGGCCTGTAAGGAGCTGCTAGGGGGCCATCTCCCACTTGCCTCCCCTGGGAGGCTGTCATGAGACAGTTTCTCATTGCCTCCTGGATTCTGATAAGACAAGGGGTCCTGCCTTGCTCTCTTAAGAATAGAACTGCAGAATTTAAAAGTGCTTAGCTGCAGTCTAGATTTAGCTCCCCAGCAATGGTGAAGAGGAAATGGTCACAAAGTAAGGGTTGAAGTCGGTGGTCATTTGTGGCTGGCAGTTGGGGATCTGATTGTCCCTGGGGTATCGCCCAAATGGTTTTATCTAGTCCAAGGTGATTGTTCCACTTCCTGGGTATTGGGAGCAGGTTCAAGTTTGTTTTACAGAATGTTTAGTGGAGCAAAGTTTGTGGGTGGTAAGTGAAGATGTCTCTCTCTTCTGAGAAACTTTCACTGAATAGAACATGTTTGCCAAATCTATAACTTTGTACTGTTCACCCATGTTATTTTGCATGTGGTCCTTTAAGGCAATGATATTTGGTAGGGATGCTCTAATAAAGGGTACAGTCTTGTTTAACTCTCTATATTCTATAATCAGCCTCCATTTATGTGTAGTGGTTTTAAGCACAGGCCATACCACGGAACTTAAAGGTGAGATAGTAGGAATTAGGTCCCCTTTTTTCGCTAAGTGAGCTAGGATAGGCTGTAATTCTTCGGGTCTTTCCTTAGCTAGTACTGTGGCATATTGACCACCCACATATTGACCACAGGGGAAAGTTGACTGGTCCCCACCAGGTGGCGCTCACCAATAGCAAAAGCTTTAGGCTTTTCATGAGGTTGACTGAGGAGGCCCATTCCAACAATGGGAAAATGGATTGTCTGGGAGGAACAACAAGGACAGAAGCATCTTTTAGCAAAAGTGGGCCAATTTTAATAGTTACGCAGGTAATTGCCCTTGTAATTCATTCCCCTCCTAAGTCATTCACTTCCTGGGGTGTGGAGGGGGGTGCTTCCTGGGTTAGCTCCTTAAGGAAGGGCTTGAGCTCTGGGCTGCAGAGATGGTGCATACTTCCTTCTCCAAGAGAGAATCAGCCCTTCTTCTTTTTTTCCTTTTTTGTCTTTTATTTTTGGATGGTCACTGGCAAAGTGGAGGATAAAATCTCTCAGTTCCTATTTTAGTGACACCATGTTTTTTGTGTGTCCCTCTCTAGCCCCCGTCTCTGGTGGGCACCAGTCCTTTTTTCCAGGATCCTCCCCTCTGTCATGTCTCATCTCCTCCAGGAGTTTAGGCTCCCACTTCCTCTCTGGGTAGCATCCTGGTGAGAAAGTGCCTTATGCAGGGTCCAACACCCATCCTGTGATTTGGAGCCAGCTCCTTTGGACTCCTGGGAGGGGCAGGGATATAAACTTCCTTGGCTTTAGTTACTTTAAGTAATGTTTTAGCTGGCTCAGCCCAGGAGTTGGGGGTCTCAATATCCCTCTGGGGAAGGGCTAGAATGACGCTGTCCTTGACAGTGGATCTGAGTGAGACTACATTAAAAAGAAGCATGCTAGCTGTGGACAAAGGCCCCTCCCCTGACTGTCCTTAGGAGACCAGCCTTGGTCTGTCATCTCTGCCTTATGGGCTTGTCAACCTTCCATAGCAGTCCCAAGGGATGAGGACATCCTCTTGTTTCAGAGTACGCCAAATCAGCAGCTTAACCACGAAGACCTCCTCTTGCTACAGCACGTGATGCAGTCAGGGGCAGCCCACCCTTGGTCCCGAGGTGTGCACTCCTTCCCCTTTTCTTCTTTAGGTCCATAAGTCTTACAAGATCCAGCACCTGCCTAGTGGGGGACCCAGGTAGGTGGGCTGACCTCCTTCTCTAGGCAGCTCAGTGCCTCTGACCCCAAAAGTCAGTTCCAATGGACTGAATTCACTCAAACACTGGTATTACCTCTTGTTGAGGCTAATGAGACATAGGGGGAGATCATGAAAAACATAAAGAGTAAAATAGCCCAGACTAACGCCATACCAAACTGATGCGAAGGCATTTTAAATTTTGAGTCCCGCCCACTTAAGATTGTCCAGTATAGTTTTGCCAATTGATTGTCCTGTTGACTGGGTAGTCCCCATATCTATTTCCTGATCACCAAAATCCCATCCTTGTCACCACATGTAGGAGTTTAAGGGATTTGGGGGCCAATGTAGGAAGAAGATAGGACCATGAGAGGGAAGCAAGAAGCTTTATTGGGTTGACCAAGATTCTCTCCTCCACCAAACTCTGCTCAGGCTCCCCTGAACTCCTTTGCAACTAGGTCTCTACTTTTGGAATTCTGTGTTCATCTCTGCAGTGTCCAGTTTTAGCAAGAATGCTGCTAAGTCAGCTTAGCCAGAATCCCCTATCCTCTACATCTGATCACTCTCGATATCTAATCAGGTTCCTCATCCTTCACCATCCTCCAGGGGACATCTGATCACCTTGGCCTGCCTTCAGTAAGAATCCTGTCAGGGTTTAGTCAGAGCCCCCCTTCCCCCCAATGTTTCCTCAGTAATTTTCTATCCACTGACCCCTACTTTGCTCCTTGGCTATAAATTCTTATTTTCCCATGCTATATTTGGAATTAAACTTGGTTCTATATTTTCTTTTCTTTTTCCTTATTGCAATAGTCCTGAATAAAATCTGTTTTACCACTTTAACTACTGTCCACCTCTGTTTTTTCTATGACAGGGTGGCACTTGGAGAGGGTTGCATGAGAGGGGAAGTTCCTCATAGCATGAGGCCATCCAGAGGCTTATGGCACAGGGGCCATCATGTAGAAAGGGAGGAGGGCATGGGAACCCCTGCAGGGAGAGGAGAATCTGGGAGGGGGCTTACATGTCTAGGTGACGTTGCTCAGTAGCGTGGATGGGAGTCCCTGGGTCAGAGAGCTCTGAACGGGCTTAGCACCTTGGGATCTTATAACCAAAGGCTCTATTTTAACAATGTCAGCAGATGCTGGGTGAGATTTCATGGGGTGTGCAAAGCAGGCAGGCTTTAATTGGCTAAAAAATGCTTGTTTGGGCTATTTTAAAAATAATTGGATGTGTCACAATTTGAGTTTGGCGCCAGTGGGCTTTTGAGCTAGTGGGTCTAAACCTGTAGTGAAGAAATAAACAACCTAGGCGCCAATACACAGAGCCTGTCTGTCACTTAATAACACAAAAGACCTCTACCTTACATTACATATCAAAAGATATTCCTGGAGGCGTAAAGATTGAAAAGGTTTACAAATACTAAAATTTGGAAGAAAATCAGGAAAATATTTTTATATTCTAGGGTTTCAGAAGACTTTTAAAAGGAAGCTAGGAAACTCAGAAACCATTTTTTAAAAAGTATAGACTCATCGGGTTATAAAAAGTTAAATATTTTATACAGATATGATATCATAAACTAAGTTAAAGGAGCAAAATTATGTTATCAATAGATGCATAAAACATTTGATAATGATTAAAAGTTGGTAAAGTGTCTTCATAACCAGACTTAAAAAGGGACTTTATTAACTTGATAAAGGCCACAACTTATAGCAAATAGTTTACCAAGGAAACTTGATAATCATTACTGACCAATCAAGAATGCTTGATTTCCTTCTGACTTTATAACATAGTTTGAAAAGCTCTGAACAAACAAGAAAAAAAGAAATGTTACTATTAGAACAAGAAAAAAATATGCACAAAAGATTTTATTTATACTGAAAGTCCAAAATAATGAGCTAACAACTATTAGGGGTCAGCAAGGTTTCCAGGTAAATGACCCACATAAACAATTATCAACAACCTTCCTCTACATGAGCAGTAATCAATAAAACAATGAAAGGGAAAACTAAAGGCCTAATGAAAGGACTGAATGAATGGAAAGGAGATCTCATAGGCTGCTATAGGCTTCGAGTTAGAAGTATTGTGTCCTGTGTAAGGCAACGTGTAGAAGGGTAGGTATACACGCAGTTAATGAGCATCCTGTCTCTGACTCCTGAGAACCTGGATGGGAGACCCCTTGTCTTAGTCACCTTAGTCCCACCCCCAGACCTCGCCAAATTTAGCTCGCTGGGAATTTGCAATCAAGTCCCGCCCCTCGACCTGGTCCCCACCCTAAGCCACGCCCCTATCCCCGGTCTCGCCCCAGCCCCGCCCCAGCCCCGCCCCTCACACCTAGTCAACCAAGCCCCGCCTCTAGCATGGTCTCTGCCCCGTTCAAACCCAACTCTTGCTCTAGGGACCCACCGTGTGCCTCCGCGGGAGGCAACTAGGATTTCTCCTCCATTCATTGCTGGAAGCAGCCAGCGCCCTGCTTCCCCCCTTCTCCCTTTCTTCCTTAATCCCTATTTCCCCGCTCCTGAGGCCCCGCCCCCTACGCTGTGCGCGGCGCAGAAACCGGAAGCAGGGCCGCTTCTGCGCGTGCGCGAAGCGGCGGCCATATCTCCTCCTTCCCTCGCTCGCGTGTGAGGTGAATTTTCGCCTCCGTGCGCTCCCTGCCCGGCTGGGCCGGGCCCGCCCGGGTTGGGTGCGCGGGAAGCGGAGAGCTCTGCCTTGGGGCTCGGCGGTCAAAGGGCGGCCGACGCCGGAGCCTCGCCCCGCCGCGGCGCTTCCTCAGAGAGCCCCGGCCCGCTCCGTCCGCGGCTGCGGCTCGTCCCGAACTCTCCGAGTCCGCGACTCTGGGCTGGATCCAGCAGTCGGTGAGTCCGCTGCGGGCTGGAGTTGCGGAACCTCCTGCTTATGTTAGTCGGCCTCCAAAAGCATCCTCTGCTCTCTTTCCGGAAGGGAAAAACCTCCCTGCCAGTCGGGTCACGGGGAGAGAGCTCAACCTGGCTGTGGCCGCGCTGTCTGTGAATTTCGGCGTGTTCGGCGAGCGCGGGGTGACATTTGCCTCAGCTCCGTCCCCTCCTCGCCCCTCCTGGTGCGGGAGAGATTATTTAACCTGTGACTTTTACCCTGCCGTTGGGCAGGGTTTGCTACGTTATATTCAGGTGCATAAAGCTGGACTGATTATTTACTATCTTTGTGACCCTCCTCCTTGCTGAATGCAGCTATAATTTTAATCACTTATCTGTAGTTTTTTTGAATTTCACACAAAGTGTGATCATCTGCCAGTTTCAGCGTTTTCTTTTTTTATTCCTTGTACCTGCACTTGCCAGGAACTTCAGTTCAATGTAGAACAGCATGTAATTTGCATCCTTGCCTTGTTCCTGATCCCAGAAAGAATTATTCTACCGTTTCACCATTAAATAGGATGTTTGCTCTAGGTGTTTGTAGATAATATATATATTTTTCTAATTAAAGTCAATTCCCTTTTAGTCCTAGTGGGTTAAATTATCATCACAATGGATATCGATAGGAATAAGTCACTATTTTGTATCTAAGAGGATATGCTCTTTTTCTGTTAATGTGATGAATTATATTAATCTATGATTCCATTTTTAACCCCCTTCCTAGGAGGAAATGAAATTAGTTTGCGATTACTATCCTCATTTTTCATTTCTCGACTGTACTAATATTTTGCACTTATGTGTATGAATGAGAGCTTTCATATTTTTTTTGAGTTGGGCTTTTCTGGTCTTGGAAACACTCAGGAAAAAGTCCTCCCTCCCCCCATAGAATTATGAATCCTTACTTATTTAGTGAACTTACCTGTAAAACAGTTAGTAACTTCTGTTTCTTTTGTGGGCATGATTTAAACTACTGACTTTTTTCTCTAATGACTGGATGTAATCAGATTTGTATTTATTTTAGATCATTGCTGGAAAGTTGTACTTCTCTCTAGAAATTCATCCATTGTGCATTTTCATAACTTGTCTTAATTTTTTTGTTATATGCTCCGTGTAACATCTGTAATTATGACCCATTCATAGCTCTTTTTGTCTTCGCTCTGTTGTTCTTAAAGAAAATTGCTTAGTATTTGTCAATTTCATTAGTTTTCAAAGGACACATTGTTAATTATTCTGATTCTGTTTTTTAAATATTTTAAATATTATTTTGTCTTATTTTCATTTTTGTAAACCTTTATGCTATTATTTTTCCAACCTTTAGGTCAGTGGTTAGCCCGTTGATGCTATTTTTTCTTCTCTGGGAGTTGATGATATTTATAAATATATAAACGTATATACACTCCAGCTGTGGGTTCCCATTATTATCTGAAACAGTTCTTTTAATTTTCTGCTTCTACCCTACCACACAACTAGTCCTGAGACGCTAAAGATAAATTATGTGTGCCTCCTTGTCCCTAAAATGTGCTGCATTTCTGTATGGCATATACCACTACCTGATATATTTTGTTTATTTACTGTCCTCCCTCAAAACAATGTAACATCCACATGCTTCAGAATTATTCTGTTTTGTTTAGCAGTGTACCCCTGTGACTGCATGTGGTACGATCAGGGTAAATATTACCTAAATAGATATGAAATGAAGGAGCCGGAGGTAAGGGCCTTAAGGGAAGCATCCTTGCTCAAGACATAGGGCTTAATCAAGAGGAGCTGCAAAATAAAACATTCGAGTAGAACACTTCATTTGTCTACTCTTTAAAGAGCCCAGCAGAGTTTTAGGCCAGACTGTGGTAATGTTAGGGAATGCGGGCCTCATTAACAACTAAATTCTAAAGTTTATGTTCAGAAATATACTCACTGGGCTTTTACGCTTTGAAGACAGATAGACCTGCATTCACACATCTGTATATGTAAGACATCCTGAGTTACATACATCTCAGCAGCTTTCTAATTGGATAACATTGAGTGTGTGGTTCATTGACTCTTTCTAAGATTTCTCAACTATAAACTGGTTGTAATGATATCTGATTTGCAGAGTTTCTAGGAAATGAATAATCTCTTTGCAAAGGTATGGACATCACTCTGCAAAGTCGTTCTAACATTCATGGTTGCTCAAATGGCACACGTTGTTATTAATATAGCAAAGAATGTTACAGTTTTTATTCGCTTTAAAATACACTGCTTGATCCATTGCAGTGGAAGAAACTGTTGCATTTTTCTTATTTGAAATGTGTGCTACAGTGCTGCGCTGTCACTCTCAGAGATGATACATTTGCTAACTTCAAGTATTCTTTTTCTGCTGCTGCTGTACTGTACAGGCAAAGTTTAACATGAGAATTAGAGCATGCCTCCTGCATGTGGAATTCAGTCAGTTGAGGCTCTTTTCTCAAAAACCGGGTTTCAGGGACTGCAGCCCATGGAGGGGAGGGTCCAATGGTTAGTAGATGAGCATTAAAGCCTGTTAGCCTGCTAAGGGGAGCAGAAGTAAGAAATATTGGGAGGAGAGCTGCCAGAAGTCTGGCATATAAGTCAGTGCTTTCTTAGATTTGAGACAGAATTTATATTCTTACGGTTGAAGGCACTGTCTGATACTTTTTATGCTTTTCCTTATCCTGGGCAAATGGTCAGCTAAACTTTAAGACTTCAGTTAATTTATAAACTGGGACTTTTAACCTCTTTTTTTAATGATCCGCAAGGACCAGAACACTGTTTTCCAGCTCTAGAGGAGAAAAGATTGTTCCACCTTCCTACAAGATCAGTTTCTTTGCTCGTGTGTCTTGTGAGTATGCGTGTACATGTTTGTGTGTGTTTTTTGAGGGGATTGGTCACTCGTAATGGATGTGCTGCATTATCCAGGCTGATGAGTGTGGGAATTGTGGGGAGACGTGGATTCTCATGTCTTCTTTCCGCCCCAGCTCTAACTTCTCAATACCCTGCCTTTGTTCATGAAGGGACCATGGAGGAAGAAAGAACAGCTGCTGAATCACGGAAAAATATGGTAAGTAAGAGCTGATAATTCTCCAAAAGAGTATTTCCATTCTGCCAGGTCATCGATCTCCTAGTTCCATAGAGCAGGATCAGCAGCCTGTTTCTGTATTGGGCCATGTGGTAAGTATGTTAGGATTTGGAGAGCAGAGTTTCTATTGTAACTCAACTCTGCCATTTTACTGTGAAAGCAGCCATAGACATTATAGGAACAAATCTTTTATTGTGTTCCAATAAAACCTCACTTACACAGTTGGGTGGTGGGCTGGCTTTAGCCCCTGTGCTGGAGTTTGCAGACACCCGACCAAGAGTGTAAGGAAACATGGCCAACTGTGGGCCTAGGTAGAAAGTGATGCTTCTGCGGGCTCCTGGGCCTCAGGTTTGTCGGGGGAAAAACAGAAAGAAAAGCTCCCTGTCCCTCAGTGTTTTTATTCATTAAAACCTTATCCAGATTTGATCCAGTGTTTCACTGTTCTTGCTATGAGGGGAGAGAAGTAAGCAGGTGAAATCGTTTCTGTAACAAGGATGGCTGGTGTCAACATGGAAATTATTTCATTTCTAGAGTGGTTCTCGTTTCTGCTATATGCTCTGGACTGTTCTGGATCATTAGGAGACTGGAATTAGTCACCATCAAACTGTGGAGAGATCAGTTTAGTGTTTTAGAAGTGTTAAGTCCGTGAGACAGGATTTGATCAGTCAGGAAAGGATGTGTGCATAGAAAGAGAGAGAGATCTGATGACTAAGTCCTTGGTAAGATGTTGGAAGACCATAAAATCTTCAGAACTACCTATGAATTTATCCTGAGTTCCCCAATGTTATCAGCCTCATCATGAACACATTGGGGGAGTTGGAGCCTTTCTGAAAAGAAAATATGCGATGTTTTAGGACTCAGTGGTCTTTGAGGATGTGGCTGTGGACTTCACTCAGGAGGAGTGGGATTTGCTGAATCTTGCTCAGAGGAACCTCTACAGAGATGTGATGCTGGAAAACTTGCAGAACCTGGCCTCACTAGGTAAGAATGACAACATTCCTTCATTTAGTTGTTTAGAAAACAGTTTTATTAATTGACTTTGTTTTAGGATTTAGGCTGTGGAATTGGAATACATTGGTAGATAAGACAGACGTAATCACTGACCCCAAAGAGTTTATAGTCTAGGAGCTTCACCATGAAAATAAACATCTGTGTATTGAACTCACGTTTCCTTTTTCTTGTGGTTGAAAGCCTCAAGGCTTGTTAAATATTGAAAGTGTGGGTCACTTTGGGGCACAGGGAGGTTTGTAGTTTGGGACCTTTTGAGAATTTTACTGACATCAATGCCCTTTATTCAAAGACCACCAGGAACATACTATAGTTAACAAGTGGAGTTTATTACTCAGTGCATTGAGGGGGAACACTCATGCCATGGGGAGCTGTGGAGTGTCTCAGTAAGAGGGTGTAAGAAAGTCTATATTATAGGATTTGTACTTTGGTTGGGTAATTTGGGGGTGGGTCTGTGGAAGCAGACTGTCTTAGTTTCCTAGGCTTTCCATAACAAAGTACCATGAACTGGGTGGCTAAAAACAACAGAAACTTATTCTTTCATGTTTCTGGAGGCTTGAAGTCTCAAGTCAAGGTGTCATTAGGGCCATTACTCCTTCTGAAGGCCCAATGGAAAAAAAAAATCCGTTCTTGTCTCTTCCTAGCTTCTGGTGTTGCCAGCAAACCTTGGTGTTCTTTAGCTTGCAGCTGTACCACTCTGAACTCTGCCTCCATTTTCATATGGCCACCTTTCTTCTGTCTCTGAGTCTTTCTCTCTCCTTATAAGGACACCAGTGATTGGATTTAAGGCCCACCATAATCCAGTATAACTTCATCTTAACTTGATTGTATCTTTAAAGATCTTATTTCCAAATAAAGCAACATTTTGAGGTTCTAGGTGGATGTTAAATTTTTTTTAGTACACTTAATTTTTTTAGAGCAGTTTTAGGTTCACAACAACATTGAGTTGAAGGTACAGAGATTTCCGATTATATCCACTGTGTGCATATATACATAGCCTCCCACCCTATCAACATCCCCCACCAGAGTGGTATATTTATCGTAATTGGTGAACCTGAATTGACAACATCATCATCACCCAGAGTCCATAGTTTACATTAGGGTTCTGTCTTGGCGTTGTACATTCTCTGGTTTGGTCAAATATGTAATGATGTGTATCCACCATTATGGTATCATATAGAGTAGTTTCACCGCCCTAGAAATCCTCTGTGACCTGCCAGTTCGTCCCTTCTTCCTTCCTAACTGGTGACAACCGTTTATCTTTTTACTGTCTCCATAGTTTTGCCTTTTCCAGAATGCCATGTAGTTGGAATTATATAGTGTATAGACTTTTCAGATTGGCTTCTTTCGCTTGGTAATATGCATGTAAGTTTCTTCCATGTCTTTTCGTGGCTTGATAGCTCATTTCTTTTTAGTGCTGAATAATATTTCATTGTCTGGATGTACCACACTTTATCCATTCACTCACTGAGGGGCATCTTGATTCCATCAAAATTTTGGCAATTATGAAGAAAGCTGCTATAAACGAGGATGTACAGGTTTTTGTGTGGACATGTTTTCAACTCCTTTGGGTAAATTCCAAGGAGTGTGATTGCCTGATTGTATGGTAAGATTAGTTTTGTAGGAAACTGCCAAACTGTCTTCCAAAATGGCTGTGTCATTTTGCATTCCTCCCATCAATGAATGAGAGTTCCTGTTGTTCCATGTCCTTGCCGGCATTTGGTGATGTCTGTATTCTGGATTTTCACTGTTCTCATAGGTGTGTAGTGGTATCTTGTCATTTTAATTTATATTTTCCTGATGATATGTGATGTGGAGCATCTTTTCATATGCTCATTTGCCATTTGTATATCTTCTTTGATCAGGAATCTGTCAGAGTCTTTGGCCCATTTTTTAAACAGGTTGTTTGTTTTCTTATTATTGAGTTTGAGGAGTTTTTTTATATGTTTTGGATAGCAATTCTTTATCAGATGTGTCTTTTGCAGATGTTTTCTCCCAGTCTGTGTCTCCTCTTTTCATTCTCTTGATAGTATCTTTGGCAGAGCCAAAACTTTTAATTTTAGTGAAGTCCAGCTTGTCAATTCTTTTCTTCATGGATTGTGCCTTTGGTGTTGTATCTAACAAGTCATCACCAAACACCAGGTCATCTAGATTTTTTCCTGTGTTATCTTTTAGGAGTTTCATCGTTTTGTGTTTTACTTTTAGGTCTGTGATCCATTTTGAGTTAATTTTTCTGAAGAGTGTAAGGTCTGTGTCTAGATTTATTTTTTTGCATGTTGATGTCTAGTTCCAGTCTTTGTTGAAAGGATGGTCTTTTTTCCACGTATTTCCTTTGCTCCTTTGTCGAAGATCAGTTGACTGTATTTATGTGGGTCTGATTCTGGACCCCCTATTTTGTTGCATTGATCTATTTGGACCTGAATTTTTGAGGGACACTGTTCAACCCAATCCACAGGTGGTCATTTTAGATTAGATGTTGACAGAAAGTGGGGGAAATTCTATTATTCAGTCTTTTGTGGGTGGCACAGTAATTTTTTTTTTTCTGTCCTTAGACTAAATTGTAAAGTTACCTTGTTTTGTTTCATTTTATCATGGTTTCAGAGTAACTTTGTCTAAGATTGGTTTTCTGTGAGGTTATTTTTGTTCAACAGAAGAACAAAATTTCCTGACTGTAAGTATCAGACTTGCTTCTAATATATTGAGGTTTAGATGGGAATGTCAGATCAGTTCTAGACGTGAGAGGCTGTGTCTTCCCTATACATCTACCTCCACTTAAAAAAAAAATAAATCAACATTTTGTTGCAGTTAGATTCACATTTGCCCATCTTTAGAGGATCAGAAGACCAAAGTTTTGGCCCTCTCTCATGGAAATGTTTGTGGTTTCTTGCTTTTTCCCCTCGTGATATGCCTTTCTGCATTGACAGGATATCCACTGCACACACCCTGTTTGATCTCCCATTGGAAACAAGAGGAGGACCTGGAGAGAGTGAAGAGAGGACCTATCCAGGGGGAGCATCAGGAAGGCAAGAATCCTTGGGAGAAACTCTCCTGGTTGGGGAATATTACATTTGGAAAAATCATATAAAAGCAGAACAAAGCTTTGTTTTGTCTGAGGAGGCCAGTCTTCCACAGATACTTTAGATTGCTATTTTGACTTTTTATCACTCCTTTCACTTTTTCTTGAGAAAGACCTTCCATATGTCGTCTTTGTAAGTTAGTGTTTAGTCATGTGCATTTTATCCAGTTCCCTTCTGTTTTGCTCTCCTGGTAATACCCTATTTATATTACCATCAGTCTCAATCACCATGAAATTATTTCTTCATCAGTTGCTTACCATTTTGACCCTTGTGCTCATTACCAAAGTCCTTAAATAGCCAAACTGCCAAAAATCCTTTGTTTATAAGTGTATTTCCTTTTTTGTTTTAGGTTTTGAGACCCAACTTAAAACTAATGAATCAGTCACTCCACAAAATATTTATGGAGAAAAAACATCCAAGGAACAGAAAACAGTAAGATTCAAAAGGAATGATTCCTGGTCATCCATTTTGCACAAAAACTGGGAATACCATGCTATTGATTATCTGAACAAAAATCATGAGAGACATTTGAGGTGAGTGCCACTCATACAAGAGAAAGTAGTGTCTCAGGAGAGAATCATAAAATGTCATGAAATTTAAAAAACGTATTTAAAACTTGGTCAGAAATTGTGATTTCATAAAGAATTTTCACAAGGTATTTTTTCCCACAAATGAGACTAATATCTTCAATGTTTGACACTTAATTCAGTTGTAAGCAATTATCAGAAAAATCATCTAAGTCAAAAACTCAGTGATAATATTGGCTTTTGTAGAGCCCTCTATGAGAACTTTCAGTTTACAACTTGACAGGGCAGAAAACATATATAGTTACTAAAACTGGTAAAAGTATATTACTAATAATGTGCCTTTTATTTTTAAAAGAAGTCATGTGGTCGAGAACATCTATGAATGCAATGAAGAAAATCAGTGTGGACAAACCTTCAGCCAAATTCCAAATCTTAATATACTCAAGAGAACTGAAGTAAAATCCTATGAATGCCATGAGTGTAAAAAGGCCTTCACAGATCATTCATCCCTTAAGAATCACATCAGGTCTCACACTGGAAGCAAACCCTATCAATGTAAGGAATGTGGGAAAGCTTTCCATTTTCTCGCTTGTTTTAAGAAACATGTGAAAACTCCCACTGAAGAGAAACCCTATGAATGTAAAGAATGTACCAAAGCCTTCAGTTGTTCTTCATTCTATCGGGCACATATGAAGATTCACACCGGAAAGACAAATTATGAATGTAAAGAATGTGGGAAAACCTTTAGCTGTTCTTCGTCCCTCACAGAACACAAAAGAATTCATAGTGGAGATAAGCCTTATGAATGTAAGGAATGTGGGAAGGCCTTTAGTTGTTCCTCCTCACTCTCCAAACACAAAAGAATTCATAGTGGAGATAAGCCATATGAATGTAAGGAGTGTGGGAAGGCCTTTAGTTCTTCCTCTCATCTTATAATACATATAAGAATTCATACTGGAGAGAAGCCTTATGAATGTAAAGAGTGTGGGAAGGCCTTCAGCGAGTCCTCAAAACTCACTGTACATGTCCGAACACATACAGGAGAGAAACCCTACAAATGTAAGGAATGTGGGAAAGCCTACAACTGTCCCTCCTCATTAAGTATCCATATGAGAAAACACACTGGAGAGAAACCCTACGAATGTCTGGAGTGTGGAAAAGCCTTTTATCTCCCTACTTCCCTTAATACGCATGTGAAAAATCAAAGTAGAGAGAAACCCTATGAGTGTAAGGAATGTGGAAAAGCATTTAGTTGTCCTTCATCCTTTAGAGCACATGTGAAAGATCACACTGGAAAGATACAATATGAATGTAAGGAATGTGGGAAGGCCTTTAGTCGTTCCTCATCCCTCACTGAACACTTGAGAACTCACAGTGGAGAGAAGCCTTATGAATGTAAGGAATGTGGGAAAGCGTTTATTAGTTCCTCCCACCTTACAGTACATATAAGAACTCACACTGGAGAGAAACCTTATGAATGTAAGAAATGTGGGAAAGCCTTTATTTATCCTTCAGCCCTTAGGATCCATATGAGAACACACACTGGGGAGAAACCCTATGAATGTAAGGAATGTGGGAAAGCCTTTCGCCATTCTTCATACCTTACTGTACATGCAAGAATGCACACCGGAGAGAAACCCTTTGAATGTCTGGAATGTGGGAAAGCCTTCAGTTGTCCCTCATCCTTTCGAAGACATGTCAGAAGCCACACTGGAGAGAAACCGTATGAATGTAAGGAATGTGGGAAAGCCTTTGTTTGTCCTGCCTACTTTCGAAGACATCTGAAAACTCACTCTAGAGAAAACATGTAAGGAATATGGGAATGTCTGCAAAACTTTTTCAAACCTTAGGTAACATGTGAGATCTCACACTGTGGAGACACCCTATGAATGTAAGAGAGTAGGAAATTGTCGTTCATCTTCTTGAAGACTTTGGAGAACTTACAACTGAGAGGAACCCTGTGTATGTAAACCATGTGGTGATGCCTTCGTGAACATCTCTTACTGTGTGTAAGAAAATTCATACTAGAAGCAAAGACCAGTGCCTCATCCTTAAAGTGGACTGCTGGCTCATTGATTTTCAGTTTTTATTTTCTGATATGAATATTTAAGGTGATAAATTTCCCTCTAATACCTTTTCAGCTCCAGCCACATATGTTTTATTATAGAGTGCCTTTATTTTGGTTCAGATGTAAATGTTATTTCCATTACAAAGTCTTTTGGACCCATGGGGCATTTGAAATATATTTTTTCATATGTAGGCAAGAGTGGTCCTTTTTAAATTTAGCTTCTAATTGATTCTTATTGTGTCCGGTGATTATGATGTGACACTTTGGTATTTGTAATTACTTTTTCATCTAGTATGGCAGTTACTGAAAATTGCCTACCCAGTATTTTTTCCCCTTCTTATTAGTAAGAGAACTTAAAGTTTTTGAGGTTATCAGCTTTTACTATTGAAAGCTTTTCCTGTCTAATAAGTAATTTCAGCAGAGGTTAATAGTGCAAAGGTCTTGAAAGAAGAGTCTCATCTGATAAGCTGTTTTTGTATTTTGTTATTTGTCCTTGCTTGTGGCTGGGAATTGGACCCAATCTTTGAGTTTTAAAAAAAGACCTTGTGACAAGAATGCTAGAAGTGAAGTTGGTTGGGCTGGCTTAACTTGTGTTAATTTGGGCATGGCTGGGACTACATTTCCCAGAATCACTTCCTTATCCAGTTCCAGATTAGACAATTGGAAGGCAGAGGGAAGAAGTTGTTGAGTGGGGCCATGAGACAGGGAGACAGATGCATAGGGGGCCTGGTGGGCTCCAGTTTCCAGCTCATTTTCCTCATTATTGGACCCCACTGATCAATACAACAGGACATAAGTGCTTGGCTTTAGTTACCTCAGAGGCAACGGCTCCATTGACATCTCTAAATTAGTCCATCATGGGCATACACAACTTCTTGGATTATCTGGCAAGTTCTAGCATTGTCATTTTGCTGATATTACAGTCCTTTTGGCACATCAACTGACTCAAGAGTTGGCCTCAGTTTGGAGCAAGTACTGGTGTCATCTATGTAGTCCAATCCCATCATGTCACTTTGCTCATAGGGAAATACGCATCTATACAAGCCCACTTTGAACTCAAAAAGGCAGGGAGAAGAGCTGTGGAGAATGAGGAAAATTAAGTATAATTGAGGTAAGCATCAGACAGGGTGTCATCTCATTTCAGTGCAGGAAGATTTATATTTGATACCTTCAAAGAGGGAAGATTTTATTACTTTTTTAATTCAAGAAGATGAAAGCTATTTGGTTTGCCCTGCTTCAGGTGCATCTAGCTACACTTTTTCCTTCCATTATGTTTTCCCTTTACTTCTAAAAATATAGTTTACCGCTTCCCTTTAAACACCTTTTACTGTTTTATTAAGGCATGCATACACTAATATGCATGCAGTGTGCTAATCGTAAATGTGCAGCTTGATGAAATTTCACATATGCGTACACCCTGATAAGCATAGAACATTTCCACAACTCCGCAAACTTCATTCATCTGCCTTCTCAATAATTGTTCCATAGAGGCAACCACAATTTTGGCTTTTATTATAATTTATTATAATAATTTATTAGGTTTGGTTGTTCACTATATTCATATAAATATTAAAATACAATATGTACAGTTAAGTGTTTGGCTTTTCTCAACATTAAGTTTAGTTTGCCTTTTAGTGTCTTTTGACAGACTTAGACACTTATTACTCTTGGTGTATGCTTTGTATGTAGGAATGAGATTACTGAATCATAGGGTAGACCTTATATTTATTTTGGTAGGTATTCTGATTTTTCAGAAAGTTTGGTTCCACCTATAATCCTAAAAGCAATACGTGAAAGTCCTAATTGTTCCACACACCTGGCCACCACTTTTTAATTTGGCAGAGGATGGGGTAATGTTTTTGGGTTTGATTTGCATTTGCCTGGTATGTAATGGTGAATACTTCTTTATGTGCTTATTGGCTGTTTGGATATCTTTAATGAGGGCACCTGTTAAGCATTTTACCCATTTTTGGTTCCTTTTTCATTTGAAGGATTTCCTTCTGGTTACTTGTCTTTTATTGTATGTATGTGTTTCTCTATATCTAATTACATACACATATGTATGTATAAACTCTGTGTTATATATTATATATACATAAATTATAATACGTATATTATATATACATATACTGCAGATAACTTTTCTCAATCTCTGGCTTATCTTTTCATTTTTGTAAGCTATAAAGGGAATTTGTTGGTTTGATTTCTGAAAACTTCTTAGGTATGACTAGTTTCAAGCATGTTTAGATCCTCTGGCTAAAAAGATGTTTTCTGGATGAGTTCTGTCTCCATGTCTTGGTTGTGCATGTTCTTGTATTAGTTATTCTTGGTGGCAGGCTAACTCTCTTTATAGTGGCCCCAGAAGATCCAGGCTGCTTTCTTTCCAGGTTGAGGTCTCAGGGAGAAGAGAGTGACTGCCTTTTTGAACAATTCCAATATGATTGTTAGAATTGAATTTGATTGGCTCACTTGCCAACCATTATCCAATCACTCTGGCCAGAAGAATGTAATCCGCTGACTTGTTTAGGACTGGCTCCCATGCTCATCTGGAAACCACAGTAGAGTCTGCACCAACTGAATCATAAGAGTTCTGACAGTTGTCATGTATATGGAGAGGTGGGGAGGAGGCAGCAGTGTGCAGAGGAGATCTAGAAATAGAAGTAGTAGTACTGTGAACTAGCACATTGTGCTTATGCTGGGCTTAGCATTGGGAGGGAACTGTGAAGTCTGGGAACTCAGCCAGGACTAAGTAGTTTTATAGGTCCTTTCAGAAAGGTTAGATGTCATCTGTTAACATGTCTTTGGATCGCTAAAGATGGCTTCTCAGTGTTTATGTTGCTGTCTAGTGTTTTTGGAAATCTGGTAACAAGAGCCTTCTGTTTCCTTCTTCAAAATTGTCTTGCCTTTTCCATTCCCCATTTGTTTCTATATTAATTTTAAAATCTCCGTATCAGTTTTCACAGATAAATCTTCTGGGACTATGCTTGGAATTTAATTAACTTCATAAAGTAATCTGAATAAAATTTAACATCTTTACAATATTGAGTCTTTCAATTGATGAACATAATGTAATATGTCCATTTACCTAGGTCATCTTTAATTTCTCTTAACAGTGTTTTGTAGTTTTAATTGTAGAGGTCTTGAATACCTTTGTTTAGTTTATTTCTAGATATGTGGTATATTTTGCTTTATAAATATTTACTTTTTCAATTTTTTGGGCTAGCACATAGAATTGCAATTGATTTTATGCATTGATCTTTTATCCAGTGATGTTTTTAAATCCAATTATTTATTCAAATAGTTTACAGATAATTTTGGATTTTCTGTGTATACAATCCTGTCAATACCAATAAAAGAAAGTCTTACTTGATTTCTAAACTTAATCTTTTATTTTTCTTGCCTCATTGCTTTACATTGATGAATAGAAATGATGAAAATGAACATTTTTGCCTTGTTCCTGTCTTACGGGAAAGTGTTCCATATTTCACCGTTAAGTATAATAATAGCTGTAAGTTTGTTATAGATAAGCTTTATCAAATGAAAGGAATTCCATTTTAGTCCCAGATTGCCAAGATTTTTTAAAATCCTGAATGGATACTGAATTTTATGCAGTGCCTTTTCTGCGTGTATCAGGTTCTTAAAAAAATCCTTTAGTCTGTTAATATGGTGAGTTACTATATTCCTTGATTTTTAAATGGTGAAACAATATCTATTCCTGGAATAAACCACACCTGACATAGTATGTATTAGCTTATTAGCTTTTTAATTTGGTAGATTCAATATGCTACTTTAGAAAGATTATTTCTGGGCCTGGCCCCATGGCCTAGTGGTTCAAGTTCCATGTGCTCTGCTTCAGTGGCCTGGGTTTGTGGCTTCAGCTCCCAGGTGCAGACCTACTCTGCTTGTCAGTGTTGTTATGGAGGCATCCCACATACAAAAAGTAGAGAAAGATTGGCCTGGATGTTAGCTCAGGCCTAATCTTCCTTAAGGAAAAAAAAGAGGATTGGCAACAGATATTAGCTTAGGAGGAATCTTACTAAAAAAATAAAAATAATAAAGTTATTTCTGTGTCTGTGTTAATGAGAGGTTTGTCTTGTAATTTCTTTTATTTTAATATGCTCGTCTAAGTCTTCTGTCAGGTTTATGCTGCCTCATAAAAGGAGTTGGAAATTGTTCTGAAAGACTATATAAAGTTTGAACTATCTATTCCTTATATGTTTGGAATAATTCACCAGTGCATCTGTCTTTGGGTTTTCTTCACACAATGCTTTTGCAACATAGTTTCACTGGTGAATTATACCAAACATATAAATAGATTTAAAAAAGTCTTCAAATTTTCTAGTTGTTCTTGTGTTAGTTTTGCTAAATTGTATCTGTCCATTCCATAATTTGGAATTTGTTGGCATAAAGTTGTTCATAATATCCTCTAATTTCTTATTAATGTCTGAAAGCTGTAATTATATCCACTTTTTCGTTCCTGATATTGGTAATTTATGTGTTCTCTTTTTCTTCATCATGGTAGGAATTTAGATACATTAATTTTTTTGAAGAACCAGCTTTCAATTTATTTTATTCTGCTTTCTCATTCTTTAATTTCTAGTCTTATCCCCTTTTATTATATTTAGGTTTAATGTCCTCTTCTTTTTCTGGCTATTTGAGATAGACACTTGTATCAGTGCCTGTCTTCTACTATGTCCAGTCTGCTTATGAACCCATCCAATCAGAACTTTCTACTTTTTTTTTTTTTTTTTACTTTTTTTCCTTTTTCTTCCCAAAGCCCCCGGTACATAGTTGTATATTTTAGTTGTGGGTCCTTCTAGTTGTGGCATGTGGGATGCCACCTCATCGTGGCTTGATGAGCAGTGCCATGTCCATGCCCAGGATTCGAACCAACGAAACACCGGGCTGCCTGCAGCGGAGCATGCGAACTTGACCACTTGGTCATGGGGCCGGCCCCAGAACTTTCTACTCTTAATTATAAGTAGCAATGCCTTTGAGATATGTGCAGAAAAACCCCTTTTACGTGCCTGTTATCTTCAGGTCATGTGGTTTCCTTGGTAGAATGGAAAGAAAACTGGATTGGGAATCGAGACCCGATTTCTAGTCTTCACTTTTCAACTCATTACCTCTGTGATCTTAGAAAAGTCATTTAGGGGCCAGCCTGGTGGCACAGCGGTTAAGTTCGCACATTCTGCTTCAGTGGCCCGGGGTTCACCGGTTCAGATCTTGGGTGTGGACATGGCACCGCTTGGCAAGCCGTGCTGTGGTAGGCATTCCACATATAAAGTAGAGGAAGATGGGCATGGATGTTAGCTCAGGGCCAGTCTTCCTCAGCAAAAAGAGGAAGATTGACAGCAGATGTTAGCTCAGGGCTAATCTTCCCCCTCCCCCCCCCCAAAAAAAAGTCATTTAAGCTTTCTGGTCCTTCATTTTGCCGGGGGAAGGCTGTGTTTAAACTCTTTATTATGAAATAATAGATTCAGTCTAGGCTGTGAAAAAATATGTACAAGAAAGTCCCATGTATCCACCCAGTTTCCCCCATTGGGAATCTACAGAGCTTATTCAGATTTCACCAATTTTAAATGTGTGTGTTTTTCTTTGCAGTTTTAGCACATGTAGATTAATGGAATCGCTACCACAATCAAGATACAGAACTGTTGCATCACCAGAAGAGAACTCTCTTAGGCTGCATCTTTGTATTCACCCTCAAACCTCTCCATCATTAGCCCTGAAAATCACTATCTGTTCTCCATCTCTGTAGTTTTATTTCAAGAATGTTATATAAGTAGAATCATACAGTATGTAACCTTCTGAGAGATTTTTTTTTTCACTCAGCATAATATCCTTAAGATCCATCCAAACTGTTGCATGTAGCTGTGTTCTTTTTTATTGCTAAGATGTGAGCAGTAGGTTCTTTGGAAATGCTCTTCATCAAATTAAGTTCCCCTCTTCCTAGTTTGCTGAGATTTATAAAAGTCATGACTAAGTTTGGGATTTTGTCAGATGCTTTTTCTGCATCAATTGATAGATCATAGCCTGTTCATGTGGAGGATTACATTGGTTTTCAAATAATGAACCAGCCTTGCATGTCTGGAATACATCTCCAGTTGTGTAATTCCTTTTATACATCACTGGATTCAATTTACTAATATTTTGTTGAGGATTTTTGTGTCTAAGTTCATGAGAGATACTGGTCTGTAATTTTCTTTTTTGTACTGTCTTTGGCTGGTTTTGAAATTAGGGTAATACTGCCTTTGCAAAGTGAGTTGGAAAGTGTTCCCTCCTGTTGTCTGGAAGAGATTATGTAAAACCGGTGCTAATTCTTTTTTATATATTTGGTAAAATTTTTCAGTGAAACCATCTAGGGCTGGAGATTTCCTTTGGGGAAGTTTTAAAATTACTAATTCAATGTCTTTAATGGTTACAGGACTATTCAGATTATCTGTTTCGTCATTGTTGAGTTTTGGTAGTTTGTGGTTTTTGAGTAATTGGTCCATTCTTTTTTTTTTTTTTCTGCTTTATCTCCCCACATCCCCCCTGGTATATAGTTGTATATCTTAGCCGCAGGCCTCTCTAGTTGTGGCATATGGGACGCCACCTCAACGTGGCCTGACGAGCGGTGCCATGTCTGTGCCCAGGATCCGAACCAGCGAAACCCTGGGCCGCCACAGTGGAGGGCTCGAACTTAACCACTTGGCCACGGGGCCGGCCCCGGTCCATTCTTTTTTTTAAGTAGTCAAATTTATGAGTGTAATGTTATTCCTGGTATTCTCTTATTAACCATTTAATGACTGCAAGATCTGTACTGATATCTACCACTTGTTTCATTCCTGATATTGGTATTTTCTGTCTTCTTATCTTTGTCAGTCTTGGTAGGGCTTTATTAATTGATTTATTGTTGAGTTTTTCAAAGAGCCAGGTTTCTCTTCCATTGAGTTTCTCTATTTTCCTATTTTCAATTTTATAGATTTCTGTTCTTATATTTGTTATTTCCTTCTTTCTGCTAGCTTTGGGATTTTTGCTTTTCCTTTTCTAGTTTTTTTAAGACAGGAACTTGGAATATTGATTTGAGATCTCCTTTTCTAATGAGAACATTTAGTGCTAGGTTGCATCCCACATATTTTGATATGTTACAATTTTATTTTCACTTAATTCGATGTATTTTAAAAATTTCCTTTCAGACTTCCTTGTTGACTCATGAATTATTTAGAATGTTTGGACATTGTCCTGTTTTTCTGTTATTGATTTCTACTTAGATTCCATTATGGACAGGCAGCATATTTGTGATTCCAACTCATTTTAAAAACAACAAAAAAATCTAGAGGCAAGAATAGGAGGATATAAACAGAATACATTAGGAACTTTGAAAATTAAAAATGGTTATTGAAATAAAAAAATGAAAGTTTTTTTTTCTTTTTAAACTCCAGAGTTATGAGATTGAAGAGGAAATTATTAATTTGAAGACAGATATACAAAGATATAAAGCATGATAGAGCAGTTATGAGACCTGTAGGATAGATCAAGAGGTGCAATAGAGCGTGTCTAATGGCTTCCCAGAAGAAATAAGGATGAGATGGCATAGAAACATTATTTCAAGAGTAATGTCCAAGAATTTTCTGTCATTGAAGAAAGACACCAATTCTTAGATAGAAATATGAGTGTCAAGCAGAAAGGAAAACACCAATGAAGTGCCTTCTACATCCAGGTGCTCTACTAAGTGCTGAGGATACAGGAGGGAACAAATCAAAGAAAAATCACTGCCCACGTGGAATTTACATTCTAGTGAAAGCAGTAGTCAATAGGTAAAACAAAAGCTTTAAGGAAAAGTATACTAGGGAGGGGAGTAGAGAAGACTTGAGAGGCTACAATTTTAAATTGAGTGATTCAGAAATTGAGAAATGGAGATTTGAACTAAATCCTGATGGATGTGAGAAAGGGAACCAGGTAGATATTGTGGAATACAGGTACAGGTAGAGCAAGCAGCAGGGGCAAACGGCTCGAGGCGGGATGTCCCTGGTGTGCTCCAAGAGTTGTGACATTGGAATATTTTGTGGAAATTATGCATACAAAACTTTAAGAACCAAAGGCCACCTGTGACACTGCCCAAACCTTCAGATAAATTATCTGTTCCTCAAAACTTTGGATGTATTAGATTGAGTAAAACTTGATAGCAGTGGTTCTGAGTCGCTAATACTTTGAGACTCTGATGAGGCATATGGACCAGAAGGTCCATAATGCATAACGCAGGCACACATAATTGTGACTATATTTTGTGAAGGTTCTCAAAGCTCCTGTAATTCCATACCTGGAATCCAATTTGAGAGACTGAATGCAGAGGTGAGAGGCTTGTGATACATGTAGGCTGCCTCTGGACAAGATAAAGGACTCTAATTTATTAGGCCAGTGTGCACAGCAGTGGTTTTCAACCAGGGGCAGTTTAACTCTCCAGGTGACATTTGGCAATGTCTGGAGACATTTTTGGATGTCACAACTGGTGGGGCTGGGGCTGCTGGCATCTAGTGGGTAGAGACTAGGAATGCTGCAATGCACAGGATAGCCCCCATAACCAAGAACTAACTGGCCCAAAATGTCGGTAGAGCTCAGGTTGAGAAAGCCTGGTGTACAGCTAATCTACCTTTCCATGGCAGCTTCCATCTCTACTGAGGTTCGCTATCTGAGTGTTTCCAAGGAAACGCTGAGCCATAATTTGATGGAATGTCTTAATTTTCATCACCCAGGGGACAGCAAGAGTACTAGGTGTCTAGTGATTAAAGGATCTATATGTTAGCCTCCAATTTTTGAATGCTCAAATGTGACCCCTCCGTTAATCCTTTCTCTTGCTCCTTTAGTGGTTTCCTCTCATGGTCTAAGTAACGTGGCTTTCACTACCACATTGTAGAAGATTAATGGCCCCATTTCTTCATTCTTTGTGTAGTCATGTCCTTTGTCATGTGACTTGTTTTGGCCAATGGAAAGTTAGCTAGCAAAATGTGACTAGAGGCTTAAAACACGCTGGTACAGCTGGGCTTGCTAGCTTTAGCACCTGTGGCATTACCACAGCATCTAAGAGCAGCCTAATAGCCCAGTTGAGCCCAGTGCAGATCAGCCAACCCATAGATTTGTGAGCTCAACAAAAACTTGATGTTTTGCCTCTGGGATTTTTGTAGTCATTTGTTGTGCAGCATATTGTAGTAATAGCTAATTTGTACACACATGTAGGCTATCGAGTCTCACATTTAAATCTCTGGTTCAGACCTCTCCTCTGAACTCCAAACATACATTTGGATGTCTAATAGGCATCTTAAAGATAACATGCCGTTGGGGTCAGCCCCGAGGCCGAGTGGTTAAGTTCGCACTCCACTTTGGAGGCCCAGGGTTTCTCGGGTTCGGATCCGGGTGCAGTCATGGCACTGCTCATTGAGGCAGGGTCCAACATAGCACAACCAGAGGCAAGAATAAGAAGAAGGAGAAGGGGGGGGAGGGGGAAGGGGGAGAGGGAGAGGATTGGTAACAGCTGTTAGCTCAGGTGTCTATCTTTAAAAAAAAATAACATAGAACTCTAATAAGATAGAACTCCTCTCTAGCAAGCTACTTTATCAAACCTCTTCCACCCTTATAAATGACACCCTGATCTTCTCAGTAACTAAAAGTCAAAGTTATGACTTGTTTTGGATTCCTTCCTTTTAAGTGACTGACACTTCATAATGAGTCAAACATTTGTTGAATGAATACATTTACCTGTACTTTCTGCTACTAGAATACATAGGGCACAATGTTGTGATCAGATCTGTTTTGCAATTCATCATATACACTAGTTAAGTCTTGTGAAATATGATAAAACTTCTAATGTCTGCACTTCCTCTGTGAAGCCAGATTATCCAGAGAGAAGCTTCTAAATTAGTTGCTTTCCTCTTACCTTCTTCAATTATAAAATATATTTTAAGGCTAATATATAAAAAATAGGTGTTAAAAATAGACAAGGAACAAGAAAGTTTTTGTTTTTAGTCCATGGCAGATATATTATCAACACTGGCCATAAATTAAGTCGAAGCCATTCAGTACTATGAGAGATGAGTATAGGAAGTGCTACTGGTGTGGCTGGGGAGGGACCACATCCCTTCTGTGGGATCAGAAACACTTCCTTCACTGTCCCACGTTTTTGGACTGTGGAAGTGTTTAGAAGGCCTAGATTTGTTTCAGAGAGGGCTTTGAAGAGAAGGGGCTCACTTGGTTTTATGAGGGGAGAAGAGGTAAAAGAAAATAATATTTAACATTTGTGAGTTTTACTCTGTCATTTACTATGTTAAGTATTAACTTCTATATAATAACTTATCACAAAAACCGTATGAGGCAGATACGATGAACATAACATGCATGGTGAAATGGAAGTATAAATGAGCTCAAACTGCTCAGGGTTACATAGTTAGTATATAGTGGGACTATGCCTGAATCCAGAACCCATGCTTTCTATGACTACACTATACTGCTTCCAGAGACCAAAGAATTCTGAGGAACCAGTTAGGGCAGGCAGGCTGGGGTGCGGTTGGACAGGGAACTACTAGGGTCAGCTGGGGGTGAGAACAGCATTCTGGTGTAAGCCTCACTTGGCATCTTTTAGGCAGGGACCAGATGTCTTTTAAACCATCCACATCGTATGGACTCCCTATATTATGGAAGGAGTGTGGTTACAATGGAATGCGAGAATGCAATCAATAAAGTATGAGAGACCAAGATTGCTGTATCTGAGTGAAAACTTATGGCACGTTGTTAGCATTGTGTAAATATTAATTGTGTGCTTCAATTGAAATAGCTAAAGTTTATTGAGCTATTAGTCTGTGTCAGGCACTATTTGAAGCACTTTATAGCTGTAATGCATTTACTCTTCACAAAAAAACTTTGAGATAGATGCTGTCATGATCCACATTTTATAGATGGGGAAAACGCGGCAGAGAAACTGGATCTTGCCCAAGGTCACACAGCTAATAAGTATCTAAATCTGCCCAGCTTCAGAATTCACACCAAAAACCACATGTAATTACGCAAAAGAGTAATTTGTAGAAATAGTATTTTATCTGTTGCACAGCAGCAAATGCTGAAATTCTTTGGCTACATTTTCTAACTCAGAGTACACTTGAATAGTAATTTGTAATAGTTAACATTTGTTAAACATTTACCATGTGCCACACACTCACAAATTGCCTATTTTCTTTATACAAAATTTATGCTTTAAAAATTAATTGCAAATTTTATTTTTATGGATTAATTGCTTCCAATTTCAAGATGAATATCTTCCTGCAGTAAACCTCTCATTTTTGTTGTCTTTCTACCCTTGTTAATTTTTTTTATTGTGGCAAAAAACCATTACATAACATAAAATTCACCCTCCTCGAAATTTCCAAGCATACAGGACACTAATGTCAATCATATGCACACTGTTGTGTGTGCCACAAATCCCCAGAACCCTCCCGTCCTGCATGACTGAAACTCTACACGCATGAACAGCTCCCATTTCCACCTCCCCTCAGCCTCTGGCAACCATCATTCTACTTTCTGTTTCTATGAGTTTGACTGCTTTAGATGCCTCATATAAGTGGAATCATGCAGCATTTGTCTTTTTGTGACTGGCTTATTTCACTCAGCATAATATCCTCAAGGTTTATCCATGTTGGTAGCATATGACAAAATTTCCTTCTTTTTTATGGTTGAATAATACTTGATTGCGTATATACGCCACATTTTCTTTATCCATTCCTCTGTTGATGGATATTTAGGTTGCTTCCACCTCTTGGCTTATGTGAAAATGCTGCAATGAACATGAGTGTGCAAATATCTCTTCTCTTTTCTGAGCCTCAGATTCCTAACAGAAAATTGGGGCTATTTGCACTTATCTTCAAAGTAGGGCTGCCAGATTTAGCAGGGGGAACAAAAAAGATGCCTAGTTAAATTGGAGTTTCGGACAAACAATGTGTATATTTGGGACACACTTATACTAAATAATTCTTCATTGTTTATCTGAAATTCAGTTTTAAATGGGCATCCTGTATTGTGTGTGTGTGTGTGTGTAAGGAAGATTGGCCCTGAGTTAACATCTGTTGCCAGTCTTCCTCTTTTTGCTTGAGGAAGATTGTTGCTGAGCTAACATCTGTGCCAATCCCCCTCTATTTTATTTGGGATGCTGCTACACTGTGGCTTGATGAGCGGTGCTGTCTGCTTCTGGGATCCGAACCTGCATACACCAGGCTGCCTAAGCAAAGTGTGCAGACTTAACCGCTATGCCACTAGCCGTCCCTAGGCATCCTGTATTTTATCTGGCAATTCATATTTCCAAGTTCCTTATGAACATTAGATATATGTGATAAATTCTATCAGTCATATAAGTGCACATCAAAAGTGGTAGCCATTTTCATAACTTCTATATATTTCCATTTAAAATAAGAATTCCAGGAATTCAAAACTAACTTGATATTGCTATCTTTATGATCCTGGACAAGTTCAAGCTGTGATCCTGAGCACTTCACCTAACTTCTGAGTTTATTCCAAACTGTGATCTGTGGACCAAATCCAGGTGCTACCTATTTTCATAAATAAAGTTTTATTGAAACACAGCCTCACTCATTCGTGTATATGTTGTCTATGGCTACTTTTGTGCTATAATGACAGAGTTGAGTAGTTATAACAAACACCATATGGCCTACAAAGCCTAACATATTTACTGTCTGACTCTTTACAGGAAAATTTTGCTGACCCTTTCTTGATATTATTGTGATAATAATTGTATTATTTAATTGTAAATATCTAATACTTTATGGGGTTACTGTGATGAGGAAACTAAGTAAATGTAAAGTGCTTGGGACAGTGTTCGGCACATATGAAAACATCTATAAGTGGAAGTTGTGGTTATCATCTTAATAGACCAAAGGAAAAAACATACAAATTTCTAGAGATGTTAATATGGCATTTGGGAAGTTATAACCTATTCCAGATTAGAAATCTTTAGAACAGGAATATAAAGAACACAATATGTATACTAACCAACAGCAAGTATCAGGTTTAATGGTAGAACCCTAGAATCATTTTCATCATAGTGAGCAATGACACAAGTCCATTCTATCACTATAATATTATATTTTGAGAAGAGATAGCCTGTGCATTTGGACAGAAACAAAACAAGGGAAAAAAATGCAATGATGAATGATTTCAGATAATATAATTCTACTGAAGAAAAACAACTAGAAACACTCAGAGTAAAGAAGAGTGCTAGATAATGGAAATATAGAATTTAATTGTTTTCTAATATGCCAATATAATTCAGTTAGCAATAAATGAAACCAATGAAGTCATTCAAATTAGCAACAAAAAGTTACTAAAGAATAAAGACAAGGAATGAGAAGGACTTGTATTGAGAAAAGTATGAAGCTTTCCTTGCAGACATAAAAGTGTTCAAATATGGAAATATTTTCAGGTTATATCATGGGAAATGTTAAGAGTAAAAATACCAATATTTCTGATATTGTGTCATCATTAATGCCATTTCAGTAAATGAAAATTGCAATTGAATTTTTAACTGGAAATAATAAATCTAATCTTTACAGGATGGAGGAGGCCAAGTGGACTTACCCCTAGGAGGGGGTAGCGTTCAGAAGTAATTAAGATGGACCAGGGACACTGGCTTTTCTCCTCCCATTGTTCCCCCAAGATTGGGAAATCTTCAGGGAATGGAGTTCATGGACCAATTTGGCTAATTATGAGCTCTGTGCATTAAGCTCTCAAAGCCACACAACTGTAAATAATCAGCCTGTGTCTCCAGCCCTTCAGGTTGCCAGCTCACGTGTAGTGGGCTTCACACCTGTGTCTCCTCCTCCTCGAGTAATAATCTCCAACAGGAAGCCACACCCTAAGTCTGTCTTTCTGCCGTTCCTCAGGACAGACCCTCAGCCATTATTGCTCACTAGATAGGAGAGGGGCAGCAGATTGACCCTGCTTGGTCATGCACCAGCTGAGTCGCAGCCCAGCCCAGTGAGTACCATGGGAGACAGTGGATGGAGGAGGGACTGTGGGAGCATTGTTTCCTCATTGCCAGGACAAGCAGAACAGCTGGGATAGACAGTTGGTGGGGCACGAATATGCAAAGTTTCAGCTCCGAGCTCTATGAAGTTTATGTTCTTGGTTCTGGTGGGCGTGGTCCAAGAACACTTATTCGGAATTCTGCTTTCCTCCCACACTGGTTCTAGCTGGCATAGGCATTACCCCGATGTTAGCAAGAAACAGTCCCTTAAGTGCTCCAAAATCATGGAGTGAGGATGAAGACAGTAAGCATGATATCATGAACCTTCCTCGACGGCTTCCTAAGTGCCAGGCTCTCAGCTAATTGTTCTAGGTAGCTTGTTTGATTTCATCTGCATAATGACTCCCCAAGAAAGAGGAATGCACATTATCATCATTTTACAGATGAATAATGGAACATAGCATTTAAATATAACTTGCATTAGGTCATGGGGTAAAATGGAAGTGAATTCCTGTTTGAATCCAGGCATTCAGACTCCAGACACAGGACACTTAGCCAGTATTCTCTCCTGCCCACCCAACCTGTCATTTCACTTACCTGGAGGTCACTTCACCTGGAGGTAACTCTAGGCAAAGACCCCATGTTCATTGCTGTCTTCCTTTGGGGTTTCCCAGTAGACCTCAGCAGACAGTAATGGGTGACTCTTGCTGCATCGACTATAGGAAGCCATAGCTGAGATCAAGGTGGAGATCATAGAAGGATCAGCAGGTTATAATTTAGGACAGATCTCTCTCTTGCCCACGTCCACTGCCTGTTTCACTCTTGTACTTTAGCGCTTCTCAATCTCTAAAGGAAATGTAAAGTCAGGGTGTTAGTTTCCATTCTTAGTTAGGAAACTGAAATCAGTTAAAAGATGATCTTAGCTGTACTTTTGGTTAAGACCTCTGGAGTTCTGTGTGAAGCTTTCTGAAGTGTAAGGAAACAGAGTGAAGAAGTTTATTGGATGGGCATCAGAGACTGACAATTTAATTTTGTCTGCTCTATTGCACAAAATGGGGCAGGTTCTTAGTATCTCTGAACCTCAGGGCTGCCATCTGGGTTAATCTCTAGTTGATACAACTGCATTTTTGCAAGGATTAAATGATATACTTGATACAGCTGCATTGTTGCAAGGATTAAACAGTATAGAATGTGATTACATATGTAAGGAATGTATATAGAAAAGGCAAAATAAATTTCAGAGATGATTATTATTAATATTAACAGCCTACTTTCTTACTATTTGACTATACTATCCTGTGATCTGAAGGTATGGTTTCTTGAATCGCTGACAGGATATTTTACTTTGTTCTTGTGCAGCTGGATAGTGAGTGTTTGGAGAGAAACAACTGAGTCTCATTCATTTCTGATTCCTCTGAGCCTATACTGTCTTTGGTACAGAATAGGCAACAAAACAAAAAATCTCTGTCAAATATTAAATATACTCTTAGTTCACATGAACATGGAGTAGGCAATCAGGCTCCCACCCACTGGTTGCTTTCCTGCCTGTTCTTTCATCCCTTCCAGCAATATCCCATAGTATGGAGATAAATACAAGTGGGCTGTGTATTTCTATGGCATGGACTTCCTACAACACTATGATTTCCCTTTTATAAGATATACATCATTCAATTGTCAAAAAATTGTGGCAATCTTAATGAAAATTTTAAAGGAGGAAGAAAGAGAAGGGGAGGATAAATCTTACTTTGTGGACTGAGACACTTTTAGAATTTTGCATTTAGGATGTTGAGTCATTCCATGCTCCAATTCCTTGGGACAAGAAAGTCTTTGACCTCTCTGCCATGGAATTAAATAGAAGTCATTAAATGTTTCTTGAGATTAAATTTATCCATTACCTGCTACTGCAATAGTAATTTAATTCTGATTAAAATACCCTAACTGAATATTAAATTTCTGAGGATATATTATTCTCACCATTTGTAGGGAAGAATTGCCATCACAAAGAGATTGAGATATTGATACACATTTCAAATTTAGTGTGTGAAAGATGTGGGATTTAGACTTTCATCTTCTGACTCCTGCCCTAGGACTCTGCTACTTCCGCTGGAGTGGAATGAACTTTTTTTTTTCTAGCCTGCTTTGTCCCAGGTGAGCAAACAGAGGCAGAAGCTTTCATTTCACCCCTTGGGAATCAGTGCGGACATCTGTGAAACGGGAATGGGCCAAGTGGTTCGTAGGAGTCTTTCTGGCATGAATATTGTGGTTCATAGTGTTTTCTGTGAATAGTAATGGTTTTTCCATCCCACTTCAGAAACCTGAAATATGCAAATATTATTTCCTCTACAAGTTGAGAATTTCATGTGTGTTATCACGGAATGACTATTACTAGACAGACTTGAGGGATATTCCTAATTCTGTATCTCAGAAGTAAGAGCAGATACTTGATTGTGTCTGATTTTTTTTTATCAGGAAGAAACATGGGCAACTAATAGTAAAATTCAATGTGTACTGATTTTTGCCATGAAAACATCTATGCTTCATATACATATATATATATATATGTATCTTTTAAATATTCTCACTTGTGTGATATGGATATGTAAAGGAATTTGCATAGGATTGTCGTAATAAGGAACTGAAGAATAAAATGAAGTCTCTCCCTCTAGCAGTACTATGCTTCAGGTAAAATGTTTGAATTAGATGTATGTCCTTCACAGAAAGACTTAAAACATAAAGTTTTAATGAGAATATTTCAGGGATAATGTGTATAGTATGATACTTTTCACCTAAGTTTTCAGGAAGACTATTTATGGATACAAAACCAAGGCTAACATCCTGGAAACACTGGCAGGAAAGTATACCAGCTAAATCATGACAGTGGTCGACTTTGTGGGACAGGTATGCAAGAGAAGATGAGAGGATAGCAAGAAAACAAAGTTTATTGGTAATATTTCAAATCTCTGTAAAATATAAGTTCTGAAGCAAATACTACTGAATGTTCACATTTTTAATATGGTGAATGGGTAATAATGATAGTAATAACACATAACAATGGAGCATTTACTGAGTGTCTGGGAATATTCTCAGGCGATTGTTCCCAACTCTGGCTGTGCATTAGAATCGTCAACGGACTCACGTGTAGAGATTCTGACTTAAGTGGTTTTAGGATGGAGCCAGGCCATCAGTATGTTTTAAAAGATCCACAGGTAATTATAATGGTTAATCAGAGGTGGGAACCACTGGTCTAAGCACTTTATATTTAATTTCTTACAACAATCCTATAATATAGGTTCTATTTTTATCTCCATTTTATAGATGAAAAAACAATTCAGGCTTTTGTTACATTCTTTTCTGTAGTTTCTTCTTTTGCATTTTTCTCAAATTAAATCAATTACCTACCAGGAGAAAGGAAGACCTGAGTTGCTGATGTAAGGAGAATTGGAATCCCTATTATCCAGAAGGACTGACGTGAAAAGTTCTTAACAAGGCTTAAGAAGACTGGGTTTCAGACGTAGCTTTGGGACTTCCCCTGGTTGTAAAACCTCAACTGTAAATAAGAGGATTGATTTGACAAGGAAACGATGCTTCACAGGTTTTGGAATTAGAAACGTGTTTGAACACTTTTATCAAGCTACTACAAGATGGAGAGAAGAAAAGCAAACAGCAGTCTCAAACACTAAGCCTGTCCCTGAGGTTGTGTAGCATTGATACAAATAACTTTGCATAAAAAGCCTGGTGTTAAGATTTGAAGACTTTTAAAAGACAACCCACATATTTGAGGGAACTCTTATTTCCATTGAGGATGGATATAAGAAAACCAAATAATTATGAAAATCTGGGAAGATAATTACATCAAAATTCTAACTGATTAAATACATTTGACTTTAATTTAGAATATAAATGTTATTGAGTGTTTATAAATATCCCAAGTTAAGGGAATTTCTTGCTCTGAATTTGGATAAATTAAACTATATTTGACTGCTTCCTAGTGTCTTTTATTTGGAGTGGTTTTTTTTTTTTTTTTTTTTTTTGAGGGAGAAAGATATTTTGTATTCCATATGTTTCCTTCAATGGAGGGGACTGATATTTTACTGTGTTCATCAATTTATTAACTATAAATTGGCTTGATCCTTGATCACACTTTGGCAGTGTGTTTCTAAAGTGGGTATATATAGAAAAAGGTAAATAACTGAGAAATCAATGAGGAAAGTGTTCTGAGAGGAAATGAGAAATATTGCTGAAGGTACTGGAGTATATGGCTCTCAAGTGTGACTGCTTTACTTTGATTTGCTTGATTCCAAAATAAGGATACAGCACTGGCTGTCTGTTTGCTTGTTTCATTTATCCTGAGCCTCTTTTCATTTCTAGGAGGTGTCTCAGTCACATGGGACCAAAGAATCTAACACGTGTCTCAGAATTCCTCCTCATGGGCCTCTCAGATGACCTGGAACTCCAGCCTCTCCTCTTCGGCCTGTTCCTGTCCATGTATCTGGTCACTGTGCTTGGGAACCTACTCATCATCCTGACCATCAGCTCTGACTCCCACCTCCACACCCCCATGTACTTCTTCCTCTCCAACCTGTCCGTGGCTGACATTGGTTTCACCTCCACCACAATCCCCAAGATGATGGTGGACATCCACACTCACAGCAGAGTCATCTCCTATGTGGGCTGCCTGACTCAGATGTCTTTTTTTACTCTTTTTGGATGTTTGGACAGTCTCCTCCTGAATGTGATGGCCTATGACCGATTTGTGGCCATCTGCCGCCCCTTGCACTACCTGGTCATCATGAACCCCTGCCTCTGTGGTCTGCTGGTTTTGGTATCTTTTTTCATCAGTCTTTTGTACTCTCATCTGCACAGTTTGATTGTGTCACAACTTACCTTCTTCATGGATGTGGAAATCCCACATTTCTTTTGTGACCCTTCTCAGCTATTCAACCTTGCCTGTTTTGAAATCCCCATCAGTAACATATTAATGTATTTTATTGCTGCTATTTTTGGTGGTGTTCCACTCACAGGGATCCTTTTCTCTTACTATAAAATTGTTTCCTCCATTCTGAGAGTCCCCTCAGCAGGTGGGAAGTACAAGGCCTTCTCCACCTGTGGCTCTCATCTGTCTGTTGTTTGCTTATTTTATGGAACAGGACTTGGTGTATACCTCAGTTCTGCTGTCTCACATTCCCCCAGGAAGGATTCTGTGGCCTCAGTGATATACACTGTGGTCACCCCCATGCTGAACCCCTTCATCTATAGCCTGAGGAACAGGGACATCAAGACAGCCATGCAGAGGCTCCTCAGAAGAACAGTGTAATCTCAGTACGTGCACCATCTTTTTCAGTGTGTGGGTTGGAAGAGCCAGTAAATCCAAACAGCTGGAATTCGTAATTATGCACATTTGGTTTCACGATTTTTCCAGCTTTTGTGCCTTTCACTCTTCTCAGTGTTTCATATCGTCATTTGGTACATCTTTAATGGCCTTAAGGGAGTATTGTTGGATACTGTCCTCATTATAACAACTGCCATGGAATTAAATTATCATATTACAGCTATACAGTCTTCATTATTTCTCATCTATAAACCAGGCATCCTGGAGAAATGCACAGTACTTTTTAAAATATTTAATAATCCTTGACACTTTCCAAAATTCATGTCTGTTTCCCACAGAACTTTTGTATCTTTCAGACCTGTCTCTGTGTGTTATGTGTAAGGATGCATGCAACTGGTCTTCAAATTTGGCTTCATATTGGAGTCATCTGGAGATCTTTAAAATAATGATAATTGCCTCTCACCACAGATTATAATTGAATTGGACTGAGGTGTAGCCTTAGTATGAGGATTTAAAAATCATCCAGTTGATTTTCACGTATAACCAAGGTTGGCAATGACTGATTGAATCACATGTTTCATTCAAAAATGACTAGTATGTTTGGATCTTTCACTGCTCCTGAGCGGACACTGAAGTTGTTAAGGTCATCCTAGCTCACAAGAGGAGTGGTATGAAAAAGTTTGCCTTTGCAACAGGCACTGTGATTTTTTCCAACATTCTTGATATTTCTTTACATACATTCAGCTTCCATACCATACAACTAGTCATCTGTGCTGGTTAATAAGATATTGTCACCTTTCTCCAAACCCACCCTTCTATACTTTACTTCAGCAAAGGGTGGCTCTTTCCTTTCACTAGTAACAGTATCTTTAGGACTTCGCTTTGAAACTATTCTTCCCTGTCTTTTGTTCTGATGAATCTTTCAGCTCTCATCTGTGTCTACGATATGGGTATCCATGTTTCTTTTAGAGATGTTGCAGAGTTTCTGAGGCAGTGACCTGGTGCTCTCTGAAAACCAGCCTTCTAACTAGTTTAATTTACTTGGCCTTTTGCCTTAAGCTCAATCATCTACCAACTTCACTGATCAGAAACTTTGATACTGGAGAAGGAAATGCTCTTTACGGAGGATGAAGCCATACCAGCCAGTGAGAAGAGATACTTCCCATTAAAAAAATGACTAAATTAGGGTTTTGATTCCCTGGTTTTCATGAGACAGTTTGGATCTGATCTACTCTGGAACAATGAATAAGCTTTGTCTCTATTTTTGAAAACCTAAGTAATGGGCAAAAGCCTATGGAATTTGCCAAGGTGATTGTGTTGGTTAATTTTATATGTCAATGTGGCTGTGCCATGGTGCCCAGACATTTGGTCAAACATTATTCTGGATGTTTCTGTGAAAGTGTTTTCTGGCTGAGATTAATGTTTAGATGGGTGAACTTTGAATAAAGCAGATGACTCTTTCTAATATGGGTGGGCCTTGTCTAATCAGATGAAGGCCTTAATAGAACAAAGACTGACCTCCTGGAAGAAGAAGAAATCCTGCCAGCAGACTGCATTTGGACTTGAACTGCAACTCTTCCCTGAATCTGGCCTACCCTGCAAAATTGTGTTTACCAAGCCTCCACAAACACCTGAGCCAATTTCTTAGAATAAATATCTCTGTATTTATATGTTTATTCATATCCAGTTGGTTCAGTTTCTCTGGAAATCCCTGACTAATACAGTAATGTTGCCTTTTGATATCTCATTTTATATTCTCCCCAGTGGTAATACTTTCTTTTTCCTCTTTAAACTTCAACATTTAGAATGAGTGCTGCTAATCGATTAGCACTGTGCATGAGGGGAAAGCCTGGTTGGAAATAAGGCCCACAGTAACTATATAGGAGTGAGGCTACTATCCTTGATATGAGAGAGGTATCACAGATAATAGAAAGGGTGTGGAATTTGAAAACACAGCTTCACATAGATCTTGGTGAAAATTTGAGACCTGTGTCAACTCAGTGCCCTTCAGATTCATGATCAGTAAAAAGGAAACCTACGAAATGGGAGAAAACATTTGCAAACCATATGTTTGATAATTTGATAAACTCCAAAATATATAAGGAGCTCCTACAACTCAATAGTAAAAAAACTAATAACCTAGATTATTAAAAAATGGGGAAGACTCAAATAAACATTTTTCTGAAGAAGACATACAGATGCCTAACAGGTATATGAAAAGGTTCTCAACATCGTTATTCATTGGGGAAATGCAAATCAGAACCACCTTGAGATCACATCACACTTGTCAGAGTCGCTATTATAAAAAAGAAAAAAAGTGTTGGCAAGGATGTGGAGAAACTAGAATGCTTGAACACTGTTGGTGTAAATAGAAAAAATCTTATCCACTATGGAAAACAGTATGGAGTTTCCTCAGGAAATTAAAAATAGAACTGATTTATCATCCAGCAATCCCATTTCTTGGTATTTGCCCAAAAGAATTGAAATCAAGACCTTAAAGTGATAGTAGCACTTCTACATACATTGCAGCACTATTCACAATGGCCAAGACCTGGGACGAACCTAAATGTCCATTGATAGATGAAGGAATAAAGGAAATATGATCGTATATATGTATGAAAAGATTATATATATAAGAGAATACTCTTGCGCTGAAAAGCAGAAAAAATCTTGCCATTTGCAACAACATGGATGAACCTTAATGGTATTATGCTAAGTGAAATAAGCAATCACGGAAAGACAAATATTACATGCTTCCACTTACAAGATGTGTGTGCCAGGGACTGACAGGAGAGAGAAGTGGAGAATTACTAATCAAAGGGCATAAAATTTCAGTCAAGCAAGTTGAGTAAGCTCTAGAGATCTGCTGTAGAACATTGTACCTATAGTCAACAATAATATGTGAACACTTCAAAATTTGTTGATAGGGTAGATCTCATGTTAAATGATCTTTCCACTATATATATAATATTATTATATTATTAGTTATGTATATAGTAGTTGTCCTTAGAGACACAAATATTAACTGAGAAAATGGAAATATTGTCATATTCTTGATATGGAAGACCTAATTCTCCATCAATTTCTTGGTCATTTGAGTACATTTGATGATAATAAACTCACATGTTGATGTATGTTAATTTAAAACACGCGTCTGAATTTTTTATTAAGATGCATGAAACTTGAAAGTCAGAAGGAAGAGTACAGGCGAGATTCCTCCTGAGACATAGAAGGTTCAGATCCTATAAGGGACCTTTACGTTTCCTATGATCCTGTTCTATTAATCTTAACAAGTCCTCAGAGATTGTGATGATGTGGACCAATTCGGCTAATTGCAAGCTCTGTGCGTCGGTCTCTCAAGCCCACACAACTGTAAATAATCCCCTGTGTCTGGAACCTTTCAGTGTACTGCTGGTCCCAGTACAGTTCGATCTGTATGTGTGTCTTCTCTTCCCAGAGTTATTGTGTGCATCCAGGAGTCCATCCCTGACTCTGTCGTCCTGCCCTTGCTGAGAACGGAGCCTGAGCCTTCATCACTCAACAGGTATGGGAAGAGCGATGGATCATCAATCCTTTGCCACGCCGCAGCATAGAGGCAGTGCAGTCCAGTGAGTGCCCTTGGAGATACTGCGTACAGCAGGGACTCGTGGAGCATTGTTTCTTTATCATCAGGATGGGTAGGACAGTTGTTGTAGCTAGATGGGAGGGCAGCAATATGCAGTTTCACCTCAGAGGCCCATGAAGTTTCTGTTCTTGGTTCTGGTGGGGATCTGGGGACTCTCATTCAGAGTTCTGCTTTCCTCCCACTCTGGTTCCAGACCCGATAGGCATGTCTCTCACTGGAGCAGGAAATGAGTCCCTATAAACTATCCCCTAAGCACCCCAAAATGATCATGAAGGTGATGTTGAAGAAGAGTGGGAGATGATGCCCCTGTACATGATATTGTGAACATTTATCAAAGATTCTCAAGTGCTAGGCTCTGAACTAAGTGCTCCACATGGCTTGTTTCATTTCATCTGCATAGTCACAACTAAGATATATGTACACGTTATTGTTCTTTTACAGATGAGGACAAGATTCTAGACTTTTAATGTAGCTTGATCTGAGATAGAATGGGATGAAGCCAGGTTTCAGTCAAACAGTCTGACTCCAGACAGAGGTTTCCTGGCCAGAATTCTCCCCCTGCCAACCCAAAAGCCATGTCCCTTCTATGTTCATTTCACACAGACACCCTCTGTTCCTTGTGCTCTTCTCCTTGGAGGTGGCACGTGCTGCCTGAACTATAGGAAGGATGGCTGAGATCACAGGCAGGCATCACAGAAAGAACTGGCTCATGACAATTTAGAGTAGGTCTCTCTCTTGTTTCTACTCCTGGATTTTGCCTTAGCTGTCCACTTCATTTTCCATTCTTGTGATTTTACACTTATCCATTTCAAAGGGAGATATAACATCAAGCATGCCAGATCTATCCATACTCAGGAAACAAGAAACTATTAAAAGATGTACAATATATGTGTCATTTTTTAAGTCCTGTGAATCACTGCTTTAAACGTTCTGAATTTTAAAAGATGAGGACATTAACTTCATGTGCCTCAGAGATCCATAATGTAATTTTGCTCTACTTTTTATCTAGTGACTTGGAGCAAGTTCTTAGTATCACTGAGCCTCAACATTGTCATCTGAGTTGATTCCTGGTTGATAGCACTCCATCGAGTAAGGACTAAATAGATAATAGTACTATCTATGTGATTAAATATGTGATGGATACATATAAGGGCAAAAAACTTAGATATTATTATTATTAATATTGATAACACTAAACTTCATTCATACCATTCAACCAAAATATTAGGTGATCTGATGGTTTGGTTTTCAAAGGATAGCTGACAGAACATTTTATTTTTGTCCCTATACAAATAGATATTGAGTACTTGGAAGGAAACAACTGAGTCACATTCACCTCTGATTCCCCAGATCTTACATCATCTTTGGCACAGAGTAGGCAACAACAACAAAAAACCCTAAAATATGTTAGATATTGAGTAGACTCTTTTTTGGTTCAAGAAACAGAGCATAGACATTACAACTCGTACAACTGAAGCATTCTTGCCTGTGCCTTCATCCATTTCAGAGATGTCCCAGAGGACAAGAGACAAGATAAAATAGCACTTGTTTGTGTGTATGTCATAGACATTCAATAAGATATATTACTTTCCATAGCATCTACAACATTCAGTTATTCAAAAACCATCACAATGATTTTCATAAATATGAAAAAGAAGTGGCAGAATGAGAACAGGAAGGTACATTTTGTTGTGTGAGCTGAGACACATTTTAGGATTTCTAGCGTCCTGAGACAAGAGAGCCTTCAGATTCTCTGCTGTATAAATGAAGTAGGCATAAGAAGGCTGGATTTCAGACCTGGTTTGGAGGTCTTCCATGTTCCTAAATTCGATTGTAAATAAGAAAGCTGGATTTGAGGAGGACACTATACTTCCAAATGTTTACGATAAAAAATAAATGTAAGCACTTTTACCAAGCCACTACAAAATGCAGACCAAAAAAAAAAAAAAAACCAAAAAAAGAGCAGTGTCAAACATCAGGCATTTCCCTAGGTTACATAGAGTTGATATATAATCCTGCATAAGATGAGAAATTGGAAGAAACTATTTTTTTAAAAAGTTAATTATTGTTGAATGATTGAGAACTGTACTGTACACTGATACTATCATTGGGGGTCAATGCTGCTGTATGATTTTGTGCATTTACCAAAATATTATTTATCAAAATTTGAAGTCTACCAGCCAAGGATAGAAGTTATATTTGAAAAGATTTTCCCCTAGTTTTATTGAGATATAATTGACATACAGTACTGTATAAGTAAGATGTGCATCATAATAATTTGACCTACATATATTGTGAAATGACTATCACAATAGGTTTAGTTAGCACCATCATCTCACATAGAGACAAAAAAAAAAAAGAAGAAAAATGTTTTTTTTTCCTTATGATGAGAACTTTTAGGATTTACGCCCCTAACAACTTTCAAATATACCATAAGGCAGTGTTGACTATAGCCATCATGTTGTACAGCCCATCCCCAACACTTATTTATCTTGTAACTGGAGGTTTGTATCTTTTGATCACTTTCATCCAATCCCCCCACCACCTAACCCCTACCTCTGGTAACCACAAATCTGATCTCTTTTTCTATAAGTTTGTTTTTTTTAGATTCCACATATAAGTGAGATCATACAATATTTGTCATTCTCTGTCTGACTTATTTCACTTAGCCTAATGCTCTTAAGGTCTGTCCATGTTGTTGCAAATGACAGGATTTCATCCTTCTTTATGGCTGAATAATATTCTGTTGTATATGTCACGTGTATATCACATTTTCTTCACCCACACATCTATCAATGGACACAGTTTGTTTCAATGTCTTGGATATCATAAATAATGCTTCTATGACCATGAGGGTGCAATATCTCTTCAACATAGGGATTTGCTTCCTTCGGATGTACTCCCAGAAGTGGAATTCCTGGATCATATGGTGGTGTTGACTTTTTTGTGTAACCTCCATACTGCTTTCCATAGCAGATATACCAATTTGCAATCCCACAAACAGTGCACCAGTGTTCCCTTGAAAAGCCTTTTAAAGACAACCGACATATCTGAGTGAGCACATATTTCCATGGAGGAGAGCAATCAGAAAACCAAAGAATGATGAAAAACCAGGAAGATAACTGGGACATAAAAAAGTCTTCCTGATTATGAATATTTGACTTTAATTTAGAATCCAGATAATGTAGTTCTGGCAGTTATAGAGTTTACCAATATTCCAAATAAAGGGAATTTCTCGCACTCTATCTGAATAAAATAAGACTTTAATTAGCATGATTTTTTTTTTACTTAAAGGGAGAAGGATATTTCTTATTCAATATGTTTCTTTAAAAGTGTAGGCTGTGTTTTATGGTGTTCTGGATTTGTCTCTAAATGTCCTTGATCTTATTACATTCCTCATCTGAGTTTCTCTGAAGTAAGTTTGTACAGAAAGAGATGAATAACACAGAAATCAGTGAGGAAGCAGTTCTATGAAACTTGGATTCGAAACACTTAGACATGTTGCTGAAGGTACTGGCGTGTATGACCTCACAAGTGAATTGCCTGAATCCAAAATATGGACACAGTGCTGGGTGCCCATTTACTGTTTCCTTTTTTCCGACTTTCTTCTCTTTTTCAAAAGGTGTCCAAGCCACACAGAACCAAAAAATCTAACACGTGTCTCAGAATTCTTCCTCATGGGACTCTCAGATGATCCAGAACTTCAGTCTGTGCTCTTTGGGTTGTTCCTGTCCATGTACTTGGTCACCATGCTTGGGAATCTCCTCATCATCCTGACCATCAGCTCTGACTCTCACCTCCACACTCCCATGTACTTCTTCCTCTCCAACCTGTCCTTGGCTGACATTGGTTTCACCTCTACCACAATCCCCAAGATGATGGTGGGCATCCAAACTCACAGCAGAGTCATCTCCTACGTGGGCTGCCTGACTCAGATGTCTTTTTTTATGCTTTTTGGATGTTTGGATAGTTTCCTCCTGACTGTGATGGCCTATGACCGGTTTGTGGCCATCTGCCACCCCCTGCGCTACTCAGTCATCATGAACCCACACCTCTGCAGCTTCTTGGTTTTGATGTCACTTTTCATCAGCCTTTTGGTCTCCCAGATGCACAATTCGATTGTGTTACAACTTACCTCCTTCAAAGATGTGGAAATTTCTCACTTCTTCTGTGACCCTTCTCAACTCCTCAACCTTGCCTGTTCTGACACCTCCACTAATAATGTAGTCATGTATTTGGTTGGTGCCATCTCTGGTTTTCTTCCTATCTCAGGGATCCTTTTCTCTTACTATAAAATTGTTTCCTCCGTTCTGAGAGTCCCCTCATCAGGTGGGAAGTACAAAGCCTTCTCCACCTGTGGCTCTCACCTGTCCGTTGTTTGCTTATTTTATGGAACAGGCCTTGGGGTTTACCTCAGTTCTGCTGTCTCACTTACTCCCAGGAAGGATGCGGTGGCCTCAGTGGTGTACACTGTGGTCACCCCCATGCTGAATCCCTTCATCTACAGTCTGAGGAACAGAGACATCAAAAGAGCCATGCGGAGGCTCCTCAGCAAAACAATCTAATATCAGCACCTGTGCCACCCATTTGGAGTGTAGGTTAGAAAATCCAGCAAAGCTAAACATCTAGACCTGTAAATCCTACCTCTCTCATAACATCGTTTTGTAGCTCTCATGGTTTTCACTTCTTCCCATTTGTAATATCCGAATATTGCTTCTTTTGGTATGTCTTTAGTGGGACTGGGGGAGTATTATGTGATCCTTTGTATGTCATAATCACTGCATGACTAAGTCCTGTTAGATCTATGGAGCCTTCTATAGTTTATCATTGATGACCCAGGCATCCCAGAAAGATGAAAACTCTCCTTTTGTATATTTAAAAGTTACATATTTCCCGCAGTTCTTGTGTACTTTCCGTACAAATTTCTCATTTATCAAATCTGTTTAAGTTGGTTATACGTGAGGACGCATGTCGCTGGTTCTCAACCTTGGCTTTTATTGAAATCATCTGGGAGGCTAAAAAATACTGATAACAGTCTCACCACCAGAGATTCTGATTTAATTAGACTGCAGTGTGGCCTGAGCATGAGGATTTTTAAGAGCCCCCAGGTGGTTCTCGTTAGCAGCCAACATTGAGAACTACTGATCTAATTCAGATCTTTCATACAAAGATCACCTGTATGTCTTGGGTCCTAACTGCTCATGGGCAAATGCTAAAGATCCTAAAGAGATCACAGCTCCAAAAGAGAAGATACGAAAAATCTACTGTTGCACTAGGCAATGTATTTTCCCATTATCCCTCATAATGTTTCTTCAGCTTTTTTCTCTCTGTACATCATACAGCTTGGTTATTGTATCTGCTCCAAGATTACACTTCTATACTTTGCTTTGTGGTGCTGGGGTGGGGCTCTTGAAATCACTGCTCTACTTTCCATCTTGTGCTCACTTACACACTTTCAATAGTGATCAGTAAAAGTCGCTCTGCCCTAAAAGCTCAAATTTCCCCTTTACACCCCTCAAACCCCTGGTGTGGTAGCTTCTTCCTTCACTTATGATTCTTATATTACCGCTCTTTTATGCCTTTCAGTCCTTCAATAACTGTTTAAGCCATTCCCTAATTAAATTATCTTCATTAAAATGACTAATTGGTTTCTCTTTTCTTGACTGAACCATTAGTGCTATTGTAACATGGGGTCTAAAAGTATGTTGTGAGGTGTCTGCAGTTGGAAGGTTGAGAAATGTGCTTAGGTAAGAAAGGTGGCTGTAAATGAACTGGAAATAGGTGGTGATATCATATTCCAAGTTGTTTGAGTTTATCTTCTTTTATGTTACTCTAGGATTGCAAAGGACCGTGTTGTCAGCAAAGTGGAGTTCTTTCCAGTAACAGCCTGGTTAGGACTTCACTTTGTTACCATGCTTTCTGTAATGATAACTCAGTTTTTGGGCTCCTTTTGAATTCAACAAGATTGGTGTCCATCTCTCCTTAGAGATGTCACACATAATTTTTATGGTAAGAATCTTGGCCCGAGGAAAAGCTGTCCATAACTAGCTTAATTTACTTTGCCTTTAAGGGAATCGCCTACCAATATACTGACGAGAAAATTTAATTTTAGAGAAGGGAATGCACTTTGTAGAGGATAAATTCAATTCGTACCAGTTAGTGGAAAGAGATTTCATCCAATAAAAATTACTAAAATATTAAATGTGCATATCCATGTATGCAAACCTAAATGATTGCCAGAGAACCTTGGAGTATGCCAAAGTAGTGTTGCTTTTTTTTGTATATGTGGTTTAATTTCCAGTTTATGTTCTGTTAACTTTACTACCTCCTATTTTCATATTACATCATCTTAAAATTCACAAAGACAAATGCATATAAGAAATTCTAAATCTGAAAATTTTCAAATAGAAAGTACACATGTGAGTACTAATCCTAGATCTTTTACAACATGAAAGCAATGCCTTTCCATAATGTTCCCAATAGGTAAAATGGGATTAAACACACTTGCATCACAAGATTGGGTTGAATTTATATGATAAAAACAATGCAAAAATTAGTTAATTTTAATGTTTCCAGATGATGAGAAAATGAGATGTTAGACTTAGATTTCAACTTGTCATACAGGACAGCCTTTTCTGACCAAACCTTTTATGCCCTGTTTTCTGGCTAGTATATCATTCCATTAGCACTTCTGAAACAGTGGTGAACACGACAACAGACATTATTCTGGAGGTAGATGCACCTTGTTTGCAAACAAAACCAGGGCATTGTATTTTCTTGGGCTTTCAGTTTTTTTTCTGGCATTATTGAAACAATTGACATATAACATTATGTAATTTTAAGGTGTACATTATGATGTTTTAATACACATGTATATTGCAAAATGTTCACCCAAAATAAGTTTAGTTAACACACGCTTTACCTCACATGGTTACCATTTTGTTATTTTTGTTGTTATGGTAAGAACATTAACTTTGCTCTCATAGCAACTTTAAAGTACAAAACACAGTTTTGTTAATTATAGTAGTTAACTATATATTATATATTAACTATACATGATGTACATCAGATCCCTGGACTTTATAACAGAAAGTTTTTACCCTTTGACCAATATCTCCCCATTTCTATCCCTCAACCCCTGGAAACTCCCAGTCTACTCTGTTTCTATGAGTTCAATGTTTTTAGATTTCACATATGAGAAAGATCATACAGTATTTGTTTTTCTCTGTCTGACTTATTTTACTTAGCATAATGCTTTCAATGTCCATCCATGTTGTAGCAAATGGCAGGATTTCCCCCCTTTTCATGGCTTAATAATATTCCACCGTATGTGTGTGTGTGTGTGTGTGTGTGTGTGTGTGTGTACATGACCTGAGGCTTGGAGCACAAAGTCCCTATAGAGTATGAAGCCTGTGTGGTGGCCAGTATCTGAGATGCTTCCAATGATCCCCAGCTCCTGGTTTTCATAAGGGGAACTCCTGCCTGTATGTATATCCCTCCCATTGAGTGTGAGATGGATATAGTGACTCACTTCCAACAAAGAGAATGTAGAAAAAATGTTGAGAAGTCACTTCTGGAAATAGAGTGAAAAAAAAACTGGCTTTCTTCTTGCTGCTTCTCTTTTGCTCTTTCAGTTGCTCATGTTGTTGGAACCCAACTGCCATGTTCTGAGTTGTCCCATCAAGATGCTCTTGTGTCAAGGAACTGAGGGAGTTCTCTGGCCAACAGCCTGCACACATGTGAATCCTACCATGAGTCCTATGAGTGAGTTTGAAAGTGGGCCTCTGCCAGTCAAACCTTGAGATGACTGCAACCCTGGCTGACACCATGACTGCAACTTTCTGTGAGGCCCTCTGAAGTATTTAAGTAAAGTATCAGTTACCAAATAAATATATAAAAATCAATAGTTTTGTAATATGCCAATGTAGTTCAATTAGATAAAAAATTTAGAACTGAAGACTCATTCAAATTAGGCAAAAAAAAAAAAAAATCCTTTAAATCTCCAACATATAAAGTGCTAACCCAAGCAAGGTCTAAGGAAATGAAAATTACAATTTATCTTTAGAGAAAAAAATTAACTGAGAAAATGGAAATACTATCACATACTTGGTATAGAAGACAATTCCGCATAGACTTCGTGATCATACAGTGGATTTACAGACACGAAAATCACACACTGAGTTGTTAAATTGAAAAGAAGTCTGAATTTTATGTTAAGGTCCTGCAACTTGGAAGTAAGAAGAAAGGAGTACAAGTGAACTTGCTCCTGAGGCGAGGAAGGACCCAGACCCTTCTAAGGACATTCACTTGTCTCCTTTTCCTCTTCCATTAATATTAGCAAGTCCTCAGAGATTGGGATAACATGGGCCAATTGGCTAATTATGAGCTTTGTGCATTGAGTCCCCAAGGTCATACAACTGTAAATAATTGGCCAGTGCCTTCTGCCCTTTACTTTGTCAATTTTAGTATCGTGCATCTGTCTACATCTCCTCCCTTCGTGGGCATCTGCATCAGAAGGTCCCAGCCTGAGTCTGTCTTCCTGCCAGTCCTGAGGAGGGACCTTGAGCCTTCATTACACACCAGGCAGGAGAGGGGCAGTGAATCCATACTCTAGGTCATGCTCCAGCAGAGATGCAGCTCAGCCCAGTAAGTGCTGTGGGAGACAGTGATTGGAGGAGGGACTGTTAGGAGAATTATTTCGTCCTCAAGAAGATAAATGTGACAGTTGCTATAGACAGATGGGAGGGCACCAGTATACAAAATTTCCGATCAGAGACCTATAGAATATATTTTCTTGCTTCTGATGGGGGTGTGAGAACTCTTATTCAGAGTTATGCCTCTACCCTTACTGGTTTTGGCTCTGGTGGCATCTCCCCCACCACAGCAAAAAATGGGTTTCTTTAAACTTTCCCCTAAGCACTTCAAAATGATCATGAAGGTGATAAGGAGGATGATGATGAGGGGGATGAAATTAGCCATGCCATCATGTTTATTGAGGGCTTCCTAAGTGCCGGGGTCTGAGGTATGTGTTTTATGTATCTAGTTTGACTTTATCTGCATAATGTTTCCCAAATTATAAGTGCACACATTGTTATTATTTTACATAAGAGGAAATGAGCACAGCATTTTCTGTAATTTGTACCAGATCATGAGTTAGGAAGAGTTGAAGCCGTGTTTGAATCGGGGCAATCTGACTTCAGACTCAGGACATCTGGCCATTCTTCTCTCCTGCCAACAAACAGTCATTTCGCTTCCCAGTCAGTCCTGGCAGGGACTCCCTGTTTACTATGCTCTTCTCTTTAGGTATTTCTCATAGAACACACTGGAGAGCAGTAGGTAGCACTTGCTGCATCAACTATAGGAAGGATGGCTGAGATCACAGGCAGTGTTCGTAGAAAGTTTGCAAACAGTGATTCAGGGGAAATCTCTCTCTTGCCTCTGGCCCTGGAATTCACTTCAACTGTCCACTTCTTCCTCCGTTTTTATGATCAACCTGCTCAATCACAGGATGAGACATACAGTCAGTGTCTTGGAGTCCATTCCTACTCAGGAAATTGAAAACAGTTAAAAAATATATCTCAGATATACCTGTGGTTAAGACCTCTGTTCCTCTGCTTAAAACTTTCAGAAAGTCTGGAAATAATGAAGTTCTGTGCAGAGGACTCAAAGACTAACAATTTAATTTTGAATCCTGCCTGCTCTACTTACTATTAGCTTATTTTTGGGAAAGTTCTTAGTATCTCTAAGACTTAAGATTGTCATATGAGTTGGTTCCTAGTTGATACAACTCCACTGAATAAGAATTAAACAAATAATGGATGCCCTCTCCGTGATAAATATTTGATGAATGCGTAAAGCAAGGGCAAAATAAATTTTAGATATTTTATTACTAATAATGATAAGAGTAATTCTCATGTCATTTGACTTAAATATCTGGTGATCTAAAGTTATGGTTTTTCTACATCCCTGACAGGACATTTTACTATTGTTTATACAAGTACATTCTTAGTATAGGAAGAGCAATGACTGAGTCTTATTTATTTCTGTTTTCCAGAGCCTCTAACTTCTTGGCACAGAGGAGGCATCAAAAACAAAAAAGTCTCAGTTAAATATTGACTACACCCTTCTATTGTTCATTGAAACAACATGTGTACAATACGGCTTCCACATATTTGTCTGTTCATGCCTTTTCTGGAATGTCCCACAGGACTAGAGACAAGATAAAATATTGCTTTGTTTGTGTCTGTGTCATGGACTTTCTATGGGATCAATTACTTTCCATTTAATAGTATCTATAACATTCAATCGCTGAAAAATTATTGCAGAGATTTTCACAAACATATAAAGAAAAGAGGCAGAAATGAAGAAAGTGGTAAATCTTGTTGCATGGGCTCAGACACATTCTAGGATTTCACGTCATTCCCTGCTCCAGTGTGCTGAGACAGGAGAAGCTTTGACTTCTCTGCCATGTAATCCATAAAACATCATTAAATTTTTGCAATTGTTTTTCATTGCTAAATATTCTATTCTAATAATGATTGAAATTTTTTATTAAAAAATTGACCAAATATTTATTGAGTTCCAAATTTCCCTTAGGTTTACACATATTCCAGAGATGGGTGTTAGACTCTCCATTTCCAAGAAAAAACGGAAGCACAGAGAGGTTGAGAGATTTACACACCCTCCTCATATAGCAGGTAAAAGATTCAGGACTCAAACATTGATCTCCTTGTCCCTGCACCCTTCTCTGTCGGCCCCACTGTAGCTACTGCATAATTCTTTCCAAACCTACTTTGGTCCCACATGAGCAAGTGGAGGTAAAAGAATTGATTCATCGTCTTTTCATTCAGTGAGTCCACCTGTGGATTATGGATGTGAGCCAGTGGTTTATAGGGTCAATAATGGCATTAATGTGGTGGATTATAGGGTTTTCTATGAATAGTCATGCACTTTACAGTCAGTTTTGATATCTCAGATTGAAAATATTTCCTATACGAGAGAAAAGTTTCATATGGATTTATCATGGAATAATTATCACAAGAGAGACTTCGAGGATATTTTCAGTGGTATGCGTACCTTAAGAGTAAGAGAATGTAAAAGAAAGTAAAAGAAAATGATTTTTGTAGTAGGACAACAAATATAGACAATTACTAGTAAAATTTCACATGCATCAATTGTTAGATGTTAAAAAACTAATCCCCACTCACCTATTGTACACAAATTCTCACTTGTGTGATATAGAGATGGGCACAAGAATATTCATAGGATTGTTGTAAGAAGAAAGTGATATAAATAATAATATAATATAAGTATAAAATATATAATGTAAAATAAATATTTATTTAACACGAATAAGATAAATTAGGGGCCGGCCCCGTGGCCGAGTGGTTAAGTTCGCGCACTCCACCTCGGCGGCCCGGGGTTTTGCCAGTTTGGATCCTGGGCGTGGACATGGCACTGCTCATCAAGCCATGCTGAGGTGGCATCCCATATTCCACAGCTAGAAGGACCCACTCTACTATATACAACTATGTACTGGGGAGATTTGGGGAGAAAAAGCAGAAAAAAAAAAGATTGGCAACAGTTGTTAGCTCAGGTGCCAATCTTTAAAAAAAATTATAAATATTAGATTATAAATATACATTTTAAATTTGCTAATTTTTAATTAAAATACATAAATATAAACTAATAAACTGAATAAAATGATGTCTTCCCTTATGTAATAATGTACATCAACAAAATGTTTGAAGTAGTTGTATGTACTTCACAAAGAGACTTAAACACCATGTTGTGGTAAACAAGTACATTTCAGAGGCAACGTGTAGTACACTGTTTAGGTAAGTTTTTAAGAAAACTGGCTATGGATATATAAATTAATATTGACATTATACAAACATGACAAGAAAATATACCCATCAAATTCACGACACTGGTTGCCTTTGCGGGACAGGTATGCAGAAGAATGAGAATGAGCTGAGGTACCAGAAAAAGTCAAATTTTATCAGTAATGGTTCAAATCTCTATAAAATATGAGATGAAGCAAATATTATTAAATGTTTATATTTTTGGTATCAGTTGTGGGTATTGATGATAGTAATAATAGGTAACATTAATGGAGCATTTTCTAAGTGTTGGGACATATTCTAAGACAGTGTTTATCAATCCCAGATGCATGTTAGGATGAGCAAGAACCTCATGTGTAGAGGTCTTGAATAAATCGGTTCTAGGCTAAGGCTATGATATCCGTATATTTTAAAATAATCACAGGTAAATATATCAATCAGCTGGAACTGAGAACCACTGATCTAAACAATTTAACTGTTTTCTTAAAACTTTCTTACAATATTTCTATAAGGTATGTTCAATTATCCCAATTTTACAGATAAGGAAACAGCTGAGAAGCATTTATATTATTCTACTTTTGCATGTTTTTCTCAATTAAATCATAGTGTGACCTGCCAAAATAATAACAATGAATTACCTTCAGGTAGTTGAAATAAGAAAATTGCAGTCCCTGTATCAGGAAGGATTAAATGAAAATCTGTTAACTAGACATAAGAAGGCTGGGTCTTAAACCTGTGGGACCTCCCCTGGTGCTGAACTCAACTGTAAATAAGAGGGCTTATGATCAGAAAAACAAGACCAACATGTGTCTGAAAAGTGCTCAACATCACTAACCATCAGGGATATGCAAATAAAAATCACAATGAGATTTCACCTCACGTCTGTTAGAATGGCTGTGATTAAAAAAAAAAAAAGACTAGTGTTGGTGAGGATGTGGAGAAAAGGGAACCCTAGTGCACTGTTGATGAGAATGAATATTGGCACAGCCATTATGGAAAACAGTATGGAGGTTCCTCAAAAAGTTAAAAACTACTACTAATTAAAATGGAACTACCATATGATATAGCAATCCCATTTTTGGGTACATACCCAAAGGAAGTGAAATCAGTATCTCGAAGAGATCGCTGCACTCCCATGTTCATTGCAGTATTATTTGCAATAGCCAAGATATAAAAATGACTGCTGTCTAGTTGACAGAGGGATGGTTAAAGAAAATGTGATATATATATATGCATATATATGTATGTGTATATATATATTCATATCCACATATGCACACACTAGAATGTTATTCAGCCATAAAAAGAAGGAAATCCTACCATTTATGACAACATAGATGGACCTAGAGGACATTATACTTATTGAATTATGCTAGAAATAGAAAGCCAAATACTGTATGATCTGACTTACATGTGGAATCTAAGAAAACCAAATTTATAGAACCAAGGAGTAGAATTGTGCTTGTCAGGGGCTGACGGGGGGAAATGGGGAGATGTTGATCAAAGGGTACAAACTTTCAGTTAGAAATGAATAAGTTCTTGGGATCTAATATACAGCATAGTGGCTATAGTTAATTATTATGTTTTGAATACTTGAAATTTGCTAAGAGTAAATCTTAACTGTTCTCACCATACACAAAAGATGGTAAGTGTGTGAAGTGATGGATGTGTTAATTAATTTGGTTGTGGTAATCATTTAATATGTGTATTAAATCATCACACTGTACACCTTAAAAAAACCTTTATATTGTACCTCCTAAATGTAGACAATTTTTATTTGTCAATCAAACCTCAATAAAGCTGGAAAAAAATAAACAAGGAAACAAGATTATCAGGCCACTACTCAGAGTAGAGACCAAAAAAACAAAGAGTGGTTTCATACACAGGACCTTTTACTGAGATTGTATGGGGTTGATACAAATGAAACTGTGTAAAATAAAAAATTTTGAGAGTGTTTCTCAAATTTCATTATTGTTTAGTAGTTCACAGTTGCTTTGTACGCTAACATCTTGATAGTCGTCAAACTATATAATTATGTGCACTTAACTGAACCATATTTACCAAATTTGAAGTCCACCAAAGCCAAACATAGGAATTATATACTAAATGACACCTAACAGACAACCCTCATATTTGAGCAATCACTATTTCCATGAAGGAATGAAGACAGAAAACCAAAAAGGATAAAACTCCTGAAGATAACTATGAAAAAATACTTTCTGAATATGAACATTCAACTTCAATTTAGAATCCAGAATACACAGTCCTGCCTTTTATGGAGTGTTTTAATAAATATTCCAAATGAAGGGAATATCTAGCATTGTATTTGAATAAAATAAGGTATATTTAACTACTTCTTAATTTCTTTAAGTTCAAATGATTTTTTTTTCTTAAAGGGTCAAGGGTATTTATTATTCTATGTTTTTTTTCTTGAAGTAGGCTGTATTTTACTGTGATCATGGATTTATCTCAAATGTTTTTGCTCATCTGATACTCTTCAGTCGAGTGTCTTCAAAGTAAGTTTGTATAGAAAGAGATGAATAACACAGAAACCAATGAGAAAACAGTTCTAGGAAAATTGGATTTGAGACACTGAGAAATATAGTTGAAGGTACTGGGGTGTATTACCTCACAAGTGAATTGCTTAAATATGTGTCCAAAATATGGACACACTGCTGGGTGTCCATTTGCTTGTTTCCTTTCTTCCAACTCTTTTTTCTTGTTCCAAAGGTATCCAAGATACACAGAACCACAGAATCTAACAACTGTCACAGAATTCTTTCTCGTGGGACTCTCAGATGATCTGGAATGGCAGCCTTTGCTCTTTGGGCTGTTCCTGTTCATGTACCTGGTCACCATCTTTGGGAACCTGCTCATCATCCTGCTAGTCACCTTTGACTCCCACCTCAATACCCCCATGTACTTCTTCCTCTCCAACCTGTCCTTGGTTGACATTGGTTTCATCTCTACCACAGTCCCCAAGATGATTGTGGACATCCACACTCACAGCAGAGTCATCCCCTATATGGGCTGCCTGACACAGATGTCTTTTTTGATCCTTTTTGGATGTATGGATGGCATACTTCTGACTGCAATGGCATATGACCGGTTTGTGGCCATTTGTCACCCTCTGCACTATTCAGTCATCATGAACCCATGCCTCTGTGGCTTCTTAGTTTTGGCATCTTTTTTAATTAGCCTTTTGGACTCCCAGCTGCACTATTTGATTGTGTTACAACTTACTTGCTTCAAGGATGTGGAAATTTCTAATTTTTTCTGTGACCCTTCTGGACTCCTCAAACTTGCCTGTTCTGACATTTTCACCAATAACATAGTCATGTATTTTGTTGGCACCATCTCTGGTTTTCTTCCTATCTCAGGGATCTTTTTCTCTTACTATAAAATTGTTTCCTCCATTCTGAGGGTGCCTTCATCAGGTGGGAAGTACAAAGCCTTCTCCACCTGTGGCTCTCACCTGTCAGTTGTTTGCTTATTTTATGGAACAGCTATTGGAGTTTACCTTGGATCAACATTGTCACCTTCCCCCAGGAAAGATGTTACAGCCTCGATCATGTACACCATAGTCACCCCCATGCTGAACCCCTTCATTTACAGCCTGAGGAACAGGGACATCAAGAGTGCCCTGTGGAGACTCTACAGCAGACTAATCTAATCTCAGTATGTGCGCAATCCTTTCTGGAGTGTGGGTTGGAAAAATCAGCAAAACCAAACATGCAGACCAGTGAATACTGCTTCCTTGATCGCATTATTTTTTCATTCTCATGGTTTTCATTCCTCTCCATGTTTCATATATGAATATTACTTCTTTTGATTCATCTTTAATTGGATTGAGGGAGTGTTCTGGGACCCTGTGTGCATCATAATGAATGCATGAGAGGTTCTCTTCATTGCCTCTGGTATCCAGGTGAAATGCACGACTCTTTTGTCATATGCTTAAAATTTTCATCCTTTTCCATGGTTTCTGTGACTGTTCCATCAGAATTTTGCATCTGTCAAATCTATTTATTCAGGTAACACCTGACGATGCAGTTCACTGGTCTTCAATCATGGATTTTACTGGAATCCCCTGGTGGAGTTTTATAAATACTGATGACTGGGTCTCATCACCAGAGATTCTGATATAGTTGGACTGGTTCGTGTCTAGGTATGAGGGTTTCTTTTAAATCATCTGAGATGGTTCAGTTGTGATTTCTGAAAGAGATCAAGCTCATAAAGTTTAATATATGAAATAGCTTATTGTAGCTCCTGGCAATGTGGTTTTTCCAAATGTTTTCTTAAAATACGTTGTCCTTCAATGCCATAAAATTTTCATTTGTGCTGATTATTAAGCTATTGTATCTCTGCTCAAAACTCACCCTTCTATACTTGTTTTGGTGGTCCCAGACTGGGTCTCTTGAAATCACTGCTCTGGCTTTCTTGTTACGTACTTTTAATAATGCCCAGTAAATTTCACTAGACTCTAAAGTTAAGTTCACTACTTCCTTTACACCCCTAAGCCCTTGGGCTTTATTGGCTTCCATCTGGAACCACAATGTTCCATTTTTGCCTTTGTCTTGCAGTAGCTATTTAACCAACTCCTTGAACTCACTTCTCTTCATTGAAATAGTTTGCTTGATTTCTTTTTTCTTCACTGAACCCTGAAAGATAAATCATAACATGGAGAGAAAATATATTATGAGTTCTGTGTGGCTGGAGTATTGAAAAATGAGCTAATAAAGTAAAAGTGGTTTTAAATATATATCTTTGTTAAGAGTGTACAACTGAAATTTAAGTACTGGTAACATATTTCCAGTTGATGTGTGGCTCTAATAGTGTCTGAGGATCATTAAATCACAAATTTCATCATAAATAAATTGAATTTTGTCTTTCTTTTCTTTACCCTATGCAGGAAAGGTCCACGTTGTAAGCAAAGGTGAACTCTTTCCTTTTCCTAGTAGCGGTCTGGTTAGGACTTCACCTTATTACCATGCTTCCTTGACTTCTGTTATGGTAACTCACTCTTTGGGGTCCGTTTTTCTTCTTGAAAATGAATATCCATGTTTCCCTGGAGATGTCACACATAGTTTTTGGGTAGTGATATTGGTTCTTTGAAAACCTGTCCAACAACTAGTTTAATTTATTCTGCTGTTTTATTTCTAAAGTAAATCACCTATGAACTTCATTGATAAGGAACTTTGATGTTGGAGAAAGAAATGAACTTGAGAGATGATGAAGCCAGAGCAGTTAGTGGGAAAATATCACCCAATAAAAATTGCTGCAATTCTACATTTGCATATCCATTTTTGCAAGTCTGTGTGATAGCTAAAGGACCTTGGTAAGTGGGAAAGTATGTTGTCTTTTGATATCAAATGGTGATTCTCCCCAGTGTAACACTCTGGATTTTTTAAAAGATTTAGAGTTAGATTAGAAGAGTGCTGTTGATGGGTTAACACTAAGTTTGGTGTGACGATGCTTGATTAGAATAGGAAACACAGATAATAGAATGTGGGATATGAAGACACTCCACTGCCCAGATATTGACCCCCAAATTTAAAGCTTTTGGCAACTCAAAGTTCCTTTCTGAGCCTCCAAATCCTCAGCAGCAAATTAAATGCAATAGTGCTTACCTTCGAAGGCCATGCAATAATTACATATAGTTGCATCATGGACCAGTGAAATAGCAGTTTCCCAGTCAAATGCTAAATCCTATAGTAACATTAAGGAAGTTAATTTAACAAGCATTCCAGTAATTCATAAGTAACCTGATGTCACAAACTGTGTAACTTTAAGTATCATAATAACATTTCTATTTAAATTCCTCATCTGTAGAGTTATGGTAACAAGAGCACTTAATCGAGGCTGGCTGAAAAGATATTACCAAATGAACTGAATAAACTATTGTTTGGTATATAGTAGTGGATAATAAGAGCAAACTATCATAATCAATAATTAATAGGCTAGTGCATAGTTTCAACATATGGACTTTGGAGGCTAAAATTTGATTTGCAACATCTGCTCCTCTAACTTATTACCTGAGTACATTGAGATATATTTTTATAACTCTCATAGCTTCTAATGCTTCATTTTTAATAATATTTGGCTGAAAGCACCCTAGAATTAAACAGACAATATGCACATGGTAAGAACTAAGTAAATGTAGATGTCGTTATCATCATTATCTCCTCTAAGGCTGACGTATTTCTTTTTTCAACTTTACTGAGATACAACTGATATATAACATTGTGTAAGTTCAAGTGCAATGTGTTGACTTGATATGCTTGTACGTTGCAAAGTGACTACCACCATAAAGTTAGCTAACACTTCCATCACATCACATAATTACCATTTCTTTTTTATTGTGAGAACATTTAAGATATATTCTCTTAGCAACTTTCAAGTATATAACATATTATTGTTAGCTGTAGTCGCCATACTCTACATTAGATCCCCAGAAATTATTCATCTTATAATTGGAAGTTTCTACCCTTTGACCAACATCTCCCCATTTCCCCCACCCACCATCCCCTGGCAACCACCATTCTACTCTTTGTTTCTAAGGATTTGGCTCTTTTAGGTTCCACATATAAGAGATATCATGCAGTGTTTATCTTTCTCTATCTGACTTATTTCACTTATCATAATCCCCTTGAGTGTGTCCTGTGCCTAGTGACTTGCTTCCAACCAATGCAACATGACAGAACTGATGAGATATCACTTTTGAGATCTGAGTACAAAAAGACTCTGGCTTTCATCTTTCCGGCCGTTGTTTCTCTGTTACCTGTCTGCTTGTTTTGATGGAAGCCAACTGCCACGTGTGAACTTCCCCATGAGAGACCCATGTGGCAGAGAACTGAGGAAGGCCTCTGGCCAATACTCCACAAAGAACTGTATCCTTCCAAAAGCCATGTGAGAGGGCATGGGACAGGTCCTCTCTGAGTCAAACTTTGAGGTGACTGCACACCTAGCTTACATCTTGATTGCAGTCTTGTTAGACACCGTGGTTTATTTAAGAGAAGTCGTAACTTATAATAAGAACATAAAAGTCAATAGTTTTCTTTTTTTTATTGTTATTGATAGGTTACAATCTTGTGAAATTTCAGTTGTACATTAATGTTTGTCAGTCATGTTGTAGGTGCACCAATTCACCCTTTGTGCCCACCCCCCACCCCACCTTTCCCCTGGTATCCACTAAACTGTTCTTATTCCATAATTTTAAATTCCTCATATGAGTGGAGTCATACACAGATTATCCTTCTCTCGCTGGCTTATTTCACTTAACATAATTCTCTCAGGGTCCATCCATGTTATTGCAAATGGAATGATTTTGTTCTGTTTTACAGCTGAGTAGTATTTTATTGTATATATGTACCACATCTTCTTTATCCATTCGTCTGTTGCTGGACACTTAGGTTGCTTCCACGTCTTGGCTATTGTAAACAGTTCTGCAATAAACATTGGGGTGCATAGGACTTTTGGGATTGCTGACTTCAAGCTCTTTGGATAAATACCCAGTAGTGGGATGGCTGGATCGTATGGTAGTTCTATTTTTAGTTTTTTGAGGAATCTCCATACTGTTTTCCATAGTGGCTGCACCAGTTTGCATTCCCACCAGCAGTGTATGAGGGTTCCTTTTTCTCCGCAACCTCTCCAACATTTGTTGCTATTAGTTTTAGATATTTTTGTCATTCTAACGGGTGTAAGGTGATATCTTAGTGTAGTTTTGATTTACATTTCCCTGATGATCAGCGATGATGAGCATCTTTTCATGTGCCTATTGGCCATCAGTATATCTTCTTTGGAGAAATGTCTGTTCATGTCTCCAGCCCATTTTTTGATTGGGTTGTTTGATGTTTTGTTGTTGAGTTGCGAGAGTTCTTTATATATTATGGATATTAAGCCTTTGTCAGATATATGACTTGCAAATATTTTTTCCCAGTTAGTGGGTTTTTTTGGTTTCAATCCTGTTTTCATTTGCCTTGAAGAAGCTCTTTAATCTGATGAAGTCCCATTTGTTTATTCTTTCTATTGTTTCCCTTCTCTGAGAAGTCATGGTGTCCGAAAAGATCCTTTTAATACTGATGTCAAAGAGTGTACTGCCTACATTTTCTTCCAGAAGCCTTATGGTTTCAGGTCTCACCTTTAGGTCTTTGATCCATTTTGAGTTTATTTTGGTGAATGGTGAAAAAGAATGGTCAATTTTCATTCTTTTACATGTGGCTTTCCAGTTTTCCCAGCACCATTTGTTGAAAAGACTTTCTTTTCTCCATTGTATGCCCTCAGCTCCTTTGTCAAAGATAAGCTGTCCATAGATGTGTGGTTTTATTTCTGGGCTTTCAATTCTGTTCCATTGATCTGTGCACCTGTTTTTGTACCAGTACCATGCTGTTTTGATTACTGTAGCTTTGTAGTATGTTTTGAAGTCAGGGATTGTGATGCCTCCCGTTTTGTTCTTTTTTCTCAGGATTGCTTTAGCAATTCGGGGTCTTTTGTTGCCCCATATGAATTTTAGGATTCTTTGTTCTAATTCTGTAAAGAATGTCATTGGGATTCTGATTGGGATGGCGTTGAATCTGTAGATTGCTTTAGGTATAATGGACATTTTAACTATGTTTATTCTTCCAATCCATGTGCATGGAATGTCTTTCCATCTCCTTATGTCGTCATCCAATTCTCTCAGAAAGGCCTTCTAATTTTCATTATATAGGTCCTTCACTTCCTCAGTTAAATTTACCACAAGGTATTTTATTCTTTTTGTTGCGATTGTGAATGGTATTGTATTCTTGAGTTCTTTTTCTGTTGGTTCATTACTGGAGTATAGAAATGCTGCTGATTTATGCAAATTGATTTTATACCCTACAACTTTGCTGTAGTTGTTGATTACTTCTAACAGTTTTCCAATGGATTCTTTGGGGTTTTCTATATATAAGATCATGTCATCTGCAAACAGCAAGAGTTTCACTTCTTCCCTCCCTATTTGGATTCCTTTTATTCCTTTTTCTTGCCTGATTGCTCTGACCAGGACCTCCAGTACTATGTTAAATAAGAGTGGTGATAGAGGGCATCCTTGTCTCGTTCCTGTTTTCAGGGGGATGGCGTTCAGTTTTTGCCCATTGAGTATGATGTTGGCTATGGGTTTGTCATATATGGCCTTTATTATGTTGAGGTAGTTTCCTTCTATGCCCATTTTGTTCAGAGTTTTTATCATAAATGGCTGTTGGATCTTGTCAAATGCCTTCTCTGCATCTATTGAGATGATCATGTGGTTTTTATTCCTCAGTTTGTTGATGTGGTGTATCACGTTGATTGATTTGTGGATGTTGAATCATCCCTGTGTCCCTGGTATGAATCCCACCTGATCATGATGTATGATTCTTTTGATGAATTGCTGAATTCTGGTTGCCAAAATTTTGTTTAGAATTTTTGCATGTATGTTCATCAGTGATATTGGCCTGTAGTTCTCTTTTTTCGTGGTGTCCTTGTCAGGTTTTGGTATCAGCGTGATGTTGGCCTCATAGAATGTGTTAGGAAGTGTTCCATCTTCCCTAATTTTTGGAATAGCTTGAAAAGGATAGGTATTAAATCCTCTCTGAAAGTTTGGTAGAATTACCCAGGAAAGCCATCTGGTCCTGTGGTTTTTATTCTTTGGGATGTTTTTGATTGCTGTTTCAATCTCTTTCCTTGTGATTGGTCTGTTCAAATTGTCTGCCTCTTCTTGAGTGAGCTTTGGGAGATTGTAGGAGTCCAAGAATTTATCCATTTCCTCTAGGTTATCCATTCTGTTGGCATATAGTTTTTTGTAGTATTCTCTTATAATCTCTTGTATTTCTGCAGAGTCTGTTGTTATTTCTCCTTGCTCATTTCTGATTTTGTTTATTTGAGCTTTCTCCCTTTTTTTCTTTATAAGTCTGGCTAGTGGTTTGTCAATTTTATTTATCTTCTCAAAAAACCAGCTCTTTGTCTCATTGATCCTTTCTACTGCCTTTTTGGTTTCAATAGTATTTACTTCTGCTCTGATTTTTATTATTTCTGTCCTTCTGCTGACTTTGGGCTTCATTTGTTCTTTTTTCTCTAGTTCAGTTAGGTGTGCTTTAAGGTTGCTTATTTGGGATTTTTCTTGTTTGTTAAGATGTGCCTGTATTGCGATGAATTTTCCTCTTAATACAGCTCTTGCTGTATCCCACATGAGTTGGTATGGCATGCCATCATTTTCATTTGTTTGCAGGTATTTTTTTATTTCTTCTTTAATTTCTTCAATGATCCATTGCTTGTTCAGTAGTGTGTTGTTTAGTCTCCACATCTTTGTGCCTTTCTCAGCTTTTTTCTTGTAATTAATTTCTAGCCTTATAGCACTATGATCTGAGAAGATGCTTGTTATTATTTCAATTTTTTTAAATTTGTAGAGGCTTGCCTTGATTCCAAACATATGGTCTATCCTAGAGAATGTTCCATGTGCACTTGAGAAGAATGTGTATTCAGCTCTTTCAGGGTGAAGTGATCTATATATGTCTATTAAGTCCAATTGTTTTAGTTTTTAGCTCCACTATTTCTTTGTTGATTTTCTGTCTGGATGATCTGTCCATTGATGTGAGTTGGGTGTTGAGGTCCCCTACTATTATTGTGTTGTTTTTAACATCTTCCTTTAGGTCTGTTAATAGTTGCTTTATGAATCTTGGTGCTGCTGTGTTGGGTACATAGATATTTATAAGCGTTATTTCTTCTTGATGAAGTGTCCCTTTGGTCATTATATATTGTCCCTCTGTGTCTCTCTTTACCTGTCTTATTTTGAAATCCACTTGGTCTGATATGAGAATTGCAACACCTGCCTTTTTTTCCTTGCTATTTGCTTGAAGTATTGTCCTCCACCCCTTCACCCTGAGTCTGTGTTTGTCCTTGGGGCTGAGGTGTGTTTCCTGGAGGCAACAAATTGTTGGATCGTGTTCTTTAATCCATTTTGCCACTGTGTGTCTTTTTATTGGAGAGTTCAATCCATTCACATTGAGAATGATTATTGATGCATGTGGACTTAGTGCTGTTAATCTGTCGCTCATTATCATGTTTTCCTGCATTTCTCTTCCTGTTTGCTTTAGACTACCCATTTAATACTGCAATTTCTTATGCTGGGTTTCTTAGATTTTTCCTTATTTATGACTTGTGACTCTGTTCTGTACTTTATTTTAGTGTCTACCTTGAAGTTTGTATTTAGAATCTCGTGTATAATATAGTCTATTCTCTGGTGGTCGCTTACCTACTTGACCAATACTGATTTAGACCCTTTGCTCTTCCCCTCCTAAATAATTATTTTAATTTTTTATTCCAACTCATCTTATTAATTGGTAGTTAGAGTGCTAAGATCGTCCCTGTTTTGGTAGTTTCCTTACCTTTACCCTAATGCTATAATTGAATATTTGCTATCCTGTTCTGGTTCTATCCATCGGTCTCCCTAGTCTGTGGATTGTGACCCCTTTCTCCCTTTTTTCTTTTTTCAGGTATGAGAGCCTTCTTGAGGATTTCTTGTAATGGAGGGCTTTTAGTTACAAATTCCCTTAACTTTTGTTTGTCTGGAAAAGATTTAATTTCTCCCTCATATCTGAAGGAAATTCTTGCTGGATAGAGTATTCTTGGCTGAAGATTTTTATCCTTTAAAGCTTTGAATATGTCACTCCATTCTCTCCTAGCTTGTAAGGTTTCTGTAGAGAAATCCGCTTACAGTCTGATAGGGGCTCCTTTATAGGTTATTCTCTTTTATTTTCTTACTTCCCTGAGTATTCTTTCCTTATCTTTCCTTTTTGCCAACTTTACTACTATGTGCCGTGGGGTAGCTCTTTTTACATTGACAAATCTAGGAGATCTAAAACTCTCCTCTACACACATTTCTCTGTCGATCCCTAGATTTGGGAAGTTCTCTTCAATAATTTCGTTAAGCACACTTTCTGCTCCATTTTCCTTTTCCATATTCTCGGGAATTCCTATTATCCTTATGTTCTTACTCCTCATTGAATCCATTATCTCTCAGAGATTTTCCTCATTTTTTTTAATTCTTAGTTCTCTTTCTTCCTCTGTCTGGCGCCATTCAGCCTGTCTATCTTCGATTATGCTAATTTTCTCCTCTATGTTGTCTACACGGGCATTCAGGGAATCCCTATTCTGTTTTATCTGGTCCATTGTGTTTTTCATCTCAAGTAATTCTGTTTGATTCTTCTTTATAATTTCAATCTCTTTTGTGAAGTAACTCCAGAACTCGGCTTGTTTCTCTATTTTTCTCTCTACCTCATTGAGTTTTTTGATTATAGCTGCTCTGAACTCATTATCACTTAGTATACCTAATTCCAAATCCTCAGGACTTAATTCTATGTTTTTATTGTTTTCCTTCTGGTCTGGGGCTTGTATAAATTGCTGGATGGTAGAGGAGCGGTTTTTTCGCATGGTGGTAGAATTCAGTTGCAGTTACAGCCTGTCGCCACTATATGGGGGTCAAGAGCCGTGTGTTATGAGCTCTCCGCCTTGGGGCAAGATGGCTGCACCCACTGGCTTTGCGGGGGTGGGGGGGGCGGGGGGACGGGGGAAGGGGCTGTTACTCACATGCCCCGGTCTGAACCCAGGCTTCATGCCTGTGACTCCTCTTCCCAGAGTCATTGTCTCCACTGGAGGATTCATACCTGAGTCTATCTTCCTGTCAGTCCTGAGAACAGAGGCTCACCCCTCATCATTCACCAGGCCGGAGAGGGCAGTGGATCCAATCTGCTAAGTCATGACCCGGAAGAGATACAGCACAGACCAGTGAGTGCCCAGGGAGATGGTGGATGGAAGAAGGATTATAGAAGATCTTGTTTCCTCATTATCAGAAGAAGCAAGACAATTGAGATAGCCAGATGGGAGGGCATCAATATGCAAGTTTCAGCTCAGAGGCCAATGAAGTTTATGTTATTTTTTCTGTTGGGGATTTCGTAATTGTCTTTCAAAATGCTTCTTTCCTCCACCACCATGTCTAGCTTCCATAGGCATCACTCACACCACAGCAGGAAATGGATTTCTCCAAACCATCCCCTAAGTGCTCCAAAATGATCATGAATCTGATGATTATGATCACGATGGTGATGAGGAGAATAAGCATGATATTATGAAGCTTTATTGAGGGTTTCCTATGATGGCCTTCAAGCTATGTGCTCTGTAGCTTTTAAATTTTCATCTCCGTAATCATCCCCAAGATATAGATGCACACATTATCATAATTATACACTTGAGGAAAGGATTACAGTATTTTTATTTAATTTGAACCATGTCCTGAGGTAAAAATGGGTTGAGTCAGGTTTGGATTTGAGCAGCAAGACTCTATTCACAGGGCACAGGACAATGTCTTTCCTTAAAATTTAGTTTTATGTCATCATTGAACCCTTGAGATGTGGCTAGTCCAAACTGAGATACGCTCAGTATGGAATACTAGATTTTGAAGACATACCAAAACATGTAAAATATCTCAATTTTGTATATTGGTAAAACTACATTAGTTTTTCTATATTGGGTTAAATAAAATGTTAAAAAAAAACAAACCAAACAATGTACTCAAACTTTTCTTTCTCTGTCCAGGTCACTCCAGGCAGAATGCTTGCAGGGAAATGACTGAGTCTTATTCATTTCTGATATCCCAACACCTACACTGTGGTTGGCACAGCATAGGCAACCAAAACAAAATATTTATGTATGTAAAAATCTCTTTTAAATATTGATTACCATTTGTTGTTTCACAGGAACACAGCATAATCAATGTGGCTTCCACACACTGGAGGCTTTCCTGCCTGGGCTTTTATCCCTTCTGGGGATGTCCTGTATGACTAAGGAAATGAGTAAGATTGGTCCTCTCCCTCCAAGCACTCTTCCCAGAGTGAGAAATTAGTCAAACCTGAGGAGGAGGGTCATGGGAACCTCCAATTTGTATCCAAGTTGAACAGAAGTTGTGGGTAACTTGAGGACCTACTACTTATCTTGTTTTATTTTTTTTGAGTATGATTAGCCCTGAGCTAACATCTGCCACCAATCCTCCTCCTTTTGCTGAGGAAGACTGGCCCTGAGCTACCATCCGTGCCCATCTTCCTCTGCTTTATATGTGGGACGCCTACCACAGCATGGCTTGCCAAGCAGTGCCATGTCTGCACCTGGGATCCAAACCAGCGAACCCCAGGCCACCAAAGTGGAATGTGTGCACTTAACTGCTGCACCACCGGGCTGGCCCCAAGGGACCTATTACTCTTGATTGACATCTGAATTGGAAGCAGTATTGGGGACTGAGCCCTTAACCTGTGGGATCTGACACTCTAGGCAGATTGTGTCAGAAGTAAAATAAATTGTAAGACATACAGGGACTGTGAGGAAATTCCCCCACATTTGGTGACCAAAAGTGTCAGAAGTGAAGGGTTATGTGTGAGAGTAAAGGAGACAGAACAGGATGTGAAAAACTGCTTAGGTGTTTCCTATACAGTGCCAAAGACTTAATTTAATTTTAATTTAGTCAGAATGTCTATGCCCATTCTAGGATTTTTGAGGGCAATGGGTGCTGTTGAAATAGGGAATTCAGGCAAGAAAATAATACCAATGGCAAAGATGAGGCATAATTTTTGTCCTCTAATTTTATGTTCAAGAACCTCCCTAAGATTATAGGGAGTACTTTATTCAAATTTAGTGGGATCCCCAGCAGTAATTTGAGTGCCGGTATTCATTGAGGACACAAAGCTTTGCCCATTGATGCTTTTCAGCAGATATTAAAACTAATTCAGAACCTGCATTGAAGAGATGCCAGAGCTAATCAGTGCCATTTCATTTTTCGTTCTATAAATTCTTTTAATAAATGTTGGACTTCCAATGGGGTCAAATTGTACACTTCTGTTTCAGTTTTCTGTTTCCTCCTTCATGTCCAGATTTCTTTCTGTCTCTTCTTTTTCTCTCTTTATGTATTTATTTTCTATCACTAGATATACTACAAAGGAGGTCTTCTCTATCCTGCTCATATTTATAAATTTCTTTCTCCAGAGATCCTCCAATCAGTGTCTTCAGGGTTAGGGACCTCCTCCATGATAATGGTTGTTTTATGGGGTTTATATACCCTGTGTTTAAATCAGGTATGAATTAACTCCTTTCCTGGGCTACAGGGATGCCATGGGTGTTTCTCCCCATAACCCTGAGGAACTGAATTTTTGTTGTGACAAAGGCATGTGGTAACAGTTGCAGCAGGGCTGTTTATAGATCCTGATCTGTTTTTAGAAGCGCAGGCCTCAGCATGACACACAATAGCTGCTTTCTTTCTTCTTCTCCTCCGTCTCCTTCTTCTCCTTCTTCTCTTCTTTCCTCTTCCTATTCCTTCTCCTCTTCCTCCTCTTTCTCCTTCTCCTTCTCCTTCTTGTTCTCCCTCTCCCTCCCCGTCTCCCTTTCCCTCTCTCTCTCTTCTTCTCCCTCCCTCTCTCTCTCTCTTGCTCACTCTCTCCTAATTCCCTAAAGACCACTCTTTCATGAGAAACCACTCAGTGGACCTGTATCTTGCTCAGGGTGTACTCTTTCCACCCACAAGGGCCAATGCCTGGCTGAAACACACAAACCAATCAGGGTAAGAGTCTTTCCCTTGACCCTAGTGTCAATAACAGCTTCATTCCAAGACATACAGATAGATCTGAGCTGAGACACAAGACGTAGGGCTACATTAAGGAAGGACCCAATCCCATACCCTTGTCTCTAAGAGACAAGTAACTATCAAAACATCTACATTAGGTAAGTTATATCTATAAGAGAAGATTGTGTTACCAAACACAAACACAGGTTCATTACCCAATACACAGGAAAGTCAAATGACCAAAATATCAAGCTTGTGGGAAGGAAATAGATTTATTATCAAAAGGCAGCCAGATGAGGAGACGGGAGCTAAAACTCAAATCCACCTCCTTGAAGGGAAAAGGTAGGGGTTTTTATGTGGGCTTTTAGGTATGGAAGGGGGAGCATGTGGCTTTGCTGGTTGGCACCTTCCCACCAGCCTGTATTTGGCAAAGAAGATGGAATGTCTTTTTCCTTGAGTGTCTGGACTTTTATGATGACTTCTCATTCTCAGCCTGCATTTGGCCTTGTTAGGCTGAATATCTGTTCTTCTTGAGGTTTGGACTTTGACTTCCTGGGAAAAATAGCTCATTCATATACTAAGGAGGGACAGAAGGACCTGGGTAGATTTAAAAAACAGTTGATTATGCTGAGTATGCCCAGGTGCAGTTAGCAAAGCTTATCTCAAATTTTTTTTCCTCTCTTTTTCTATCCCGGGGAAGATTTAACCCCTTCATTCTTGGTTTCAATTGGAAGGATTCAACAAATGCAGCAGAATGCAGAACAGTCCAAAAGGTAAGCTTCTAGGAGGCAGTAGCTCAAAGTACATGTTTATCATCAGGGAGCAGAGCCAGGGAGCAAGCCAGAGCAAGAGAAGAAAAACCTCTGAGGGTGGCAGTCATTGTCTCAGTGCCCCATGTGCTACATCAAGTGTAGTGGACACTCTGCAGAAATACGATGGACCTCCACTTCCATGGACATCAAAATTTGGCAGATGTTGAGGCTGATAACGCCAACACACAAGGGGGTTTAAAAAGTTTATTCAACATATAAAGATCTCCCTGTCGGGGGGCGGCCCAGTGGACAAGTGGCTAAGTTCTGGCATTCTGCTTGGGGTCTGGGTTTCACCAGTTCCCAGGCGCAGATATGGCACCCCTCATCAGGCCATGTTGAGGTGGCGTCCCACATTGCACAACAAGAGGCATTCACAACTAGAATATACAACTATATACTGGGGGGCTTTGGGGAGAACAAAAAGAAGAAGAAAAAAAAGAAGATTGGCAACAGTTGTTACCTCAGGTGCCAATCTTTAAAAAAAAGAAAAGATCTCCCTGTCTCGGGGAAGCATAGCAGGCCTTCTAAGCTGGTCTGAAATGATACAAGAGTTCAAAGAAAGTGGCTGGCTTGGGTTTTTTTAATTGTAGTTTTGGTGTGGGTTCCCAGTGAGAGTTCCTGTACATGTGCATGGGCTTATGAGGTTTGAATCTCTCTCTGTTGCTGAAAGAGGACAGACCCAGGCTTTCTTCTTTTTTTTAAATTAAGGCGTAATTAACATACAATATTATATTAGTTTCAAGTATACAACTGATTCAGTATTTGTGTATATTGTGAATTGATCACCCCAATGAGTCTAGTTAACATCCATCACCATACATAGTTACCAATTTTTTTTTCCTGTGCTGACAACTTTAAGATCTACTCTGTTAGCAACTTTCAAACATGCAATACAGTATTGTTACTATAGTCACCATGGTGTACATTACATCCCCAGGACTCATTTATTACAACTGGAGGACATGGTCTTTTTTATCAGCTAGCCTAGATAGTGAGCAGAAACAGAAGAGGCATGATTTAAAAACTGTTAGCAGCCAAACGTCACACTCAAAAAATGGAGTCAGGCATTTTATTACATAGTTCTTATAGGGTTTTTATATGTAGTCCAAATCAAGAGAATTAATTGCCCTGCATATGAATAAAATAAAGTACATTTGAATGCTTATTAATGTCCTTTAATTATAACAATCTTTTCTCTAAAGGAGTTGATATTTCTCATTCCTTTTGTTTCCATCAAAGAAGGGAACTACTATGTTAGTATGTCCATGGATTTTTAAAATCTCTAAGTATCCTGTGCCTCTGAATTTTCAGCCCTGTCTTTCTAAAGTGGGTGCACATAGAGACAGGTGAATGGAGCAAAAGCCAATGAGAACAGAGTTCTAGGAAGAATATGTTTGCCACAGCTGAGAAATATGGCTAAGGGGTATGGTCCTCAAGTATGAATACTTAATCTATGAATTGCTTGAATGCAAAATATAGACACTCTTATGGGTACCCGTATACTTCTTTACTTTATATCGACTCTCTTTTATTTTCCAAAAGGTGTCTCTGCTATGTGGAATCCCAGAATCTAACAGGAGTCTTGGATTTCCTATTTCTTGGGCTCTCAGATGATCCAGAACTGCAACCTCTAATCTTTGGCCTGTTCCTGTGAATGTACTTGGTCACTGTGCTGGGGACTCTGCTGATCATCCTGGCTGTCAGCTCTGACTCCCACCTCCACACCCCCATGTACTTCTTCCTCTGCATCCTATCCATGGCTGACCTTAGTTTTATTGCTACTGCGATCCCAAAGATTATTTCAGACTTTCTAACTCATAGCAGAGTCATCTCCTATGTGGGCTGCCTGATTCAGTTGTCTTTTTAAAATCTTTTTGGATGTTTGGACAGTTTACTCTTAACTCCGATGGCCTATCATCGATTCATAGCTATGTTTTCTTATCCCCTGCACTACCTGATCATGATGAACCCACACCTCTATAGCTTGCTGTTTCTGGTGTCTTGTTGATCAGCCGTTTGGACTCCCAGCTGCACTGCTTAATGACATCACAACTTACCTTTTGCACGAATGTGGAAATTCCTCATTTCTTCTGTGATCCTCCTCAACTCTTCAAGCTTGCCTGTGACAATACCTCCACCAATAAAATATTAACCTATTTTATTGGTGCCATCTTTGGTGGTATTCCAGTCTCAGGGATCCTTTTCTCTTACACTTGAATTATTTCTTCCATTCTGGGAGTGCCAACAACAGGTGGGAAGTACAAAGCCTCCTCCATCTGTGGCCTCTCATCTCTCAGTTGTTTGCCTATTTTATGGAACAGGCCTTGGGATGTACCTCAGTTCTCCTGTTTCACATTCCCCCAGGAAGGATATGGTGGCCTCAGTGATGTACACTGCAGTCACTCCCATGCTGAACCCCTTCATCTTCAGCCTGAGGAACAGGGACATCAAGAAGGCCATGTAGAGGCATCTCAACAGAACAGCCTAGACTCAATATTGGGCCACTTTTTGTTTTGTGGATTAGAAATGACAGAAAAACTAAATGTCTAGAATTGGCAGGCATGCCTGTTTGGTCACATAATTTTTGTAGCTCGTGGTTTTCATTCATCTTGATTTATCATATCTGAAATTTTTTTTTTTTTGGCACATCTTTGGTGGGATGAAGGGAGTATTCTGGGATCCCACATGTGTCAAAATCACTGCACAATCTTTGGAATCTTCTGTGTTTGTCACCTATGACCCAGGCATCCTGTAGAAATTCAGAACTCTCTTTTTAAATATATATACAGTTCTCAACGATTTTCACTTTCCGTGTCTATTTTCCATAAAAATTTGACTTCAATCAAACCTATTGATGCAGGTTGTGTGAGAGAATGTGTGTCACTGGTTCCCAAGCTTGGCCTCATACTGGAATCATCTGATGAGCCTTAAAAATCCTCATGCCAGAGTCCCACAACCATAGTTTAAGACTTAATTGGACTTCAGAGTGAAAAGAGTGTGAACGGTTTTAACAGCTCTCCAGGTGAGTCCAATGTGCAGCCAAGGTGGAGACCTATTGAATTTTTTCAGACCTTTCATTCAAGATAAATTGTATGTCTTGTGTCCTTTACTGTTCATGACCAGATCCTGAAGATTTTAAAGTGATCAGAGTTCACAAAGGAGAAGATATGAAAGAGTTTGCCTTAGTAACAGGCAATGTGATTTTTTGGGCATATTCCTGTGAATATGTTTTCAAATATCTTCTCCCTCCACACACTGGAGCTGGTCCTATATGCTGGATATTAAGCTATTGTTTTTCTGCTCCAAATGTACCCTTCTGTAATCTAATTTGTGATACTGTGTGTGTGTGGGGGGTGGGAAACTATAAACCAATGCTCGAATGTTCCATCTGGCTTCCCTTTAGATTCTTCCAATTACAGTCAGTAAAGTCACACGCACCAATGCCCAACCTTTTCCCTATACCCCTTAGCCTATCATGTCACTACATCCTACAGCTATGACTCTCTGTTACCATATTTTTTCTTTTACGCTTTTCATCTTTTAAAAACTGTTTAGCCATACTTATATTAAATTATCTTCATTAAAGTAACTAATGTGGTTTCTCTTTTCTTGACTGAACCCCGGCTGATAAATCGTAAAGCTAGGTTGTGAGATGCAATTGGAAGATTGCAAAGTGAGCTCATGATAAAAAAGTGATTGTAATGATTATGTATTGGTCAAGGGGATCCAACTGATACTTAGTAGTGGTCTGATATTTCTAGTGGCTGTGTGGTTCTAATCTTGCCTGTAGATCATTGTCACCCAAGTGATTATTAATAAATTTAACTTTATCTTTGTTTTCGTTGCTCAAGGATAGCAAAGGACCATGTCCTCAGCAAAGGGGAGATCTTTCCTTTCACTAGGAACAGGCTGTTTAGGACTCCACTTTGTAAATGTGTTTCCCTGTCTTCTGTCATGATCAATGTGTCATGGGCTCCTTCTGTCTTCTGCTACATAGCCAGGTACCTGAGTACATATCAATCTTTCCTTTAGAGATGCTATACACAGTTTCTGAGGTAGCAATGTGGGCTTTCTGAAAAGCTATCCAGTAACTGGTTTAATCTACTCTGCCTTTTACCACTAAGCTAAATTGCCTACCACCTTCACAGACGATGATTCTAGTAATTGATTGGCTCTTCCAATTATGAAATTACTTCAGTTTTATTTTGGATTTTTCTTCCCATCCAAACATATAACATGTCTCAACACTCACTTTTCCTTCTCTAATCCTTCTCTGTACTCCTGCCATTTGGTCATTTGGGCTCCCTAAAATTTTACCCTGCCACTGATGCTCACACACATGATTAGTATACTTTCTCCCATATCCAACTTAACTGAGTAAATACTCAAGCTTTCTTCCTATCAGTTAATGAGCAATCAATCTCTGAGTTCCTCATACAAAGAAATCTGAGCCAATAGGACTTCAAAGATAAGATATAGAGGTTGCCGCAAATCATGATTCCCATACATTCCACTTTATCTCACTATGCAAGCCAAAATCACATTTTTAAAAAGACTTCAAGAGTTCAAATACAAAGATTCTAAAGAAAATATATTTGAAGAGAGATGAGCCCTTACTAGTTGAGCAGAAATCAGAAGCTTTTAGACTTGCTTATTATATTGGTACTGAACTGGCTGTGGCTTCTCCTGGCAAAGATGAAAGTACTCTGTTGGTATAAGAGAAAGCAGGGAAACTTCTTATGACATGGCCAGGAGCGGCATGGGGGAGGGCGGTGGGGGGTTGGCAGAAATACCTAAAACCGAGCAAGTTTTTCCATGTGCCTGTCCTTCTCCAGTAAAGGTTTGTTGAGAAGATGGTGATGTAAAGAGTTGGGGACTATGCTGGAAACCAGAGAGACATCTATAGAATCTTGTTGTGCTTATGGCTCAAAGTTCTGATAGAGGATAAGGCTTTTGTGCTGGGAAGTTTCTAAGATGCTCCCAATATCCCCTGCCTCCTGTTATTTGTGCCCTTGTATATACCTGTCTCTAATTGAGCTGGACCTTGTGACTTGCATCCAGTGAACAAACTATCAACAAATATTGTTATATCAACTCTATATTAATGTGTAAATAGACTCAGGTTTTCAACTCACCAGCCTTCTTCTACTCTCCCACCAGCTCATGCTGATGGATGATAGCTGCCATGTTGTTAGTTGCCCAATGGAGAAGCCCATATGGCAAGAAACTGAGAGATGCCTTTGGCCAGCAGCACACAAAGAATTTAATCCTGCCATTGCCACATGAGTGACCTTGGAATCAGATCCTCTTCTGGTCAAGCCCTGAGATCGCCGCAGCCCTATACGCAAAATGCAGACATCTGAGAAACCTCCTGTAGTATTTAAGCAAATTGTCAATTTAATAAGTGTGTCAAAATAGTTATTTAATGTTCCATACATAATGAAACATACATAAATTCTACAGAAAAATTAAAACTTAGGCTGTCATTCAAAATAGCAAAAGCATACATCTCTAAACATAAAGTCCCAAACCCCAAAGCAGGAATATAGAAAAACACATGGGAAATTCTCCTTAAAGATGTAAATTAATGGAAATTGCATTAGGTTCTTGGTAAAGAAGACATAATTCTCCAAACATAGCATGATGAACTCAATGAATTTGCTGACATACAAGTCACGTGTTGCTTTTTTTAATTGAAAAAAATCATCTGAATTTATAAAATCCCTGCAACTTGGAAGTCAGAAGTGAGGAGTATGGGTAAGCTTCCTCCTGAAAAGAGGACCCTTTCAAATAATTCACTTTTCCCTTTTCCTCTTCCATTAATAATAGCAAGTCCTCAGAGAATGGGATAACAGGGACGAGTTTTGCTAATTATGAGCTCTGTGTGTTGAGCTCTCAAGGCCATAGAAAAGTAAATACTCAGCCTGTGCCTCCAGCCCTTTAGGATCCTGGTCTCACTCCAGCAGGGTTCACATCTGTGTCTTCCCCAAGAATCACCATCTGCATCAAGAGGCCCATGACTAACTCTGTCTTTCTCCCAGTCCTGAGGACAGAGCATGAACTTTCATTGCTTGCTAGGCAGAAGACCAGCAGCAGATTCTCATTCCTTGGCCATACTCCAGCAGAGACACCAAGCAGCCAGGTGAGTACCATAGAGATGGTGGATAGAGAAGCCACTGTCAGGAACATTGTTTTTTCATCAGTAGGACAAATAGGAGAGTTGGGACAAACAGATGGGAGGGCAATGATATGCAAAGTTTCAGCTCAGAGCTCCATGTAGTTTATATTTGTGATTCTTGTGGGGATCCCAAAACTCTCATTCAAAGTTCCGCTTTTCTCCCACAGTGGTTCTGCCATTGTAGGTATCTCCCCCATGACAGCAGGAATGAGTCCTAGTGAATTGTTCACAAAGCAGTGAACACGGACCAAGAAGGTGATGAGGATGATACTGATGAAAATGATGACAGTAGCACAATATTACAGACCTTTAGTTAGGGATTCTATGTACCAGGATCTGAGCTAAGTTCTTTATTTAGACTGTTACCACTTATCTGCATTACTATCCCCAAAACAGGGAAACAAGCATTATCATCACTCTACAGTTGATAAGAGCACAGCATTTTATGTAATTTTTACATAAATAATATACATAAAAATGTCTTGCAGTCAAAAGGATCAAAGTCAGGTTTCAATGCAGACAGTGAGACTCCATTCACAGGGCACCTAGACAATATTCCCTCCTGCCAACTCATCCTGGCATTTCTCTTCCTTTCTTTACAGGCAGAGCCCCTCACCCACTGTGCTCTTCTCTTTGTGTTTCTGGTAGACTACAACGGAAAACAGTGGGTTGCCCTGGCTCATGAGCTATATAGTAAGTATGACTGAGACTACATGCAGGAATCACAGAAATTGTTGACACACGATAATTCTGGGAAGAGCTCTTTCTTGTCCCTGCTTCCAGATTTGCTTCAATTGTTCCACTTCCTCCTTCATTCTTGTAATTTATTCCCTCTTGATCTAAGGGAGACATAAATTCAAAATGTTGAGTTCCATTCTTACTCATGAAACAGTTACAAGGTATACTCTAGGAAGTTTGGAATAGCTTTCTGGATATCTGCTCAAACCATCATTGTTAAACAGTGAACAGTTTCAGATCCTGGTCCTCAGAGATACCCCATTTAATTTTAAATCCTAGCTCTTGCATTTATTATCTGTGTGACACTGGGAAAGTTGTTAGTATCTCTGAGGCTTAACGTTTTCATCTGAGTTGATCTCCAGTTGGTACAACTGCATTGAGTAAGATTTAAATATAAAGGGTATTGAACATGTGCCTAAATATGTGATGGATGTCTACAGTAAGGACAAAGTAAATTTTAGCCATTTTTATTAGTATCAAGGCTAATCACCAGAGACCCAACTAAATTATCTTGTGATCTACAAGTTTGACTTTCTCTGGATCCTGAGAGAACATTTAATTCTCATCTTTATGCAAGTAGACTCTGATGCCTGAAGGGAAACAACTTAATCTCATTCATTTCTGATTCCTCACAGCCTATCATTGCTTGGCATAAAATAGGCTACAAGAACAGCAGCAACCTCTGGTGTATATTGAAAATACACTTTCTTAGTTCTCAGAAACAGAGCATAGGCAATATGACTTCCATACACTGGGTACTTTCCTGTCTATACTTTCATTACTTCCAGCGATGTTACATAGGGCGAGACAAAAGATAAAACAGTGGTTGCATCTATGTCACAAATTTTCTGAGAGACCTTTCATTTCCATTTAATAGAATCTATAATACTCAATTACAAAACATGTGGATATATTCTTAAAAATGAAAGCAAAAAAAAAAAAAAAAAAAGAGAGAGAGAGAGAGAAAGAGAAAGGGAAGTAAATCTTATTGTGTGAACTGAGACATCTGCTCGGAATTCCACTCATTCCATGAACAAATTACCTGGGACATGATAGGCTTCTGTCTCTTTGCTATATAGTAGAATAAAAGATCATTAAATATTTCTTGGGATTATGTTTTATCAATAAACCCCCTATTCTAATAATGATTCTAATTCTGATTTAAAACCATGGGTGGATATTTATGAAGTGCAAACCTCTGTTAGGTGTTACACCTGTCCCAAAGATGGATATTATTCTCCCCATTTCTAGCTAAAGGATACAAGCACAGAGAAGTGGGGAGATTGACACGCACTCCACATTTAGGGGGTGAAAGATGTGGGACTCAGACAAAGGTCTCCTGACTGCCATCCCTGGGCTCTGTGCTCTTGAACAGAGTGGAATGATTGTTTTCTTTTGAAACCCGCTTTAGTTCCAGATGAGCAAACAGAAACAAAGCCTAGATTCTTTCTTTTGTGATTTGGTGAGTTCATCTGTGAATAAGGGGAATGGGCCAAGTGGTTTACAGGAGCCTTTAATTTGTGAATAGTGTAGAACATAGAATTCTCTATGAATAGTAATGCATTTTGTAGTCCATTTTGGAAATCTGAGATTTGGAAATATTATTCCCTATACAAGATGGGAATTTTCACATGGACCTATCATGGAAAGGCCATTGCAAGACAGACTGAGGGATCCTTCTGATTCTATACCTTGACCATAAGAGTATTCAGTTGACTTTGTTTACATTTTCTATTGGAAAAATACATGTAGATAATTGAGTAAATTTGCACATGTATTCATTTTTATATGAATTAACATGAACTTACATAATTAACTTTGATGCATATATCTTATGGAAATTCTCACTTGAGTGATATGCAGATGGGCACTAGAATATTAGGTATATTCTAATACGAAATTAGAAGATAAAATGATGTTCATCTCTCAGGTAATACTATGAATCAATTAAGTTGTTTGAAATAAATGTGTGTACTTCACAGAGACTTAAAATACAATATTTTGGTATTTGAGAACTTCTCAGGAAACATGTATATTATGATAGTATTTAGGTAATTTTTCAAGAAAACTGTTTATGAATACATAAACCAATACTGATATTGTGGAAACATTGACAGGAAAATACATCCACCAAATTCTTGACAGTGTTTGCCTTTGGGCAACTGAAGTGAAAAATAAAGGAATCATGCAGGGATAGCAAAAACCCTTAAATTTATCAATAATAAATGAGTTCTGAAGCAAGTGTGATTAAATATTTATATGTTTAATATGAGTAGTAGTTAATAATGGTAGTAATGATAAATGTTAACATTAATGGAACATTTACTACATTCCTGGCAATGGTTCTTTCTATCCTAGCTATGTGTTAGTATGACCAAAGGATTTATATGTAGACATTCTGCTTTAATTGGTTCTAGGTTGTAACCAGCACATCAGTAAGTTTTTAAAGACCAACAGGTAATTATAATGACCAACTAGCATTGAGAACCACTGTCTAAGCACTTTATCATTATTATTTAATTTGATTTCTTATAGCAACCCATTAAGGTAGGTTTAGTTAATATAACCATGTTACAGATGAGTGAACTACCCAGGTATTTGTAATAGTATTCCCTGTTATTTTTACACTTGCGTTTTTCCCAAATTACCTCATTTTTCCAGTAATTTTATCAAGAGAATGTTGGTTTACAATGTTATCTAATTTTGGGTGTACATTGATATTTATCAGTTTCTGAAGTCTTCATCATGCTCACTGCCAATAGTCTAATTTTTGTCTGTCACCATGCATATATGCCCATTTACCCCTTTCGCCTGCCCCCAAACCCCCTTCCCCTCTGGTAACTGCTAATCTTTTCTCTTTATCCATGTATTTGTTATCTTCCACATATGAGTGAAATCATGCAATGTTTGTCTTTCTCTGTCTGGCTTATTTTGCTTAACATCATACACGCAAGATCCATCCATGTTGTTGCAAATGTGATGATTTTGTCTTTTTTATTGCTGAATAGTATTCCATGTATATGTACCACATCTTTTTTATCCGTTCATATGTAGAAGGGCACTTGGGTTGCTTCTATGTCTTGGCTATTGTGGATAATGCTGCAATGAACATAGGGGTGCATAAATCTCTTTGGATCATTGATTTCAAGTTCTTTGGATAAATACCCAGTAGTGGGATAGCTGGATTCCATGGTATTTCTGTTTTCAGTTTTTTGAAAAATCTCCATACCATTTCCCATGGTGGCTGCCCCAGTTTGCATTTCCACTAGCAGTGTATGAGGGTTCCGTTTTCTCCACAACCTCTCCAACATTTGTTGTTTTTTGTCTTGGTAATTACAGTCATTGTGAGAGGTGTAAGGTGATATTTCTTTGTAGTTTTGATTTGTATTTCCCTAATAATTAGTGATGCTGAACATCCTTTCATGTGCATATTGGCCATCTGTATACCTTCTTTGGAAAAATGTCTGTTCATATCCTCTGCCCATTCTTTGATTGAGTTGTTTTCTTGTTGTTGAGTTGTATGAGTTCTTCATATATTTTGGAGATCAGCCCCTTGTCAGATAAATGATTTGCAAATATTTTCTCTCAGTTACTGGGTTGTCTTTTCATTTTGTTCATGGTTTCCTTTGATTTGTAGAAACTTTTTAGTGTGATGTAGTCCCATTTGTTAACTTTCTCTTTTTTTTTCCCTTGCCAAAGTAGACATGGTGTTTGAAAAGATGCTACTGAGACCTATGTCAAATAGTGTACTGCCTATATGTTCTTCTAGGAGTTTTGTGGTTTCAGGTCTTACATTCAAGTCTTTACTTTATTTTGAGGTAATTTTTGTGTATGGTGCAAGATAATGGTCTACATTCATTCTTTTTCATGTAGCTGTCTAGTTTTCCCAAAACCATTTATTCAAGAGACTTCCCTTTCTCCATTGTATGTTCTCGGCTCCTTTCTAGAAGATGAACTGTCCATAGATGTGTGATTTTCTTTCTGGTCTTTCAATTCTGTTCCATTGATCTATGTGTCTGTTTTTGTGCCAGTACCGTGCTGTTTTGACTATTATAGCTTTGAGGTATATTTTGAAGTCAGGGATTATGATGCCTCCGGCTTTGTTCTTTTTCCTCAGGATTGCTTTGGCCATTTGGGGTCTTTTGTTGTTTCATATACATTTTAGGATTCTTTGTTCTATTTATATGAAGAGCGTCATTGGGATTCTGACTGGGATTGCGTTGAATCTGTAGATTGCTTTAGGTAGTATGGACATTTTAACTTTGTATTCTTTGGACCCATGAACATGGAATATCTTTCCATTTTTTTTAAGGCTTCTTCAATTTCTTTCAATAATGTCTTATAGTTTTCAGTGTACAGGTCTTTCACCTCTTTGGTTAAGTTTATGCCTAGATATTTTATCCTTTTTGTTGCAATTGTAACTGGGATTGTATTCTTGATTTCTCTTTCTGCTAGTTGATTGTTAGTGTATAGAAATGCAGCTGAATTTTAAAAGTTGATTGTGTATCCTGTAACTTTGCTGTAGTTGTTTATCATTTCTAATAGTTTTCTGATGGATTCTTTAGGGTTTTCTAAATATAGAATCATGTCTTCGGCAAATAGTGAGAGTTTCTCTTCTTTGTTTCCATTTTGGATTCCTTTTATTTCTTTTTCTTGTCTAGTGGCTCTGGCCAAAACCTCCAGTACTATGTTGAATAGGGGCAAGGGTGGGCATCCGTGTCTTGTTCCTGTTCTCAGAGGGATGGCTTTCTGTTTTTCACCCTTAAGTATGATGTGGGCTGTGGGTTTGTCACACATGGCCTTTATTATGTTGAGGTAATTTCCTTCTATATCCATTTTATTGAGAGTTTTTATCACAAATGGATGTTGGATCTTGTCAAATGCTGTCTCTGCATCTACTGAGATGATCACGTGATTCTTATTCCTCATTTTGTTAATGTGGTGTATCACGTTGATTGATTTTCAGATGTTGGACCATCCCTGCATCCCTGGAATAAATCCCACTTGATCGTGGTGTATGATCCTTTTAAGGTATTGCTGTATTCAGTTTGTCAATATTTTGCTGAGGATTTTTGCATCTATGTTCATCAGTGACATTGACCTGTAGTTTTCCTTCTTTGTGTTGTTCTTGTCTGGTTTTGACATCAGGGTAATGTTGGCCTCATAGCATGAGTTAGGAAGCATTCCATCTTCTTCATCTTTTTGCAACAGCTTGAGAAGGATGTGTATTAAATCTTCTTTGAGTATTTGGTAGAATTCTCCAGAGAAGCCATCTGGTCCTGACCTTTTGTTTTTGGGGAGGTTTTTGATGACTGTTTCAATCTGTTTATTTGTGATTGGTTATTCAGATTCTTTTTTTTCTTCTTGATTCAGTTTTTGGAGGCTGTATGAATCTAAGAATTTATCAGTTTCTTCTAGATGGTCCAATTTGTTGGCATATAATTTTTCATAATATTCTCTTACAATCCTTTGTATTTCTGCAGTATCCTTTGTAATTTCTCCTCTTTCATTTCTAATTTTTTTATTTGAGCCTTCTCTCTCTTTTTATTAATGAGTCTGGGAAAGGTTTGTCAATTTTGTCTATCTTCTCAAAGAACCAGGTTTTAGTTTCATTAATCCTTTCTACTGCTTTTTTTTTTTAAGTCTCTATTTCATTTATTTCTCCTCTTATTTTTACTATTTCCTATCTTCTGCTGACTTTGGGCTTTGTTTGTTCTTCCTTTTCTAATTCTATTAGGTGCAGTTTAAGATTCATTATTTGAGATTTTTCTTGTTTGTTGAGGTGGGCCCATATTGCTATGAATTTCCCTCTTATGACAGCTTTTGCTTCATCCCCTAAGAGTTGGTATATTGTATTTTCATTTTCGTTTTTCTCCAGGTATTTTTTAGTTTCCAAGTTAAGTCATTTTTCACCTGATAAGAGAAATGAAGACCCAATTGCGTTCAGGGAGCTGAATTTAGGAGAAATGCAATACCTCTTTGTAGGAAGGATTGACTTAAAAAGCTCTTAAACTGGGACAGGCAGGCCATATTAAGGATTCAGGCCTGGACTTTCTTCTGAATTTCTCAACTATTCATAAGAGGTTGGATTGGAGGGAAAAACAACGCTTCACAAATGTTTAGGATTAGAAACATATGTAAGAATTTTCACCAAGCCACTACAAAAACAGCAAAAAATGATATTAACCTCGGATGTTTCCCTGAGATTGTGTAGCAATGATAAAAAAATAACCTGGCAAAAAATGAAAGATAGATGCAGATTGTTCATCAAAATGTAATTATTGCTTAATCATTGGTGCATTGTAAATTAATGCCACCTTTTGGATCAGTGATGCTATATGACTCTGTGCATTTACCAAAAACTTATTTATCAAATGTGAAGTTCATCAAGGCCAAATATTTATACATTTGAATTATTTTGAAAAGACTTTGAGCAGACACTCACACATTTGAGTGGGCGCTTATACCCATGGAAGATGGATGTCATACAATCAAATAAAAAGGAATCCAGGAGGATCATTGGCATATAAAATGCTACATGATTGTGAGCATTCTATTTTAATTTAGAATCTAGCTAGTGGTGTTTTAGCTCATCTAGGGCTATATTCCAAATTAATGACATTTCTTGCACTGCATTTGGATAAGATAAAGTACACATGACTGCTTCTTAGTGTCCTTTAATTTGTATACTTTTTTTTCTTAAGAGAATGACATTTCTTATTTTTAATTTTTCCTTCGAAAGTAGGGTGCAGATATTTTACTGTGTTCATGGATTTGTTATCTCAAATGTCCTTCCTTATCTAATAATCTTGGCTCAGTGGTTCTAAAGTGAGTGTATGTAGAAACAGGTGAATAGTCCTGACATCAGTAAGGAATGAGTTCTAAAGACAGTTCATAACTGAGAAATATCTCTGAAGGTAATGGGGTGTAAGGTTTCAAGTGTGAATAGTTTTGAATTGCTTGAATGCAAAATATTAACCTTTGGCTGGGTGCCTCTTCACTGTGTTTTGTTTATTCAACACTCTCTGCTTTTTTAAAAGGTGTCATATCTAGATGGGACCACAGAATCTAACAAGTGTCTTAGAATTCCACCTCCTCGGTTTCTCAGATGATCTGGAATTGCAACCCCTACTCTTTGGGCTTTTTCTAACCATGTACCTGGTCACCGTGTTTGGGAACCTGCTCATAATCCTGACTGTCAGCTTTGACTTCCACCTCCACACCCCCATGTACTTCTTCCTTTCAAACCTGTCTTTGGCTGACATCAGTTTCAGCACCACTACAGTCCCCAAAATGCTGGTTAACCTCAAGACACACAGCAAATCCATCACCTATGCAGGCTGCTTAACTCAGGTGTCCTCATTTTCTCTTTTTGTATGTTTAGACAGTCTACTCCTGACCGTGATGGCCTATGACCGGTTTGTGGCTATTTGTCATCCTTTGCACTATCCAGCCATCATGAACTTCCACCTCTGTGGCTTGTTGGTCCTGGTGTCATTTTTCGTCAGTCTGTTGGACTCCCAGCTGCACTACTTGATGATGTCACAGCTTACCTTCTGTGCAGATGTGGAAATCCCTCATTTCTTCTGTGACCCTCCTCAACTCCTCAAACTTGCCTGTTCTGACACTTCCACCAATAACATATTAATCTATTTTATTGGTACCATCTTTGGTGGTGTTCCACTCACAGGGATCCTTTACTCTTATACTCGAATTATTTCCTCCATACTGAGGATCTCATCATCAGGTCTGAGGTACAAGGCTTTCTCTACCTGTGGCTCTCACCTGTTAGCTGTTTGCTTATTTTATGGAATAGGCCTTGGGGTGTACCTCGGTTCCAGTGTCTCATCTTCCCTGAGGAAGGAAGCAGTGGCCTCGGTGATGTACACTGTGGTCACTCCTATGCTGAACCCCTTCATCTATAGCCTGAGGAATAGTCACATCAAGAATGTGTTGTGGAGGATTGTCAGCAGAATAGCCTAATCTCAATACTTGTGCTATCTTTTGGTTCATATGCCTGGAAAATGCAGCAAAACCAAACAGTATAACAAGAAATTCTGAGTCTGCAGTCATATAGTGTATATGTACCTATACAGCTCTCTGCTTTCAATTTACACAATTTTCCCTCTTACTGTAGCTGTAATAAAGCTTGGAGATTATTTTGGACTCCCTACTTAAGTCATAGCCCCCCTAGGATTATACGGCACACATCTGTATACCCTTTCACTTTCCTGACACATTACCCAAGACTCTTGGTCACGAGCAGTCTTATTTCTGTCATTGAAAAATAATCACAGCTCTCTCTTTCTTGTTATTTTTTGTTTCTATCCTTTTCCCAAGATTTTTTTCTATATGTTAGGAGGATCTAAACCCTACCTTAAGGACGAAGATATCTACTATATTTTTGCTCCTTAATGATCTTCGTCAGATTCTTGAGAAAGCAGAGTGATAATTAAATTTCCTGTCCAAACCAGGGTAGTATTTTTAAATTTAAATTTGGCACTATTAATACTGAGTTTGAATAAACAATTATCAATTGAGACTTTCCTGGGAAAACTAGAATGTATGATTCCCAAGGAGAAAATGGGAGAGGACAACAGGAGCAAAGGAAATTCTCAATTTCCCTGATAATTCTCCCTCCCATTTCATCTAATATCTCGCTAATCACATAACATAGCCAGACACAAAGGGACAAGTGCTGTATGACTCCAGTTATAGGAGGTCTCTAGGTGCCTCAAATTCGTAGAGACAGACAGTAGGATGGTTGTTGCCAAGGACTGGGGGTGGAAAATGGGGAGTTAGTGTCTAAAGGGGACAGAGTTTCAGATTCAGAAAATGGGAATGTTCTGGAAATGGATGGTGGTGATGGTTGCACAAAAATGTGAATGTACTTAATGCCACAGAACCGTACGCTTACAAATCGTTAAGATGGTAAATTTTATGTTATTTTACCACAATAATAATAAAATGATCTCCTGTCAGAAACGAGGAACATGTTACTCCACATGGTGGGTATGTTACTCAGCCCTCAGCAATCAAGCCCTATAGGGATCTGTCTCAGTTGCAGGAAGTCACCTTAAATAAGGTCATGCCTACTTCCTTAGGCAGGCCATTCCTGATGACTCTTCAATGCAGGTGTAAACATTTAGCCCTTTGGCCCTAATTCCAGCTGACTCCAAGGGATTATCCTAGCTCCAGAGCTCCCTGGTGGTTTTTGGAGGCCTTTGAAAGGCTTCAACTTGGCTTGACTTTTTCCACTGTTCTTGCTTGCTACAAAGAGTTTGCCAAACTGTAAAGTCTGAGGGAACAGTCCCACTGGACTGCCCTCACTTCAGACCAGTTGGCTACATTTTCAGGGACTCCCTCACATTCAATATTTTGCTAGAATGATTCAAACTGTGGGGACTCCCACAGATTTGATAATGGACTGGATTGGCTCACAGAACTCAGGAAACCATTGGACTTATGATGACAGTTTTGTTATAGCAAAATGATACAAATTAGAATTATCCAAAGGAAGATACACATAGGGCACATATGTACGGAGGGCCTCCATATGTAAAGCTTCTTGTCCTTTCCCCATGGAGTCCAGACACCAGAACTATTACCTCTTCCTGTCTACAATGTGTGACAATACTTAAAGAATATTGCCAACCAGGTATCTCACCTGAGCTTCAATGTCCAGAATTTTTATTGAGGCTTCATTATATAGACATGATTAGTTGAATTATTGTCCATATAGTTGAACTTGATTTCCAGACTCCCTCCCCAGAGGCTGGGCTGATATCAATTTGCCGAAAGCTGCAATGCTTTAATCACATGATTGGAATTTTCTGCATGACCAGTTTCTATCCTGAGTCATTTCATTAGCATAAAATATCACGTATGATCCACAGGATGGGAGCCCACCATGAATAACCAATCACTCCTAACACTAGGGAAATTTCAAGGGTTTAAATGTTAGCTCCCTGGAACTGGGACAAAGGCCATTACTCTTTTTAGGTGAGGATGAATTACTTACTACACATCTACCTTTCCACAGGTGTGGAATTCAGGAGGTCTGCCTCTTAAACATCCTCATGTTAATCACTGTCTCAGAGTTGGCTTCACAAAGAACTCAACTTGGGACAACTTGTTTACTAACAAAATTAATTTGAGAAGATTTTAAAGACAAATAACAAATAAACAAATAACTATTCCAAGATAATTATTTGAATAGTCAATGATGGTCTGTGAATCACAAACCCAATGCTGGTCTCCATCATGGGAAAATTCAAAGACAGGAGATGGACAATAAAAATTGAGGGGCATCAGGGAGATCCCCATAGAAAATCTTAATGAATCTGGAAACCCAAATTCAGAGATGTTTTATAGAAAGGGGGTCCAGGGTTTGAAATAATATCTGCATGTATATTATACTTCAAAAAAGTTTATTTAAAAATATTAACACCCTAGGGTGTAAATAAAGTATGATTTAAGACTAGTAATTAATTTGGCCTCTGCCATCCTCCTGAAAAATCTCCTCCTCAAGTTGCTAGAGACAGTTGTCCAATCACAAGCACTCTCCACCCCAATTATGTCACTAGTTTGGTCAGAGCCCCTAGATTCTTCTGTTCATTAGATTTTGAAGGCACTGAGTGTGGGGATAACCTCATGGTTTAACACTGAGGATATTCTGCCCTTCCAGGAAGAGAAGGTTTCTGAAGAACTGAGGAACATTCCAAGGCTTGTCCATTAGAATAAAGAGATGACACAAACTAGTGGAAGGTGCTTTAACTTCATCTTGGCAGACACACTACTTAATTCTCATTCTTTCCACTGTCAAAATCCACCGACATATAGCTGTTCAGATTTTCCAGTGAGAGACCTACTCCCTTCTAGGTTGCTCAGGTCCCCCCAATTTTGTCATTTTATTATTAGTTTTTAAAACTTCTTCTTTGAGGTCATATTGGCTTATAATATTGTGTAAATTTCAGGTATACATTATTGTAGTTCAGTTTCTGAATAGACTGCGTCATGTTCACCACCAATAGTCTAGTTTTACCCACCACCATACATATGTGCCTCTCTACCCCTTTTGCATTCCCCCAACCCCCTTCCCCTCTGGTAACCACAAATCTGTTTTTATCCATAAATTTGTCTTCCACATGTGAGTGAAATCATACAATATTAACCTTTCTCTGTCAAGCTTATTTCGCTTAGCATAATTCCCTCAAGGTCCATCCATATTTTTGCATATGGCACAACTTTGTCTTTTTTATGACTGAGTAGGATTCTGTTGTATATATACAGCACATCTTCTTTATCTATTCATTCACTGATGGGCCCTTGTGTTGCTTCAATGTCTTGGCTATTGTGAATAATGTTGTGATGAACATGGGGATGCATAAATCTCTTTGAAGAGTGGATTTCATATTCTTTGGATAAATTTCCAGTAGCGGGATAGCTAGATGATATTTATATTTTTAAGTTTTTGATAAATCTCTATAGTCTTTTCCATAGTGATTACACCAGGTTGCCTTCCCATCAGCAGTGCATGAGGGTTCCATTTTCTCCACATCCTCTCCAACATTTGTTATTTCTTGCCTTATTAATTATAGCCATTCTGACAGGTGTAAGGTGATATCTCATTGTAGTTCTTTTTGTTTTATTTTGTTTTTGAGGAAGATTAGCCCTGAGCTAACATCTGCTGCCAATCCTCCTCCCTTTGCTGAGGAAGACTGGTGCTGAGCTAACATCCATGCCCGTTTTCCTCTGCTTTATATGTGGGATGCCTGCCACAGCATGGCTTGCCAAGTGGTGCCATGTCTGCACCCGGGATTCTAACTGGTGAACCCTAGGCTGTGGAAGTGGAACGTGTGAACTTAATCACTGCGCCACCTGGCTGGCCCCTGATTGTAGTTTTTGATTTGCATTTCTCTAATAATTAGTGATGTTGAGCATCTTTTCATGAGTCTGCTGGCCATCTGTGTATATCTTCTTTGGAAAAATGTCTGGTCATATCCTCTGCCAATTTTTTTTAAAAGTAATTTCATTGAGATCATAATGGTTTATAACATTGTGTAATTTCGGATGTACATTATTGTTTATCAATTTCTGAATGGACTTCTTTTGTTTCTCTTGTCTGAGTAGACATGGTATTCGAAGAGACTAATAAAACCAATGTCAAAGAGTATAATGCCTATATTTTCCTCTAAGATTTTTATGGTTTCAGGTCTTACATTCAAGACTTTAATCTATTTTGAGTTGATTTTTGTGCTAACAGGCCAAGGGAAGAACCTCAATGGCGCCCACCAAGGTCTGTGTCAGTACGCCTGGACCAGGTCAGAATAATGGCGCCCACCAATGTCTCAGTCTCCGGAGAGTTCCCTCCTCTCACCAAGATGCCTCCAGAGCCCACCAGGTGAGTTTCGTTTCACCAAAGGACTGTCAGCCTTCTCTCTGGTGATTTTAGGTTGCTGCAGTGAGTGAGTTTGTGCGTGGGCCCTTTAAGACCCGGGTCTTTTAGACTTTTGGCCGATAGCTTTTCTGGGGGTATCCTCACTGCAGTTAATAGCCAGAAAAGCCGGACAGTAAGGCCCTCGTCTGGGTTGGGCTGAGTCTGCAGGGTGCTTATAGCTGTATCGGCCCCTGCTCCAGACCTCACTCCTCCAGGGAGGGCTGTGTACCTTAGGGTGGCTCCCGCCTGGCCAGCTGAGAAGCTCTGCAGCTCCCAAAGGTGGCTTTTTTTCTCTCCAGTGGGAATTTCTGCCTCGTCTGCCTTAGTCAGGACTGTCCCTTGTTGTGGGGGCTCTTTTTATCCAGTTTTCAGTTTTCTCTCCAGGGTAATTTTTCCAAAAATAGTTGCAACCTGGTTGTGTTCATGGGAGAAGACAAGTTCAGAATCTGCTTACACTGCCATCTTGACGAGATCTCTCTAGACCAAATTCTCCAAAACTTTGGAGCAATACCCAAAGGGGAGAATGAATCTAGGAGTGAGTGTCATTTTCACTGAATGAATTGGGAATGTGGATCATTCCCATGACATTGGAAATTTTAACATTGCATGCAGATATTGGAATATACAGGATAAAGAAAGGATAAGTGATAAGTGATGGTGTAAATCCCACAGGTTCGTTTCCTGGGTGCAGACCTGCACCACTCGTCTGTCAGTGGCCATGCAGTGGTGGCAGCTCACATACAAAAAGGGGAAGATTGGCAGCAGATGTTAGCACAGGGCAAGTCTTCCTCAGCAAGAAAAAAGAGACAAGTGTTGGCAATGATGTGGAGAAACTGGAACGTTTGCATACTGTTGATGTAAATAGGAAATGTCTTAGCCACTAAGGAACACGGTTTGGAGGTTCCCCAGGAAATGAAAAACAGAACTGATCTCTCATCCAGCAATCCCACTTCTGGGTAATTGCCCAAAAAAATTGAAATCAAGAACTTAAAGAGATAGTAGCACTCCTATGTACATTGCAGCACTATTCACAATATCCAACATATGGGAAAACCTAAATGTCCACTGAGAGATGGAATGGCTAAAGAAACTTTGATTATATACATATGTATGAAAAGACTATATATATAATGGAATACTATTCACCCTGAAAAAAAGAAAAAAAGTCTTGCCATTTGCAACAACATAGAGGAACCTTAAGGATGATATGCTAAGTGACATAAGCCAATCACAGAAAGACAAGTATTACATGATTCCACTTACATAATGTATATGCCAGGGGCTGGCAGTAGGGGGAAATAGAGAATTATTAATGAAAGAACATAAAGTTTCCATCAAGCAAGATGAATAAGCTCTAGAAATATGCTGTACAGCATTGTACCTATAGTCAACAATCATATGTGAACACTCCAAAATTTAAGAGGGTAGATCTCATGTTAAGTGATCTGTCTACAATGTAAAAAGTTAGTCTTCCTTAGGGCATAAGTATTAACTGAGAGAATGGGAATATTGTCAGATTCTTGATATACAAGACCTAATTTTCCTTCAATTACTTGGCCATTTGAGTTCATTTGATGATGATAAACTCACACATTGATGTATGTTAATTTAAAATGTAAGTCTGAATTTTTTATTAAGATTACAAAACTTCGAAATCAGAAGGAAGAGTACACGTGAGATTCCTCCTGAGAAGTGGAAGGCCTCAGTTCCTACAAGGGACATTTACGTTTCCTCTGATTCTGTTCCATTAATCTCAACAAATCCTCAGAGATTGGGATAACATGGACCAATCTGGCTAATTATGAGCTCTGTGCATTGAGCTCTCCAGCCCACACAGCTCTAAATAATCAGCCTGTGTCCTGCAACCTTTCAGGTTGCTGGTCCAAGTATAGTTGGAACTGTGTGTGTGTCTTGTCTTCCCAGAGTTATTGTATGCATCCAGGGGTCTATGCCTGACTCTGTCTTCCTGCCGGCCCTGAGAATAGGGCCTGAGCCTTCACCACTCATAAGGCATGGGAAGAGCGACAGATCATCATTCCTTTGTCATGACCATGGATAGAAGCAGCACAGTCCAGTGAGTGCCCTTGGAGCTATTGGATACAGGACAGACTGTAAGAGCATTGTTTCTTTAATATTAGGATGAGTACGACAGTAGTAGATCAGAGGGCACCAATATGAAGTTTCAGCTCGGAGGCCTGTGAAGGTAATGTTCTTGGTTCTGGTGGGAATCTGAGAACACTCATTCAGAGTTTGCTTTCCTCCCACACTGGTTCCAGCTCCCACAGGCATCTCTCCTACTGGAGCAGGAAGTGAGCCCCTCTAATCTGTCCCCTAAGCTCTCAAAAACTATTCATGAAGGTGATGATGAAGATGAGTGGGGGATGATGCAAGATGACCTTGTACATGATATTGTGAACCTTTATTAAAGATTCTCAAGTGCTATGCTCTGAACTAAGTGCTCCATATGGCTTGTTTCATTTCATGTGCGTAGTCACCCCTAAGATATATGTGCACATGTTATTGTTCCTCTGCAGATGAGGAAAGGATTCTAGACCTTTAATGTAACTCGATCTGGGATAGAATGGGATGAAGCCAGGTTTCAATCAAACTGTCTGACTCTAGACCCAGGGACCCTGGCCAGAATTCTCCCTCTACAAACCCTACCAGCCATATCCTTTCTTTGGTAGTTGCATGCAGACACCCTCTGCTCACTGTGCTCTTCTCCTTGGAGGTTACTTGTAGACCACAGTGCAGAGCAGTGGCTGGCACTTGCTGGGTGAACTGTAGGAAGGATGGCTAATCACAGGCAGGGATCACAGAAAGAGCTGGATCCTGACAATTTAGAGCAGATCTCTCTCTTAACTCTGCTCATGGATTTTGGCTCAGCTGTCCACTTCCTCCTCCATTCTTGTAATTTAACCCTTCTCTATTTCAAAGGGAGATGTAGTATCAAGTCTTTCAGATCCATCCATACTCAGGAAACAGGAGCTATTGAAAGATGTATAATAGGTGTGTCATTGATTAAGACCTCTGGATCTCTGCCTTAAATGTTCTGAATTTTAACAGAGTGAAGACATTAACTGCATGTGCTACAGAGATCCATAATGTAATTTTAAGTCCTATCTGCTCTACTTTTTATCTAGTGACCTGGAGCAAGCTCTTAATATGTCTGAGCCTTAACATTGTCATCAGAGTTGATTCCTGGTTGATAGCACTCCATTGAGAAAGGACAAAGTAGACAATGCACCGTCTATGCAATTAAAATATGATAGATACACATAGGCAAAAAATTTATGCATTATTATTATTAATATTGATAACACTAAGCTTCATTCATGCCATTTGACCAAAATATTTGATGATCTGATGGTTTGGTTTTCAAAGGCTATCCAACAGACCACTGTATTTTTCTCCCTATACAAATAGATATTGAGTGCTTGGAAGGAAATGACTGAGTCAAATTCACCTCTGATTCCCCGGATCTTACATCGTCTTTGGCACAGAGTAGGCAACAATAACAGAAAACCCTAAAATATGTTAGATATTGAGTAGACTCTTTTTTGGTTCAAGAAACAGAGCATAGACACTATAGCTCGTACAACTGAAGCCTTCTTGCCTATGCCTTCATCTGTTTAATGAATGTCTCAAAGGTCAAAAGACAAGATAAAATAGCAACTGCTTGTGTGTGTCTCATAGACATTCAGTAAGATTTATTATTTTCCATAGCATCTACAATATTCACTTATTCAAAAACTGTCATAGTGATTTTCATAAGTATGAAAAAGAAGAGGGAGAATGAGAATAGGAAGGTACATTTTGTTGTGTGGGCTGAGAAACATTTTAGGATTTCTAGTGTCCTGAGACAAGAGAGCCTTCAGAGTCTCTGCTGTATAATGAAATAAAAGATTATTAAAACTTTCTTAAGGTTGCATTTCATCAATAAACCCACTGTTCCTATGATGCCCCAATTCCTGCTACAAAACGATAATCAACTATTTCTTAAGTTCCCCCCTCCCTTGGATTCCACACATCTCTGGAGTTGGCTGTTGTTCTCTTCATTTCCACATCAGGAACATGAGCACAGAGAAGTTGAAGGATTTACACACACTTCTGTGAGAGTAATGAACCAGTGGTTTTTAGGGGTACTTGTGGGACTAATATGGAAAATCCTATGGATTATAGGATTTTTCTATTAATAGTAATGTACTTTACAGCCCATTCTGAAAATCTGAAATGTGGAAATATTATTCCCCATCTAAGATGTGAATTTTCACGTGGAGCTATCATGGAATGACTATCATGGAATGGCTATCATGGAAGTTTCAAGTTAGATACTTGATAATATACCTGATTCTATGCTTTAATAATAGCATGTGGTTGTCAGCAATTGATTTTTCTATCGGGAAAACAAATATAGGCAATAAATAGAAAAATTTAACTGGCATTGATTTTTGCAACAAAACAACTGTCCTTCATGCAATTATCATATAGGAATTCTCTCTCACTTGTATGCAATGGATGAGGCAAAGGAATTTTCATAGGATTGTTGAAATAAGGAACTGATAAATAAAATGAAGTTCATTCCTTAGTAAAACCGTGTATCAGTTAAAGTATTATATCTAGTGTTAAACACAATTTTGTAGTAAATAAGAATGTTTAGATGCAATACGTATAGTAATACCCTATTTAGACAAATTTTCAAGAAAACCCTTAAAAATATATAAGTAAATACTAACATTGTGGAAACAATGACAGGAAAATATACCCATGAAATTAACGACAGTTGTTGTTTTGGGAGACAAGTGTTCAGGGCAATGCAATCATGCAGGGATTTAAAGAAAACTCAATTTTATGTGTAATATTTCAAATCTCTATAGAACATGAGTTTGAAGAAGATATTTTTAAATGTTCATATTTTTAATATAGATATTGGGTATAAATTATAGTGATAATGGGTAATAGTAAGTGAACATTTTCTAAGTGCCTGGGAATACTCTAAGGCATTGCTCTTGACCCTGGCTGTACGTTGAGACCACTAGGAACAGTATGTAGAGAGATTATTATTTAATTGGTTCTAGTCTGTTGCCAGGGCATTGGCACATTTTACAGCATTCACAGGTAAATACAATGACAAACTAGGATTGAGAACCATGGGTCTGAGCACTTTATGTTTAATTTGATTTAATTTGTTAAAACACCCTATAAAGTAAGTTCAATTATTATCTTCATTTTACTGAAGTGAAAACTTTCCAGGTGTTTGATATATCCACCTCTGTCCTTTTCTCTTTTGCGTTTTCCCCAAATTAACTCATAGTGTGAAAATGAACATCAGAATTGGCTTTAGGGAGTCTATTTAAGGAGAACTGTATTTAAGGACAATTGATTTAAAGGAAAATTGATTTATGGAAAATCCTCCCTGTGTTGGTACAGGATGAAATGAAGTAGGCATAAGAAGCCTGGATTTCAGACCTGATTTTGGGAACTCCCATGGTCCTAAATTCTTCAAATGTAAATAAAAGAGATGGATTTGAGGAGGACACAGCATTTCCAAATGTTTAGGATAAAAAAATACATGTAAGCACTTTTACCAAGCCGCTACAAAATGGAGACCAGAAAAAGAAAGAGCAGCGTCCAACATCAGATGTTTCCCCGGGGTTATGTAGGGTTGCTATACAATCCTCATAAGATGAGAAATTGGAAGAAACTGGTTTTTTTTTTTTTTCAAAGTTAATTATTGTTGAATGATTGAGAAGTGCACTGAACACTAATGCCATCTATGGGGCCAATGCTGCTGTATGATTTTGTTCATTTACCAAAATATATTTATCAAAATTTCAAGTCTACCAGCCAAGGGTAGGAGTTATAATTGAAAAGATTTTTCCACAGTTTTATTGAGATATAATTGACATAGAACACACTATAAGTAAGATGTGCATCATAATAACTTGACTTACATCCATTGTGAAATGATTACCACAATATGTTTAGCAAACATCCATCATCTCATATAGAGACAAAAAAGGAAAATGAGTTTTTTTCCTTATGATGAGAACTTTTAGGATTTACTCTTTTAACAACATTCAAATATACCATAGAGCAGTGTTAACTGTAGTCATCATGTTGTACATTACATCCCAAGTACTCTTTTAGCCTGCAACTGGAAGTTTGAACCTTTCGACCACCTTCATCCAATTCCTCCACTACCTAACCCCTGCCTCTGGTGGCCACAAATCTGATCTCTTTTTCTATAAGTTTGTTTGTTTTTAAATTCCACATGTAAGTGAGATCATACAATGTTTGTCTTTCTCTGTCTCACTTATTTCACCTAGCACAATGCCTTCAAGGTCCATCCATGTTGTCACAAATGACAGGATTTCATCCTTTTTTATGGCTGAAAAATATTACATTATGTATATCACATTTTCTTCCTCTATACATTTATCAATGGACATTTAGGTGGTTTCCACATTTGAATATTATAAATAAAAATACTGTGACCATGGAGGTGCAGATATCTCTTCAACATAGTGATTTTGTTTCCTTTGGATATACTCCCACAAGTGGAATTGCTGGATCTTAAGGTATTTCTATTTTGAATTTTTTGAGGAACCTCCATACTGTTTTGCATAGTGAATGTACCAATTTGTAATCCCACCAACAGTCCACAAGAATTATCTTCAAAAGACTTTTTTTTAAATTAAGATTATGATAGATTACAACCTTGTGAGATTTCAGTTGTACATTATTGTTAGTAATGTTGTGGGTACACCACTTCACCCTTTGTGCCCTCCCCCCACCCCCCCTTTTCCCTGGTAACCACCGATCGGTTCTCCTTGTCTATATGTTAAGTTCCACCTGTAAGTGGAGTCATATAGAGTTCGTCTTTCTCTGTCTGGCTTATTTCGCTTAACATAATACCCTCAAGGTCCATCCATGTTGATGCTAATGGAACAATTTGGTCCTTTTTTATGGCTGAGTAGTATTCCATTGTGTGTATATACCATATCTTCTTTATCCAGTCATCAGTTTCTGGGCATTTAGGTTGGTTCCACATATTGGCTATTGTAAATAATGCTGCGATGAACATAGGGGTGCATGGGGCTCTTGGGATTGCTGATTTCAGGTTCTTAGGATAGATACCTAGTAATGGGATGGCTGGGTCATAGGGTATTTCTCTTTTTACCTTTTTGAGAAATCTCCATACTGTTTTCCATAGTGGCTGCACCAGTTTGCATTCCCACCAACAGTGTATGAGGGTTCCTTTTTCTCCACAACCTCTCCAACATTTGTCACTCTTGGTTTTGGATATTTTTGCCAATCTAACGGGTGTAAGGTGATATCTTAGTGTAGTTTTGATTTGCATTTCCCTGATGATTAGTGATGATGAACATCTTTTCATGTGTCTATTGGCCATACTTATATCTTCTTTGGAGAAATGTCTGTTCATGTCCTCTGACCATTTTTTTGATCGGGTTGTTTGCTTTTTTCTTGTTAAGCTGTGTGAGTTCTTTCTATATTATGGAGATTAATCCTTTGTCGGATAAGTAGCTTGTGAATATTTTTTCCCAATTAGTGGGCTGTTTTTTTGTTTCAATCCTGCTTTCCCTTGCCTTGAAGAAGCTCTTTAGTCTGATGAAGTCCCATTTGTTTATTCTTTCTATTGTTTCCCTCATCTGAGGAGTTATAGTGTCCGAAAAGATTCTTTTGAAACTGATGTCAAAGAGTGTACTGCCTATATTCTCTTCTAGAAGACTTATTGATTCAGGCCTAATCTTTAGGTCTTTGATCCATTATGAGTTTATTTTTGTGAATGGTGAAAAAGAATGGTCAATTTTCATTCTTTTACATGTGGCTTTCCAGTTTTCCCAGCACCATTTTTTGAAGAGACTTTCTTTTCTCCATTGTAGACCCTCAGCTCCTTTGTCAAAGATTAGCTGTCCATAGATGTGTGGTTTTATCTCTGGGCTTTCAATTCTGTTCCATTGATCTGTGCACCTGTTTTTGTACCAGTACCATGCTGTTTTGATCACTGTAGCTTTCTAGTATGTTTTGAAATCAGGGATTGTGATGCCTCCGGCTTTGTTTTTCTTACTCAGGGTTGCTTTAGCAATTCGCGGTATTTTGCTGCCCCATATGAATTTTAAGATTCTTTGCTCAATTTCTGTAAAGAATGTCCTTGGGATTCTGATTGGGATAGCATTGAATCTGTAGATTGCTTTAGGTAGTATGGACATTTTAACTATGTTTATTCTTCCAATCCATGTGCATGGAATGTCTTTCCATCTCTTTATGTCGTTGTCAATTTCTTTCAAGAAAGTCTTGTAGTTTTCATTGTATAAATCTTTCCCTTCCTCGGTTAAATTTATGCCAAGGTATTTTATTCTTTTCGTTGCGATTGTGAATGGGATTGAGTTCTTGAGTTCTTTTTCTGTTGGTTCATTGTTAGTGTATAGAAATGCTACTGATTTATGTATGTTGATTTTATACCCTGAAACTTTGCTGTATCTGTTGATTGTTTCTAATAGTTTTCCTATGGATTCTTTGGGGTTTTCTATATATAAGATCATGTTGTCTGCAAACAGCGAGAGTTTTACTTCTTCATTGCCTATTTGGATTCCTTTTATTTCTTTTTCCTGCCAAATTGCTTTGGCCAACACCTCCAGTACTATGTTGAATAGGAGTGGTGGAAGTGGGCACTCTTGTCTTGTTCCTGTCCTCAGAGGGATGGCTTTCAGTTTTTGTCCGTTGAGTATGATGTTAGCTGTGGGTTTGTCATATATGGCCTTTATTATTTTGAGCTACTTTCCTTCTATACCCATTTTATTGAGGGTTTTTATCATAAATGGATGTTGGATCTTGTCGAATGCTTTCTCTGCATCTATTGAGATGATCATGTGGTTTTTGTTTCTCATTTTGTTAATGTAGTGTATCATGTTGATTGACTTGCGGATGTTGAACCATCCCTGTGTCCCTGGTATAAATCCCACTTGATCATGGTGTATAATCTTTTTGATGTATTGCTGTATTCGGTTTGCCAGAATTTTGTTGAGGATTTTTGCATCTATGCTCATCAGTGATATCGGCCTGTAGTTCTCCTTCTTTGTGTTGTCCTTGTCAGGTTTGGGGATCAGGGTGATGTTGGCTTCATAGAATGTGTTAGGGAGTACTCCATCTTCCTCAATTTTCTGGAATAGTTTGACAAGGATAAGTATTAAATCTTCTTTGAATGTTTGGTAGAATTCTCCAGAGAAGCCGTCTGGTCCTGGACTCTTATTTTTGGGGAGGTTTTTGATTACTGTTTCTATTTCTTTACTTGTGATTGGCCTATTCAGATTCTCTGTTTCTTCCTGGTTCAGTTTGGGTGGTTGTAAGAGTCCAGGAATTTGTCCATTTCTTCTAGGTTGTTCAATTTGTTGGCATATAGTTTTTCATAGTATTCTCTTATGATCCCTTGTATTTCTTTGGTATCTGTTGTGATTTCTCCTCTCTCATTCCTAATTTTATTGATTTGAGATTTCTCTCTTCTTTTCTTGGTGAGTCTGGCTAAGGGTTTGTCGATTTTGTTAATTTTTTCGAAGAGCCAGCTCTTTGTTTCATTGATCCTTTCTACTGTCTTTTTTGTTTCAATACCGTTTATTTCTGCTCTTATTTTTATTATTTCCCTCCTTCTACTGACTCTGGGCTTTGTTTCTTCTTCATTTTCTTGTTCTGTTAGGTGTCGTTTGAGGTTGCTTATGTGAGCTTTTTCTTGTTTAGTGAGGTGAGCCTGTATTGCAATGAATTTCCCTCTTAGGACTGCTTTTGCTGCATCCCAAATGATTTGGTATGTCGTGTTCTCATTTTCATTTGTCTCCAGATAATATTTGATTTCTTCTTTAATTTCTTCAATAATCAATTGTTTGTTCAGTAGCGTGTTGTTTAGTCTCCACATTTTTGCACCTTTCTCTGCTTTATTCTTGTAGTTGATTTCTAGTTTCATAGCATTATGATCAGAAAAGATGCTTGATATTATTTCAACTCTCTTGTATTTATTGATGCTTGCTTTGTTTCCCAAAATATGGTCAATCCTTGAGAATGTTCCATGCGCACTTGAGAAGAATGTGTAGCCTGCTCTTTTTGGATGAAGTGTTCTATATATATCTACTAAGTCCATCTGGTCTAATTTTTCATTTAATTCTATAATTTCCTTGCTGATTTTCTGTCTGGATGTTCTATCCATTGGTGTTAATGGGGTGTTGAGGTCCCCTACTATTATTGTATTCTTGTTGATGTCTTCTTTTAGTTCTGTTAAGAGTTGCTTTACAAATTTTGGTGCTCCTGTGTTGGGTGTGTATATATTTATAAGAGTTATGTCTTCATGGTGGAGAGTCCCTTTTATCATTATATACTGTCCCTCTTTGTCTTTCTTTATCTGTTTTGCTTTGAAGTTTACTTTGTCTGATATTACTATAGCGACACCTGCTTTCTTTTGTTCACTATTAGCTTGGAGTATTGTCTTCCATCCCTTCAATCTGAGTCTGTGTTTGTCTTTGGGGCTGAGGTGTGTTTCCTGGAGGCAGCATGTTGTTGGGTCTTGTTCTTTGATTCATCCTGCCACTCTGTGTCTTTTGATTGGAGAGTTCAATCCATTTACATTTAGAGTGATTATTGAAATGTGGGGGCCTACCACTGCCATTTTATGTCTTGTTTTCCAGTTCTCTTCAATTTCCTTTGTTTCTTGTCCCACGCTTTAATCTGCTCTGATGGAGAGCTGCTATCTCTGTTGTTGTCCTTCTACTTATCTCCTTTGCTCTTGGTTTTGTAGCCTCTTTCCCTTTTTTGATTTTTCAGGAATGAGGGTTTTCCTGAGCATTTCTTGAAGAGGAGGTTTTGTGGCAATGAACTCCCTTAATTTTTGTTTATCTGGGAAAGTTTATTTCTCCACCGTATTTGAAGGATATTTTCACTGGGTAGAGAATTCTCGGCTGCAGGTTTTTGTCCTTCAGATTTTTGAATATATCATTCCACTCTCTTCTAGCCTGTAAAGTTTCTGCTGAGAAATCTGCTGATAGCCTGATGGGGGTTCCTTTGTAGGTTAATTTCTTCTGCCTGGCTGTCCTTAGTCTTTTCTCCTTGTCGTTGACTTTTGCTAGCTTCACTACTATATGCCTTGGGGTTGGTCTACTTGCATTGATAAAGTTTGGAGATCTATTGGCTTCTGTCACATGATGTTCCATCTCTCTCCCCAGGTTTGGGAAGTTCTCAGCCATTATTTCTTTGAATAGGCTTTCTGCCCCCTTCTTCCTCTCTTCTCCCCCTGGTATACCTATAATCCTTAGGTTGCATCTCCTAATTGTGTCAGATAATTCTCGGAGAGTTTCTTCATTTCTTTTTAGTCTTAGTTCTCTCTCCTCCTCTGCCTGCGGCATTTCTATATTTCTGTCTTCCAAATTGCTAATTCTTTCCTCCATATTATCGGCCCTACTGTTCAGTGCATCTAGATTTTTCTTAATCTCCTCTATTGTGTTCTTCACTTCCAGTATTTCTCTTTGGTTCTTCTTTATAGTATCGAACTCTTTTGTGACAAAGCTCCTGAACTCATTGGGTTGTCTATTTGAATTCTCTTTTAACTCATTGAGTTATTTAATGATGGCTGTTTTGAAGTCATCATCATTTAGGTTATATATTTCATTGTCTTTGGGATTGTTTTCTGTGTGTTTGTCATTTTCCTTCTTTTCTGGAGATTTAATATATTTTTTCATATTGCTTGATGGTGTAGATTTCTGCCTCCGCAAAGAGATAGAGTTTAGTTACTTCTTCCACTTGGTTCTACTGGTGTGGTGCGGGGACAGCTGTTTATACTGCACCAACCAGGGACCCTATCACCTGTTGCTAACTGGGCCTGGGCCTCCTCGCAGTCACAGTGATCCTGTGGGTTCCCTCTTCAGCTGTGGGGGCCATCACAAGGGGGCTTCAGGCTGCTGGTGCCTACTGTTGCAGACCACCTAGACGAGCTCCCTCCTTAGGGTCTGCAGTGGTGTTATGGGCTTTCCCAGTGGCCAGGGGAAGGATCACTTATATTTGCAGCTCTGTCACTGTTGGCGCCCACAAAATCTCACTTGTCCACTATGGGTCATAGCAGAGCTATGGGCATCTTCTGCAGTCTGTGATTAGCTCAACTACCTATGCTACTTTTGTCCCAGGTCTTCCAGCCTTGTGGTTGCCGGGTGAGTGCTCTCTACTAGTGCTGTGCAGAGGCTATCGCTGAGGCTGCTGTGAGACTGTAGAGTTTCCCCCTGGGCCACGGAGCCAGGTCGGTGGAACTCCACCCAGCCCCAGTCCTCTCGTCTAGGATCTCAGGGAGCCCCTTGCCCTATCAGGGGGATAGCCGGAGACCTTGAGTTCAGTGGCAGCTGGCCGGCTGCTGCCCTGCCTGGGATTCTTCTCTTCAGGATCCTCCCGGCATTGTGGATGCTGGGCGTGGCCTCTCTGCTAATGGCAGGCAGAGACTTTGCCTGCTGCCCAGACGGAAATCTGGAGTTTCCCACCCGGGCCGTGGAGCTGGCCGCTGGAGCTCCACCCAGCCCCAGTCCTCTCACAGGAGATCTCCGGTAGTCCCAAGCCCCTCCCGGGTGAAAGCCCAGGCAGTGGAGCCAGTGGTGGTAGCTGATGGGCCGCCACGCCATTTGGGATTCTCTCCGGGAGCCTCCCCGGCATTGTGGATGCTGGGAAGGGCCTCTTCACTAATGGCAGGTAGAGACTTTGCCTGTTGCCCGGATGGAACTCCAGAGTTTTCTTCCCAGGCCGCAGAGCTGGCCGCTGGAGCTCCACTGAGCCCCAGTCCCCTCCCAGGAGATTTCCGGTAGTCCCGAGCCCCTCCCAGGCAAAAGCCTGGTCAGTGGAGCTGGCGGTGGCATCTGGTGGGCGGCTGCGCCATTTGGGATTCTCTCTGGGAGCCTCCCGGTATTGTGGATGCTAGGCGGAGCCTCTCCGCTAATGGCAGGTAGGGGTTTTCCCCACCGTCTCCGGTGTGTAACTCTGGAGCTTCCCTCTGGGCTTAGGTGTAATTGCAGGGGGCTTAGGTAGGGCTCTGGTCACCTGTTCCCACCGTCGCTCCTCTGGTGTGTGCTCCCTCCTGCCCTTGGTGTGTGGCGATGTTCTGGGGGCATCCGCTGGAAGAAAGCCGCTTGCAGGTACTACACTATTCGGGGGTCGGAGTCGGAGAGTTTTCACCTATCTCCACCTCCTCCCAGAGGGAAGTCCATCCGCCTTCCGATGTATAGCAGCGTGGGTCTCTCAGGCATCCTGACATGCTATATGGATATCCTTTGTTAAGTGATGAATGTCCAATTAGTTGTAGATTCGAAGGGGGAGAGACAAAGAAGACTACTCACACCGCCATCTTGGATCTTCTCCTCTTCAAAAGACTTTTAAAGACAACCCACATTTTGCAAGCACATATTTGCATGAAGGAGAGATATCAGAAAAATAAAGAATGATGAAAACCTACAAGATAACTGGCACATTAAAGAAAGACTCTCTGATTATGCATATTTGACTTTAATTTAGAATCCAGATATTGCAGTTCTAGCAATTATAAGGTTTATTAATATTCCAAAAAAGAGAATTTCTTGCATTCTATCTGAAAAAAAATAAGCTTACTTCTAAGTCTCCTTTAATTGGCATGATTTTTTTTCTTAGAGGAGAAGAATACTTCTTGTTCAATATATTTCTATTAAAAGGTGGGTTATATTTTATGATTTTCATGCAATTGCTATCTCTAAATGTCCTTGTTCCTATAATATTCTTCAGGTGAGTGTCTCTAAAGTAAAGTGTGTATAGATAGAGATGAATGACACAGAAACCAGTGAGGAAACAGTTCTAAGAAAATTGGATTTGAGGTACTGAGAAATACTGTGAAGGTCCTGGGGTATGTGACCACACAAGTGAATTGCTTGAATCCAAAATATAAACATAGTGCTGGGTGTCCATTTACTTGTTTCCCTTTTTCCAAATCTCTCTTATTTTTCAAAGGTGTCCAAGCTACATAGAATCACAAAACTTTACACGTGTCTCAGAATTCTTCCTCCTGGGACTCTCAGATGATCCAGAACTGCAGCCTTTGCTCTTTGGGCTGTTCCTGTCCATGTACCTGGTCACCATTTTGGGGAACCTGCTCATCATCCTGGTGGTCAGCTCTGACTGCCACCTCCACACTCCCATGTACTTCTTCCTCTCCAACCTGTCCTTGGCTGACATCGGTTTCACCACCACCACAATCCCCAAGATGTTGGTAGACACCCAAACTCACAGCAGAGTCATCCCCTATGGGGGCTGCGTGACTCAGATGTCTATTGTTACTCTTTTTGGATGTTTGGACAGTCTACTCCTGACTGTGATGGCCTATGACCGGTTTGTGGCCATCTGTCATCCCCTGCACTACTCAGTCATCATGAACACACGTCTCTGTGGCCTGCTGGTTTTAGTGTCTTTTTTCATCAGTCTTTTGTACTGCCAGCTGCACAGTTTGATGGTGTCACAACTTACCTTCCCAATGCGTGTGGAAATCCCTCATTTCTTCTGTGACCCTTCTCAGCTATTCAACCTTGCCTGTTCTGACACCTCCAGCAATAACGTATTAATCTATTTTATGGGTGCTATCCTTGGTGGTGGCCCACTCATAGGGATCCTTTCCTCTTATATTCGAATTGTTTCCACCACTCTGAGAGTCTCCTCAACAGGTGTGAAGTACAAAGCCTTCTCTACCTGTGGCTCTCACCTGTCAGTGGTTTGCTTATTTTATGGAACAGCCCTTGGGGTGTACCCCAGTTCTGCTGTTTCACATTCTCCCAGGAAGGGTGCTGTGGCCTCAGTCATGTACACTGTGGTCACCCCCATGCTGAACCCCTTCATCTATAGCCTAAGGAATGGAGACATGAAGATGGCCATGCAGAAGTTCCTCAGAAGAACAGCCTAATCGCAATACCTGTGCCATCTTTTCCACTTGTATGGTTTGGAAAAGCATGTAAAACCAAACACCTGGAGTTCAAAATCCTGGCCATTTGCTGTCATAAGTTTTGTATCTATCATGCCTTTCAACGCTCTCAATCTTTCATATCTGAAGATTGCTTCATTTCCTACATCTGTAGTGGGACTGTGGGAGTATTGCGAGATCCCATCTTCATTATAATCAGTGCGTGATTGAATCACATTATAGTTCTAGAACCTTCTGTGTTTCCCATCCTTCTCCCAGGCATCCTGGAGAAATAAATGTACAATACTTTGCTTTTAAATAATTACAATCCTCAACTCTTTAAAAAATTCATGTCTGTTGTCCATGCAACTTTTGTATCTTTCAGACCTGTTTATGCATGCTATGTGTGATGATGCATGTAACTGGTCTTCAAATTTGGCTTCATATAGGGGTCACTGGGAGGTCTTTAAAAATATTGATGACTTCTTCTCACCACAGATTATAATTTTGAATTAGACTGAGGTGTAGCCTTAGCATGAGGATTTGAAAATCACGCCAGTTTGTTCTCATTTATAACCAAGGTTATGAACTACTGATCTAACCATATGTTTTGTTCAGAGAGGACTAGTATGTATGGATCTTCTACTACTCATGAGCAGATAATGAAGTTCTTAAAGTCCTGCTAGCTCACAAGAGGGATGATATGAAAAAGTTCACCCTCACAGCAGACATCATGGTTGTTTACACCATTCTTGATATTTATTTACATATATTCTGCTTCCATGCTACATAACTAATCATCTGTGCTGGTTTAAAAGATATTTTCACCTTACTCCAAACTCACCCTTCTATACTTTTCTTGAGCAAAGCATAGCTATTTCCTTTCACCAGTAACAGTATCTTTATGCCTTTACTTTGGAGCTATTCTTTCTTTTCTCTTGTCCTGACATTCTGTTTTTGGGCTCTGATCTCTGTCCACTATAAGGGTATCTATCTTTCCTTTAGGGATGTTGGACAGAGTTTCTGAGGCAGGGAGCTGGGGCTCTCTGAAAACCTGCATACTACCTACTTTAATTTCCTTGGCTTTCTGCCACTAAGCTTAATCATCTACCAACTTCACTGATCAGGAACTTTGATACCGGAGAAGAGAACACCCTGTACAGATGATGAATCCCTACCAGCCAGTGAAAAGCAATACTTCCCACTAGAAATGAATAAATTAGGGTTTTGATTCCTTGGTTTTCATGAACTGAAATGAGATAATTTTGGTCTGATCTACTCTGGAACAATGAATAGGCTTTGTCTCCATTTCTGAAAACCTAAGTCATGGGCAAAAGCCCTTGGAATTTGCCAAGGTAATTGTCATTATTAATTTTATGTGTCAACTTAGCTGAGCCACGGTGCCCAGATAGTTGGTCAAACATTACTCTGGATGTTTTTGTGTTAAGCGTTTTTTGGCTGAGATGAAAATTTAGAGCAGTGGACTTTGAATAAAGCAGATGACTCTCTATAATGTGGATGATCCTTCTGGAATCAGTTGAAGGCCTAATAAAACAAAGACTGACCTACTAGAGGAAGAAGAAATCCTGTTTGTGGACTGCCTGTGGACTTGGACTGCACCTGTTCCCTGAATCTTAGCCTGTTTGCTTACCTTGAAAAATTTGGACTTGCCAATCCTCCACAATCACACGAGCCAATTTCTTAAAATAAGTCTCTCTGTAGATAAATAAATGCATATCCTCTTGTTTCTGATTGTCTGGAAAACCCAAACTAACACAGTAATGTTGTCTGTGACATCTCACTTTATAGTTTCCTCAGAGGTTATGCCTACTTTTTCCTGTTTAAACTTCAACATTTAGAATGAGTGCTACTAATTGATTAACACTACGAATGTGGGGGGAGCCTCAATGGAAATATGCCAAAAAGGGCCACAGTAACTATGTATCATATCCTTGATATGAAAGCTACATCACAGATAATAGAGAGGGCATGGGATTTTAAAACAAAACTCCACCCAAATCTCAGCAAAAATTTGAAAACCGCGGCAACTCAGTGCACTTCAGATACCTCGTCAGTGAAAAGGCACCTATGGAATAAAGAAAAACATTTGCAAACCATATACCTGATAATTGGTTAATTTGCAAAATATGTAAGAAACTCCTACAACTCAATCGCAAAAAAAGTAATAACCTGATTAAACAATGGGGGAAGGATTTAATTAGAGATTTTTCCAAATAAAACATACAAATGGCTAACAGGTATATGAAAAAGTGCTAAAGATCACTATTCATCAGAGAAATGCAAATCAAAACCACACTGAGATATCACAGTCTTGTCAGGATAGCTACTATATAAAAAACAAAAGGCAACAAGTGTTGGCAAGGATGTGAAGAAATTGGAACCCTTGCACACTGTTGATGTAAATAGAAAATGTGGTAGCCACTATGGAAAAAAAATATGGAGGTTCCTTAGAAAATTAAAAGTAGAACTAGCATATTATCCAGCAACTGCATTTCTTGATATTTACCTCCCAAAATATTGAAATCAAGATCTCAAAGAGATAGTAGCACTCCTATGCTTATTGCAGCACTATTCACAATGGCCAAGACATGAAAACAACCTAAATAACCATTGAGAGATAAAGGGATAAAAAACTGTTAGATATATCTATATCTATATCTATATCTATATATCTATATATATCTATATATATAGATATATAGACTTACCAGGTCTACATATGCCTATATAGATGGATTACACACACACACACACACACACACACACACATATATATGGATTACACATATATGTATGTATTACACACACACACACACACATACACACACACATATATATGTATATATAATGGAATACTATTCACCCTGAAAAGAGAAGGAATTCTTGCCATTTGCAACAACACGGATGAACCTTAAGGGTATTATGCTAAGTGAAATATACCAATCACATAAAGACAAATACTGCATGATGTGTCTAAAATACTTAAGCAGTGCAGCTGGGAGTCCAAAAGGCTGATCAAAAAGACACCAGAACCAGCAAGCTACAGATGAGTGGGTTCATCATGACCAGGTAGTGCAGGGGATAAGAAAAAATAGCTACAAATCGATCATAGGCCATCAAAAAGAGCCATGCAGAGATGACTCAGCCAAAAATCTAATATCAGTACCTGTGCCATCCATTAGAAGTGAAAGTTGGGAAATGCAGCAAAACTAAATATCTAGACCTGAAAATCCTATATCTCTTATCACATAGTTTTGTAGCTTTCATGGCTTTCACTGCTCTCATTTTGTAATATCTGACTATTGCTTCTTTTGGTATGTCTTTAGTGGTACTGGAGGAGTATTCTGGGATCCTTTGCATATCATGATCACTGCATGACTGAATCTTGTTATATCTATTGAGCCTTCTGTAGTTTATTATTGATGACCCAGGCATCCCAGAAAGATGAACAACTCTTTTTCATATAGTAAAAACTTACATCTTTCCCATATAAATTTCTCCTTTATCAAATCCGTTTACACAAGTTATGTGTGAGGATGCGTGTTACTGGTTCTCAGCCTTTGGTTTTATTGAAATCACCTGGAAAGCTAAAAAATACTGACAACTGGATCTCACCACCAGAGATTCTGATTTAATGGGACTGGGATGTGGCCTGAGCATTAGGATTTTTAAACATCCCCAAGTGGCTCTGTTGTGAAGCCAACATTGAGAACTACTGATCTAAGCCAGATCTTTCATTCAAAGATAACCTGTATGTCTTGGGTCCTAAGTGCTCATGGGCAAATGCCAAAGATCCTAAAGAGATCAGAGCTCCAAAAGAGAAGATAAAAAAAATCTGCTGTAGCAGTAGCAGTGTGTTTTCCCCATGATTCCTGATAATGTTCCTTCAAATATCTTCCCTCTCTCTACACCATACAGCTGGGCATTTGTGCTGATTATGAAGCTATTGTCTCTCTGCGCTAAACTCACACTTCTATACTTTGCTTTGTGGTGCTGGGGTGGGCCTCTTGAAATCACATCCACTACCTCACATAATTACCATTTTGTTGTTGTTGATATTATGGTGAGAACATGAACTCTACTCTGATAGAAACTTTCAAGTACACAATACAGTATTGTTAACTATCGTCACCAGGATGTACGTTAGGTCCCTGGGACTTATTCATCTTAGAACTGAAAGTTTGTACCCTTTGACCAACATCTCCCCATTTCCACCACCCCTCAGCCCCTGACAATCACTAATCCACTCTCTGTTTCTATGAGCTCAATGTTTTTAGATTTCACATACAAGTGAGATTGTACAGTATTAGTCTTTCTCCATCTGACTTATTTCAGAAAAATGGTCTCAAGATCCACCCATGTCATAACAAATGGCAGGATAGCTTGTTTTTCATAGATGAATAATATTCCACTCTGTGTGTGTGTGCGCGTGCGCGTGTGTGTATGACCTGAATTTTCAAGTTCTAAGAGAACAAAGTCCTTATATAAGATGAAGCCTGTGTGGTGGGCAGTATTTGAGATGCTCCCAATGGTTCCTAACTCGTTTTTTCATGCCTTTGTGTATTTCCTTCACAATAAGCATTAGAGGAACATAGTGACTCACTTCTGGCAATGAGAATGTGGAAGAAATGTTGGCTAGTCACTTCTGGGAATAGAATGAAAAAAAGTGTTTTTCTTTTTACTGCATCTATATCTTTCTCTCTCTTGCTCACATTGATGGAACCCAGCTGCCATGCTGTGAGCTACCCCATCAAGAGGTCCATGTGTCAAGGAACTGAGGGAATTCTCTCACTGATAGCCTGCAATCGCATGAATCCTACAGCCTATGAGTGAGCTTGAAAGTGGCCTTCTGACAATCAAGCCTTGGGATGACTAAACTCTTAGCCAACACCTTGATTGCAACCTTCTAAGAGGTCCTCTGAAGTTTTTAAGTAAAGTATTAGTTGCCAAATAAATATGTAAAAATCAATAGTTTTGCAATATGTCAATGTAGTTCAATTAGCTAAAAAATTTAAAATTCATCCCATTCAAATTAGCAAAAACAAAAAATCCTGTAAATCTCCAACATATAAAATGCCAACCCAAACAAGAGCTAAGGAAATGAAAATAATTTATCCTTAGAAACAAATATTTACTGAGAAAATGGAATAGTATCACATCCTTGTTATAGAAGAAATAATTCTGCATATATTTCGTGATTAATAAAATGGACAGATATCCAAATCATACACTGTGTTGTTAAGTTGAGAAGTTGGAATTTTATGGTAAAATCCTGCAACTTAGAAGCAAGAAGCAAGGAGTACAGGCAGACTTTCTCCTGAGGAGAGGAAGGACCCAGATCTTTCCAAGGACATTCACTTGTCTCTGATTCTTCTTCCAATAATAGTAGCAAGTCCTCAGAGATTGGGATAATGTGGCAAAACTTCCTAATTATGAGCTGTGTTCATTGAATCCCCAAGGTGATGAAACCGTAAATAAATGGTCATACAATTATAAATGAAAAGATAAAGGACTGCAGCACTTTACTTTGCTAATTCTATTATTGTGCCTCTGTGCCTGTGTCTCCTCCCTCGATGGGCATCTGCCTCAGAAGGTCTCAGCATGAGTCTGTCTTCCTGCCAGTCCTGAGGAGGGATCCTGAGCCTTCATTACACACCAGGCAGGAGAAGGGTAGTGAATCCATACTCCTTGGTCATGCTCCAGCAGAGATGCAGCCCATCTCAGTAAGTGCTGTGGGAGACAGTGATTGGGGGAGGGACAGTTTGAGGCATTATTTCCTCTTCAAGAAAACAAACATGACAGTTGCAATAGACAGATGAGAGGGCACCAATATACAAAATTTCATATCAGACACCTATGAAGTTTATGTTCTTGGTTCTGGTGGGGGTGTGAGAACTCTATTTCAGAGTTCTGCTTCCAGTCTCACTGGTTTTGGTTCTGGTTGGCATCTCCCCCACTGTAGCAGCTAATGGGTCTCTTTAAACTTTCCCCTATGCACTCCAAAATTATCATGAAGGTGATGACGATGATGAGGAGGAGGGTGACATTAACCAAACATCATGTTTATTGAGAGCTTCCTAAGTGCTGTGCTCTGAGGGCTGTGTTCTATATATTTTATTTGATTTCATCTGCATAATCTTTCCCAAATTATAATGCATAATTATTATTATTTCATGTAAGAATAAAGGAGCACAGTATTTTATATAACTTGTAGCAGATCATAAGTTAGCAAGAGTTGCAGTCACGATTGAATCTGGGCTGACTCTAGCTAGACTCAGGGTGTCTGGCCAGTCTTCTCCTCTGCCAACACAAACAGTCATTTTGTTACCCTCACAGACATAGGTTCTCTACCCACCACACAAGAAGGGCCAAATAACAACTGGAACACCAGGCTTATGGCAAGGGAAGAGGTTTTTCTTTCAGGTGCTATCAGCTGGCAGATGAGAGTGAGCCCTCAAATGTATCTTTTTTCCCCTGAAAGATGGGAGGCCCTAGGTTTTAAAGGTCGTGAGGAATGGAACTGATTGTAGGAAGTGGGGAGCCTGTGGCCTTGCTAGTTGGTGTTTTCCCATCAGCCTGTGTTAGGCCTTGTGAGGCCGCTTGCAGCAAGGAGAATGGCAAGATAAGGGAATCTGGAGGTGGATGTCCTTGGTTGTCTGCCTCTGTGGTGGATGGTGGATTCTGGTGCCAGGAAGCCAAAGAATAAGCAGAGAAAGGGGATGAGTGCTTTGATTTTAAATCCTGTATATGCTGGGTTTAACGTAGGGGAATGGATATCAGGGCCGGTATCAATTTCAGTTCCCTGTCAGTGCTGGAAGAGACCCCCTGTTTACTATGCTCTTCCCTGTAGGGGTTTCTGGCAGACCACAATGGAGAGTAGTAGGCAGTGCTTGCTGCATCAACTATAGGAAAAATGGGTGAGATCACAGGCAATGATCATAGAGAGTTGGCACAGAATAATTCAGGGTAGATCTCTCTCTCTCTTGCTCCTTGTCCTGGATTTCACTTCAACTGCCTACTTGCTCCTCCATTCTTATAATCAGCCTACTAAACCAAAGAAAGAGATATAAAGTCATAGTCTCGAGGTCCATTCCCACTCAGGAAACTGAAACAGTTACAAAAATGTGTGTCGTATGTATCTGTGGTTAAGAACTCTGTACCTCTGCTTAAAACTTTCAGAAAGTCTGGGGCTGGCCCCGTGGCCAAGTGGTTAAGTTTGCGGGCTCTGCTGCAGGCGGCCCAGTGTTTCATTGGTTCGAATCCTGGGCGCGGACATGACACTGCTCATCAACCCACGCTGAGGCAGCATCCCACATGCTACAACTAGAAGGACCCACAACTAAGAATATACAACTATGTACTGGGGGGCTTTGGGGAGAAAAAGGAAAAAAACTTTCAGAAATTCTGGAAACGATGATGATGAGTGCACGAGACTCAGAGACTGACAATTTAATTTTGAATCCTGTCTGCTCCTCTTATTATTAGTGTACTATGAAGCAAATTCTTAGTATCTGTGAAACTTACAATTGTTTTCTGAGTTGGTTCCTAGCTGATACAACTCCAGTAAATAAGGATTAAACAAGGAATGAATGCTCTCTCTGTGATAAACATGTGTTGAATGCATAAAGTAAGGATAAAATAAATTTTAGATGTTTTATTACTAATAATGATAAGGCTAATTCTCATGTCATTTGACTTAAATGTCCGGTGACCTGAGGTTATGGTTTTCCTACCTCCTTGACAGGACACTTTATTTTTGTTTACACAACTACATCCTTAGTATATGGAAAGAAATGAGCGAGTGTCATTTACTTCTGATTCCGCAGAGCTTGTACCTTTTTGGCACAGAAGAAATATCATAAAGTGTGGGCAATATGGCTTCCACACATTTGACCATTTCATACCAGTGTTTTCATCCTTTTCAGGAATGTCCCAAGGGGCTGGAGAGAAGATAAATTAGTGCTTGTTTACATCTATATCAGGAACTTTCTAGGGGACCTACTATTTTTCATTTAATATAGTATCTACAGCATTCGATTGTTGCAAAACCACTGCAGAGACTTTTATAAATTTGAAAGAAAAAAGAGGAGGAAATGAAGGAGGCAGTAAATCATATTGCACGGTCTGAGACATTTTAGGATTTCATGTCATTCCCTGCTCCAGGGCACTGAGACAGGAGAGGCTTTGACCTCTCTGCCACATAATGCATAAAATATCATTAATTTTTTTGGATTGTATTTCATTACTAAACACACTATTCCAATAATTATTGAATTTTTTAATTAAAAAATTGACCAAATATTTGTTAAGTTTCAAACTTCCTTTAGGTGTCACACATGTTCAAGAGATGGGTGTTACACTCTCCATTTCCAGGAGGGAACAAAAGTGCAGAGAGCTGGAGAGTATATACACTCCACATATAGTGGGTGAAAGACTCAGGACTCAAGCATCAGTCTCCTTGTTGTTGCACTAGGTCTCTGTTACCTCCATTGTAGCCAATGAGTAATTCTTTTCAAACCGAGTTTGATACCAAATGAGCAAATGGAGGCAGAAGAATTGATTCCTACTCTTTTGGTTCAGTGAGTCCAGCTGTGAATTATGGGAATGAGTCAGTGTTTTCTAGGGGCAATAAGGGCATTAAAGTGGTGGATTATAGGGGTTTCTATGACTAGTCATGCACTTTAAAGTCAGTTTTGAAATCTAAGATTGAAAATATTTTCTATACAAAGTGAAAGTTTGATATGGATCTGCCATGGAATGATTATCATAAGACAGACTTCAAGGATATTTGTAAATTTATACCTCATCACTAAGAGGATATAGTTGATGGGAAATGCTTTTTGTAGTGGGACAACAAATATAGGTAATTATTAGTAAAATTGAACATGCACTGATTGTTAGAAGTTGAAAAACTAATCCCCTCTCACTTATTATATACAAATTCTCACTTGTGTGATATGGAAAAAGGCATAAAAAGTTTCCCAGGATTGTTTTAAGAAGAAAATGATGTAAATAATATATATAAAATATATGTAAAGACTTAATATATAAATAAAATAATTTTAATTATAAATACATTATTACCTTTAAATATATATAGGAAATTTCTTGAATTTATATTACAATATGTAAGTATAAACTTAAACACTGAAAAAAATGACATCCTCCCTCACATAGTAATGTGCATCAGTAAAATGTTTGGAGTAGTTGTATGTACTTCACAAAGAGAATCAAACCCCATGCTGTAGTAAACAAGTAGGTTTCAGAGGCAAAATGTCTAGTACACTGTTTGGGTAAGTTTTTAAGAAAACTGTTTAGGGATACATTAGTCAATATTGACTTTACAGAAACATTGACAAGAAAATATACTCATCAAATTTATGACACTAGTTGCCTTTGGGGACAAGTATGCAGAAGAATGAATCAAGCTAAGATAGTAAGAAAAGTCAAATTTTATCAGTAATGTTTCCAATCTCTAACTGATATGAGATCTAAAGCAAATATTATTACATTTATATTTTTATAAATGTAGTGGGTATTGATGATATTAATAATAGGTAATATTAATGAAGTATTTTGTAAAGTTTGGGCAATACTGGAAAGCAGTGTTTCTCAACCACAGCTGCACATTAGGATGACCAAGAACCTCACGTGCAGAGATCCTGAATAAAGTGGTTGTAGTCTGAGGCCAGGATATCAACATATTTTTAAATAACCACAGGTCAATGTGTCATTCAACTGGAACTGAAAGCCACTGACCTAAGCAATTTGAGTGATTCTTTTTTTTTTTTTTAACTTTTTTGGCGAGGAAGATTAGCCCTGAGCTAACATCTGCTGCCAATCCTCCTCTTTTTGCTGAGGAAGATTGGCCCTGTGCTAACATCTGAGCCCATCTTCCTCTATTTTATATGCAGGATGCCAGCCACAGCATGGCTTGATAAGTGGTGCATAGGTCTGTGCCTGGGATCCGAACTGGCAAAATCCTGGCCTATGAAGCAGAGCACACAAACTTAACCACTATGCCACCAGGCCAGCCCCACAATTTGAGTGATTTTTAAAACCTTTCTTACAATATTCCTATTAGGTAGGATCAATTATTATCCCAATTTTACAGATGAGGAAAGTGCTGTGAGACATTTATATTGTTCTATTTTGCATTTTTCTCAATTAAGCCATATTGTGACCTGCCAAAACAATAAACCTGCATTACCTCCAGGTAGCTGAGGTAAGAGAATTGCAATCCCTGTATCAGGAAGGATTAACATGAAAATCTGTTAACTGGACATAAGAAGGCTGGGTCTTAAACCTGACCTTGGGACCTCCCCTGGTGCTGAACTCCTCAACTGTAAATAAGAGGGCTTATGAACAGAAACACAAGACCATCAAGTATCTGAAAAGGGGCTCAATATCACTAATCATCAGGGGAACAAAAATCAAAATCACAATGAGATATTACCTCACCCCTGTTAAAATGGCTATGATCAAAAAAAAAAAAAAAAGAAGCAAGTGTTGATGAGGATGTGGAGAAAATAGTGCACTGTTGGTGGAAATGAATATTGGTATAGCCATTACGGAATACAGTATGGAGCTTCATCAAAAGTTAAAAATTATTGCTAATTAAAATGGAACCAGCATATAATCCAGCAACCCCACTGCTGGGTGTATATCTGAAGGAAATGAAATCAGTATGTCAAAGAGATATCTGCACTCCCACATTCATTGCAGTAGTGTTCACAATAGCCAAGATATAAAAACAACCGAAGTGTCTGTTGACAGATGAATGGCTAAAGAAAATGTGTGTGTATATATATATATACATTTACATATATATACATGTATATACATATATACATGAACAAACACACACACACTAAAATGTTATTAAGCCATAAAAAGAAGTAATTGCTGCCATTTGTGACAACATGGATGGACCTGGAGGACATTATGCTTATTGAATTATGCTGGACATAGAAAGACGAATACTGTATGATCTCACTTATATGTGGAATATAAGAAATTTGAACTCTTAGAACCAGGGTGTAAAACTGTGCTTGTCAGGGGCTAGGGGTGGGTGGGAGATGTTGGTCAAAGGATACAAACTGTAAGTTGTAAGATGAATAAGTTATGGGGATCTAATGTACAGCATGGTGACTATAGTCATAATATTGTATTGAATACTTAACGTCTGTTAAGAGAGTAAATCTTAGGTGTTCTCTCCACACAAAAGATGGCAAGTATGTGCGGTGATGGATGTGTTAATTACCTTGGTTGTGACAATGATTTAATATAAATCATGATTAAATATTAAATACTATATTTAAGATTAAATATTAAATATAAATCATCACATTGTACATATTAAAAAATATCTTCATGCTGTACAACATAAAGATATACGATTTTTATTTGTCAATCATACCTCACTAAAGCTAGCACAAAAGGCAAAAAACAACGAAGCAGTATTATCACGCCACTACAGATAGAATCCAAAAAAGAGAAAAGAGTAGTCTCATACACTGGACGTTTTACTGAGGTGGGATGGGGTTGATACAAATAATCCTGTCTGTAATAAACAATTTCAAGAATTTTTCTTAAATTTTATTTTTGTTTACTCACTGAAAGATGCTCTGTACACTAATGTGACATATTCTCAGTCATCAATGCTGTATAATTATGTGCAATTAACTAAACCACACTTATAAATATTTGAAGTCCACCAAAGCCGAAGATGGAAATTACATACTAAACAACTTTCAAAAGAAAATCCTTATATTTGATCACTTATTTTCATGAAGGAGGGAAGACAGCAAAGTCAGAATGATAAAACTCATGATGATAACTATCACATAAATTTTTTTCTAAGAATATTCAACTGTAATTTAGAATCCAGATTATGCAGTGTTGCCTTTTCTAGAATGTTTTTATAAATATTCTAAGTGAAGGGAATATCTAGCACTGTATTTGGATAAAATAAGGTATATTTAACTACCTCTTAATTGCTTTAAAGTGATTTTTTTTTTCCTTAAAAGGGGAAGGGCATCTGTTATTCTATATTTTTTCTTAAAGAAGTAGGCTGTAGTTTATTGTGATCATGGATTTGTTACCTCAAATATTCCTGCTACTCTGATACTCTTTGTTTGAATTTCTCTAAAGTAAGTGTGTGTATAAAGAGGTGAATAACACAGAAATCAATGAAGAGACAGTTTTGAGAAGATAAGATTTGTCATACAGAGAAATATTGCTTAAGGTACTGGGGTTCATAACCTCACAAGTGAACTGCTTGAATCCAAAATATGGACACACCGCTGGATGTTCATTTACTTGTTTCCTTTTTTCCAACCCTCCTTTCTTTTTCTACAGATGTCTAAGCTACAGAGAACCAAAAAATGTAACAAGTGTCTCAGAATTCTTCCTCGTGGGATTCTCAGATGATCAAGAACTGCAGCCTGTGCTCTTTGGGCTGTTCCTGTCTGTGTACCTGGTTGCCATCTTTGGGAACCTGCTCATCATCCTGGTTGTCAGCTGTGACTCCCACCTCCACACTCCCATGTACTTCTTCCTCTCCAACCTGTCCTTGGTTGACATTGGTTTCATCTCCACCACAGTCCCCAAGATGATTGTGGGCATCCAAACTCAAAACAGAGTCATCTCTTATGTGGGCTGCCTGACGCAGATGTATTTTTTTGTCCATTTTGCATGTATGGATGATATGCTTCTGACTGTGATGGCCTATGACCGGTTTGTGGCCATCTGTTACCCTCTGCACTACTCAGTCATCATGAGCCCACGCCTCTGTGGCTTCTTAGTTTTGGCATCTTTTTTAATTGGCCTTTTGGACTCCCAGCTGCACAATTTGATTGTTTTACAACTTACCTGCTTCAAGGATGTGGACATTTCTAATATCTTCTGTGGCCCTTCTCAATTCCTCAGCCTTGCCTGTTCTGATACTCTCTCCAATAACATAGCCATATATATTTTTGGTGCCATTTTTGGTTTTCTCCCTTTCTCAGGCATCTCTTTTTCTTACTATAAAATTATTTCCTCTATTCGGAGAGTTCCATCAACAGGTGGGAAGTATAAAGCCTTCTCCACATGTGGCACTCACCTGTCAGTTGTTTGCTTATTTTATGGAACAGGCTTTGGCATTTACTTTGGATCAGCATTTTCACCTTCTCTCTGGAAGGATGTGGTGTCCTCAATCATGTGCACGACAGTCACCCCCATGCTGAACCCCTTCATTTACAGCCTGAGGAACAGGGACATCAAGAATGCCCTGTGGAGACTTTATAACAGACCAATCTAATCTCAGTATGTGTGCCCTTTCTGGCATGTGGGTTGGAAAAATCAGCAAAACCAAGCATGTAGACCAGCCAATACTGCTTCCTTGGTCATATTATCTTTTCAGCCTCATGGTTTTCATTCCTATCCATGTTTCATATATGGAAACTGCTTCTTTTGATTGTTCTTTAATTGAGTTGGGGTAGTATTCTGGGATCCTTTGTGCATCACAACAAATGCATGAGAGGTTTTCCTCAATGACCCCGGTATCCAGGTGAAATGCACAACTCTCTTGTCATATGTTTAAATTTTACATCCTTTATTATGGTTCTTGTGTTTTTTCCATATGAATTTTGCATCTGTCAAATCTATTTATTCAGGTAATGTCTGAGGGTGCTGTTCATTGGATATCAACCATGGATTTTATTGGAATCTCTTGGGGAGTTTTATAAATACTGATGACCTGGTCTCATCACCAGAGACTCCGATTTAGTGGGGCTGGAGTGTCTCTAGGTATGAAGATTTTTAAAGCATCTGAGATGGTTCAGTTGTGAGTTTCTGTAGAGATCAAGCTCAAAGGGGCAAGTTATGACAGAGCTTATTCTTGCTTCAGATAATGTGGTTTTCTTCAAATACCTAGTCCTTTAACACTGTAGGATTTTCACTTGGGCTGGTTATTAAACTATTGTCTCTCTCCTCCAAACTCACCCTCTGTACTTATCTTTATGATGCTAGGGTGGGACTCTGAAATCACAACTCTATTTTCCATCTGACTTTCTCGTTATGTATATTTAATAACTGTCAGTAGATTTCACTACACTCTAAGGTTAAGTTCACTACTCTCTTTACTCCCCTAAGCCATTGGTATTTATTGGCTTTCATCCGGCACCACATCGTTCCATTTTTGCCTTTGTCCTCCAGTAACTATTTAACCAACTCCCTGTACTCAATTCTCTTCATTGAAATAATTATCTTGGTTTATTTTTTCTTGACAGAACCCTGAATAATAAATCATAACATAAGGAGAAAGATGTATTATGAATTGAGTGAAATTGGAATATTGCAAAATGAGCTCATAAAATAATAGGGGATTACATATATATCTTTGTACAACTGAGATTTAGTTACTGATATATCACCAGTCGATGTGTGGCTCTAATGGTGTCTGAGGATTATTAAATCACAAATTTCATCATAAATAAAGTAAACTTTGTCTTTTTTTACTTTACCCTATTCAGCAAAGGTCCATGTTGTCAGTAAAGGTGAACTGTTTCCTTTCGCTAGTAGTAGCTTGGTTAGGACTTCACCTTGTTACCATGCTTCCTTGACTTCTGTCATGGTAACTCAGTTTTTGGGGTCCATTTGTGTTCTTCAAAATGCCTATCCATCTTTCCTTAGAGATGTAACACTGTTTTTGGGTAGAAATCTTGGTTCTCTCAAAACCTGTCCAACAACTAGTTGAATTTACTCTGCCTTTTACCTCTAAGGTAATCACCTACCAAATTCATTGATAAGCAAATTTCATGTTGGAGAAAAGAATGAACTTGGCAGATGATGAAGCCATAGCAGCTGTGGGAAGACATCACTCAATTAAAATTATTACATTTCTATATTTGCATTTCCATTTATGCAAGCATATGTGATAGCCAAAGGACCATGATAAGTGGTAAAATGTGTTGCCTTTTGATGTCAAAGTTAGACTCTTCCCATAGGTAGTACTTTGTACTTCTTTTTTATGTTTAGATTTAGATATAGAAGAGTGCCAATGATGGATTAACAGGAAATGTGGTGTGACAATACTTGATTAGAATAGGAAATGCAGATAATCAAAAGAATGTGGGGTATGAAGATAGTCCACAGCCAAGATATTGGCTCAAAAATTAGAAACCTTTAACAACTCAAAGTTCCTTTCTGAGTCTCTAAGTCCTCAGCAGCCAACTAAGTACAATAGTACATGTCTTCCAAGGCCATGCAATAATTATACATAATTGTGTCATTTGTGTCATACACAAATGAGTCAAATGGTAGTTTATGTTCAAATGGTAAATGCTATTGTAACATTAAGGAAGTTAATTTAAATAACATTCCAGTAATTCATAAATAACCTGATGTCACAAACTGTGTGACTTAGAGTACAATATATAATATTTCTATTTAAATGTCTCACCTGTAGAGTTATGATAACAAGAGCACTTAACTGAGGCTGGTTAAGAAGATGCAATCAAATGGACCGAATAGAACACTATTTAGTATATTATAGTGGATCAATAAGGGCAAACTATCATAATCAATAATTAAGAGGCCATTGTATAGTGTCAATATATGGGCTTTGTAGGCTGAAATTTGATTTACAACATCAGCTCCTCTAAGTACACTGGGATATATATTTTTTTAACTCTTGTGGCCTCTAATCCTTCATTTTTAATGCTATTTCACTGAGAGCACTCTAGGATTAAACAAACAATATGCACATGCTAAGAACTAAGTAAATATAGATATCATTATCATCATCATCTACTCTAAGATTGATGTATTTCTTTTTTCAACTTTACTGAGATATAATTGACATATAACATTGTGTAAGTTTAAGATGTACAATGTGTTGACTTGATACACTTATACATTGCAAAGTGATTGCCATCATAGGGTTAGCTAACACCTCCACCATGTCACAAAATTATCATTTCTTTTTTGTGGTGAGAACATTTAAAATCTACTCTGTTAGCAACTTTCAAGTACATAACAGAGTATTGTTTACTACTATGACCATGCTGTACATTAGATTCCCTGAACTTATTCAACTTATAACTGGAAGTTTGTACCTTGGACTAACATCTCTTCATTTTCCCACCCCCACCCCATAGTGGCCACCATTCTACTCTCTGTTTCTATCAGTTTATCTTTTTTAAATTCCACATATAATAGATATCATGCAGTATTTATCTTTGTCTGACTTATTTCACTTAGCATAATGCCCTCAAGTTCCATTGATTTTTTTCACGAATGGCAGGATTTGCTTCTTTCTGTCGACGAAAATAATCCATAACCAATCTATAAATTAAAATTTGGGTGAGTTTATTCTGAGCTTAAATCTGAGGATTATAACCCAGGAGAGTCTTTCCTCAAAGGAACAGAGCACTCCAAAGAAGTGGGGGTATACAGTGTGGTTATATACCCTCAAAGAGTATGTTTCACATATGATTGAAATGTCCCTTTTACAATAGTCATGAGACTGCTCTGTCAGCACAGTGATTGATGGACACGGCAGATAGGTCTGCTGTTTCAGTGAACACCGTGGAGCGGCAGGTGTGTTGCCTCGGGCTTGGGGGGGGGGTGGGTCACAGATGAGCACTGCAATCCGTTCCCAGCCTAAAGAAAGATGCTTAATCTTTAAGGAGATGCCAATGTTGGGAGGGGGAGAGAAGTTGCACCTTTATCTCAAGGGCCTTTGCTCTTGCCATAGGGAATCTCTAAAGCAGATATACAATGCATGCTCAACGGCCTCGGTCAGGCCCTTTTGGAAAGACAAGGTCAGGCCGAATTAGGTTTACACAAAATGGCTTCCTCACATACTCCAATATATCCTATTACTTGCCATGTTTATTTGTCATTTCTCACAGCTGAATAAGACTCCGTTGTATACATATGCAACACATCCTCATTATCCATTTATGTGTTGACAGACATTTAGGTTGTTTCCATATTTTGGCTATTGTGACTAGTGCTGCAATGAACATGGGAGTGCAGATATTTCTTCAATGTCTTGTTTTCATTTCCTCTGCATATACACCCAGAGATGGGATTGCTAAATCATGGTATTTCTGTTTAATTTTTTGAGGCACCTACATGCTATTTTCCATAGTACTTGCACCACTGTATATTCCCACCAACAGCGCACAAGAGTTTCCTTTCCTTCATATCCTCACCAACACTTATCTTGTGTCTTTGAAGATAGCCATTCAAATAGGTTTGAGCTGATATCTCACTGTGGTTCTGCTTTGAATTTCCTTAGTGATGAGAAATGTTGAACACCTTTCATACACCAGTTAGCCATTTGTTAGTTTTTGGAAAACTGTGTGTTCAGGTCCTCTACCCAGTTTTTTGCATCAGGTTGTTTTGCTACAGGGTTGAATGAGTTCTTTATCTATTTTGAATATTAACCCCTTATCAGATATATGATTTGTAAATATGTTCTTACATTCTGTAGGTTGCTTTTTTATTTTGTTGATTGTTTCTTTTACTATGTAGAGCCTTTTTAGTTTGATGTCTTCTCACTTATTTGTTTTTCCTTTGTTGCTTGTGCCTTTGGTGTCATATCCAGGAGATCACTGTCAGATCAAAGTCAAGTAATTTTTCCCTATTTTTTCTTCTAGGAGTTTTATGGTTTCAGGTCTTATGTTTAAGTCTTTAACTCATTTTCAGTTCATTTTTTGTGAGTAGTGTAAGATAAGGGTCCAATTTTATTCTTCTGCATGTGGTTATGCAGTTTTCCCAGCACCATTTATTGAAGAGACTATTCGTTCCCTATTGAGTGTTCTTAGCTTCCTTGTCAAATATTAGTGAACTGTACAAGCAGGGGTTTATTTCTGGGCTCTTGATTCTGTACCATTGGTCTCTGTGTCTACTTCTGTGCCAGAATCATACCCACTAGTGGCTTGTATTTGTAGTCCTGCTCTTCTTCCTTGTTTCTAGTTGTGTCTATATGTATAACCTTTGCTATTCTCTTGGTGGGGTGAAAGTGAGGCAGGTCCTTTGCGCAGGGCACTGAAAGGCTGGAGAAGCTGGCACTCTCCCTTTCCCAATGAGGGGATTTCTTGCTAGTTGGATAGACTCCTCTTGGTGCTGAGTAGTGCTGCGCTCCGTGATGGCATGATGCATCTTCCTGCCAGTCCTGAGGACAGAACCTCAAACCTCATCATTCACCAGGCAGCAGACCACAGTGGATCCAAACTTGTAGGTCATGACTCAGCAGAGATACAGCACAGACCAGTGATTACCCAGAGAGATGGAGGATGGAAGAGGGACTGTGGAGGATCTTGTTCCCTTGTTATCATGACAAGCAAGTTAATGGAGATAGCCAGATGGGAGGGCATCAATATGAAAAATTTCAGCTCAGAGGCCAATGAAATTTATGTTCTGTTTTCTGTTGGTGATTTCAGAACTCTCATTCAGAATTCTGCTCTCCTCAACCACCATTTCTAGCTTCAATAGGAATTGCTCACACCAGAGCAGGAAATGAACCTTCCAAATCATTCTCTAAGCACTCCAAAATGATCATGATCGTGATGGTCATGAGGAGAATAACCATAATATCATGAAACCTTATTGAGGGTTTCCTGTGACAGGCTCTGAGATGTGTGCTATGTAGCTTTTTAAATTTTCATCTGTATAATCACCTCCAAGATATAGGTACACCCGTTATCACTATTTTACATTTGATTAAAGAAGTATAATATTTTTATTTAATTTGTATCAGGTCCTGGGGCAAAAAGGATAAACTCAGGTTTGGATCTGAGCAGTGAGACTCTATTCACAGGGCACAGGGAAATGTCTTTCCACACCATTTAGTTCAGTGTGTCTACTGAGCCCTTGAAATGTGGCTAGTCCAAATTGAGATGTGCTGTCAGTATAAAATACCAGATTTTGAAGATGTTCAAAAAAAGAACGTAAAATATCTCAATTTCGTATATTGGTGAAATTATAAGACTTTTGGTATAGTAGGTTAAATAAAATGTTAAAATTTAAAAAAGACCCAACCAACCCACTCAACCTTTCTTTTCTCTTTCCAGGTCACCTCAAGCAGAACGCTCACTGGGAAATGACTGAGTCTCATTCATTTCTGACTCCCCAGAACCTACACTGTGCCAATCACAATAAAATATATACAAAATAAATAAAATATATAAAAATATGAATAAAAACTATAAATAAAATGAAATAAAATATATATAAATCTCTGTTAAATATTGATTACCTTTTGTTAGTTCACAGGAACACAGCATAGTCAATATGGCTTCCACACACTGGGGGCTTTCCTGTCTGGGCTTTCATCCCTTCCAGGGTTGTCCTGTATGACTAAAGAAATGAATAAGATTGTTCGTTTCCCTCCAAATACTCAGAATGACAAATTAATCCAACCTGAGAAGGAGGTCATGAGACCCTCCAATTTGTAGCCAAGTCTAACAATAGTTGTGGTAACTTGGGGACCTACTACCTATGATTGGCATCTGAAGTGGAGTGTGGGAGCAGTCTTGTAGAATCCAAAACTCCAGGCAAGCAGTGTAAATTGAATTAAATTTTAGGACACTCAGCTGGTGTCATGGAGAATTGCCACGTGTAGTGAAAACCCCCACAGTTGGTGACCAGAAATGTCAGAAATGAAGCCTTCTGGGTATAAGTAAAGGAGACACAACAGGAGGTGAAAAACTGGGTAGGTTTTTCCTATACAGTGCCAAAGACTTAATTTAATTTTACTTTAGCTAGAGTATCCATGACCACCATGAGATTTCTGAGGGCAATGGGTACTGTTGCAACGAGGAATTCAGGCAAGACAGTAGTTCCAATGGTGAAGGTGAGGCACACTGTTTGTCCTCTCTTTTTGTGTTCAAGAACCTCCCTAAGGTTACAGAGGATACCTTGTTTAAATTTAGTGGGATCTCCAGCTGTTATCATAATTTGAGCCCCAGTATTGATTCAGGATGTGAGATTTGCCAATCGGTGCATTTCAGCAGACACTAAAGTTAATTCAGAACCTATTTTGAAGAGATCCAAAAACTAATTGGCATCCTTTCGTTTTTTGTTCTGTAAATTCTTTTAGTGAATTTTGGACTTCCAAGTGGATCAAGTTATGTATCTCTATTTCAGTTTTTTGTTTCCTCCCTCATATCTAGGTTCTTTCCTTCTATTCTTTTCCTCTTTTTATTTATTTATTTTTTATCACTAGATATACTTCAAGGGAAGTCTTCTCTATGCTGCTCATATTTATAAATTTCTTTTTTCCAGAGAGCTTCAAATCAGTATCTTCATGGATAGGGACCTCCTCCATGATAACGGTTGTTTAATAGGGTTTATATGCACTGTTCTTGAAAGAGGTTTGAATTAATCCCTTCACTGTAGTACAGAGATGCCATTAGAGTTTCTCTCTATAACCCTGAGGATCTGGATCTTTGTTGTGACAAAGACATGGGGCAACAGCAGCAGCAGAGTCTGTTTTTAAGAGTGCAGACCTCGGCATGACACAAAATAGCTCCTTTTCTTCTTCTCTGTTCCTCTCCTTCTCCCTTGCACTCCCCCTCTCCCCTTATCTTCCTCCTCCTCCTCCTTATTCTTCTCTTTCTCTCTCTCACTCTCTCTCGCTTTCTCTCTCCCCTAGTGACCACTTTTTCATGAGCAACCACCCCATGGACCTATATCTTGCTCAGGGTATACTCTCTCCCCTGAGCTCTCTCAAGGACCAATGCCTGGTTGAAACACACAACCAATCAGGTTAAGAAAGAGTCTTTCCCCTGACACTAGTGTCAGCCACAGCTTCATTCTCAGACATACAGATAGGCCTAGGCTGACACAAGACCCAGGCCACCTTAAGAAAGGACCATGCTATTGTCTCTAATAGCCAAGTAATTATTGCAATATCTAAATTAGGTAAGTTATATCTATAAGAGAGGATTGGAAAGACTCAACAAATGCATCACAATGCAGCACGGTCTACAGTACAATCTTCTTGCAGGCAGTAGCTCAAAGGGCATGCTTACCACCAGGCAACAGAGCCAGGAAGCAAGCCAGAGCAAGAGAAGAAAGACCTCTGAGGGAAGTGGTCATTGTCTCAGTGCCACACTCACTGCATCAAGTGGAGTAGACACTCAGCAGAAATAGGATGGACTCCCACTCAAAATTTATGTTGGATGTTGAGGCTGATAATGCCATACAAGCAAGAGGGTTTACAAAGTGTTATTCCACATATAAAGATCTCTCTATCTAAGGAGAGCATGATGTGCCTTCTAAGCTATCATGAAATGATTCGAGTTCAAGAAAAGTGGCTGGCTTGGGTTTTTTATTTTGGTTATGGTGTGGGTTCACAGTGAGTGTTCCTGCAAATGTGCATGGGCTTGCAAGGTTTGAATCTCTTCCTGTTGCCAAAGGAGGGAAGACCTAAGCTTTCTTTCTTTTTTTTTTTTTACTGAGATATAATTGACATATAATATTATATTAGTTTCAGGTTTACAACATAATCATTCAGTATTTTTATGTATTGTGAAATGATCACCACAATAAGTCTAGTTAACATCTGTTGCCATACATAGTTCCAGTTTTTTTCCTGTGATAACTTTTAAGATCTACTCTCTTAGCAACTTTCTTTTTTTTGGTGATGAAGATTGGCCCTGAGATAATATCTGTTACCAGTATTCCTTTTTTTTTCTCCCCAAAGCTCCGGTACATAGTTGTACATCCTAGTTGTAAGTCATTCTAGTTCTTCTATGTGAGATGCCACCACGGCTTGGCTTGATGAGCAGTGTGTAGGTCTGTGCCCAGGATCTGAGCCGAGAAACCCTGGGCTGCCAAAGCAAAGCAGGCAAACTTAACCAGTCAACCACGGGGCCAGCCCCCTTGGCAACTTTCAAATATGAAATAGAGTATTATTAACTATCATCACTATGCTGTACATTACATCCCCATGACATTCATTTGATAATTGGAGGACCCAGGCTTTTTTTTTTTTAATCAGCTAGCCCAGATGTTGGGCGAAAGAAGAGAGAGAGTTTTGGTTTAAAAAATCTTAGCAGTCAAACATCATACAGAAAAAATGGAGTCAGACACTTTATAACCGTAGTTCTTATAGATTATTCATAAATAGTCCAAGTCAAGGGAATTAATTGTCCTGGATTTGGATAAAATGAAGTACATTTGAGTGCTTACTAGTGTCTTTTAATTAAAACATTTTTTTTCTTTAACAGAGAGTATATTTCCTATTCCTTTTGTTTCCTTCAAAGGAGGCAACTGATATGTTAGTGTGTTTATGGAATTTTTAAAACTCTAAATATCCTTGCTAATTTGTTTGGTCCAATCATTCCAAAATGGATGAATATAGAAACAGGTGAATGGAGCAAAAGCCAAAGAGAAAAGAGTTCTGAGAAGAATGTGTTTGCCACAACTGAGAAATATTGCTGAAGGGATATGATCCTCAAGCATGAGTACTTTATTTATGAACTGCTTGAATCCAAAATATAGACACACTAATGGGTACCTGTATACTGGTTTACTTTACATCTCTCATTTGTTTTCCAAAAAGTGTCTCTGCTCTGTGGAACCCCAGAGTCTAACAGGTGTCTTTGAATTCCTCCTCTTTGGACTCTCAGATGATCCAGAACTGCACCCTCTAATCTTTGACTTGTTCCTGTCTATGTACCTAGTCACTATGCTGGGGAATCTGTTGATCATCCTGGCTGTTGGCTTTGACTCCAACCTCCACACCCCCATGTACTTCTTCCTCTCCGTCCTATCCATGGCTGACATCAGTTTTACTTCTACCACAGCCCCAAGGATGATTTTGGACATTCTAACTCATAGCAGAGTCATCTCCTACGTGGGCTGCCTGATTCAGTTGTCTTTTAAAAATCTTTTTGGATGCTTGGAAAGTGTACTCCTAATTGTGATGGTCTATCATCAGTTTGTAGCTATTTGTTATCCCCTGCCCTACCTGGTCATCATGAACACGCACCTCTGTAGTTTGCTGGTTCTGGCGTCTTTTTTTTTTTTTTTTTGAGGAAGATTAGCTCTGAGCTAACATCTGCTGACAATCCTCCTCTCTCTCTCTCTTGTTTTTGCTGAGGAAGATTGGCCCTGAGCTAAAATCCATGCTCATCTTCCTCCACTTTATATGCAGTATGCCTACCACAGCATGGCTTGACAAGCGGTCTGTAGGTCTGCACCTGGCATCTGAAGTGGCGAATCCTGGGCCACTGAAGCCTAACGTGCAAACTTAACTGCTGTGCCACTGGGTCAGCCCTCTGGTGCCTTTTTTGATCAGCCTTTTAGACTCCCACCTGCACTGCTTAATGATGTCACAACTTACCTTTTGAACAAAGGCGGAAATCACTCATTTCTTCTGTGACCCTCAACTCCTCAAGCTTGCCTGTAATGATACCTAAAATACTAATGTATTTCTTGGTGCCATCTTTGGTGGTGTTTCAGTCTCAGGGATTCTTTTCTCTTTCACATGAATTGTTTCTTCGATTTTGAGAGTTCCATCAACAAGTGGAAGGTACAAAGCCTTCCCCACCTGTGGCTCTCACCTGTCAGTTGTTTGCTTATTTTATGGAACAGGCCTTGGGTTGTACCTCAGTTAGACTGTCTCACGTTCTCCCAAGGATACAGTGGCCTCAGTGATGTACAACATAGTCACCACTATGCCAAACCCCTTCATCTTCAGCCTGAGGTACAGGGACATCAAGAGAGCCTTGCGGAGGCTCTTCAACAAAACAGCCTAGTATCCATCCTTGGGCCATTTTTTATTGTTCTCTGCATTAGAAATGATTGCAAAACCAAACTACGGGAGTTGGCAAATGCCTCTTTGGTCACATAATTTTTGTAGCTCATGATTTTTATTCCTCTTGATTTATCATATCTGAAAATTGCTTATTTTGGCACATACATGATCAGATTGAGGCAATATTTTGAGATCCTGTGTATGTCAAAATCACTGCATAATTGAATCCTATTACATCTATGGAACTTTCCACATTTGTCACCTGTGACCCAGACATCCTGTAGAAATTCAGAACTCTATTCTTTAATATATATATATTCAATTAATCAACCATTTCATTTTCCATAGAACTTTGGATTTGATCAAATCTATTGGTGAAGGTTGTGTGAGAGAATGTATGCCACTGGTCCTCAAGTTTGGCTTTATAGTTGAAGGATCTGATGAGCTTTAAAAATTCTCATGCCTAAAACCCAGCACCATAGATTAAGCTTTAATTGGATTGGAGAGTGAAAAGAGAATGAACAGTTTTAACAACTCCCCAGGTGACTCTAATGTGCAGCTAAGGTGGAGAACTATTGAATTTTGTCAGATCTTTCATTGAAAGATGACATGTATGTCTTGGGTCCTTTACTGTACATGATCATGTCCTGAAAATCTTAAAGTGATCACTGCTTGTAAAGAAGATACAAGAAAACTTGCCATAGTAACAGGCAATGTGAATTTTCTCAAATTCCTGGTAACATCTTTTCACATATCTCCTCCCTCCACATTCTTCATATATGCTCTTTATTAAGCCATTGTTTTTCTGCTCCAAAGTTCCCCTTCTATAATTTAGTTGGTGATACTGGAGTAGTAGGAGAATCTTTAAAATACTGCTCTGATTTTCCATCTGGTCTTTTTTTCTAGGTTCTTCCAGTAGTAATCAGTAAAGGACAACATATCTTTATAAGCCTAACCTTTTCCCGTATCCCTCAGCCGATGGCATGGTCACTTCCTGGAGTTACATTTTTATGTTACTACCTTTTTCTTTTATGCCTTGCATCTTTCAATAACTATTTAATCAATTACTTTTATTAAATTATCTTCATTAAAATAACTAGTGTGGTTTCTATTTTCCTGATTGAACACTGATGGATAAATTGTAGATGAGGAGAAAGGTATGCTGTGAGATTTTGAAATTGGAGTATTATATAATGAGCTCAGAAAAAAAGGTGATTGTGGTGATATGTCTTGGTCAAGGGTATACAATTGAGATTTAAATAGTGATATAATATTTCCAGTCCCTCTGTGGTTCTCTTTGTGCCTGTAGATCATTGTCACCCAAGTCATTCTGAATAAATTTAACTTTTTCTAATTTTATTATTCAAGGATAAAAAAGGGCCATCTCCTCAGCTAAAGGGAGAACCTCCCTTTTATAAGTAACAGCCTCTTTAAAGTTCCACTTTGTAAGCACACTTTACTGTCTTCTGTCGCTATCAATCTGTCTTTGGGCATTTCTGTCTTCTGCAACATACCCAGGAACCTGTGTAGATATCAATCTACATATCAGTATTTCCTTTAGAGATGCTACACATTGTTTCCGAGATAGCAATCTGGACTCTGGGAAAGGCTATCCAATAAATAGTTTAAATCACTCTTTCTTTTACCACTAAGCTAAATCACCTACCAACTTCACTGACAATGAATTTTGAAGCTGAAAGTGTGCTTTAACCTGGATGCTGGAGCTAAGACCTTACTATTTTTGCAAATAAGATGGTGAGGAATTTAAGGGCTGGAACTTAATATCCTTTATCTTTATACTCCAAATCTAGCACAACGAGGGCAGAGACTAGGCACACATTTACTTTGTATAATGTGAATAAATTATTCCCTCTTTTAACAGAAAAAGTGAAAATATTTTAAAATCCATATATCCAGCATTTCCCTTTCTCCCTGGACCACTGGGCCTTCTGTAGCGTGCTCTCTAAGCTCCCGAGAGAAGAAATGTATCATTGGTTTATCTATATTAGGATAAATATTCAGTAGGAAATATTTTTGTCCATTTAATAATATGCACAAGATTGAAAGTCACAAAATAAAGGATAGGTTTATAAGTTCTACAAATAATAAAGGGATAAAAAATGAGAATATAAGCATCTAAAAAGAGGATACAGTAAGTTGATAGTCTTTCAGTTTCTTTCAAGAACGCACATCATAGAAGGGAGGGGGAGTTAGGAAAAACACAAAACAAATCATTCACAAACATGTCCTTGGTTTTCATACCAAGTCTTTTAAACTCAGTTTGGCAGTGACCCTGATATCTGAACTGTCTTACTGTCTTGCGACTCACTTTCTTCTAATTCTTCCCTACACTCCTGCCATTTGGTTATTTTGTCTCCTCCAAATTTTCCTATGCCATTGATGCACACACACATAATTAGCATCTTTGCTTTTATGTCCAGTTTAATTGGGTGTGTATTCTATAGACCATCTCCCACACATCCAACTTTATAAGCCAAAAGCCCATAATATTAAAGACTTCAATACAAAGATTCTAAAGAAAATATACTTAGAGACAGATGACCCCTCTCTAGTTGAGTAGAAATCAGATATTTGTTGAATTCAGGTACTGAATAGCTATGGCTTGCTCTGACATCGATGGAGATCAGTGACATCCATGGAAAAATTATCAGTGCAAGAGAAACCAGAGGGATTTCTGAGTGTATGGCTAGGAGCAGCATGGTGGGATCTGCAGAAGTACCCCAAACAGAGCAAATTCTTCCGCGTGCTCATTCTTCTCCAGGGAATTTTTTCCTGAAATGATGATGGTGTGATGGGTTGGAGATGATGCTGGAAACCAGAGGAGCATCTCCCTTGTCTTTTTTTTTTTTTTCCCCAAAGATTGGCACCTGGGCTAACAACTGTTGCCAATCTTTTTTTTTTTTCTGCTTTATCTCCCCCAAGCCCCCCTGTACACGGTTGTATATCTGAGTTGCATGTCCTTCTAGTTGTGGGATGTGGGACACCACCTCAATGTGGCCTGACAAGCAGTGCCATGTCCTCGCCCAGGATCTGAACCATGGGCCACCTCAACATAGCGCGAGAACTTAACCACTTGGCCACGGAGCCGGCCCCTCCCTTGTTTTATTCTTCTGAGTCAATTGGGTCAACTGAGTCCTGATAAAGGGTGAGACCTCTGTGTCAGGTAGCTTCAAAGATGCTCCCAATTCCCCCTAACATCTGTATTCACACCCTGTATATACCCATCTCCTTGAGTGTGGGTTGGACATAGTGACTTGCTTCCAATGAATAGAATGAGGAAATATATGTGATGACCTTTCCAATATTAATGTGTAGAAAGACTCAGTTTTCATCTTGCCTGATTTCTCACCAGCAGACTCTGATGGAAGCTAGCTTCCATGTTTTTAACTGTGTAGTGGAGAGGCCTATCTGGCAAGAAAGTAAGGGAATTCTCTGGCTCTCAAGAGGTTGATGCCTATTAACAGCCATCTAAGTGGGCTTAGAATCAGATATTCTTCCAGTCAAGCCTTAAGATGACTTCAGCCCTGGCCTACATTTTTTTTTTCTGTTTCTCCCCAAAGCCCTCCGGTACATAGTTGTATATTCTTTGCTGTGGGTCCTTCTAGTTGTGGCATGTGGGACGCTTCCTCAGTGTGGTCTGATGAGCAGTGCCATGTCCGCGCCCAGGATTTGAACCAATGAAACACTGGGCTGCCTGCAGCACAGTGAGTGAACTTAACCACTCAGCCATGGGGCCAGCCCCATGGCCTACATTTTAAACGTAGACATCTCTGAGACCACTTGAACTATTTAAGCAAACTATCAAGTTACCAAATAAATATGTCAAAATAAACAGTTGTTTAATGTAACAATACATCTACTTGACAGAAAAATTAGAATCTGAACTGTTAATTTAAAATGGCAAAAAACATAAATCTCCATCACATAAAACCCCAAACCACAAGCCAGCACAATAGAAAGAAAAATAGGAAATTCTCCTCAGAGACACAAATCTTAACCGAGAACATAGAAATACTATCAGATTCTTGGTATAGAAGACCTAATTCTCTCTTAATTACATGATTAATTCAATGGATTTGCTTTGAATTTTATAAGATAAGCAACATGGAATTAAGAAGTGAGGAGTAGAGGTCAGTCCCCTCTCGAGAAGAGAAAGGGCCTGGGTCCTTCCTAGTATGTTCACTTTCCTCCTTTTCTTCTTCCATTGAATTAGTAAGTCCTCAGAGATTGAGATAACATGGACTGATTTGGCTTATTATGTGCTGTGTGCATTGAGATCTCAAGGCCATCCTACTATAAATAATCAGCTTGTGCTTTCCACCCCATCAGTTAGCCACCTCCAGTCCAGTGGGCTCTACATGTGTGCCTACTCTTCTCAGAGTAGCTGCCTGTAGCACGAGGCCCAAATCTGAGTCTATCTTTCTGCCAGTCCTGAGGACAGAGCCTCAGCTCTTGTCCAACACAAAGTAGGAGAGGGGCAGTCAATTAGCATTCCTCTGTCCTGCCCTGGCAGAGACACACTGCAGCCCATTGAGTTCCATGTTCAATGGTACACACTGAATGCAGGAAGGACTTGGAGAGCATGGTTTCCTCATCATCAAGGCCAGCAGGGGGGCTCGACCCTGTGGCCGAGTGGTTAAGTTTGCATGCTCCACTTTGGTGGCCCAGGTTTTCACTGGATAGGTGGTACAACCAGAGGGGAGGACACCAAAATCAAAGACTCAGCTCAGAGCCCTACAAAGTTTATATGGTTGGTTCTGATGGGGATCTTGGAACTGATTTAGATCTCTATTTTCCTCACACACTGGTTCTATCTCCCATAGACATCTTCCCCACAAGAGCAGGAAATAGGTCCCTGTAAACAGTCCCCTAGGCACTCAAAAAGATCATGAAGGTGATGATAATAACAACAAAAATGATGCAGTGACAACTGTATCACAAACCTTTAACTAGAGATTCCACATGCCAGGTGCTTAGCTATGTTTTTTACTTAGTTTGTTACCTTTCATTTGCATTACCACCCCAAAAGAGAGCAACATACATGATCAACATTTTATAGTTGAGGATAGGAGCACTACATTTTTATATAATTTTTACCAGGCCTTGGGATTGAAAGGAGCAAAATCATGTTTGAATCCAGACAGTGGACTCCATTGACAGGGCATCTAGACAGCATTCCAGCCAACCCAACCTGTGTATCTCTTTCCTGTTACTCCAGGCAGAAACCCCAGCTCACTGTGCTCTTCCATTTGGAGTTTCTGGTGACCACAGGAGGGGGAAGGGGTTGAACTTGCTACATCAACTACAGGAAGCATGGCTGAGCTCAAGATGGGAACCACTGAAAGAGTCAGCTCCTGGCAATTCAGGGCAGATCTCTCTCTTGTCCCTGCTCTTGGATTTTGCCTCACTGTTCGCTTCTTCCTCCATTATTATAATTTAACCCCTCTTGATCTCTAAGGAGATATGAAGTCAGGTTCCATTCTTAGTCAGGAAACAAGACACAGTTAAAAGATATACCTTGAGACATTTAGAAGAGACGTCTGAACATTTGCTTAAACTCTGAAGTGTAGAGAAATGGAGTTCAGAGCATGGGCCTCAGAGACCTGCCACTTACTTTTAAATCCATCTGTTCTACTTATTTTCTGTGTGATTTTGGGTAAGTTCATAATAACTCTGAGCCTCTATGTTGTCATCTGAATTGATCTCCATTTGATACAAGCATGTTGAGTAAGAATTAAACCAAATGAGTACTGAACGTGTGACTGAATATGTGGTGGATGCATAAAGTAAGGACAGGGTACATTTTAGGTATTATTATTATTATCAAGGCTAAGCACCATCTATCCAATTAACTTATCCTGTGATCTGAAGATTTGGTTTTCTCTGGATCCTGAGAGTACATTTTATTTTTGTCCTTATACAAGTAGATTTGAAAGCCTGAAGAGTAATAATTTAGTCTCATTCATTTATGATTCCTTAGAGCATATCATTGCCTGATAGAGAGTAGCCTACAAGAACAGCAATGATCTCTGTTATATATTTGTTAGTGAACCTGAAGTGAGTTCTCTCACCCGATGCACAGCAAGCCAATCTCTGACACTGGGTGTGGTGGAAGAAAGTAGGAATTTTATTTTTGCACAACACTGAGCAAGGTGAGAGGGCAGCTAACGCCGAAATCCCAAACTTCCCAGAAAAGCTAAAAGGAAGGGTTTTTATTTGGGGTTTTAGGTAGGGGAGGGGGAGCATATAGCCTTGCTGGTCGGAGCTTTCCCACCAGCCTGTCTTTGGCCTTGAGACACTTGCAGACAGGAGGGAGCCCATGACCTTGCTGGTCAGCAGCTTTCCCACCAGCCTGTATCTCTTTGTGGGAGGAGATGATCCAGGTGCTTGTCCTTGACGGTGCCTGTCTCCATGGAGGATAGTGGATTCTGGAGCCAGGAAGCCAGAGAGTAAGCAGGGAATGAGTGTTTTGGTTTTAACCCCATAGATGCTGGGTTTAATGTGGGGAAACTGATATCAGGGTCGATATCATATTGAATAGACACGTCCTTGATTCTCAGGAACAGACCATAGTCAATATGGCTCCCACACACTGGGCACTTTCCTGCCTGTTTTTACTTCCGGCGATGTCATGTAGGACTAGACAAACGGTAAAACAGTGCTTGTATCCATGTCACAAATTTACTAAGGGATCCATCGTTTTCCATTTAATAGAACTATGACATTCAATTATTAAAAAAAATTGTGGAGATTTTCATAAAAATAAAAAAAGAGAGAGACAAAGAGAAAGCAAGGTGAATATTATTGTGTGGACTGAGACACATGTTAGGATTTCCATTCATTGCATGAATCAATTCCCCGGGACATGATAGGCTTCTATCTCCCTACCATATAATTGAATAAAAGGTCATTAAAACTTCCTTGGGATTGTGTTTCACTAATAAACCTACTATTCCAATAATGATTCTAATTCTGATTTAAAACCTTGAGTGATATTTGTGAAGTGCAAATCTCTGTTAGGTGCCACACATGTCCTAGAAATAGATACTATTTTCTCCATTTCTAGGTAGGGGATACAAGCACAGAGAGGTTGAGAGATTGATACACATTCAACATTTATTGGGTGAAAGATATGGGAGTCAGACACAGGTCTCCTGATTTCTGTCCCAGGTCTGTGTCTTCTTTAAATTAACAGAATGATTGCTTTCTTTTGAAACCTGCTTTATACCAGATGTGCAAACAGTAGAAAAACCATAGATTCTTTCTCCTGGAATTTGGTGAATTCTTCTGTGACTTAGGGAAATGAGCCAAGTGGTTTACAGGGAACTTTAGGGAATGAATGTTGTAGATCACATGGTTCTCTATGAATAGCAATGAATTTTGTATCCCATTTTGGAAATCTGAGATATGGGAATATTATTTCCTATATAAGATGGGAATTTTCACGTGGACCTATCATGGAAAGACCCTTGTAGGACAAACTTGGAGGATCTTTCTGATTCTATACCTTGACAATAAGAGCACGTAGTTGATTATGTCTAAATTTTCTACTTGGAAAATAAATGTAGATAATTAATAGTAAAATTGCAAATGTATTAAATTTAACAACTCAAGCAATTATCTTTCATGCATATATCTTATGGAAATTTTCACTTGTGTGCTATGGAGATGAGCACAAGAATTTTATTAGGAATAGCACAATAAAAAATTGAAAGACAGAATGAAGTTCATCTCTCAGGTAATACTATGCACCACTTAAATTGTTTGAAATAGATGTATGTACATCACAGAGACTTAAAAGACCAATATTTTGGTACCCAAGACCTTCTCAGGAAACAATATGTGTATTATGAAAGTATTTAGGTAAGTTTTCAAGAAAACTATTTATGAATACATAAATCAATACTGATGTCATGAAACATTGAAAGAAAAACACACCCACCAAATTCATGACAGTGTTTGCCTTTGGGCAACTGTAGTGCAAGAGAATGAGATCATTCAAGGAGAGCAAAAAACTGTCAACTTTTATTCGTCATAAATTCTGAAGCAAGTATGTTAAATACTTCTATGTTTAATGTGAGTGGTAGGTAATACTGGTAATAATAATAATACTAGGTATCATTAATGGAACATTTAGCAAGTACCTGGCAACGGTTCTCCACCCTGGTTATGTGTTAGCATGATCAAAGGAGATTCTGATTTAATTGGTTCTATTTTGTGAGTAGCACACCAGTAAATTTTTAAAGATCAACAGGTAGTTATGCCTAACTAGCACTGAGAAGGACTATCAAAGCATTTTATCACTATTATTTAATTTGATTTTTATAGCAAGGTAGGATCAATTATTACACCCATTTTACAGATGAGCAAACTATAGTTTGTGAATTCCTTGAATCCACTTGTCACCCCCTACACTACGCAGTCATCATGAACCTCCACCTTTGTGGCTTGTTGGTCCTGGTGTCATTTTTCCTCAGCTGCACTACTGCACTTGTGGCTCTCACCTGTCAGTTGTTTGCTTATTTTATGGAACAAGCCTTGGAGTGTACCTCAACTCCACTGTCTCATCTTCCTCAAGTAAGTGTGAAGTGGCCTCTGTGATGTATACAGTTGTCATCCTTATGATGAACCCCTTCATCTACAGTCTGAGAAACAGAGACATCAAGAGTGCCTTGTGGAGGATTGTCAACAGAATAGCCTAATCTCAATACTTGTGCTATACTTTTGGTTCACAGGACTGGAAAAGGCAGCAAAATCAAACATGCACAAGAAGAAATTCTGAATCAGAAGTCAAATAGTATATATGTATCCATATGGCTCCTCTGCTTTCTTTTTACAAATTTTTATCTCTTTGTGTAGCTTTAAAAGAGTTGGGAGATTATTTTGGACTCCCCACTTAAGTCATAGCCCCTCCAGGCTTACGCATTGTACCTCAGTATACTCTTGTCACTTTCCTTAAGCATTACCAAGGACTCTTGGTCATGAGCAGTCTTGTTTCTATCATTGCAAAATAACCATAGTGTTCTCTTTTTTATTATTTGTTGTTTCTATACTTGTCCCATGATTTTTTTCTATGTGTCAGGAGGATCTAAACCCTACCTTAAGGACCAAGACATCTACAATATTTTTGCTCCTTAATGATCTCAGTCAGATCCTTGAGCAAGTAGGGTGACTGTTTAATTTCCTGTCTAAACTAGGGTACTATTTTGAAATTGAAATGGGACACTATTAATACTGAGTATAAATAAATAGTTATTAACTAGGATTTTCCTAGAAACTGGATGAATGATTCCCAAGGAAAAAATGGGAGAGGACAACCAGACCAGAGGCATTTCCCAATTTTTTGGATAATTCTCCTTCCCATGTCATCTAACGTCTCCACAGACATATTACATAGCCAGACACAAAATGACAAATACTGTATGATTCCACTCATATGAGGTCCCTAGAGAAGTCACATTTATAGAGACAGAGAGTAGAATGGTGAGTGCCTAGGGCTGGGGGGGGGGGGAGGGGGAGTTAGCATTTAATGAGGACAGTTCCAGCTTTGCAAGATGCAAGAGTTCTGAAGACGAAGGTGGTGATATTTTCACAACAGTGTGAATAAACTTAATGCCACAGAACTGTACACTTAGAAATGGTTAAGGTGGTAAATTTTATGATATTTTAGCACAATAAAAAATGATCTCCTGTCAAGAATGAGGGACATATTGCTCCAGATGTTGGCTGTGTTACTCAGCCCTCAGCAATCCACCCATTTGGAGATCTGTCTGAGTTACAGAGAGCCACCTTAACCAAGGCCATGCCTTCTTGCTGGGGCAGCCCACATCTGATGACTCTTTGATGTGGTGGTGTAAACATCACCCATTTGCCCTAATTCCAACCAACTCCAAGGGATTATCCCAACTCCACAGCTCCCTGGTGGTTTACAGAGGCCTTTAATGGGATCAACTTGGCTTGACTTTTTGCACCCCCTTCCTTGCTACAAAGGGTTTTGCAAACTGCAAAGTCTAGGGGAATAGTTCCTGCAAGAGTGCCCTCACTTCAGACACTAGCCACTAGCTCAGGGGTCCCCAGGGCCATCCTCGTTTCAGACCAGTTGGCTACAAATTTGGGGACTCTTTCACATTCAATAATTCACTAGAATGATTCAAACTGCGGGGACTCCCTCAGGTTCAATAATGCACTAGAATGGCTCATAGAACTCAGGAAAGCTTTGTACTTCTGATAACAGTTTTATTATAGCAAAAGGATACAAATTAGAACCAGCCAAAGGAAGATGCTTATAGGGCTATTTGTATGGATGGGTTCCATATGTGAAGCTCCTTGTCCTCTCCTCATGGAGTCCAGATCTCAGACCCATTACATCATCCTGGCTACAACGTGTGGCAATACTCAAAGAGTATTTTCAACCAGGTAGCTCACCTGAGCTTCAATGTCCAGAATTTTTATTAAGGCTTCATTACACCCACATGATTAGTTGAATTATTGCCCATATGGTTGAACTCAATTTCCAGCCTCCCTCCCAGAAGGTTTGGCTCATATTGCTTTGCCCAAAGCACCAACCATTTAATCACGTGATTGGCATTTTGGTGTGGCCAGGCCCTATACTGAGTCATCTCATTAGCATAAACTATCAGATACGGTCCCTGGAGGGGGAGCCCACCCTAAATAACCAACCACTCTTATCACTAGGGAAATTTCAGAAGTTTGAATGTTACCTCCTAGGACAAAGGCAACATCTCTCTTTAGGCCAGGCTGAATTCCTTACTATGTATATACCTTTCCACAGGTGTTGATTCCAGGTGCATTTCCTGGTAAACATCCTGAGTGCTAATTACTGTCTCAGACTCTACTTCCTAAGGAACTGGAGAAGTTTTTAAAGGCACTTCAAGGTAGTTCTTTAAATAGTCAGCAATGTTCTGTGAATTACAAACTCAATGCTGGGCTCCATGATGGAAAAATTTAAAGAGAGGAGATGAAGAATATAAATTTGGGGACATCAGACAGATCCCCATAGAAAATCTTAATGAATCTGATAATCCAAACTCAGAAATGTTTCATAGAAAGGGAGTGCAGAGTTTGAAATCATTAGTGAACATACATATCTGCATGTGCATTATAATTCAAAAAAGTTTATTTAAAAATATTAAATCCTAGGGTGAAAATAAAATATGATTTAAGAATTGTAATTTATTTGGTCTCTGTCATCCTCCTGCAGTTTCTCCTTCTCAAATTTCTAGAGCCAATTGTCTAATCATAAGCACTTATAGGGCTGGCCTGGTGGTGCAGTGGTTGAGTTTGCACGTTCTGCTTCTTGTCGGCCCAGGGTTCGCTGGTTCGGATCCTGGGGGCAGACATGGCACCACTTGGCACACCATGCTGTGGTAGGTGTCCCACATATAACATAGAGGAAGATGGGCACGGATGTTAGCTCAGGGCCAGCCTTCCTCAGAAAAAAGAGGAGGATTGGCAGTAGTTAGCTCAGGGATAATCTTCCTCAAAAAAAAAAAAAAAATGAAAAAGCACCTACATCCTGACATTGTTACAAGTTTGACCAGGACCCCTTTAGTCTTCTGTTCATCAGATTTGAAGGCATTGAGCATGCAGATGAACTCAGTGTTTAACACTGAAGATATTCCCACCCTTCTGAGAAGAGGAGGTTCCTGAAGAACTGAGGAACATGCCAAGTCTTGGCCATTAGAATAAAAAGACACACACATGTGACACCAGCTACTGGAAGGTGCTTTAACTTCACCCTGGCAGGCATAGCACTCAACTCTCTTCTTGTTTACACTGTCAAAATTCAATAGCATCCAGTTGTTCAGATTTTCAGGTGAGAGACCTACTTCCTTCCAGGTCACTCAGGCCCCCCAAATTTTGTCATTTTAGACCCTCTTTCCTTTTTCCAAAGTAATTAAATGATCTGAGCAGCACTGTCTCAGTTATATTATTTGCTTTTCCCATTCTTCAAAAAGAGTTCATAAAAACGTTTTGCTCTTGCAAAATTGTTCCACTTGACTTCTCAATGTTCACTTTCTAACCATTTACATGGCAGCCAGATTGTTTTTCAGGTGTAATCAAAACTTGTGGGGCCGGCCCTGTGGCCAAGTGGTTAAGTTCATGTGCTCTGCTTCTGCGGCCCAGGGTTTTGCTGGTTCGGATCCTGGGTGCAGACCTAGCACCACTCATCAAGCCATGCTGAGGTGGCATCCCACCTGCCGCAAGTCGAAGGACCCACAACTAAAAAAATATCTATATGACTATGTACTGGGGGGCTTTGGGGAGAAGAAGGAAAACAAAAGTCTTTAAAGAAACACAAACTTGTGATTTCTCTGTGTAAAATCTCCTGATCATTTTCTGTTACTCCTAGAATAACATTTGAACTCCTTGCCAGGGTCTGTAAGACCTTCATTATTTAGTCTCTTCTACCTCTTTCTAACTCCTTCTCTGGTCCCTGGACCAGCACTGTCAACATCACCTGAGAACTTATAAATGCAAATTTTCAAGTCCCCCTCTAGACCTATTGAATCAGAAACTCTGTGGCCTGAACCCAGCTATCTCCATTTTAAGAAGCCCACCAAATGATTCCGTTGCACACTCAGTTTGAGAACCACTTGTCTAGACATACTGGCTTTTATGTAGCTCTTCAAACAGACCATGCTCTTTTCAGCCGCTAAACCATTGCACTTATTTCTCTCTGCCTAGAAACTTCTTCCCCTTTCCTACTCAACTTTTCACTTAAATATCAGCACTTAATAATGCCTTCCCTGACCACACATCTAAATTTCCCTAATGTGCCCTCCATCAATTTAGTCTCTGTTCCTTTTTGACCATCATTACCTTCTGACTGAACTGACACATTTTGAGTATTATGAGGGCTAATCTTTATACCAGGCTGCCTCTGCTATTCTATTCCAAATTAAACTCATGCACCAAGAAAGTGAGTTTTGCTCCTCTTCTAGTCTGAAGTCCTTTGTGAGTTGCAATATTATCAGCTTAAACAGGGGAGTCCTTGGGCCATTTCATTGCTGAAACAAATGCTTCGGTAGAAATTTGTTATGAAGTCTACAAAGTCATTGATCTTACCAAAGGAAAATTGCATCATAGTCCAACAGGTAAGTAAGAATTTATTCAGGACTATTGCAATAGAAATCAAGACTACTGAAATAAGGGAGAGAGATTGAACTCACCTCCACTGAAACAAAAGATGGAAAAATTTTAAAAGCTGAGGTGAGCTGATGGAAAAGTACTGGAAGATGTTAGTGGGGAGTTTGGTTGATGTGATTAGGCCATCCGTGTTTGCTATTCACTGCTTGTTAACTTCAGGCTCTCACCCTCCCACAGAAGCTGGGAGATAGGGACGCTCCCTTTCTTGATGATTACATTTCAAACAGATGGCTCCTCTGATCCTTAAGATAGATATTCTTGGGTAAAACTGACAAGAAGCTGGGAGAAGATTTATCCACTTTTCAAAGGAGTAGAAAAGGAATTTGCAATGACAAGTTTTCTAAAGTAAATGCTCTAAGAAAAGAGAGGTCAGGGATCTATAGTAAGGAAAAAAATCTGTTTAAAGTTTATCAAGCTGAGGGGAATTAGTCAGTTTTAATCAATGCATATCCAACATTTCCACTATTGTTTCACTTCTAAATTCTTGGGTTTTTAAATATGGCCTGGTTAGTTAGCCCCCAAACTAAAGTAGAAGTTTTAAATTATGTTTACAAGTATCTTGAGTTCTAAACTCAAATGGCATCATTAACCTTAAGAGGCAAGGTGGATGATTGAGCAAAATTCCAGAATGGCAATTGGGGTCCCTGACTTCCAGGGATCTGTGGTGGTGATGACAGATTATAGGTGAGCAGACATCTGGAGTATTTTTTGACTTAGATGACTGAAAATATCAAGAGTAAGTCAGCAAATGTCAGATGTCAGCTACCACAATTGAAAATCATGATTCTTCTCCATGTCTCCGGAGTCATGCCTATTTTCAGACTCAAAGCCTAGAGATTAAAGGGGAGGTGGGTGCCCCTTTTAGAAGCCCATTATTTTGTCCTTTGAAATGGCTATCTCTCTCAGGGACACTGCTTGGTGGCAAGAGATTTCATCAGACTCCTTCCATCCTGGAGTGGGACAGACCTGGGTGTGTATCTCAGTCCTGATGCATCTTCCCGGAGGGGCATCTTTACCAAGATGAATATTCCTGCATTTGTATTTGCCTTTTCTACCTGCAGTTCCTTGGCAAACACCACCCTCCAAAGACTTAACACGTTATGTAATTTCTTTATGTTTAAGAAGATATGAAAATAAACACCTATCAAGAGATATGCTGGTCCCCACACATTCTGCATCACCTGAAGCTGCTCAGCATCACATACCTAAGGGGCAGCAAATCTGAGATTTGATTCTTACTCCCCTAACTTGTAATCCAGTGCTCTGTCTTGACAACATACTTGAAGATAGGTCCCCTTTCAGCTAGATTTTTTTCTCTGTCTGGACTCCTGTGTTTGGGCCTTGGTGAATTCACCTGCAAATTGCAGTGACTAGACAGAAAAAATCTTAGAGCCTGATTAGTTCTAATCCTCTAGACCCTGCGGTTTTTCCGTCTCTGGTGATACATTTTCATAACTTCTTTTGGAAATACACTAAACAAACCTATGGAGAAAAGTTCAGCCTCATTACCAACCAAATAAATAATTTATCTGTCAGAGTATTTTCTGTTCGGACATACAATGTGATTTGATGAACTCTGAGATCCTGGATTTAAGCTCTATGAGAGCAATGATTTGTGTCTATTTTTCTTTCTTTCTTCACTACTGTATACTGGAACAGCTACAACAGGCTGGCACACCAAAAGTGCTCAGTGAATAATGTCAAATGAATGAATTTGCTAAGAACTAGCAATGGTGGTAAATAGAATGCACTATTTCATAATTCTTAATCAATTGTTCCAAGCTGGTACTTGAAGTGGTTGGAATCAACCTGCAGGACTGGAAATCCAAGCTCAGGTACAATAATGGATAAGAAAAAGGAGGGATGAGGAGAGCAGAAGTGAGAAAAACAGGGGAGTCACAATAAGAGGTTAAGACAAAGTACTCTCAAGGCAATTCTGAGCAAAATCACTTATGGATGCCGGTGAGGAACAAAATTCCATGGTATTAAGAGGCAGGATGTCTTCAACCAATTGCTGCTGCCACTGTCAGCTCAAAACCCAGGACGAATGTTCTCATCACTGAACATAGAGTGTTCTCCTGAGAACTTTTTGTAGAGCCCTCTTGATGTCCCTGTTCCGCAGGCTGTAGATGAAGGGGTTCAGCATTGGGGTGACCACAGTGTACATCAAAGAGGCAATCATGCCCCTCCAGGAAGATGCATCAGGACTGAGATACACACCCAGGCCTGTTCCATAGAATAAAGAAACCACAGACAGGTGAGATGCGCAGGTGGAAAATGCTTTATATTTCCCAAAAGCTGATGGAATTGTGAGGATTGAGGAGACAATTCGGGTATAGGAGAAAAGGATCCCTGAGAAGGGAAAAATGCCAAGAAGACCAGTCACCACATATTGCAGGATATGGTTGACTAGTGTGTCTGAACAGGCAAGCATGAGGGCCTGAGCAAGTTCACAGTAAAAGTGTGGAATTACCCAATTGGTACAGAAGGACAGCCGCAATATCAACAGAGTCTGGATCAGGGAGTATGATAAGCTGATGAACCAGGACACAAGAACAAGCAGGCCACAGAGGCAGGGGTTCATGATGACTGGGTAGTGCAATGGGTGACAGATGGCCACAAACCGGTCATAAGCCATCACAGTTAGGAGAAAAGTGTCCATACCTCCAAAAACCATGAAAAAATACATTTGGGTGATGCAGCCTGCATAAGTGATGGATTTACTCCATGTCTGGATATTCAGCAGCATCTTTGGGACAGTGGTAGAGGTGAAACAGATGTCAGCAAAGGACAAGTTGGATAGGAAGAAGTACATGGGGGTGTGGAGGTGGGGATCACAGCTGATGGCCAGGATGATGAGCAGGTTCCCAAGCAAGGTGGTCACAAACATGAACAGGAACAGCCCAAATAGGATGGGTTGATGCTCTGGGTCTTGTGAAAATCCCAGGAGTAAAAATTCTGAAACTCTTGTTTGATTTTCTGGTTCCATGTTGTTGACACATCAGCTAGATGGTTGAGGAAGGAGAATAATGTGAAACAGACACTGGACAGACTCTAAGTATCTCCACTTTTTTAATTTCTTGAAGTGAAGTGTTCGGCATAAATGCTTTAATATGAAAACATTTCGAATCCTACCTTCTGTTATTTGCTACATGCCACATTTCATAATGTTGATCAACCCCTGTCCATTGGCCTCTGGGACACTTATCTATCTTCTTTTCTTCTTTATCTTGGCTTAGAATCATCAAATCTAAAAAGTTAAGAGCAACTTTGGACCTAAGAGACAAAATGGCCCATACTCACTCTAACACAAACATGGAACATGAGGTCAAGTGAAGCTCAGTAACTTGATGTGGGTTATCTGTTTAGTCAGGGACTCAGAAAAGCGTCAGACAATTGTGTCTCAGAGGTGAGAAAATTTGAGAGAGTATCTCACACATTTGGACAGAGTATTGCAGGGGAAGAAAAAGAAAGAAAGAAAAATGTTTTTACCAAATACTAAGCCACACTCGTAAACGCTTAATGCTTCCTATACCAGGAACCATCAATATCCTGCAGGAACAGGGCCAGATACTTCTTGGACATTTGCCAGTTGAGAAAGTGACCTTCATCTGTGAAGTTAAAGGATTAGTTAAACGGTCCAACGAAAGCATGGATATCAAGGCTTAAACCATTTCAGTACCATAAAGTAAGATCCTACAAAGGTCACAAACAGAATTTGGAGTAAAATCCTCTATGGTACTCACTAAATACTGGAGGAAGAGGGAAATTGCATCAGGATGTTTACATATGACCCTGAAATGATGAGGGACTGTGAGAAACATGGCACTCAGATTAAGTTGATGCTTAGAATGGGGCTGGGAATATGGGGACACTCATGCAGAGCCCACCTACCTTCTGATTCTCTCCACTCCAGGTCCTGAGAGTCCTATACACTGACACAGGGGAATTGGTCATGTAATGAGGGACAAGAAAAAACACAGGATCGTAAAGTGAACTTCAATGTTCTGTTTTGCCTTGTTAGAAATATTTTTGCATACTTCCTATTTTGTAACACGCCTAGCTAGAAAGGTAAAAGGCCACCATTGGCTGTCATCACTGTCAGTCTTCATAGGTATAAAAAACCAAAGCAGATAGCATCTCTGGAGTGATAAAAATGGTCATATCATACACAAATTGTTTAAGTATGGACGAACATCTTTGTTCTGACCCTTTGGAGGACGGGCATTTTGCATCATTTCTGGTGGTTTCTAATCAGTTGAGAGGTATGCTAAGGAAATAGTTATGATTTACCTTTAAAATACTATAGTTTGTCAAAGATTCCCTTGACTTTTAATGAATGGAGTTTGCTCTCTTGCATTCCAATTTTTTCTTTTACTGAGCAGAATAGAAGAGAGTCATGGGAAATACCCATGACTCTGGGTCTTCCCTGGATGTGCTCTGCATGTTAATGGCATCAATTGCATTGGACAAGAGGCAAACAATTTCATTTCCTACTAGGTCTATTGCACAGGTTCCCTCCTGGTTGGAAGCCACACCTTCAATTCTGGCCCACAGCCACTTGACTGATGTTTCCAAAATGAAAATCTGATGATATCACTGTCCTACCTAAAACACTTAGAATGCCTTCCTGCCACCTTCTGAAAACATGCAAACTCCTTGGTGTATCATAGCTCCACCCTGACCCTCTAGCCTTATTTCTCCACACTTCTCACCTCTTACCCTAAATTCCGATCATTCAGAAAAGCTTCTCTTTGCCTAAATGTGTCATAAACTCATGTCTCTGAAATTTTTCAAGACCTACTCCTCTGCGTAAACCTCTCTCTCCTTTCTTCTCTTAATTCCTACCTGTCATTCCGTACTTGGCACAGCTCTCACCTGCTTAGGTGATTTATGACCTCCTCAGGTCTCAATACTAACTGAGCTCTTAGCACACAGAAAACTCTCCATATTGGTTTGATGGCTGAATTAATAAATGGATGAGCATACGAACCAATGTTTTTCCTTTGCTGCAGCTCATCAAATAGTCCCTGGGTGTCTATTACTCCAAAACTTCCAGCAAAATTTGCCTTCAGTGGGGTTTCTATATGGAGAGGATAAAAGAAATAACATGTTGATAGAAGAAAGGTAGAAAAGGAATATGAGTTTCTGCTCCTTAAATAGACAGGCCCCCCTCTAAATCTTGATTCCCAATGTTGATCCTTCCCTGGTCTCAACAATTTAGCGTATTTTCTCCTGCTCTTGCATCTACCTGCTCTCTCACCTGAGGTCTTTAACCATAGAAGCATCAGCAACTGCTTTTTCCCAGTTTTTATCTGAAACACCTATATGCACATCCCTGACTTTCTGTCTTAATTATGTAGAGGTATAAACAGGAGGTAACTGAGAGACTAAGTTGTGAAATTACACATTTCCAAGAAATTTCTCTAAGGATTGTCACACAGCTATTTTTCTGGGATCATAAATGAGGACACTCATCATCTTCCAAATTCTCTTCCTGGAAATTCCTCAATATTCATATTCTCAGTCCTTTTATTTGCATGTGAAACTGATGAGTACCCCCCAACCCTGAATGAGGAGGCCCTGCCTCCTTTGTGCTCTCTCTTCAAACACTTGAAGATCTGCTTTTCAGGAGAGAAAAATAGCAGGGAAACGGATAGAGATCCTCATTCCTTTACCTCTGGTAAAAGACCTGGGAAGGAGAGAGCCAGAGGATGGACAGAAACTGGACAGATGCCCCTGTCTCTCCCTCTCCTATGCTATTCTAGACATTGCCTCATGTCTGACCCTCATCCTTTTTGGCTCATACGTATATATCTTGATGTAATGTTTCTTATTACAAGGATTTAATGAACACCACAGAGGATACTACTCAAAATTGTTTTCATGACCTTTTCTGACTTGAGAAATGGTTAAAGATGGAGTCAGCCTCCGAAGCTGGATTGTGTTCTCAGCCGCATATTGTTTCCCCTGAGAAAGAGATGTACAGTCCATGCAAACCTTCAAGGTTTGGAAAGTAGGTTTGTTTGGTGAATGTAAGTAGATAACTATTTGGCCACAGAGGTGTTTTTTTTTTTTTCCCCTAGTATGGTCAAATATTGCTTCCTCAAGGCAAATAAAAAGATTGATGCGATGAAAAAAATATTCAATGAAAGAAATAATTGACATGAAGGAGAGGAACTGGTAAGAATCAGTCTGGTTCTGATGGACAAAACTGGGGATCTGGCTGCTGCAGGGTTTTTGCTTAGGTCCTCAAAATACAAATCAACTGCAATGATTACTTTTTTCATTAACTCCCACCTGGGTTTGCAACAGTGGCCAAATTGAGATTTAAAGGGGTCACGAAATTATGATTAGTAACACTTATCTTAGCAAGAAGGTTCCCACACATCAGAAACATTTTACCTTATCAGAGGTTAGAAACTAGAAGTGAAAGATACAGCCATTTGCCACTTACACTTCCTCCTTTAACCATGCACCAAAATAAATATGTCCTATTCTGTTTCTAGTGTCTAGTGTTAGTGGGCAACTTTCTTGAGCCATGCCAGAAAGCAGAGAAGAATTGAAATAGATTGCTTTTCAATCACTGAAAAAGATCTGGAAGCCAGTCTGCAAGAAGGGCTTCTTTGGGACAGGCTAAGTGTAAGCTCTTGTGGATACAAGGATTAATGGTGTGGTCTTTGTTCTCAGGGAGCCCCCCACCCTGTGGTAGAGTTGGATATCTGCATAAACTGGTCATTGAGGTACAGTGAATTAAATGCTAAGGTAAAAGTAGTTATAGTCTGCAGAGTAGAATAGAGAGAGGAATCCCAAATCTAGCCTGGAGTGATGGAGTCAGGGAAGAATTCCTGGAGGAAGAGATCCTCCAGTGATTAGCTATCTAGGTGGATGATTGAGTGGGGCCTTTCCTGCAGAAAAGAGAGCAAGGGAAAAGGCCCATAAACAAGAAGCAGCATGGAACAGAATGCTCTTAGTAACGTGCTGAAGCACAAAGTGCAGAAGGGAATGGTGCAGAATGGTTGGAGAGGCAGGCAGGAACCGTATCTCTGGGAATCTTGAAATAGATAATGGGTAAAGGATGGGGGCTTTGAGGGACTGTGACCAAAGAGGTAACATGATCTATATCACAATTTTCCCTGGTGCATGGAATGAAGGATGGATTTACAGCAGGCAAAACTTAGGGCAAAGGGAATTTGTTGGGAATACTCACATTGTTAGAGTTGAAGGGACCAAACCACTTGTTTTAAGGAAGAGGAAGAAAGGCCAAAAGAGGTGAGGAAATGATTTGATGTCTTGCTAATGATTCCATGTCCCTGCTTAAGGATACGACCTGACACCCAAGTGGAATCAAGAGGAACTATAGAGAAGGGACATGTGAGTTTCAAAGTTTCCCAGAATACTCCCAGATTAACAGGGTGGGATGTCAGGAGGTGAATGGATGTTGAACTTGCCTGTGTCCTTCACTTCCCCTCTCTCATCCACTTCACCCCAGTCTTTATACACTATAGCCCTGGATACCAGGGAACACAGACCCTCCCCTCTTGAAGATCTCTAAGTAGAACCAAGGATAAGGGTGCAGAAGGTGGAGGAAGGATAGATCTTTTTGGAGAAACAGGAAATGTTCTCAAGCAAATGAGGGTGACAGAGAAGAATTCATAAATACTTGTCTAGGCCAAGTGAAGATGGATGCTCCAGAGTTCTTAGAACAGGTAATAGAAGAAAAGAAGAAGAAGAGATAAAGACTTCACTGTGAAAGACATAAGGCTCTATCAGCACCTGGTGGCAACCGTTTGTACACCTCGGACTGGTAACTGTATCATTACATAGTTTGGTCCTGATAAGTGCCATCGTGTCAAAGAGCGGGCTGGTGTTTATCCTCTTCCTCTCCATCTCCATTATCTCCATCAGCCAGCCACCTACATAACATACAATGGAAGCAAATGCTCACTGTGCAATGGCAACTCCAAATAAGGAGTCTAGCCATTTACTCTCCCAAGCAATTAGCCCCTAGTGCTCCTTCTCCATAGACATAATTGGTTCAATAGTCAATGTCCTGTCCACCTGGCCACTTCTTTTCCCTATTTCCCGCACTTACTGGGTTATGCAGGTTGGCAATGTTAGCACACCACAGGGACCAGCTCCTCTGAATCTTTCTCTCATGGAGGGTGAACACTGAAGACAGAAAGTCAGTTCCCCAAAAGAGCAGGGATACAGAGTCAGGCACGTTGTATGGGGCCCACCTGATTTCTCTTGGAGAAGGCATGAGTGTCTTGAGCCTGGCACCTGAGAGCCTTGGTGAGTATAAGTTGATCTTTTACAGGTTTGGTGGCCCTAGGAGCCGAATTCCCTCTGAAGCTTGTTAGACAAATTGATCAATGGATCTCCTAGTCCTTGTAGTTTGACTCCTCAAAGGCAGGGACCACAGAGGAAGGGGTCTCTGACCTGCCAGTTCCTTATCCCTGGGGGACTAACAGTGGGGCCAGCTGTCATTCTTATCTCCTGGGTGTTTTTCCTCCGGGAAGAATCACTTTAGTTTTCCTTGGATCTCTTCTTGGGGACAAGCTTCAGGATTTTCTGACTTGTAGTTTCCTCATCAGGAAGATGGCTGAGTAGTGAAGGGTCCCAGGACTCACTAGCATAATGCTTCTCAAACACTAGCCTTCGCTAGGATGAACTTGAGGTTTGTCAAAACACAGATTTCTGAGTCCTACCCGTAAGTTTCTACTTTCTATCTCAGTAGGTCTGGGTTTGGGTGTGATCATTTGAATTTTTCACAAATTCCAAATTTTGCTAGTCCCTGTGACAATCCTTTATTTATTTTAAATTAATATACTTTATTTTTTAGAGCAGTTTTAAGTTTACAGAAAATTGGGCAGATATTGTGAGAGTCTCCATACACCTTCATTCTCCCCTGCTCACAGTTTCTGTTACTAACATCTTGCATTAGTGTGGTGCCTTTGTTACCATTGGTGAATCAATATTGATACACTGGGATTTTTTTTTGAGCCTTTTATTTATTTATCTTTATTTTTTTGTAACATTGGTTTATAACATTATATAAATTTCAAGTGTACATCATTATATTTTGATTTCTATCTGTATTACATCATGTTCATCATCCAAAAACTAATTACAATCCATCCACACACTTGTATCTAATCACCCCTTTCATCCTCCTCCCTCCCTGCTTTCCCTCTGGTAACCACCAATGCAACCTCTGTCTCTATGTGATTGTTTTGTTGTTGTTTTTATCCTCTACTTCTGAATGAGATCATACAATATTTGACTTTCCCCTCTGACTTATTTTGCTTATCATAATACCCTCAAGGTCCACCCATGTTGTCACAAATGACTGGATTTCATAGTTTCTTGTGGCTAAGTAGTATTCTATTGTGTATATATACCACAAGTTCTTATCCATTCATCCCTTGATGGGAACCTAGGTTTCTTCCAAGTCTTGGCTGTTGTGAATAATGCTGCAATGAACATAGGGGTGTGTGTAGCTCCATTCATGTTTTCAAGTTCTTTGGATAAATACCCAGCAATGGAGTAGCTGGATCATATGGCATTTCTCTTTTTAATTTTTTGAGGAATCTTCATACTGTTTTCCATAGTGGCTGCACCAATTGGCACTCCTACCAGCAGTGTATGAGAATTCCTTTCTCTCCACATCTTCTCCAACACTCGTTTTTTCCTGTCTTGTTAATTATAGCCATTCTGACAGGAGTGAGGTGATATCTCATTGTAGTTTTGATTTGCATCTCCCTGATAGTTAGTGATGTTGAACATCTTTTCATGTGGCTGTTGGCAATCTGTAGGGCAATATTTTATCATTTTAGCTTTATTAAAACAATCAGTTGAGGTTTTTGTTATTATATAGCTTCCCAACTTGTCCCAGACTTACCAGGTGAACATCTCTAGGAGAAGAGCCTGAGAATACACTTTTAAAAGAATATTACAACAGCTTAATCTTTTATGTATATTTTTATTTTGGATATATGTATAACAAAATTTACCATTTTAACCATTTTTTAATTTTACAGTTCTGTGGCATTCAGTACATTACAGTATTGTGCAACCATCACTACCATCTATTTCCAGAACTTTTTCATCATTCCAAACAGGAACTCTATATACATTAAACAACCATTCCCCATTTGTCCTTCCATTCAGCCCCTGGAAACCTTTATTTTCTTTCTGTCTCTATGAATTTGCCAATTCTAGGTGCCTCATATAACTGCAAGCATATAATACTTATACTTTTGTGTCTGGCTTATCTCACTTAGCGTAATGTTTTCAAAGTTCAACCATGTTGCAACATGTATCAGAATTTCAGTCCTTTTTAAGGCTGAATAATACTCCATTGTATGGATAGACCACATTTTGTTCATCCATTCGTCTCTTGATGGAATTTGGGTTGTTTCCATATTTTGGCTATTGTGATTAACACTGATATGAATACTTGTGTGCAAGAATCTATTTGAGTTCCTGCTTTCAATGCTTTTGAGTATATACCTAGACACGGAATTGATGAGTCCTGAGAATCTACTCTTAAAAGCATGCCAAATGAGATATAGAGGGATCCAAGATGGCGCCGTGAGTAGTCCTCTTTGTCTCTCCCCCTTCGAGTCTACAATTATTTGGACACTTATCGCTTAACAAAGGATATCCAGACAGCATCTCAGGACATCTGAGAGACCCACGTGACTACACATCGGAAGGCGGACGGACTTTCCTCCAGGAGGATGTGGAAATAGGTGAAAACTCTCCGACCCCTACCGAACAGCCTAGTACCCACAAGTGGCTTTCTTCCAACGGACGCCCCCAGAAGATCAACACACATCTAGGGCAGGAGCGAGCACACAACAGAGGAGCGACGGTGGAAACACGTGACCAGAACCCTACCTAAACCTCCTGCAATTACTCCTAAATGCAGAAGGAAACTTTGGAGTTGCACACCTGGGCCCGTGGGGAGAGTCTCTCCCCCGCCATTGGCGGGGAGATCCCGCCTAGTGTTCGCGGCGCCCGGAGGGTCCCAGAGAGAGTCGCTGAGGGTATGGAGGTCTCCTGGCTGCCACTGCCGGCACGGTGGGGCTAGGGATTGCCGGAGATCTCTGAGCGGACTAGGGCTGGGTGAAGCTCCAGAGGCCGACTCCACGCCCCGGAGGGGAAGCTCCGGAGTTCTGCCCGGGCAGCAGACAAAACTCTGTCTGCCATTAGTGGAGGGGCCACGCCCAGCATTCAACTCTGGGAAGGTCCCGGAGGGAATCCCAAAGGGCGAGGTGACCCCAGGCTGCCATTGCCCACCCTGCGGGGCTGGGGATTGCTGGAGATCTCGGAGATCTCGGAGAGGACTGGGGCTGGGTGAAGCTCCAGAGGCCGGCTCCACAGCCCGGAGGGGAAGCTCCAGAGTTCTGCCCGGGCAGCAGACAAAACTCTCTGTCTGCTATTAGCGGAGGGGCCACACCCAGCATCCACAATACCGGGAGGGTCCCGGAGAGGAGAATATCAGGCAGGGCAGCAGCTGACCAGCTACCACTGAAATCAGGATCTCCGGCTATCCCCCCAAGACAGGGCAAAGGGCTCCCCGAGTTCCTGGGGAACAGGACTGGGGCTGGGGGGAGTTCCAGCTACCCAGCTCCATAGCCTAGGGGGAAACCCTACAGGCTCACAGCAGCCTCAGGGAAAGCCTCTGCACAGCACAAGTAGAAATCACCCATCCGGCAGCCACAAGGCTGGAAGACCCCAAGATAAAAGTAGAATAGCTAGGTGAACTAACCACAGACTGTAGAAGATGCCAATAGCTCTCCTGCGACCCATAGTGGACAAGTGAGATTTTGTGTGTGCCGACAGCAACGGAGTGACAAATATAAGTGATCCCACCCCTGGCCGCTGGAAAAGCCCATAACACCGTTGCAGACCCCAAGGAGGGAGCACGTCTAGGTGGGCTGCAACAGTGGGCACCAGCAGCCTGAAGCCCCCCTGTGATGGCCCCCATGGCAGAGGAGGGAATCCAAAGGACCACTGTGACTATGAGGAGGGGCCCAGGCCCAGTTAGCAACTGCGGACAGGGTTTCTGGTTGGTGCAGTATAAACAGCTGCTCCCCCACCGCAGCAGCTGAAACAAGTGAAAGGAGCAACTAAACTCTATCTCTATGCGGAGGCACAAATCAACAACATCAAGCAATATGAAAAAATACATTAAATCTCCAGAACAGAAGGAAAATAACAAATACACAGGAAACAATCCCAAAGAAAATGAGATATATAACCTAAATGATGATGACTTCAAAACAGCCATCATTAAAATACTCAATGAGTTAAGAGAGAATGCTGACTGACAACTCAACGAGTTCAGGAGCTATGCCACAAAAGAGTTTGATACGATAAAGAAGAACCAAACAGAAATATTGGAAATGAAGAACACAATAGAGGAGATTAAGAAAAATCTAGATGCTCTGAACAGTAGGGCCGATAATATGGAGGAAAGAATTAGCAATTTGGAAGAGGGCAATGTAGAATTGCTGCAGGCAGAGGAGGAGAGAGAAGCAAGACTAAAAAGAAATGAAGAAACTCTCCGAGAATTATCAGACACAATTAGGAGATGCAATGTAAGGATTATAGGTATACCAGAGGGAGAAGAGAAGGAGAAAGGGGCAGAAAGCCTATTCAAAGAAATAATGGCTGAGAACTTCCCAAATCTGGTGAGAGCGATGGATCTTCAGGTGACAGAAGGCAATAGATCTCCAAACTTTATCAATGCAAGAAGAGCAACTCCACGGCATATAGTAGTGAAGCTAGCAAAAGTCAACGACAAGGAGAAAATACTAAGGACAGCCAGGCAAAAGAAACTAACCTACAAAGGAACCCCCATCAGGCTATCAGCAGATTTCTCAGCAGAAACTTCACAGGCTAGAAGAGAGTGGAATGATATATTCAAAAATCTGAAGGACAAAAATCTACAGCCGAGAATTCTCTACCCAGCAAAAATATCCTTCAAATATGATGGAGAAATAAAAACTTTCCCAGATAAACAAAAATTAAGGGAGTTCATTGTCACAAAACCTCCTCTTCAGGAAATCCTCAGGAAAACCCTCATTCCTGAAAAATCCAAAAAAGGAAAGGGGCTACAAAACCAAGAGCATAGGAGATAAGTAGAAGGACAACAACAGAGAGTAGTAGCTCTTCATCAGAACAGACTAAACCATGGGACGAGAAACAAAGGAAATTGAAGAAAACTGGAAAACAAGACACAAAATGGGAGTGGTAGGCCCCCACATCTCAATAATCACTCTAAATGTAAATGGATTGAACTCCCCAAGCAAAAGACACAGAGTGGAAGGATGGATCAAAGAAGAAGCCACAACAATATGCTGCCTCCAGGAAACACACCTCAGCGCCAAAGACAAACACAGACTCAGAGTGAAGGGATGGAGAACAATACTCCAAGCTAATAATGAGCAAAGGAAAGCAGGTGTCACTATACTAATATCAGGCAAGGTAGACTTCAAAGCAAAACAGACAAAGACAGACAAAGGGGGACAGCATATAATGATAAAAGGGACTCTCCACCAAGAAGACATAACACTTATAAATATATACGCACCCAACAAAGGAGCACCAAAATTTGTAAAGTAACTCTTAATAGAACTAAAAGAAGACATCAACAACAATACAATAATAGTAGGGGACCTCAACACACCATTAACACCAATGGACAGAACATCCAGACAGAAAATCAGCAAGGAAATTATAGAATTAAATGAAAAATTAGACCAGATGGACTTAATAGATATATATAGAACACTTCATCCAAAAAGAGCAGGTTACACATTCTTCTCAAGTGCACATGGAACATTCTCAAGGATTGACCATATTTTGGGAACCAAAGCAAACATCAATAAATACAAGAGAGTTGAAATAATATCAAGCATCTTTTCTGATCATAATGCTATGAAACTAGAAATCAACTACAAGAAAAAAGCAGAGAAAGGTGCAAAAATGTGGAGACTAAACAACATGCTTCTCAACAAACAATGGATCATTGAAGAAATTAAAGAAGAAATCAAATATTAACTGGAGACAAATGAAAATGAGAACACGACATACCAAATCATTTGGGATGCAGCAAAAGCAGTCCTAAGAGGGAAATTCATTGCAATACAGGCTCACCTCACTAAACAAGAAAAAGCTCACGTAAGCAACCTCAAACGACACCTAACAGAACTAGAAAAAGAAGAACAAACAAAGCCCAGAGTCAGTAGAAGGAGGGAAATAATAAAAATAAGAGCAGAAATAAACGATATTGAAACAAAAAAGACAATAGAAAGGATCAATGAAACAAAGAGTTGGTTCTTTGAAAGAATTAACAAAATTGACAAACCCTTAGCCAGACTCACCAAGAAAAGAAGAGAGAAATCGCAAATCAATAAAATTAGGAATGAGAGAGGAGAAATCACAACAGATACCAATGAAATAGAAGAGATCATAAGAGAATACTATGAAAAACTATATGCCAACAAATTGAACAACCTGGAAGAAATGGACAAATTCCTAGACTCCTACAATCTCCCCAAACTGAATCAGGAAGAAATGGAGAATCTGAATAGGCCAATCACAAGTAAGGAAATAGAAACGGTAATCAAAAACCTCCCCAAAAACAAGAGTCCAGGACCAGACGGCTTCTCTGGAGAATTCCACCAAACTTTCAAAGAAGACTTAATACCTATTCTTCTCAAACTGTTCCAGAAAATTGAGAAAGATGGAGGACTCCCTAACATTCTATGAAGCAACCATCACTCTGATCCCCAAACCTGACAAGGACAACACAAAGAAGGAGAACTACAGGCCGATATCACTGATGAACATAGATGCAAAAATCCTCAACAAAATTTTGGCAAACTGAATACAGCAATACATCAAAAAGATTATACACCATGATCAAGTGGGATTTATACCAGGGACACAGGGATGGTTCAACATCCGCAAGTCAATCAACGTGATACACTACATCAGCAAAATGAAAAACAAAAACCACATGATCATCTCAATAGATGCAGAGAAAGCATTCGACAAGATCCAACACCCATTTATGATAAAAACCCTCAATAAAATGGGTATACAAGGAAAGTACCTCAACATAATAAAGGCCATATATGACAGACCCACAGCCAACATCATACTCAACGGACAAAAACTGAAAGCCATCCCTCTGAGGACAGGAACAAGACAAGGGTGCCCACTTTCACCACTCCTATTCAACATAGTACTGGAGGTGCTGGCCAGAGCAATTCGGCAGGAAAAAGAAATAAAAGGAATCCAAATAGGTAACGAAGAAGTAAAACTCTCGCTGTTTGCAGACGACATGATCTTATATATAGAAAACCCCAAAGAATCCATAGAAAAACTATTAGAAATAATCAACAACTTCAGCAAAGTAGCAGGGTATAAAATTAACGTGCATAAATCAGTAGCATTTCTATACACTAACAATGAACTAAAAGAAAAAGAACTCAAGAACTCAATCCCATTCACAATCGCAACAAAAAGAATAAAATACCTTGGGATAAACTTAACCAAGGAGGTGAAGGATCTATACAATGAAAACTACAAGACTTTCTTGAAAGAAATTGACGATGACATAAAGAGATGGAAAGACATTCCATGCACATGGATTGGAAGAATAAACATAGTTAAAATGTCCATACTACCTAAAGCAATATACAGATTCAATGCTATCCCAATCAGAATCCCAAGAACATTCTTCACAGAAATTGAACAAACAATCCTAAAATTCATATGGGGCAACAAAAGACCGCGAATTGCTAAAGCAATCATGAGCAAGAAAAACAAAGCCGGTGGAATCACAATCCCTGATTTCAAAACATACTAGAAAGCTACAGTGATCAAAACAGCATGGTACTGGTACAAAAACAGGTCCACAGATCAATGGAACAGAATTGAAAGCCCAGAGATAAAACCACACATCTATGGACAGCTAATCTTCGACAAAGGAGCAGAGGGCCTACAATGGAGAAAAGAATGTCTCTTCAACAAATGGTGCTGGGAAAACTGGACAGCCACATGCAAAAGATTGACCATTCTTTTTCACCACACACCAAAATAAACTCAAAATGGATCAAAGACCTAAAGATTAGGCCTGAAACAATAAGTCCTTTGGAAGAGAATATAGGCAGTACACTCTTTGACATCAGTTTCAAAAGAATCTTTTTGGACACTATAACTCCTCAGTTGAGGGAAACAATAGAAAGAATAAACAAATGGGACTTCATCAGACTAAAGAGCTTCTTCAAGGCAAGGGAAAACAGGATTGAAACAAAAAAACAGCCCACTAATTGGGAAAAAATATTTACAAGCCACTTATCTGACAAAGGGTTAATCTCCATAATATACAAAGAACTCACACTGCTTAACAACAAAAAAACAAACAACCCGATCAAAAAATGGGCAGAGGACATGAACAGACATTTCTCAAAAGAAGATATGAATATGGCCAATAGACACATGAAAAGATGTTCATCATCGCTAATCATCAGGGAAATGCAAATCAAAACTACACTAAGATATCACCTTACACCCGTTAGATTGGCAAAAACATCCAAAACCAAGAGTGACAAATGTTGGAGAGGTTGTGGATAAAAAGGAACCCTCATACGCTGTTGGTGGGAATGCAAACTGGTACAGCCACTATGGAAAACAGTATGGAGATTTCTCAAAAAGTTAAAAATAGAAATACCCTATGACCCAGCCATCCCATTACTGGGTATCTATCCTAAGAACCTGAAATCAGAAATCCCAAGAGTCCGTTGCACCCCTATGTTCATCGCAGCATTATTTACAATAGCCAAGACGTGGAACCAACCTACATGCCAAGAAACTGATGATTGGATAAAGAAGATGTGGTATATATACACAATGGAATACTACTCAGCCATAAAAAAAGACAAAATTGGCCCATTCACAGCAACGTGGATGGACCTCGAGGGTATTATGTTAAGCGAAATAAGCCAGTCAGAGAAAGACGAACTCTATATGACTCCACTCACAGGTGGAAGTTAGTAGATTTATAAGGAGATCTAATCAGTGGTTACCAGGGAAAAGGGGGGGTGGGGGGAGGGCACAAAGGGGGAAGTGGTGTACCCACAACATGACTAACAAAAATGTACAACTGAAATCTCACAAGGTTGTAATCTATCATAGCATTAATAAAAAAAAAATTTATATAGAGTCTGAAAACATAAAAAAAAAAAAAAAGCATGCCAAATGATCAGACATTATAGGAAACACTATCCTAGGGTGTTGAACAACAAATCCTGGGAGGTCTCAATGACCCGTATGCTGCACTTTGGTAGTTCTTAGGAGAAAACAGAAAAGGCAAAGAGTTAGTATGTCAAATTCGTGGATCTGAAAGATTTTGATAGGGGCTTTGCACCTAGGTGTCTCTAATTAATTAATTAGTCAGATCTTTACTGAATGACTTAGGCCAAGTACTGTTTAGGACCCCATCATTGAATGGTAAATAAGACACCAGGTGGAATTCCACCACAAAATGCAGAAAGATCATTCGCTACTGCCTTGAGACAGGAGATATCATGTTTTCTGAAGAACAATTTGGATTGAAATGGCAACTTCCCAAGTAGATATCAGCCTTTTTTTCTTTGTTAAATCACATTAAATTTATAAAAATGAGCAAAATTACACTTATGATAGGCTTTAAAATGACAGAGGAAACAGTATAGCGGGAGAAAGAAGGTACAGGAAATCACCACAGGGATCCAAGATGTCCAAGCATGTCTATGTACTTCTCTCAGAAGCCAAGCATGTGTGCTATACTCAAATCACAAGCCACCAGGATAAATTCAGATGTCTCATTGTCTGGCGGGCAAAGACAATGGTATACTGAAAGGACAATTATACTCCATTGGTCAAGGAGTCAAAACCAGGTTAGGTAACCAGTTGCAGAATATCAATCTATAAATTTCCAATAAACAAAAGAGACAAGCTTCTTGGGGAGGCTTCTGTATTTTAAATAGCACCTTATAAATCATTACATACCTATATTTCACTTCTTTCTTGGACAAGAGTTAGTATCCTGATTCCATGTGACCTTGGAAATAAGCCTAGTGCTACTAAAGACTGGTTGGAATTTAATCCTATCTTCACATACCCATCGATAGGGAAATGGTTGAATAAGCATGGAAATCATATTTTGGAATCCTATCAAGCACACTGATGAGGAAAAAAAAGCAAAAAAAATATGACTAGTATGATCCCATCCAGTTAAGAAGCACAATACAAAATTTTCCATTTTCTTTGGTTACATGTATGTGTGTGAAAGGATAGAATGGCCACCCTGAACATCCCTCCCTCCAGTGTGTAGAAGCTTTGGAAAGGACAATTGGTGCCAAGAAGGTGATATTGACCCTGATATCAGTTTCCCCACATTAAACCCAGTATATATGGGGTTAAAACCAAAACACTCATTCCCTGCTTACTTTCTGGCTTCCTGGCTCCAGAATCCACTATCCTCCATGGAGAAAGACACGGTCAAGGACAAGCACCTGGATTATCTCCTCCCTGCAAAGAGATACAGGCTGGTGGGAAAGCTGCTGACCAGCAAGGTCACGGGCTTCCTCCTCTCTGCAAGTAGTCTCAAGGCCAAAGACAGGCTGGTGGAAAAGCTCCAACAAGCAAGGCCATATATCCCCCTCCCCTACCTAAAACCCCAAATAAAAACCCTTCCTTTTAGCTTTTCGGGGAGTTTGGGATTTCAGTGTTAGCTGCCCTCTCTCCTTTCTCAGCACTGTGCAAAAATAAAATTCCTACTTTCTTCCACCACACCCGGTGTCAGAGATTGGCTTGCTGTGCAATAGGTGAGGGAACTCACTTCAGGTTTGGTATCAAAGGGGCTAGATTGGACAGTCTATGAGACAGATGAACCATCTGTTTCCTGTCTCTCCCCAAGAATTTTATCTCTTAGTATTGGGCAGAGAGAAGAGAAAACTGGATATCTTGAGTTGTGGAGGTTGTATCTTGCTCTGATGTGATGCCCTAGAAATGGAAAGGCTTTCAATTGGGGTAAGCAATGTGTGTTCGGACCAGAATGAAGTCAAGCCCTATAGACCTGGGGACAATTGCAGGCACACTGGAAGAGATGGAGTGCACATTCTGATGAGCGACAGATGGGCCCGTAATGTCGAGAAACATGAAATGCCGTCTGCTTCATGGATAGAAGATAGGGACAGTGGAATCTAGTGACTGCCTTGTAGAACAGATGAAAGGTTACTCTCCTCTCCCTTTCTTTCAATCTCCTATGTTTTACCAGTTTACGAGCTATTAAGGCACACTGTGATTCTCTATTTTGTTCCCTTGGTAAAACCATACAGACTCAAACTGTGGCAAGTTTAAAACATGGTTCCGAAATTCTTTGATATTCCTCTCAAATATCAGGTCCCCTGTCTTGAATCTTAAACTGTGATGCTAAGTTTGATTTATAGTCAAAACTACTTTCTATCTCCGTAAATTTTGGGTAAGTTATCTGGCCTCTCATAATATTAGTTTCTTAGTAGTAAAATGGGATGAATAATAATTACAATTTTTAGCAGATTAAAAAAAAATTAGAATCAAATAAGGTAATATCTCAGATATTTGTTCCTACATGACAAACCAAGACAAAATTTAATGGCTTAACATGAACCATTTTACTTTTATCTCATGATTTTCTGGGCTAAGTGTTTGGAAAGGGCTCGGCAATTCTGCTCTAATTCACATAGTGCTGTTCAGCTAGCAGTTTGGGTGGTTGAAAAGCCTAAGATGGTGACACTCATATGTCTAGCGCCTTAGCAAGGAGAACTGGAAAGTTGGCCTTACCTAAGATTGGGACCAGAGTACCTACATATGGCATTTACAGCATGCCAGTCTCAGAGTAGTCAGAAATCTTATATGGTGGCTTAGTGCTGCCAGAGTAAATATTCAAAGAGGCCAAGGATTTTATAACTTTGTCTCATAGGTGAGGCAAGATCACTTTTGCTGAACACCCTTGGTCCACTCACAAGTCATTCTAGTTTAAAGGAGAGAAGAAATAAACATCACCTTTCTTTGGGAGAGAATTTATAGCCATCTTTAATTTGTTACAGATAATGAATGTAAGCTTAGCATTGTATCTAGCACATGGCACATAATTAAGAAATCTTGGCTCCATTAGTGTTATAATGGGTTTAATCACCACGTGTGCAGTAATAAAAATGTATGAACAGAAGCCATGAGAATAAAGCCACATTCTATCATTAGAACTAAATTAAGATTTAACAAGTAATACTTTTAGAACATTATAATTATATTCATCATCATTATGATCATTATCTTAATACTATAATACTCTTATTTCATGGGATACCCAGACATGATTCAAGTCCAAGCTTGGTATTCATTGGTGTAGACGCAGGAAAGTTGATCAAAGACAGAAACTTAGAGATAGCAGAGAGGATATGAATTTTCAAAGAAATTACATAAGGAAAGCTTGATTTTCTTAATATATAAAAATAAAGTTGTACATGCCCAAGGAATAGTGGGCAAGAAGCAAAGGCATCGAAAGATGAGCTAGGGTTACCTAGCGACCTATTGGATACATTTAAGTCCCAAATTCATCATGGATAAGAAGATATTCTGCTAAGGAATGTTCCCAGCACTCTCTGGCAGAATTCTAATATGTTTCTCCGAGATTCCAAGCCCTGAGCAAAGAACACTTTCTCCCAGTTATTCAATCAAACTCTAATCTATGTGCTTCCATGAAGGGATTTTGCAGATGAAATTAAGGTCCCACCTCAATCGACCTTGAAATAGGTGATTATCTGGATGATTTTGATCTAACCATATGAGCCCTAAAAAAACAGAATTTTCTCCGGGTGGTCAAAGAGAGGAAATAAGAGATTTGAAGCAGGAAAAGGATTTGACATGCCTTTTTTTGCTTGAAGAAGGAAGTGGTAATGTGTTAAGGAATGCAGGGAGCCCCTTGAGTTGACAGTTCCCTTGGCTGACAGCTACTAAGAAATAGGAACTGTGGCATACAGAAAAATCTAGCCCAAAGATCACTATTCTGGAATCCCTGGGACCTGTGAATATATACCTTACATAGCAAAAAGGACTTTGCAGATATGACTAAATGAAGGATCTTGAGATGGGGAGATTATCTTGACTCCAAATGAGCCCAATCCAAATGTAATCATGAGGATATTTGTAGGAGAACATTAAGAGAATCAGAGTGAGAAAAAGAGATGTGGAAATTGAAGCATATGAGAAAGGGGGGGGGAGAGAGAGAGGGAGAGAGAGCGAGAGAGAGAGACTGACTACACTACTAGCTTTGACAATATAAGAAGGGGGCCAGGGACCAAGGGATATTGTGGTCTCTAGAAACTGAGAAAGACAAGGAAATGTGTTTTCTCCTAGAGCCTCCAGAAGGACTTCAGCTTTGGTGACCCATCTTAGACTTCTGATCTCTAAAACTGTAAGATGATAAATATGTGCTGTTTCAAGCTACTTAGTTTGTGGTAATTTTTCTAGCAGTCATAAGAATCTAATATATGGGCCTCAGTCCTACAGCCCAAAAGGACTGAATTCTGATAACAACTCAAATGGATTTAGAAGCAATTTTTGCCTAGAGCCTCCAGAAGAGAATTTGGTCTGGCTGGCACCTTGATTTTGGCCTTATGATACCCTGATTAGAGAACCCACTTAAGCCAAGCCATACTTCTGACTTACAGAACTGTAATGCTAAAAAACGTTCATTGTTTAAAGCTACTAATCTTGTTGTAGTTTGTTAGATAGCAATAGAAAGCTAAGCCTGGTACATCAAGCTGTAGACCAATGGGTCCAGCATGGACACAATCATGGTCCACTTCACTGAAGCTGTCGAGCTTCTCTGGGAAGAATGAATCACAGCTGAACTGAGGTAGAACTCCAGGCCTGTCCCATAGAACAAGAAGCCCAGTAGACTTGGCCTTCATAATTCCATTGTCACAAAAATGAAATGCATGAGAAAGGTCTCTATTTCAAGAAAAAGAAGACAGACATTAGTGACCTTGATACTGAAAAGTCAAGCGTTTTAAATAGTGCAGACAACATGATGACTCAACATTTGTATATTTGGGGAAATGATCACCACAATAAATCTAGTTAACATGCATCACCAAATATAGTTACAAATTGTTTTTCTTGTGATTTGAACTTTTAAAACCTACTCTTTTTGCAACTTTTAAATATACCATACAGTATTATTAACTATAATCCTGTATGCTACATCTGTACTACTTATTTATTTTATAATAGGAAATTTGTTCCTTTTCACCACCTTCAGCCATTCCTCAATCCCCTCTGGCAACTACCTATCTGTTCTCTGTATCTATGAATTTGCATTTTTGTTTGTTTTTAAGGCTGTCTTTATCAGTATGTTAAAGAACAATACACCTTGGGTCAATAATGCTTATCCCAGGAATTTAAGCATGCTTCAACTTTAGAAAATTTATTTATATTCACTTATTGCATAAACATATTGATACAAAAGCAGAAAAGTTCAATAGGAATCAAAATGTATTTGATAATTTTTAACAACTATTGCTACAAAGGATGGTGTATATGTACGTGTGTATGTGTGGGGAGATGTAGGCTCTCAAAGTAGAAAAATAACTATGTATCTCTCAAATGATAAGTAGTGTGGATTTTTTAGTATTAGATAATGTTCAGTTGAACATGCAAGCATTAATAAATGACATGTAATGAACACGCAAGATACTGGTGTGGAGGATCAGATTTTGCCACCCTAAAATGTGTCTCTTTGGCTTGATGATTTTTAAGAACAAAAGACTTAATAAGAAAATTTGACCTCCCCATTAACTGCTAGAAGAATTAAGATAGAAGGCCTGTTCCAGGAAGGAGCTATCATCACAGATAACTATAATGGTAGACAGGGAGGAACCTAGCAAGGCCCATTTGACCAAAGTCCTCCCCATGTCCCACTGTGTTTACAAATTATGGCAAATATTTGTTCACCAAACATTTGCTTTTCCATCTTTAGGTGGATTGCCTGCTTCCTCTTTGAAGTCTCAAACCACTACCTCCCAACATTCCCCATTGTCTTTAGCTGAAGATGGTATTTAAGGTGGTGGCTTCAGCCATTTTGATGAATTACTCAGTTTTCCTGGGTTTCTCCCATGTATACCTGTTATTAAATTTTCTGGATTTTCTCCTGTTATTCTATGTCATGTCAATTTAATTCTTAGAGCAGCCAGGAGAACCCAGAGGTTAGAGAAGTATTTCTTCGTCACTTACACTGCTATGAATAAAAAGTATTTAATTTTATTTTGATATTACAAGCAAATGCACAAGAAGAGAAAAGAAAGGGAACATAAGCATTGTAAAGTCAAAGACAGATGTATGTTATTTGAAGATAAGATTTGGTAGGTGCAGAGCCCTCAGATCTCTGAAGATGCAGTCTTCTGTGAGTCCTTCATCATCCATTTCAAGGAAGCCCTAGGGTAGTTGTTTTCAAGTTTTAGCCATGCATAAGTTCCACCTGGATAGCTTATTAAACACAAATGACTGAGCCTGACCTTGGAGCTTCTGATTAGTAGATTTGGGATGAATGACAAGAATTTGCATGTCTAACAAGCTCCCAGGGAATGCTGATGCTGCTGGTCTGGAGACAGTTTGAGAATCACTTGTTTGTGTCACCCAGTACTCTGATCTAATAAAAGTTTCTCCTCCACTGTTTACGTTGCTAGGATAAACTGGCTCTTTCAGACGGCATCATGGAAACCCCTGGTGGCCCTGTCTCTTTCTACTACAGTGAATTTTCCCCAGAAACTACGGGGAGATGCTCCAGACAGGGAAATCATGACCCATATCTCTGGGAGGCCCAACGTGGTTTACCCTGGGGACACTTCCAGCTTATTTAAAGTTTCTAGGAACATAGGGGCTGAATACTCAGATAGCCTCATTAAATGAATTGTTCTATTTTCATTCTACTCTTTAGAGAATCAAGCTCCCTTGGGGTAGAAGGAGAATAATAGAAGCCAAACTTTCTGCCACTTCTGTTTCCCTGAAGATGGTTGTGGAGAGAGGCAAGTTTCTTTCTTCCAATTATTCCTTCCTTCTTTGGTACATTCAACCATTTGTAGTCAACAAGGTAATACTCCTGATGAATAAAAATTGTCCTTATCTTCCTTTAAGAAATCTCCAAAATCTCCCTAAGATACCACTGAAATTCTCACCTCTCCTTTACAGGATTTAATTACAAAGTTAGAAATTTCTCTGTGAGGTATCTGTTAAGGTTGCAAGGAGCCCAAAAGACTTGACCCTCTCAATCCCATTGTCACAAAAATGAAATGCATGAGAGTCCCTATTTCCTGAAGGAGAATACAGTCATTAGTGGTGTTGCTACTGAAAATCAAGCATTTTGAAGAGTGGAAATATTCCTTAAAATTTGTTGGGGATGTCAGTTCACTGAAGACCTCAGGGAGAGCAATTGTGATGGAAGTAGAAAGATCCAAGATGAGTTGGTTGAAGAGAGAGTGGAAAGGGAAGTTGCAAGTACAGACCAAATTCTCCAAAGGTTTTGTGCAATAACCAAAGGGGAGCACGGCTCTTTGAGAGAGCTTCATCTTCACTGAAAGAAATGGGAATGTAGAACATCCCATGACTTTGGAAATTATAACATTGCATGCAGATACTGGAATATGCAGGACAAAGAAAGGATAAGAGAGAGTGTAAGTTCTCCCAAAAGTTAGGAAGGGATGGGTTTCAATATTCAGTTGGAGGTTTTTAAGAGGATATCATTAAGAAAATAATTATACAAATAATTGTTTAATCATAGCAGTGGTTAACGTTGTGATGAATTGTATACTGTTCACGGACAGCATGTATCCAATGGGGCCTGTAATTTAGAACTGAAGGATCATGGATAGGATTCAGATCAGCATCAGCTTATCTTTCTAAATCCTGACTCTCTAAGCAGAACCTTCTCCCTTTCTCTGTACAATTACTTGATGTATGGCTGCCACCCAAAGAGACTGATGATCACCAGATCAATATATTTGACCTCCAAGATAATAGCATCAGTGGGGGATTCTGTTCACCCTCACCACAGTCTTTCCAAGATTCAACTAATGTTTTAGCCTCCCTAAAGTATTGCTTTTCCTGTTATTCCCATACTGTGAACACTACCACCATCAATTCGGGCACCCAGGGAATTGTTCTACTCCAGTGGTTCTCAGTTATGGTGATTCTGCCCCCTACAGGACAACTGGCAATGTCTGGAGACACTTCTGGTTATTATCACTCAGTGCTGGCATCTGGTGAATAGAACACAGGGTTCTGTTAAAATTCTTACCATACACGAGAAAGCCCCTTGCAAGAAATAATTATATAGACCAAAATGTCAATATCGTGGTGGGTTCAAAACGCTGGGAAAGACTGTTGAGAGCTAATGTTGAAACTTTTATCTAGAATATCCCAACCATTCTCCATTATTTTATAAGGATATTGACAATATTATCTGAAATATATATCACAATCTTTCTCCATTGTTTTGTCCTGCCTGATCTTACTTATTGTGGTTAAATTTATATAATTTACAACGTACTGTTTTAATAATTTTTAAGTGTAGACTTGGCATTGAGTACATTCACATTGTTGAGTAACCATCACTGCTATCCATCTCCAGAACTTTTTCATTTTCCCAGACTGAAACTGTCCCCATCAAACATTAATTCCCCATTCACATTCTCCGGCCCCTGGAACTCACTGTTCTTCTTTCTGTCTGTATGAGTTGGATCCTCTAGTCATCTCTTGTCAGTAGAATCGTATAATATTTATCCATTTGGAATATCTCATTTTGACATTTTAAAACCTGAACTTCTGATGTCCTCTTTCTTTCCAGGTTTGCTCCACCAATAGCCCTCCCTGTCTCAATGGATGCAACTCCATTTTCTCAGTTGTTCAAGTTCTAAACCCTGGAGTCATTCTTGTTTCCTCTCTTTCTCTCACAACCATGTCCTGCCTGACAATAAATCCTCTTGGCTATGCCTTCCAAATATACCAAACTGACCACTTCTTGATCCTTACACTACTATCTCCCCTGGGTCCTAGCTACCTATATCTCACCCGGCTTGCAGCAGTCAGCTCCAAGCAGGCTTCCTCACACCCTACAATCATTTTCAACCCAGCAGCCAGAAAGACCTTTTAAAATCCTAACCATGTCATGTGTCCCCTCAAAACCCTGCAATGACTCCCCATATCATTCAGTGTAAATGAAAGCAAAAGTCCTTCAATGGCAGAGAAAGCCCCACAGGATCAGCCCTTGAGACATGTACTTTTCTGCTATGCTCCCCCTCACTCTCTCTGCCACAGCCTTATGCCCCCCAAGACATTCCCACCTCAGGGTCTTTGTATTAACTTTACCTTCTGCCTGGGGTGCTCTTTCCCCAGGTGTGCGCTCACCTCAGTCATTCACTATCTTCACAATTGTAACTTTCCCAATGAGGTTTATTAAGACCATCCTTTATAAGATGACCACCTCCCCTCTCCACACTCCTGATCCTCTTTATCCTTCAGAGTTGAGCCTAAATTGACTGACACATAGTTAATACTAAGTGAAAATAGGTCTGATAAACTGAATAAAGTAATGTGGGTTTGAAGGGGCTGCTAGTGACATGACTCCTGATTACAGTTGATTGGTCCAAGGTAGGAAGAGCACAGGATTGTGTCAATTAGAATCCTTCCTGAGATTATTTTTCACACATGAGGAGCTAAAATAAATCCACTTCCTCTTTAGTAGTGAAGCAGTGAGGTGTGAGATGTGAGAGCTGCTGATTTTTTAGTCTTTTGCCATGTAGGGATAGCTAGTCTGAGAATATAAATTCAATAATCTGAATTGAAATCTTCATTGTGTTTGAGCCCTGTGCCCAGTGTCCATCTGAGACTCTGCTGAGATGTGTTCAGATGAATCAGGAAATTCTCTTCTATCCCTTGCCACCAAAGCAGACCTGTCTGGTGCAGACTTATCTTTACGTGAGCCAGGACCGTGTGATAACCATGCCCAATGAAAATCAATAAGGAGTGCCATGACAGACCCTTCACCTTTTCAGCTCAAGGCCTTATCAATCAAATTGTTATCAAATTCTAACTCACACACATCTCCTCTGGTAGTTTGAATAATAGTCTCCCAAAGACACCCAAGTAATAATCCTGGTGGGAATGTAAAATGGCACAGCCACTTGGGAAAATAGTTTGGCAGTTTCTTAAAAATTTAAGCATACATTCATCAGACAGCCCAGTAATTGCACTCCAAGTTATCTGCTCAAGAGGAATGAAAATGCATGTTAACACAGAGACAAGTGCACAAATGTTCATAGCAGCATTGTTCATAATAACCCCAAACTGGAAATATCCATATGTCTGTCATTTGGATAAGCAAAATGTGATATATACATAGAATAGAATACTAATCTGCAATTAAAAGGAACAAAATATTGATACATCCACATGGATGAGCCTCAGAAACATATGCTAAGTAGAAGAAGCCAGATACAAAAGACCACATATTATATGTTTCCATTTATATAAAATTTCTAGAAAAGGCAAATTTTTAAAGACTGAAAGTGATGAGTGGTTTCCTAGGGCTGAGTCAGGAGTGGGAATTAACTGCAAATGGACACAAGGATAATTTTTGAAGTGATAGACATATTCTGAAACTGGATTGTGGTAATAATTGCATAAATGTATAAATGTACTAAAATCATTGAGTTTACACTATCATGGGTGAATTACATGCATGTAAATTATGTCTCAGTAAAAACAATAAAAGCTAAGTGTTTAAAAGTTTTTCCTGGAATTACTCAAAGTCAATTGTAAACTTTTACCTTTGTTTTCCACGGGCTCTATGACACACCGGTATTATTATGCTCACCTCCTTGTATTGCAATCATTTATATCTCCCTGGCCCCTTCTTCAATTTCTACAAAGTAGACAGTAAATGTATATTGTATTAAACTTCAAAGTGAACTGAAGCCACATCAAATAAGTCTTTTGTCTCGAACAATCTACAATTTTTGAGAAATTTTGCAGTCCTTACTATGTCTCTAATAATTACTTTCTTTTTCTTTTCCCTCAAAGCCCCTAAATCCATTCATGATATTGTCTTGATATATCACAATCTTTATCACCTGTGTTTTGGTTCCCAGAGAAGCAGACACTGAGCCAAGGATTCAAGTACAATCATTTTATTGGAAGGAGCAATGAAATGGATGGGAGAGAGAAGTGGACAAAGGGAAGAAAATAAATCTAGTAAGGCTTGAATTAGGTCTGCTACTCCAGGAAATGAGCAGAGTTTTCATACTGTGGGGATATTCTGGGAAATGGTACAAAATCAAAACCTCAGAATTATCCCAGCTAAAATGCGAAGGAGATGGCATACCCCAAATCTCTCCCTCTAGGGCTGTCTCTGGTGGGCCATAATTTCCTCTCACTTCTGCCACCATGTATTGGGCAAAGCAGGTTCTGGCTGGTGCTGGCCATTGGTAGTCCTATAATGGAGATGATGGGAGGATTCTAGGAAATGTGGGAGGAATGTTAACAGCTTCTACTACTTCATCCTTCCCTGAAAACTCCATTCTACGAACATTCTTCTAAAAAATTAGCTAAGTCCTCAAAACTTTCCACACATGTGTAACTAGAATTCCTGATGGCACCTCTGGAGAGTCTCAGAAAAAAAAATAAGCCAAGTGAGAAAACAGTACCACTTCTATTGAATTCATTATTATGTGTTTTAAGATATTAGAGGGTGTATATCAAAATTGCAATGATGGGAAATAAAGGTCAAATAAAAGAAGGAAAGGAAGAAAAGAATGAAGGAAGGGTCACAAAGAATGAAGTGATGTCTCAGAGTTATTCTAGGTGGTTTATTACTATGAATAATCTAAAAAAATGAGCTGTTAAATCTATATTCCAAATCGAAAATTGAAAATCACATCACTGTTATGAAAAGTAGGATAGCAAAGCCAGTGTCAGCTAGCCAAGTTAGAGTCCAACTCAATCCCAGTCTCTTCTTTTGAACAGTGGACTGAATGAGAGAAAATATCACAAAGAAATGTTTTCAAGATGAAATAAAGTCATACATATAAAGAAATAAGCACAGTCCTGATATGGTAAGCACTTGTTTACAACAAGTTATACTGGTATACTTGTATACCAATTACTGCTGTAATTATACTGCACTATAATTTTGAGTCCATTTGTTCTGGGAAAACAAGACCAAAACCAAATAAAAGTGAAGAACATCAATGTATGTATTTCTGGGGAAATCACATCAGCACTCGATACGTGCTTTAAATCTAAAGTTAGGACATACAACTTTCATGTCTTTCCCATCTGTTTATGCATGTTATACGTAAGGATGCATGTAACTGGTCTTCAACTTTGGCTTCATGTTGGAGTCATGTGGGGGAATCTTTAAAAATATTGATGACTGCTTATCACCAAAGATTATACTTCAGCTGGACTGACGTGTAGCCTTAGCACGAGGATTAAAAAATTATCCAGTTGGTTCTCATGAATAACCAAGGTTGTGAACTACTGATTGAATCACATTTTGTTCAAAGATGACTAGTATATATGTGTCTTTTCCTGCTAATGAGCAGATGGTGAAGTTCATAAAGTACTCCTAGATCACAAGACGGATGATACGAAAAAGTTTACCCTTGCAACAGGCTCTATGATTTTTCTCAAAATTACTGATGTTTACATATTTTCTCCTTCCATACCATACAAGTAATTATCTGTGCTGGTTAATAAGATATTGCCACCTTGCTCCAAACTCACCATTCTATACTTTACTTTAACAAAGCTTGACTCTTTCCTCTCACTATTAACAGTATCTTTAGGACTTCTCTTGAAGCTGTTCTTCTCTGTCTCTTGTCCTGAAAAATCTGTCTTTGGACTATGATCTCTGTCCACTATATGGGTATGCATCTTTCCTTTCAGTATGCCACACAAAGTTTCTGAGGCAGTGATCTTTGGATCTCTAGAAACCCGCCTACTAACTGGTTTAGTTTACTTGGTCCTTCATCAATAAGCACAATCAACTACTAACTTCACTCATCAGGAACTTTGATACTGGATAAGGGAATGCCCTTTACAGAAGATGAAAACCTACCAACAAGTGAGAAGAGATATTTATCAATAAAAACAGCTAGATTAGGGTTTTGATTCCTTGGTTTTCATGAACTGAAATGAGACAGCTTGGGTCTGATCTACTCTGGAACAATGAGTAGGCTGTGTCTCCATTTCTGAAAACGTAAGTAATGGGCAAAAGCACTTGGAAATTGCCAAGGTATTTATGATGGTTAATTTTATGTGTCCACTTGACTGGGTCATGGTACCAAGCAATTGGGTCAAACATCATTCTGGATGTTTCTTTGGAAGTGTTTTATGGCTGAGATCAACATTAAGATCAATGGACTTTGAATAAAGCAGATGACTCTCTCTAATGTGGGTGGGCCTTATCCAATCAGTTGTAGGCCTTAATAGAACAAAGACTGACCTCCTAGAGGAAGAAGAAATCCATCGATCAGACTGCCTTTGGATTTGAACTGCAACTCTTCCCTGAATCTTCAGCCTCCTGGCCTACCCTACAAAATTTGGGCTTCCCAAGCCTCCACAATCACATGAGCCAATTTCTCAAAGTAAATCTCTGTATATTAGTATATACATATCCTGTGGGCTTTGTTTCACTGGAAAACCCTGACTAATAATGTTGCCTTTTGATATCTCATTTATTTTTCCCCAGAAGTAGTGTTTCTTTTTCCTCTTTAAACTTCAACATTTAGAATGAGTGTTACTAATTTATTAACAATATTTGTGGGTGAAACTTAGATGGAAATACATGAAAAAGGTCCACAGTAATGATCTAGGATTGGTGATACTATTCTCGATATGAGAGAGGCATTATAGATAATAAAGAGGTTATGGGATGTGAAGACTCAGCTCCACCAAGATCTCAGCAAAACTTTGAGGCCTGTGGCAACTCAGTGCACTTCAGATTACTCATCAGTGAAATGAAAATCTGTGGGATGGGAGAAAACATTTGCAAACCATACGTGTGACCGTTGGTTAATTTCCAAACTATATAAAGAACTCCTATAAATTGATAGTAAAAAAACCCCCAATAACCTGATTAAAAAATAGACTAAGGACTTAAATAGACATTTCTCCAATGAAAACATACAAGTGGCTAAATGGTACAAGAAAATGTTCTCAACATCGCTATTCATCAGGGAAAGGCAAATCAAATCTACACTGGGATACCATTTCACACCTATCAGGGTGGTTATTATATACCCCCCCCCCCCCCCAAAAAACAAGTGTCTAAGCATGTGGACAAATTAGAACCCTTGAACAACGTTGGTGTAAATAAAAAATGTTGTAGCCACCATGGAAAACAGTATGGCGATTCCTTAGAAAATTAAAAATACAACTACCATATGATCCAGCAATCCCACGTCTTGGTATTTACCCCAAAGAATTGGAATCAATATCTCAAAGAGACAGCAGCAGTCCTTTGTTCATTGCAGCACTATTCACAATAGCCAAGATCTAGGAACAACATAAATGTCCATTGAGAGATGAATGGATAAAGAAGATGTGAGAAAAATGAATAGATATAAAAAGATTATATGTGTAATGGAATACTATTTGCCCTGAAAAAAGAAGGAAATCCTGCCATTTGCAATAACATGGATGAAACTTAAGGATATTACGCTAAGAAAAATAAGCCAATCACTGAAAGACAAATACTGCATGATTTCACTTATATGATGTTCCTAAAATAGCCAAATTCAAAGAATCATTGAGTGATATGGTGGCTTGCAGGAGCTGCCAGGAGCTGCCAGGAGGGTGAAATGGAGAGTTACTACCAAAAGAGCATAAAATTTCAGTCAAGCAAGATGAATAAGCTCCAGAGATCTGCTGTACAACATTGAGCCTACAGTAAACAGTAACGTATGAATGCTTCAAAATTGTTAAGAGAGTAGATCTCATATTAAGTGTTCTTTCCATAACAATAAAAAACCCTTGTCCTTAGAGACAAGAGGTTAACTGAGAAAATGGAAATACTATCAGATACTTGATATAGAAAACCTAATCTTCCCTAAATTACTTAGTCATTTGAATGCATTTGATAATAAATTCACATGTTGATGTATGTTAATTTAAAAAGTAAGTGAATTTTTTACTAAGATGTTTGTAACTTGAAAGTCAGAAGGAGGAGTGCAGGTGAGATTTCTCCTGAGAAGTGGAAATCTTCAGATCCTGCAAATGATGATTTCTTTTCCTATGATCCTGTTCCACTAATCTTAAAAAATCCCCAGAGATTGGGATAACATGGACCAATGTGGCTAATTATGGGCTCTGTGCATTTTGCTCTCAAGCCCACAAACTGTAAATAATCAGCCTGGGCCCTGCAACCTTTCAGTTTGCTTGTCCCAGTACAGATGGATCTGTATGTGTGTCTTCTCTTGCTAGAGTTATTGTATGCATCCAGGGGTCCATGTCTGACTTTGTCTTCCTGCCAGTCCTGAGAACCAAGCCTGAGGCTTCATCATTCACTAGGCATGGGAAGGACAATGGATCCTCATTCTTTTGTCATGCCCTACATGCATAGAGGCAGCACAGTCCAGTGAGTGTTGTTGTAAATACTGGGTACAGAAGAGACTGGGGGAGCACTGTTTCTTTATCATCAGGATAGGTAGGACAGTTATAGTAGCCAGATGGGAGGGCACCAATATGCAGTTTCAGCTCAGAGGCCTATGAAGTTAATATTATTGGTTCTGGTTGGGATCTGAGAATTCTCATTCACACTTTGCTTTCCTTCCCAACTGTTTCTACCTCCAATAGGCATCTTTCTCACTGGGGTAGGAAGTGAGTCCTGCTAAACTGTCCCCTAAGCTCCCCAAAATGATCATGCCGGTGATGATGAAGATGAGAGTCGAATGATGCCAGATGACCATGTACGTGATATCATGAACCTATATTAATGATTCCCAAATGCTAGGCTCAGAATTAAGTGCTCTATGTAGCTTATTTCTTTTCATCTGTATAGTCACCCCTATGATATATGCCACACGTTATTGTTCTTTCACAAATGAGGAAAGGATTATAGACTTTTAATACAACTTGAACTGTAATAGAATGGGATGAAGCCAGGTTTGAATCAAATGGTTTGACTCCAGACACAGGACACTTGGCCAGCCTTCTCCCCCTACCAACCCAACCAGCCATGTCCCTTCTCTTGTCATTTCACACAGACACCCTCTGTTCCCTGTGCTGTTCTCCTTGGAGGTTACTGGTAGACTACCATGGAGAGCAGTGGGTGGCATGTGCTGCATCAACTATAGGAAGGTTGGCTGAGATCACAGGCAGGGATCACAGAAAGAGATGACATAACAATTTAGGGCAAATCTCTCTCTTGCCTCCGCTCCTGGATTTTGCGTCAGCTGTCCACTTCATCCTCCATTCCTGTAACCTACCACTTCTCCATTTCAAAAGAAGATGTAACATCAGGGTCTCAGGTCCATGCATCCTCAGGAAACCGGAAACTATGAAAAGATATGTAATATATGTATCATTGATTAAGAACTCTGGTTCACTGCTTTAAATTTTCACACAGTGAAGATATTAACTGCTTGTGCCTCAGAGATGCATAAAGTAATTTTAAGTCCTTCTCACTCTACTTATTATTGATGTGGAGCAAGTTCTTAATACATCTGAGCCTAAACATCAGCATTCACGTTGATTCCACTACTTTGAGTAAGGACTAAAAAGATAATGAATACTATCTATATGATTAAATATGTGATGGATGCATATAACAGCAAAATATTTAAATATTATTATTATATTTATTATTAATATTGATTGCACTAAGCTCCACAACATTGACCAAATATCCTGTGATCTGATGGTTTGGATTTCAATGGATACCCAACAAAACATTTTAGATTTGTCCTTATACAAATAGATACTGATCACTTGGAAGGAAAATGACTGAGTCACGTTCATTTCTGATTTCCCAGAGCTTACATCGTCTTTGGCACAGAGCAGGAAACAACAGCAACAAAAACCCCAAATTTGTTAAATATTGAATAGACCCTTTTTTGTTTCAGGAAACAGAGCATAGTCAATATGAGTTACACAACTGGTGCTTTCTTTCCTGTGCCTTTATCCATTTCAGGGGCATCCCATAGGTCAGGAGATAGGATAATAACACTTGTATTGTGCATATGTCATAGGTGTTCAATAGGGTCTATAATTTTCAATTTAATAACATATACAGCGTTCAATTATTTGAAAATGTTCATAGTTATTTTCATAAATATGAAAAAGAAAAGGCAGAATGAGCACAGGAAGGTATATTTTATTGAGTGGGCTGAGACACACTTTAGAATTTCCAAGGTCCTGAGAAAAGAGTCTTCAGATTCTCTGCCATATAATCAAATAAAAGATTATTAAAACTTTCTTAGTGTTGCATTTCATCAATGAAATCACTGTTTCAGTAAGGATTCAAATTCCAGTTACAAAAGAATGGCCAAATATTTATGAATTTCCACCTCTCTTGGATGCACACATCTCTGGAGATGGTTCTTATTCTCTTCATTTTCAGATCAGAACACCAGCACAGAGAGGGTAAGGGATTTACAAACACTTCTGTGAATTAGGGTAATGAACCAGTGGATTTGGGGCCTCTTGTGGGAGTAATATAGTGGATTATAGGATTTTCTGTTAATAAGAATGCACCTTCCAGCCCAGTTTGAAAATCTGAAATATGGAAATATTATTCTCTATATAAGATGTGAATTTTCATATGGAACTATCATAGAATGACTATTATAAAATACTTGAGAATATTTCTGATTCTATACCGTAATAAGAGTGTGTAGTTGATAGCAACTGATTTTCCTATTGAGAAAACAAATGTAGGCAATATAGAAAAATTCAGCTGGCATTGACTTTTACAAAACAAGCAACTGTCCTCCATGAATATTTCATATAGAAATTCTCAATTTTATGACGTGGAGACAGGTAAAAGAATTTTCATAAGATTGTTGAAATAAGGAATGGGTAAATAAAATGAAATTCACTCCTCAGGTAATACTATGTGTCCATTAAAGTATTATGTCTAGTATTAAGCACAACGCCATAGTAAACAAGAATATTTTAGATGCAGTATGTGTAGTAACATGCTATTTAGGTAAATTTTCAAGAAAACCTTTACAAATACATGAATAAATACTAAAATTATGAAACACTGACAAAAAAATATACACACCAAATTAATGACGTGTTTGCATTGGGGGATGGGTATGCAAGGCAATGGAATGATGCAGGAATTTAAAGAAAACAAGTTTTATTGGTAGTATTTCAAATCTCTATAAAATATGAGTTCTGAAGTAAGTAATGTTAAATGCATATATTCTAAATATAGGTATTGGGCATTAATTACAGTAATAACAAGTAATATTAACTGAACATTTTCTAAGTGCCTGGCAATATTCTAAGATATTGTTCTTGACCCGGCTGTATGTTAGGACCACTAAGAACCATTTGTGTAGAGTTTATTATTTAATTTGGCTATAGGCTGTGGACGAGGCATCAGTATGTTTTACAATATTCACAGTTAAATACAATAACTAATAAGGTTTGAGAACCATGGGTCTGAGCATTTTATGTTTTATTTAATTTAATTTCTTAAAACAACTTTATAAGGTAAGTTTAATTATTATCTCCATTTTACTGATGTGGAAACTCCCCAGGTGTTTGATATATCCATCTCTGTTCTTTTTTCTTTTGCATTTTTCCCCCAATTAACTCATCGTGTGACCTGTCTAGGAAAATGAAGACCAGAGTTGCCTTCAGGTAATTGACTTAAAGAAAATTATATTTAAGGAGAATTAATTTAAAGGACAGTTGATTTAAGGAGAATCCTCCCTGTTTCAGTAAAGATTGAATGAAGTAGGCATAAGAAAGCTGGATTTGAGGCATTGTTTGGGGACATCCCATCGTCTTAAATTCCTCAATTGTGAATAAAAGAGTTTGATTTGATGAGGACACAGCACTTCCAAATGTTTAGGGTTAGAAATACATGTAAGTGAGGTCTCATCAAGATGGCACTGTAGGCAGACTCCGAACTCATCTCCTCCCACAAACACAACCAGGTTACAACTATTCTTGGAAAAATTACCCTGGAGAGAAAACTGAAAACTGGATAAAAAGAACCTCCACAGAAGGGACAGTCCAGACTGAGGTGGAAGAGGCAGAAATTCCTTCTGGAGAGAAAAAAGCCACGTTCATGAGTGGCAGAGCTTCACAGCAAGACAGGTGGGAGGTACACTAAGGTACACAGCCCTCCCTGGAGAAGTGGGGACCTTAGTAGGGGCATGTTACCACTATAAGCATCTTTCACATCCTTCAGACTCAGCACAACTGAGACAAGTGTCCTACTATCTGGCTTTGCTGGCTATTAACTTCAATGGGGGATAACCCTAGAAAAGTTGTTGGAAGAAAGCCAAAAAAAATCCGACTCTTAAAGGGCCCACAATCAAATTCACTCATCTCAGAGAGCAACCTAAAATCACTGAAAGGGAATCTGCACAGTCCTTTGCTGAAAAAAGACTCACCTGGTAGGCTCTGAGTGCATCTTGGTGAGAGGTGAGACCTCTCCAGAGACTGAGACTTTGGTGGTGGCCATTGTTTTGACCTAGTAAAGGTGTGCTGACACAGACCCTGGAGATGCCATTGAAGTTCTTCCCCTGTCCTGATAGCCCAGGGGTCTGCCACATGCACTACAGCACAGATTTAATCCAGTACAACCAGGGAAGGCAGCCCACCCTAGGGACTGACCCCACCTGAAAGCAAGCCCTCAGGCTACTTGTTGGCTTGCATAGACTTGATAAGTTGATCCTCTACAGGCAGGCGAATGTGTCCACCTCTGTGGGGCAGGTCTTGTGTGAGGACCAGGTGAACTGTGGTGGGCATTGGTGGAGAGGTGGGGGTCTCTGCAGTGGGGTGACTGGATAAGTTCCAGGGGCTCAGGAAGTGTGCATGGACCAGGGCTGTGTTGATGATGTGTGTGGAACTTTTGGGGGTGGGGCTTATCAGCACAGATGACCTGTGCTTCACAAGCAGCCACAAAGAGAATTGGCTCCACCTTCCAAAACCTGAAGAAATTGGATGCTCCCATGCCTAGGGCCAGCCTCACTCAGCTGCAATCTTAAGAGAGCTGATAACAGCCTTGAAGGCCTGAGGCCTACAACAACTGTAAGCCCCTGAGACTGGCAACCAGCTACACTGAGTATCTACCAAATTACCAAATTAACAGGAAAACTGCAACAGGACTGTGCTATTAGACCTTATAGCCAATGGTGCTAGGGCTCTCCAAACCTGATTTATGAACATCCAGCCAGGGAGTGAAAGACTAGACTCCCTGGGTATCTGCAGTAACAGCAATCCTGCTGTAGCAGAAGGACACAAGTAGCCCACACAGGGGTCACTCCTGGATCATTTTGGACTGGAAATGAGAGGGAAGCACACTGCTGGGCCTCAAAAGGCATCTCTTATATAAGTCCACTTCTCCAAGATCAGGAGACATAGCTGGCTCACCTAATACATAGACATAAACACAGAGAAAGAGTCATAATGAAGAGGCAAAGGAACAAATTCCAAGCAAGGCAACAGGACAAAATCCCAGAAAAAGAACTAAATGAAACAGAAATAAGTGACCTACCTGACAAAGAGTTCAAACAAAAACTCATAAGAATGCTTACTGATATTGGGAGAAGACTGGTTGAACACAGTGAGAATGTCAACAAAGAGTTAGAAGATATACAAAAGAATCAATCAGAAATGAAGAATATAATACTGGAAATGAAAAATTCACTAGAGGGACTCAATAGCAGAGTGGATGATTCAAAACAACAGATCAGCAAGCTGGAAGAAAGACTAGAGGAAATCACCCAAGCGGAACAGATAAAAGAGAAAAGAATTATACAGAATGGGAACAGTCTAAGGGAACTCTGGGACAATATCAAGTGCACTAACATTCATATTATAGGTGTCCCAGAAGGAGAAGAGAGAGACAAAGGAGCAGAGAATCTATTTGAAAAAATAATAGCTGAAAACTTTCCTAACTTAAGGAAGGAAACAGACATCAAGGTGATGCGGGGTCGGTGAGCCGAGGAGTCGAAAGAAAGATTTCTTAGACTCTTAAGATCTGGCAGTAGTGCTCTTTTATTTAGAGAATAGAATAGCATGGGGACAGGACCCATGGGCAGTCAGAGTTTTTGTTGCTGCTGCTGCCGCTGCTTCTGCTGCCCCCACTGGCATGGGGACAGGGCCCATGGGCAGGCAGGGCTGCTGCTGCTGCTGCTGCCCCCGCTGGCATGGGGACAAGACCCATGAGCAGGCAGAGCTGGTGCGTGGGGACAGGACCCACGGGCAGTCAGAGCTCCTCCTGCTGCCCCGAGTTGAGGGTTAGGGCTAGTTTTATAAGGCATGGGTATGTGAATCATCTCTTTACAAGACAAAGAAAAGAACATGAAAAAAGTTAAAATGGTATAAGTGCAGGTGGGGTCTGGTCATTGGGTGATCCCATGACTTTTAGACAAGAATCAAATCGGATCAAGTAAAGGTTAGAAAGGTTAGACGCCACCACCCTAAACCAGTTACATGAGATTGCCAGACAGCAACCAACTTAAGTTCTTGCCTTTCCCATTAAGAGCTTCTAGGGACAAGGTCATCTCTCCTCTTCTTCCTGGTACAGAGAGGGAGGCACCTTTTACAGATAGAGATTTACCTTACAAATGTAAATGTGTCCCAACAAGGGGCAAACAAATTCCACTCCTTGGAGCCTGAATCTCATCTGTAGTTTTAAAACTAACCAGCCTAAAAATCCTCATCATAAGCCATTTTAAAATTAAGCAGCCTAAAAATCCTCATCATAACCCCCCCGAACCCATTTTGGCCCCGAAATCTTTTGGGGATATGGACGATGGTCAGTCTTCTGTAACTACTTCCGGCTGTACAAGGTCGTAGAGCTGTCCCTAAATGGGGCCATGGGTACAGGTAGGAGGCTTAGCGGACCAGTAGGCTGTGCCCGTGGCGTCCAAGGCTGACCAGGTGTACAGATCCTCTGGCGATGAGAGAATCATTTGATGAGAGGTGGTCCAGGAGGTGAAACTTTGTTGACATGTGGAAGACAAACAACGAAATAGACAACAAATTATAATAAGAAATACAAGCAAGATGATTAACCCAATGAATAAGGTTTTGATAGTAGTCCAGAAACCTGGACCTGACCAAGAGTTCAACCAATCATTTAGAGATAGGGTAGGGTCAGACATGGACTTAACTTGGTGGCTCATATCAGATAGGAAGCCAGAGATATTCCGATGGTAGTCAGGAATATAAACACAACATTCAGTTTTTATAATGGCACAAGTACCCCCTTGCGCTGCTGTCAAGACATCCAGTGCCATTCGGTTTTGGAGGACTGCCTTACGCATTTGGGACACTTCTAAATTGAGCAGCGAAAGGCTATGTTGCGTATCATTTAATGCTTTCATAGTAAATTTGTTTAGAGCTTCCATGTGCCAGATGACACTTTCGATTCCTAATTGGGGAAGGAAAATTTAGGCAACGTGGTCATAGCAGTGGAAGACAGAGCGGGTCCAGCGCTGTTGCAGGTTGGGTAGGTTAGCAGGAGGAGATATAGTAAATGTAGTTCTACCTTGCATCCAGACGAAACCTAGGGTGCATCGTCCAATCCATCCAGGTGGTAGCCAAGGCCATAAGTTGGAGCCACATAACCACTGAGTGCCATTAGGGGCTAACCAACGTATGCTAGGCCATCTATCCCAGTCAGTCTCCAACCAACCTTATTCCTTAAGGCTATTGATATGAGAACACATATAACGGGGAATTTTTCCCATAGGTCGGGTGCTATTAGGCCATGTATCACAGGTGTGATTGGTTTGTTCCCAACATAGAGTGGCCTTTTGACCGAGTTGACCACTAGTAGGAGTGAGCCAAATATATTCGTCCCAAATTTGATATAGTCCATCCTGTGTGTATCGATAAGTGGGGACTTTACTTTTGGAACTTTTTGTGTATCATCCACCTGTGACAAGGCAAATCTAGTTAGTATTTGGGCAGTAGTATTGAAGGAAAAGTTTGATTGTGGCCAGGGAATTCCCAGGTATCAGAGACAGATGGCCACGAGGAGACATTATGATTAGTAATAGATGAATCTTGTGGAAGAAAAGAGCTAGAATCTAATATCCATGAATGCGTACTATAGCTTCTACTGAAACATAATTTTTTTTCTCTCTAAAATCACCCTCATTTTTACAAAAGATAGCCAAATTAAGATAAACTGGTTTGCAAATAAAGTGTAGTTTCAATAAAACTTGGTCCAATTATTTACATAAGTGCAGCAAGAATGGCAATTGATTATACAGGCTTTTTAAATCTGCTTTGCTGGAATTTTTATGAGGAATCTCAGATTGAACTGTAAAGGCCTCTCGAGGCCAGAAAAGCCAAGCCAAGGACTTGCCATCAGATTTTGCCTGCAGTACCTACAGGTTTGGGTGGACTCCTCTCTTCTCGAGGTCCCCCAAAATATTCTGAGGTTCCTTGCACCTGCCAGATAAGCAAGCTTCCTTACTTACCGGGTAAGATTGCCAGAATCTCTGTAAACAAGGTACCAGGCCCATATTTCCAAGCGGCTTTATTTCCAGAAAGTCAACCTTATTCCTCAAAGGCAGTATTGTCATATCTGAGCCTGTATGTTTCAAATATGACATTCCAGTCAAAACTTTGGTAATATAATCAACGTGTCCTGTTATAAGGAGAACAGATTCTTATTGAACGAATGCAAATAACTATATTGCCACTAAATAACCATACTCACTCACAAAGAGTTTCTAAATTCTGGAGGGATCAGGTAGGGAAAAATAAATGTTTCAGTTTCGCTCATAACGGTATAACTTCACCAAATTGCTGTAAGTCATAGTTAGCATAAGAGAAAAGATTTCCTTAAATCTGAGAAAACAAAACATCAAAACTCAGCAATATTTCAAACAGAAGTCCTAAAAAAATTATAATCATCCTCATCAGTTCACACAGTCCTGTATAATGAATTCTTGAGCTTAATCTTCTGTTAGCAGATCTGTGAGCTTAGTTTCTGTTAGAATTCTGTAATTTCATACCCAGTTCAGTTTTACACTCTGAAAGTTTATCAGAAACCTGTAGTTTAGAACCTTTGTGTCAGAATCCTTTCCAGGAATTTCTCTGAAGATGAAACATATTTGCAAAAGCAAAAAGTATCAGAGTAAAACAGCAACTATCTGTAAATGGACAAAAGACTCAAAAGGGCAATTGATAAAGAAACTTGACTACTTCTGTGACATACAACACTTCAAGATAACAATTGGAATTACAACCGATAACCAAGACGGATCAGAATTTTAGGATTGCTATATAATTTTAAGACACCTATATTAATAGCATTTACCCACATGATACCACCTAAGAAAGTTTATCATCACTTATTGGACAATGCTTTCCATGTAATTTAATAAGCCCAATTAGCTTAGTATTTTCAAAAGAAACCCTTCTATTCAGGACTTGAATATTTTTGACGAGAATCTTGTCAAAAATATCAAAAGACTTTAAAACACTTGTTTACATAACGCTCACTGTGAAGCAATGCTCAGGTATCCATTCAAAGTCATAACAGAAAGAGTCAAAAATCTTAAGAGTGACCTCAGTCATTATTTTAACAAAACAGATTTGTCTTCTAGGTAGAGTTAGAGCAGGCCAAAAGTTCAAGAAAATTATCCTTTGAGAGAAAACCAAATTTTAATTTCTGCACCAGCTTATTTTTAACATTAAAACTCATTCACCTAATTGGATTTACTTTAATCTTAGTCTACTTCACCAGGCATAAAACTCCTTTCAGAATTTCTCCTTCACAAACCTTCTACAACTTTCTTTTTGCCTTCAGAATTTGTCCCAAAGTCTTTCTTTTTTCCTTTCTAGTACTTTAGGACAAATTCTCTTTCTTAACCCATCAAACAAAAATACTTCCATTCTTTATACCCTCTTTACTGAAAACACACATTTTAACTTTCCTTGAATACAGAGCTGTTTTCCTGATTAATTTCCAGTAGCTTTAATTATATAGGTTAATTAGAACTTTTAACCCTTAACAGACCTAGTAAAGATTAAAAAGGTAAGCAATTACGAATTGTCTTTTATACCAGCATTCTAAACACTTCATAATTTCTAGAAACACGCCGCTTCACAATAAAACACAAGGCACACTTTTTAACAGACCCAAATGCTTTTAGCCTCTTTTCAATAAGAAGCCAAAAGTAAATAACTTAGGTACGTTTAGCAATGATGTTTCAGTGTTCTATCCAATTCAAAAATGACCCAGATACTCAGATTTTTGTCATTTAACTTAACTTGGCAAAACTCAAGATTGTTACGAAAAAGAATTTCGAAGCAGTTTTTTTTCCCAAGTATACAGACCATAAAACAGTTATTGTACCCACTTTTATCTATTTAAACCGTTTGTTTCCAACAATTATGTTCAGATTACCTACGAAAACGTCATGAGACATTAGACAAAACTGGTCATCATTTAAAGCTATTATTTTGCTGACAAATTTAACAGACAATGTTAACTTATTTGAATAGGAAACCCAGGCTGCATGCCTGCATCGTATGCAAATACCGACAACTCTGACAACAAGACTATTTTCAATCAAACCAACAAACTTAAACAAGCTTTCATTTACCAACGGTTAATTCACGTCACATTAACTTGAAAGACATTGGATTAATTTCTACTACATTTAGAATTTACATAAGCGCTTACTTTAAGCCAATTAAACAGAGCTCTTAATTTTGGCAATACCATCCAGAGGTAAAATATCACACATATAACGTACACATAGACACACGTACACAGAGACTGCACAGCTATTGTTTTTTACCAATATTTGTGGAGAAGATACTCAAGATGCTAGATTTTTTGCAAGGGCATGCTTATGGCCGTTTTTCCTCTCCCCTCCTCTTTTTTTCCTTCAGTCTTAGGAACTAGTGATGGGCTAGATAGTAGTTCCTGGAGAGGGGAGATGATAATCCTTTTCATGATAAAGGAACTAGGTGGAGTCCAAACTGCCTCTAGAGCTGTATTTCCAGTCTTGCAAGGATTTTCTAAGGACAGTTGCTCTTGATTTCCCAGAAACTGGATTGTAACTCAAATTACATTCCAGGTTGATCTACCTGTCCAGCTGCATCACAAAGGCACAGAGAAACCCCTCAAGTTTTCTCCCAGATGGAGTTAGAATGCATCCACAGGGTGGGTCTCTGGGGATGCTCAGGGGCCTTCCCTGTGGCGGTAAAGCCAGTGTCCAACTGACAGTGGACTGGAGAAGGGTGCAGAGTCCGATTGCGGGTGTTGACATAGTTATAAGATTTAGTCAAGTCCCGCTCAGCCTGGGCACTTTGTCTCCGAGTCAGCACAGCTGAGGCAGGGAAGCAGGAGAAAAAGGCCTGGAACTGGCTGGAGGCACTCCCAGTGCTAAGGTTGAGAGTTAAGTCCCTGGCAAAAGGCTTAAGTTCTGATTTTACAGACGGTCCAGCCTGAACTTTAACCTCGACTTGGTGACAACAAAGGAGGTGATGAGCAACACAGACAAAGAAAGGAAAAGAAGAGATCAGACCTCACCCTCATGGCCTCTTCCAGAGGGTTATCAAGATAAGAGTCACACAACAGTTCCCGTGCTGGGACACACTACCCTAGCACGACAGTTCACAGAATGAATCACAGGTCTCCTACCCTCATAGCCGACTCAGTAGGTGACTAAAATACTCAATGAGTCAACCGTCAAGAGAGGGCACCCCCACTTAGGGTTGCTGGGGTGATCAGGCCCAGAAACCCAAAGTTGGGGCTCCCAGGGGTGGAGCCTTTTACTCTTTAAAGATTTCTTTGTTTCCCAGTTGCAAAGCTCAAACGGAGACGAAAATGGCCATTGTAACTCTAAGAGAGAGGAATGAAACTGGTCCATTACCTTGAAAAATCCCCCCTGAACCTAGGGCAGCGTCCTACCCGTTGTTCCTACTGTGGGGTTCCTATAGCAAGGGGTGATGGGGGCGTCCCCCAGCATTGCATCCCTTGTATACTTTCCCTGTTATGCCTGGCAGTAACAGGTGCCTGGTGAATGGTCCCCAAGAAAAAAGGAGAACTTTAAGAGAGATGAAAAGATAGAGGAAAACAGTGAGGAATTTTCCGCCAGTCTGGGGGACATTCTACCCAATTGCAGCCTGGAGCCATTCTCCCAAGAAGGGGTTCCCATACTCCACCAAAGGTTAGAGTTTGGTACTTTTCTTGAACTGGAGTCCCGATTGGGACCTTCCCGCAGTTCGAAGAGTGGCCAGGTGCCAGAGGGAGGGATCCCAATCCAGCCTTAGGAAAAGAAACCTTCCACGGGAGTCTTGGAGATTGGCGGCCGTCCTAATGACTTAAGTGGCCGTCCCGCGCCCACGTAAAATTTGTCTATTAGAGATAAGAGTCAGGAAGGAATGGATTAATTAATTCTCCATCACCCTGAGGCTTAAGGTACTGATTCTCTTCAAGCTGAATGCCACGATTTGCCCCATAGAGTAGCCATGGGCAGCAAACGTGGATTCATACAGCTGTCCAAGAAAGTTCCCAATGGAGAAGTGAATTTAGATCCATCCTCGAAAAAGAGAAAGGCACAAGGAAAAAGGGCACTTACCGGAACTCAAGCTCACAAGCCGATGAAGCAAATCCCCGTACAGGAGTTTCCCGTATGGAAGATCCCCTGAAGCAAGGTCCCCGTACGGGCCACCAGAAATGATGCGGGGTCGGTGAGCCGAGGAGTTGAAAGAAAGATTTCTTAGACTCTTAAGATATGGCAGTAGTGCTCTTTTATTTAGAGAATAGTATAGAATAGCATGGGGACAGGACCCATGGGCAGGCAGAGCTGGTGTGTGGGGACAGTACCCAGGGGCAGTCAGAGCTCCTGCTGCTGCCCTGAGTTGAGGGTTAGGGCTAGTTTTATAAGGCATGGGTATGTGAATCATCTCTTTACAAGACAAAGGAAAGAACATGAAAAAAGTTAAAATGGTATAAGTGCAGGTGGGGTCTGGTCATTGGGTGATCCCATGACTTTTAGACAAGAATCAAATCGGATCAAGTAAAGGTTAGAAAGGTTAGACGCCACCACCCTAAACCAGTTACATGAGATTGCCAGACAGCAACCAACTTAAGTTCTTGCCTTTCCCATTAAGAGCTTCTAGGGACAAGGTCATCTCTCCTCTTCTTCCTGGTACAGAGAGGGAGGCACCTTTTACAGATAGAGATTTACCTTACAAATGTAAATGTGTCCCAACAAGGGGCAAACAAATTCCACTCCTTGGAGCCTGAATCTCATCTGTAGTTTTAAAACTAACCAGCCTAAAAATCCTCATCATAAGCCATTTTAAAATTAAGCAGCCTAAAAATCCTCATCAAAGGTACAGGAAGCAAAGAGACCACCAAACAAGATGAACACCAACAGGCCCACACCAAGACACCTTATCATTAAGTGTCTAAAATTAAAGATAAAGAGAGAATGTTAAAATTCACAAGAGAAATGCAACAAGTGACATACAAAGGAAAGCCAACAAGGCTATTAGCGGACTTCTCAGCTGAAACCCTACAGGCTGGAAGAGAGTGGCATGACATATTTATAGTGCTGAAAGGAAAAAGCCTACAGCCAAGAACACTCTATCCAGCATGGTTATCATTCAGAATGGAAGGAGAGATACAGAGATTCCCAGAGAAGCAAAAATTAAAGGAGTTTATCACCAAGAAACAAGTTTTACAAGAAATGCTTAAGGGACTTATTGAAGTGGGAAAGAGATGATCACATATAGCAATAAGTATATTATCACCTCCCCCCCCAAAAAAAACAGGCAATCAAATCACTGGTAAAGGCAAAAATACAGTAAAGGTAACAGATCAACCACTTATGAAGATAATATGTAGGTTAAAAGATAAAAGTACTAAAATTACTTATTTTAATGGTAAGAGGGTAATGGATAGATACACACAAAATAAGAGATTAGATATGATTTCAAAAACATAAAATGTGGGAGGAGGGAAGTAAAAGAGGAGCTTGTTGAAAGAGGTCAAGTAAAGAGGCAATCAACTCAATATGGATTGCTATATATGTAGACTACTATATAGGAACCTCATGGTAATCACAAACCAGAAACCTATAGTAAGTAAACAAATAAGTAAGGGAAAGAAATCAAACATATTATTTAAAAAGCCATCAAACCACAAGGGAAGAGAGCAAGAGAAGAAGAAAGGAATGGATAAGATCTACTAAAACACTCAGAAAAAAAGTAACAAAATGTAGAGAAATACATATTTATCAATAGCTACTTTAAATGTCAATGGACTAAATGCTCTAATCAAAAGGCATAGGGTGGATGATTGGATAAAAAAACAAGACCCATACATACGCTGCATACAAGAGACACAATTCAGACCTAAAGACACTCACAAACTGAAAATGAAAGGATGAAAAAAGATATTCCATGCAAATGGCAAAGAAAAGAAAGTGGGGGTAGCAATACTTATATCAGAAAAAACAGACTTTAAAACAAAAGGTATAACAAGAGACAAAGAAGGGCACTACAGAATGATAAAGAGAACAATCCAATAAGAGGATATAACACTTGTAAATGTCTATGTACCCAACATAGGAGCAACTGTATATATAAAGCAACTATTAACAGACATAAAAGGAGAAATTGACAGTAATACAATAATAGTAAGGGACTTTAACACTCCACTTACACCAACGGATAGATGATCCAAACAGAAGATCAATAAGGAAATATTGGCCTTAAATGACAATTTAGATCACATGGACTTAGTGGGTATATGTAGAACATTCCATCCAAACACCACAAAACACACATTCTTTTCAAATGCAAATGGAACATTCTCCAGGATTGATCACATATTAGACCAGAAAACAAGTCTCAATAAATTTAAGAAGATCAAAATAATACCAAGTGCCTTTTCTGACCACAAAGGTATTAAACTGGAAATCAACTACAGGAAGAAAATCAGAAAAGCCACATAACTGTAGAGATTAAACAAAATGCTACTGAACAATGATTGGGTTAATGAAGAAATCAAAAGAGAAATAAAAAAATTCCTGGAGACAAATGAAAATGAAATGAAAATATGACATGCCAAAATCTATGGGATACAGCAAAAGCGGTCCTAAGAGTGATGTTTATAGCAATTCAACAAACAAGAAGAATCCCAACTAAACAATCTAACAGTGCACCTAAAGGAACTGGAAAAAGAAGAACAAATAAAGCCCAAAAACAGCAGAAGGAAAGAAATAATAAAAATTAGAGCAGAAATAAAGAAAATAGAGACTAAAAAAAAGGGAAAAAATTAATGAAACCAAGAGATAGTTCCTTGAAAAGATAAACCAAATTGACAAACCCTTAGCTAGACTCACCAAGAAAAAAGACAGAAGGCTCAAATAAAAAAAAATCAGAAGTGAAAGAGGAGAAATTACAATGGACACCTCAGAAATACAAAAGATTATAAAAGAATACTATGAAAAGCTATACACCAAAAAATTGGATAATCTAGAAGAAATGGATAATTCTTAGAATCAAACAACCTTCCAAAACTAGATCAAGAAGAAGTAGAGAATTTGAATAGACCAATCACCAGTAAGGATATCAAAACGGTAGTCAAAAACCTTCCAAAAAATAAAAGTCCAGCATCAGTTCGCTTCCCTGGTGAATTCTACCAAACATTCAAAGAAGACTTAATATCTATCTTTCTCAAACTGTTCCAAAACATTAAAGAGGAAGGGAAGCTTCCTAACTCATCTTAAGAAGCCAACATTATCCTGATACCAAAACCAGAAAAGGATGACACAAAAAAGGAAAATTGCAGGCCAATATCACTGATGAACATCAATGCAAAAATCCTCAACAAAATACTAGTAATTTGAATACAACAATACCTTAAAAAGATCATACATCATAATCAAGTGGATTTTATTCTAGTGATGCAGGCATGGCTCAACATCTGCAAATCAATCAACGTGATATACCACATCAAGAAAACAAAGAATAAAAATCACAGGATCATCTCAATAGATGCAGAGAAAGCATTTGACAAGACCCAGCACCCATTTATGATAAAAACTCTAAAAAAAACAGATATAGAAGGAAAATCCCTCAACATAATAAAGGCCATGTATGACATACCTACAGCTAATATCATTCTCAATGGGGTAAAACTGAAAGCTATCCATCAAAGAATAGGAACCAGACAAGGGCGCCTACTTTCACAACTTTTATTTAACATAGTATTGGAAGTCCTAGCCAGAGCAATCAGGCAAGAAAAATAAATAAAAGGGAACCAAATGGGAAAAGAGGAAGTGAAACTGTCACTTTGCAGACTACATGATTTTATATATAGAAAACCCTGAAGAATCCACTAAAAAACTTTTAGAAATAATAAATGAATACAGTCAAGTCGCAGGATACAAAATCAACATACAAAAATTAGTTTTGTTTCTCTACACTAACAACGAAGTAGCAGAAAGAGAAATTAAGAATACAATCCCATTTAAAATTGCAATAAAAAGAATAAAATATCTAGAAATAAACTTAACGAAAGAGGTGAAAGATCTGTACACCAAAAACTATAAAACATTGTTGAAAGAAATTGAAGAAGACACAAAGAAATGAAAAGATATTCTGTGCTCTTGGATTGGAAGAATTAACATAGTTAAAATGTCCATACTTCCTAAAGCAATCTATAGATTCAACACAATCCCTATCAGAGTTCCAACAATATTTTTCACAGAAATAGAAGAAAGAATCCTAAAATTTATATGGAACAACAAAAGACTCCGAATAGCCAAAGGATGCCAGCGAAAACAGAACAAAGCTGGAAGTATCACACCTCCTGATTTCAAAATATACTACAAAGCTAGAGTAAGCAAACAGCATGGTAATGGCACAAAAACAGACACAGATATCAATGGACCAGAATCAAGATCCCATAAATAAACCCACACATTTATGGACAGCTAATATTCGACAAGGGAGCCAAGAGCATATGATGGAGAAAGGAGAGTCTCTTCAATAAACGGTGTTGGGAAAACTGGGCAGCCACATGCAAAAGAATGAAAGTAGACCATTATCTTACACCACACACAAATGGATTAAAGACTTCAATGTAAGACTCGAAATCATGAAACTTCTAGAAGAAAACATAGGCAGTACGCTCTTTGACATTGGTCTGAGCAGCATATTTTCAAATACCATGTCAGACCCAGGCAAGGGGAACAAAAGAAAAAATGAACAAATGGGACTATATCAAACTAAAATCTTGTGCACAGCAAAGGAAAACATCAACAAAACAAAAAGACAACCTAACAATTGGGAGAAGATATTTGCAAACCATATATCAGATGAGGGATTAACATCCAAAATATACAAAGAACTCATACAGCTCAACAACAAAAAAACTCACAACCCAATTAATAAATGGACAAAAGATCTGAACAGAGATTTCTCCAAAGAAGATATATGGATGGCCAACAGGCATATGAAAAGATGCTCAACATCATTAGCTATGAGGGAAATGCAAATCAAAACTACAACGAGGTATCACCTCACTCTGGTCAGAAGGGCTATAATTAACAACACAGGAAACAACAAGTGTTGGAGAGGATGTGAGGAGAAGGGAACCCTTGTACACTGCTGGTGGGAGTGCAAACTGGTGTAGCCACTGGAAAGCATACTGGAAAGCAGTATGGAGTATCCTCAGAAAATTAAGAATAGATCTACCTACCATATGATCCAGCTATCCCACTGCTGGTTATTTATCCAAAGAACTTGAAAATGCAAAGGCATAAAGATACATGCACCCCTATGTTCATTGCAGCATTGTTCACAATAGCCAAGACTTGGAAGCGCACCTAGGTGCCCGTCAAGGGACGAATGGATAAAGAAGATGTGATATATGTGTATAATGGAGTACTACTCAGCCATAAGAAATTATGAAATCTGGCCATTTGTGACAACATGCATGGACCTTGAGGGTATTATGCTAAGTGAAAGAAGTCAGAGGGTGGAAGTCAAATACCGTGTGATCTCACTCATAATTAGAAGATAAAAACAGCGACAAACAAACACATAGCATCAGAGATTGGATTGGTGGCTACCATAGGGGAAGGGAGGAGGGGGTAGGGCAAGAGGGTGGATTAGGCTCACGTGTGTGGTGATGGACTATAGTTAGTTTTTGGGGAGTGACTATGTTGTAATCTACACAGAATTAGAAATATACTACAATTTACATCTGAAAGCTATAATGTTATAATCCAATGTTGCTGAAATAAAAAAAAAGAATGTGGAGTATGAAGACACTCCACTGCCCAGATATTGACTCAAAAATTTGAAGATTTTGGCAAGTCAAAGTTCCTTTCTGAGCTCCCAAATTCTCAGCAGCAAATTAAGTGCATACTGCTTATCTTCAAAGGCAATATAATAATTATACATAATTTTGTCATGGATGAATCAAATGGTAGTTTCATTCAAATGGTAAATCCTATTGCAGCACTAAGGAAGTTAATTTAATAAGCACTCCAGTAATTCGTAAGTAGTCTGCTGTCACAAACTGTATAACTTTAAGTATCATACATAACATTTCTATTTAAATTCCTCATTTGTAGATTTATGATAACAAGAGCACTTACCTGAGGCTGGTTGAGAAGATACTACCAAATAGACCGAATAGAATACTGTTTAGTGAATAGTAGCGGATCAATAAGGGCAAACCAACATAATCAATAATTAAGAGGCCAGTGTATAGTTTCAACATATGGGCTTTGGAGGCTAAAATTTGATTTACAACATCAGCTCCTCTTTTTACCTGAGTACCCTGGGATATATTTTTATAACTCTCACTGCCTCTAATGTTTCATTTTTAATGATATTTATCTGAAAGCGTCCTAGAATTAAACAGACAATATGCACATGTAAGAACTAAGTAAATATAAATATCATCACCATCATTATCTACTCTAAGGCTGATATATTTCTTTTTCAACTTTATTGAGATATAATTGACATATTGTGTAAGTTTAAGGTGTGCAATGTATTGACTTGATACACTTATATGTTGCAAAGTGACTACCACCATAGGGTTAGCTAATACCTCCATCACATCACTTCATTACCACTTCTGTTTTTGGGGTGAGAACATTTAAGATCTATTCCCTTAGCAACTTTCAAGTATATCATATATTATTGTTAACGACAGTTACCATACTCTACATTAGATCCCCAGAATTTATTCATCTTATAACTGGAAGTTTGTACCCTTTGACCAATATCTCCCCATTTCCCTAACCCATCAGCCCCTGGTAACCACCATTCTACTCTCTGTTTCTAAGAGTTTGACTTTTTTAGATTCCACATATAAGAGAAAGTATGCAGTGTTTATCTTTCTCTATCTGACCTATTTCACTTATCATAAACCCCCTGAGTGTTGGTTGCTTCCAACCAACACAATGTGACAGAACTGATGAGATGTCACTTTTGAGATTAGAGTACAGAAAGACTCTGGCTTTCAAATTTCTGGCCGTTGTTTCTCTGTCACCTATCTGCTTGTTCTGATGGAAACCGGCTGCCACCTGTGAGCTTCCCATGTGGCAGAGAACTGAGGAAGGCCTCTGGCCAACAGTGCACAAATAATGTTATCCTTCCAACAGCTATGTGAGAGGGCTTGGGCCAGGTCCTCTCCCAGTCAAACCTTGAGGTGACCACAGACCTAGCTGACATCTTGATTGCAGTCTTGTTAGAAACCCTGATTTATTTAAGAGAAATATAAAGTTGTAATAAGAACATAAAAGTCAATAGTCTTCTAATATATCAACATACATCACTGAAAGAGACAAACTAGCACTTGGGCCATCATTTACATAGTAAAAAAGCCTTAAAAAAAGGAAATAGAAAATTTTTCTTCAAGACAAAAGTCTTAACTGAGGAAAAGGACATAGTTTTAGATTCTTGTTATAGGAAACCTAATTCTCCCTAATTTACATCAAGGACACAGTGGATTTGCAGATGTCAAACTCCAAAAGTCATAATTAAATTGAGAAAGAAAAGAGTCTGGAGTTTATGTTAAGATCCTTGAAATTGGAAATCACAAGCAAGGTGTACAGATGAGCTTCCTTCTGAGAAGAGGAAGGGCCCAGACTCAAGTAAATACATTCACTTTTCTCCTTTTCGTCTTTTGTTAATATTAGGAAGTCCTCAGAGATTGGGATAACATGGACCAATTTCATTAATTACGAGTTCTGTGCATTAAGTTCTCAAAGACATATGGGACTAAATAATTAGCCAGTGTCTCCAGCCTTTTAATGTGGCAGCCCCAGCTAGGCTTCATTCCTCTTCTCAGAGTCATTGTCTCCATCGAGGGATTCATGCCTGAGTCTATCTTCCCGCCAGTCCTGAGAACAGAGTCTCAGCCCTCATCATTCACCAGGCGGGAGAGGGCAGTGGATCCAATCTCCTAAGTCATGACCCAGCAGAGATACAGCACAGACCAGTGAGTGCCCAGGGAGATGGTAGATGGAGGTGAGATTATAGAGGATCTTGTTTCCTCACTATCAAAACAAGCAAGACAATTGAGATAACCAGATGGGAGGGCACGAATATGCGAGTTTCAGCTCAGAGGCCAGTGAAGTTTATGTTCCTTTTCTGTTAGGGATTTTGTAACTGTCATTTAAAATGTGGCTCTCCTCCACCACCATGTCTAGCTTCCATAAGCATCACCCACACAGGAGCAGGAAATGGATTTCTCCAAACCATCTCCTAAGCACTCCAAAATGATCATGAATGTGATGATTATGATCATGATGGTGATAAGGAGAATAACCATTATATTATGAAGTTTTACATAGGGTTTCCTGTGACAGCCTCCAAGCTATGTGCTGCGTATGGGTTTTTAATTTTCATCTCCATAATCACCCTCCATGATATATGTGCACATATAATTTTACAGTTGAGGAGAGGAGTACAGTATGTTTATTTAATTTGAACCATGTCCTGGGGTTAAAAACGGGTGGGGTCAGGTTGGGATCCAAGCAGCAAGACTCCATTTACAGGGCACAGGACAATGTCTTTCCTTAAAATTTAGTTTCATGTCATTATTGAGCCCTTGAAATGTGTCTAGTCCAAATTTATATACGCTGTCAGTATGGAATACCAGAATTTGAAGAAGTACCAAAAAATGTAAAACATCTCAATTTTGTATATTGGTGAAATTATATTATTTTTTGTATAGTTGGTTAAATAAAATGTTAAAATTAAGAAAAAAACCAAACCAATTTATTCAAACTTTTCTTTATCTGTCCAGGTCACTCCAGACAGAATGCTTGCAGAGAAATGCCTCAGTCTCATTAATTTCTGATTTCCCAACACCTCCACTGTGGTTGGCACAGACTAGGCAATAAAAACAAAATATGTATCTATTAAAAATCTCTTTTAAATATTGGTTACCATTTGTTATTTCACAGGAACACAGCATATGGCTTCCACACACTGGGGGCTTTCCTGCCTGGGCTTTGATCCCTTCCAGGGATGTTGTATAACTAAATAAATGAATAAGATTGGTCATTTCTCTTCAAGCACTCTTCCCAGAGTGACAAATTAATCGAACCTGAGGAGGAGGTTGTGGGAACCTCTAATTTGTCGCCAAGTTGAACAGAAGTTTTGCGTAACCTGGGGACCTACCACTTGTGATTGACATCTGAAGTGGGAGCAGTGTTGGGGGACTGACCCTTTAATCTGTGGGATCTGACACTATAGGCAAATAGTGTCAGAATTGAAATAAATTGTCAGACATACAGCTGGTGTGAAGAGATTTCCCCTCATTTAGTGACCAGAAGTGTCAGAAGTGAATAGTTCTGTGAGGGAGTAAAGGAGACAGAACAGGATGTGAAAAACTGCTTAGGTCTTTTCTATACAGTGCCAAAGGCTTAATTTAATTTTAATTTAGTCAGAATGTCCATGTCCATTCTAGGATTTTTGAGGTCAATGGGTGCTATTGCAATGGGGAATTCAGACAAGATAATAGTTCCAATGGTGAAGGCGAGGCATACTCTTTGGCCTCTAATTTTATGTTGAAGAACCTCCCTAAGATTATAGAGAGTATTTTATTCAAATTTAGTGGGATCCACAGCTGTGATCTGAGCCCCTGTTTTCATTGACGACACAAAGTTTTGCCCTTTGGTGCTTTCAGCCAATATTAAAGCTAATTCAGAACCTACATTGAAGAGATGCCAAAGCTAATTGGCGCCATTTCATTTTTTGTTCTATAAATTCTTTTAATAAATGTTAGACTTCCAATGGGGTCAGATTGTATACTTCTGTTTCAATTTCCCCCCTCATGTCCAGATATTTTATTTCTCTTCTTCCCCTCCTTCCCCTTCTCCTTTACTTCCCCTTCTCCTCCTCCTTCCCTCTCCCCTCCCCCCTCCTCCTTCTTCTTCTCCTCTTCCCTCTTCCTCCTCCTCTTCTTCCTCTTCCTCCTTTTCCTCTGCCTCCTTCTCCTCTTTTTATTCTTCTTCCTCTTCTTTTTCTTCTTCTTGTTTTTCTTCTTCATTCTCTCTTTCTTTGCCTATCTCTCTCTCTCTCCTAATTCCCTAAAGACCACTCTTTCATCAGCAACCAATCAGTGGAACTATATCTTGCTCAGGATATATCCTTTCCATCCACAAGGCCAATGCCTGGTTTAAACACACAACCAATCAGGGTAAGACTTTTTCCCCTGGCCCTAGTGTTAGTCACAGCTTTGTTCTAGGACATTCAGATAGATCGATCTGACCTGCGACACAAGACCTAGGGCTACATTAAGGAAGGACTCAACCCCATACTCTCATCTCTAATAGCCAAGTAATTATTGAAACATCTAAATTAGGTAAATTGTGTCTATAAGGGAAGATTGTGTTACCAAATACAAACACAGGTTTGTTACCTGATGCACAGGAAACTCAAATCACTGAAATATCATACTTGTGGCAAGGAAAGAGATTTGTTATCAAAAGCCAACCAGATGAGGGGATGGGAGTTAAAACTCAAATATGCCTCCTTGAAGGGAAAAAGGTAGGGGTTCTTATTTGGGCTTTTAGGTACAGGAGGGGGAGCATGTGCTTGGGTTTTAGGTAGAGGAGGGGGAGAATGTATCCTTGCTGGTTGGAACCTTTCCACCAGCCTGCATTTGGCCTTGAGGATGAAACCACTTTTTCCTTGAGTGTCTGGACTTTTCTGGTTACTTTCCATCCTCAGCCTGCTTTTGGCATTGTGAGGCTGAATGTCCATTCTTCTTGATGTTTGGACCTTGATTTCCTGAGAAAAACAGCTCATTCATATACGAAGGAGAGAAAGAAAGACCTGGTTAGTTTTAAAAAACACTTGTTTATGCTGAGTATGCCCAGATGCAGTTAGCAAAGATTATTTCAAATTTTTTTTCTCTCTTTTTCTGGCCCAGAGAAAATTTAACCCCTTAATTCTTGGTTTCAATGGGAAGGACTCAACAAATGCAGCACAGTCCAAAGTGCAAGCTTCTAGGAGGCAGCATCTCAAAGTGCATCCTTGTCATCAGAGAGCAGAGCAAGGGAGCCAGCCAGAGCAAGAGAAGAAAGACCTCTCAGGGTGGTGGTCATTGTCTCTGTGCCCCACTTGCTGCATCAAGTGTAGTGGACACTCTGCAGAAATAGGGTGGGCCTCCGCTTCCATGGACATCCCAATTTGGCTTGGATGTTGAGACTGATAACAGCATACACACAAGAGGGTATAAAAAGTTTTATTCCTTGTATAAAGATTTCCCTGTCTGGACAGAGCACAGCAGGCCTAAAGTGGTCTGAAATGACAGAAGAGTTCAAAGAAAGTGGCTGGCGACGGTTTTTTTTTTTATTGTAGCTATGGTGTAGGTTCACAGTGAGATTTCCTGCCTCTGTGCATGGGCCTGTGAGGTTTGAATCTCTCCCTGTTGCCAAAGGAGGACAGATCCAGGCTTTCTTTGTTTTTCAATTAAGGTGTAATTAACATATAATATTATATTAGTTTCAGGTATACAACACAATGATTCAGTATTTTTGCATATTGTGAAGTGATCACCGCAATAAGTCTAGTTAACATCCGTCACCATATATAGTTACCAATTTTTTCCCCTGTGCTGAGAACTTTTAAGATCTACTCTCTTAGCTACTTTCAAATGTGCAATACGGTATTGTTACTATAGTCACCATAGTGTACGTTACATCCCTAGGGCTTATTTAATCACTGGAGGACCCAGTCTTTTTTATCAGCTAGCCCAGTTACTGGGCAGAGGCAAGAGAAAGGCATGATTTAAAAACCTTTAGCACCCAAACATCATACTGAAAAAATGGAGTCAGGCACTTACCTCATTCTTACAGAGTGTTTATAAATAGTCCAAATCAAGGATATTAATTGCCCTGCATTTGAATAAAATAAAGCACATTTGAGTGCTTATTAATGTCCTTTAATTACAATAATTTTTTCTCTAAAGGAGACTGTATTTCTTATTCCTTTTGTTTCCATCAAAGAAGGGAACTGCTATGTTAGTATGACTATGGATTTTTAAAATCTCTAAGTATCCTCGTGCCTCTAAATTTTTAGCCTAGTCTTTCCAAAGTGGATGCACATAGAAACAGGTGAATGGAGCAAAAGCCAATGAGAACAGAGTTCTAAGAAGACTGTGTTTGCCACACCGAGAAATATTGCTAAAAGGGTATGATCCTCAAGCATGAATACTTTATATATGAATTGATTGGATCCAAAATATAGACACTCTTATGGGTACCTGTATACTTCTTTCCTTTATATCGACTCTCTTTTATTTTCCAAAAGGTGTCTCTGCTATGTGGAATCCCAGAATCTAACAGATGCCTTGGAATTCCTTCTGCTTGGGCTCTCAGATGATCCAGAGCTGCAACCTCTAATCTTTGGCCTGTTCCTGTCAATGTACCTGGTCACTGTGCTGGGGACTCTGCTGATCATCCTGGCTGTCAGCTCTGACTCCCACCTCCACACTCCCATGTACTTCTTCCTTTGCATCCTATCTGTGGCTGACATCGGTTTTGCTACTACTACGGTCCCAAAGATGATTTTGGACATTCTAACTCATAGCAGAGTCATCTCCTATGTGGGCTGCTTGATTCAGTTGTCTTTTTTTTACTTTTTTGGATGTTTGGACAGTTTACTCTTAACTCTGATGGCCTATGATCGATTTGTAGCTATTTGTTATCCCCTGCACTACCTGGTCATCATGAACCCACGCCTCTGCAGCTTCCTGGTTCTGATGTCTTTTTTGATCAGTCTTTTGGACTCCCAGCTGCACTGCTTAATGATATCACAACTTACGTTTTGCAAGAATGTGGAAGTTCCTCATTTCTTCTGTGATCCTCCTCAACTCCTCAGGCTTGCCTGTGACAATACCTCCACTAATGAAATATTAATCTATTTCATTGCTGCCATCTTTGGTGGTATTCCCATCTCAGGGATCCTTTTCTCTTATATTCGAATTATTTCCTCCATTCTGAGAGTCCCATCAACAGGCGGGAAGTACAAAGCCTTCTCCACCTGTGGCTCTCATCTGTCAGCTGTTAGCTTGTTTTATGGAACTGGCTTTGGGGTGTACCTCAGTTCTCCTGTTTCACTTTCCCCCAGGAAGGATGTGGTGGCCTCAGTGATGTACACTGCAGTCACTCCCATGCTGAACCCCTTCATTTACAGCCTGAGGAACAGGGACATCAAGAAGGCCATGCAGAGGCTCCTCAACAGAACAGCCTAGTCTCAATACTTGTGCCAGTTTTTGTTCTGTGGATTAGAAATAATTGCAAAACTAAACATCTAGAATTGGCAAACACGCATCTTTGGTCACATAGTTTTTGTAGCTCATGGTAATCATTTGTCTTGATTTATCATATCTGAAAATTGCTTTTTTGGGCATATATTTGATGGGATTAAGGGGGTACTCTGGGGTCCCACATGTGTCAGAATCAGTGCACAATTGAATCCTATTACATCTTTGGAATCTTCTGTGTTTGTCGCCTATGACCTAGGCATCCTGTGGAAATTCAGAACTCTCTCTTTTAATATATATACAGTTCTCAACCATTTGCACTTTCCATGTCTATTTTCCATAAAACTTTGACTTCAATCAAACCTATTGATACAGATTGTGTGAGAGAATGTGTGTCACTGGTCCCCAAGCTTGGCCTCATACTGGAAGCATCTGATGAGACTTAAAAATCCTCATGCCGGATTCCCACAACCATAGTTTAAGATTTAATTAGACTGCAGAGTGAAAAGAGTGTGAATGGTTTTAACAGCTCCTCAGGTGAGTCTAATATGCAGCCAATGTGGAGATCTGTTAAATTTTGTCAGCTCTTTTATTCAAAAATAAATGATATGTCTTGGGTCCTTTACTGTTCATGACCAGGTCCTGAAGATCTTAAAGTGATCAGAGTTCATAAAGGAGAAGACTTGAAAGAATTTGCCCTAGTAACAGGCAATGTGATTTTTTTCTCATGTTCCTGGTAATATTTTTTCACCTATTTCCTCCCTCCACATGCTAGAGCTGGTCCTATATATTGGGTATTAAGCTATTGTTTTCTTCTCCAAAACTAGCCTTCTGTAATCTAATTTATGATTCTGTGTGAGGGGTGACAGTGGGAGTGGGCTGGGAATCTATAAACCAAAGCTCAGATGTTCCTTCTGGCTTCCCTTTAGATTCTTCCAGTTACAGTCAGCAAAGGTCACACACACTAATGCCCAACCTTTTCCATATACCCCTTAGCCCATCATATTTTCTCTACATCCTACAGCTCTGACTCTATATTACAATAATTTTTCTTTTATGCTTTTCATGTTTTAATAACTATTTAGCAATACTTAAATTATCTTCACTAAAATAACTAGTGTGGTTTCTCTTTTCTTGGTTGAACCCTGGCTGATAAATCATAAAGCTACATTGTGAGATGCAATTGGAAGATTGCAAAGTGAGCTTGTGACAAGAAAGTGATTGTAACGATTATGTCTTGGTCAAGGGTATACAATTGATACTTAAAGTAGTGGTATGATATTTCTAGTGGCTGTGTGGTTCTCATTGTGCCTGTAGATCATTGTCACCCAAGTCATTATGAATAAATTTAACTATATCTTCATTTTCATTACTCAAGGGTGGCAAAGGACAATGTGCTCAGCAAAGGGGAGATCTTTCCTTTCACCAGGAACAGGCTCTTTTGGATTCCACTTTGTAAACATGCTTTCTTGCCTTCTCTCATGATCAATGTGTCATGGGCTCCTTCTCTTTTCTGCTACATACCCAGGTACCTAAGTACATATCAATCTTTCCTTTAGAAATGCTACACATAGTTTCTGAGGTAGCAATCTTGGCTTTCTGAAAAGCCATCCAATAACTGGTTTAATTTACTCTGCCTTTTGCTGCTAAGCTAAATTGCCTAACAACTTCACTGACAATGATCCTATGACTTGATTGGCTCTTCCCATTATGAAATTCCTACAGTTGTATTTTTGATTTATCTTCCCACCCAAACATACAAAATGTCTCAACACTCAAACTTCCTTCTCTAATCCTTCTCTATACTCCTGCCATTTGGTCATTTGGGCTCCCTAAAACTTTCCCCTGACATTGATGCACACACGCGTAATTAGTATACTTTCTCCCATATCCAAGTTAACCGGGTAAATACTCAAGCTTTCTTCCTATCAGTTAATGAGAACTCAATCTCTGAGCTCCTCATACAAAGAAATCTGACCCAATAGGATGTCAAAGATAAGATATAGAGGCTGCCACAAATCATGATTCCCATACATTCCACTTTACCTCACTACGTAATCCAAAATAACATTTTAAAAAAGACATCAAGAGTTCAAATACAAAGATTCTAAAGAAAACATATTTGGAGGGAGATGAGCCCTTACTAGTTGAGCATAAATCAGAAGCTTCTAGAGTTGCTTATTGTATTGGTGCAGAAATGGCTGTGACTTCTCCTGGCAAAGATGAAAGGACTCTGTTGATATAAGAGAAACTAGGGAGACTCCTTATGACATGGCCAGGAGCAGCATGGGAGGGTGGAGGGTTGGCAGAAATACCTAAAGCAGAGCAAGTTTTTCCATGTGCCTGTCCTTCTCCAGTAAAGGTTTATTGAGAAGATGATGATGTGAAGATTTGGGGACTATGCTGGAAAGTAGAGAGACATCTATAGAATCTTGTGCTTACAGCTCAAATCCCTGATAGAGGGTCAGGTTTTTGTGGTGGGCTGCTTCTCAGATGTTCCCAATATCTCCTGCCTCCTATTATTTGTGCACTTGTATATACCCATCTCTAATTGGGCTGGACATTGTGGCTTGCATCCAAGGAACAAACTATCAAAAATATTGGTATATCACCTTAACATTAATGTGTAAATAGACTCAGGTTTTCAACTTGTCAGCCGCCTTCTACTCTCTCACTAGCTCATGCTGGTGGAAGATAGCTGCCATGTTGTCAGCTGCCCAATGGAGAAGCCCATATAGCAAGAAACTGAGAGATGCCTATGGCCAACAGCACACAAAGACCTGAATGCTGCCATTGCCACATGAGTGACCTTGGAATCAGATCCTCTTCTAGTCCAGTGTTGAGATGACAGCAGCCCATATTTAAAATGCAGACATCTTTGAAATCCCCTGTAGTATTTAAGCAAATTGTCAATTTAATAAGTATGTCAAAATGGTTATTTAATGTACCGACATACATACATTTTACAGAAAAATTAAAACTTTGGCTGTCATTCAAAATAGCAAAAACATACACCTTTAAACATAAAACCCCAAGGAATATAGAAAGAAACATAGGAAATTCTCCTTAGAGACATAAATTTTAATTAAGAAAATGGAAATTACATTAGATTCTTGGTAAAGAAGACATAATTCTCCCAACATAGCATGATGAACTCAATGAATTTGCAGACAAACAAGTCACACATTGCTTTTTTTGATTGAAAAAAATCATCTGAATTTATAAAATCCCTGCAACTTGGAAATCAGAAGTGAGGAGTATGGGTAAGCTTCCTCCTGAAAAGAGAACTCTTCAAATACATTCTCTTTTCCCTTTTCCTCTTCCAATAATAATAGCAAGTCCTCAGAGAATGGGATATCATGGGCAAGTTTTGCTAATTATGAGCTCTGTGCATTGAGCTATCAAGGACATAGAAGAGTAAATAATCAGCCTGTGCCTCCAGCCCTTCAGAACCCTGGTCCCAGTCCAGCGGGGTTCACATCAGAATCACCGTCTGCATCAAGAGGCCCATGAATAACTCTGTCTCTCTGCCAGTCCTGAGGACAGAGTGTGAACCTTTATTGCTTGCCATGCAGGAGATGTTCAGTGGATTCTCATTCCTTGGTCATACTCCAGCAGAGACACCAAACAGTCACGTGAATACCATAGAGATGGTGGATGGAGAAGTGATTGTCAAGAGCATTTTTTTTCATCAGTAGGACAAACAGAAGAGTTGGGACAAACAGATGGGAGGGCACTGCTATGCAAAGTTTCAGCTCAGAGCCCTGCATAGTTTGTTTTTGGTTCTAGTGGGGATCCAAAAACTGTCATTCAAAGTTATGCTTTTCTCCCACAGTGGTTCTACAATTGTAGGTATGACATGCTCCCCATGACAGCAGGAATGAGTCCCAATAAACTGTTCACAAAGCACTGATCAGGGATCAGGAAGGTGATAAAGATTATACTGAAGAAAATGATAGTATCACTATATTAGAAACCTTTACTTAGCGATTCTGTGTGCCAGGTAGTAAGCTAAGCTCTATGGACTTGAGAGCTCAACGCACAGATAAAACTGCATTACTACCCCCAAAACAGGGAAACAAACATTATTATCACTTTACAGTTGAGGATAAGAGTACAGCATTTTATGTAATTTTTACATAAAAGTTTACATAATTTTACATAAAAAAGGTCTTGCAATCAAAAGGGCTGATGTCATGTTTTAATTCAGACAGTGAGACTTCACTCATAGGGCACCTAGACAATATTCTCTCCCGCCAACTCAACTTGGCATTTCTCTTCCTTTCTTTACAGGCAGAGGCCCCCACTCACCGGTGCTCTTTTCTTTGGATTTCTGGTAGACCACCAGTGAAAAGAGTGGGTTTCCCTGGCTCATGAGCTATACTAAGTATGGCTGACATTATGTACAGAAATCACAGAAATTGTTGACACATGCTAATTCTGGGAAGATCATTCTTGTTCCTGCTCCCAGATTTTGCTTTAATTGTTCCACTTCCTCCTTCATTGTTGTAATTTACTCCCTCTTGATCTAAGAGAGACATAAAGTCAAAGTGTTGGGTTCCATTCTTACTCAGGAAACAATTAAAAGCTATAACCTAGGAAGTTTGGAAAAGGTTTCTGTATATCTGCTTAAACTCTCATTTTTAAACAAAGAGTAGTTTCAGATCCTGGTCCCCAGAGATACCTCATTTAATTTGAATCTTATCTGTTGTGTTTATTATTGGTGTGACACTGGGCAAGTTGTTAGTATGTTTGAGGCTCAACATTTTCATTTGAGTTGATCTGCAGTTGGAACGACTGCATTGAGTAAGATTTAAATATAAAAGGTATTGAACATGTGCCTAAATGTGTGATGATGCATATAGTAAGGGCAAAGTAAATTTTAGGCATTTTTATTAGTATGAAGGCTAAGCACCAGAGACCCAACTAAATTATCCTGTTGATACCGAACCTGAAGTGAGTTCGCTCACCCATTGTGCATCAAGCCAATCTTTGACACCGGGGGTAGTGGAAGAAAGTAGGGAATTTTATGTTTGCACAGCTCTGAGCAAGGAGAGAGGGCAGCTAATGCTGAAATCCCAAACTTCCTGAAAAGCTAAAAGGAAGGATTTTAATTTGGGGTTTTAGGTAGGGGAGGGGGAGCATATGGCCTTGCTGGCGGGAGCTTTCACACCAGCCTGTATCTCTTTGCAGGGAGGAGATAACCCAGGTGCTTGTCTTTGGCGGTGTCTGTCTCCATGGAGGATGGTGGATTCTGGAGCCAGGAAGCCAGAGAGTAAGCAGGGAATGAGTGTTTTGGTTTTGACCCCATATATGCTGGGTTTAATGTGGGGAAACTGATATCAGGGGCGGTATCACTGGGATCTACAAGTTTGACTTTCTCTGGATCCTGAGAGAACATTTAATTCTCATCCTTATGCAAGTAGACTCTGATGCCTGAAGGGAAACAACCTAGTGTCATTCATTTCTGATTCCTCACAGCCTATCATTGCTTGGCATAAAATAGGCTACAAGAACAGCAACAATCTCTGTTGTATATTGAATATTCACTTTCTTAGTTCTCAGAAACAGAACAGAGGCAAAATGGCTTCCGTACACAGGGTATTTTCCTGCCTGTACTTTCATTACTTCCAGCGATGTTACACAGGGCTAGACAAAAGATAAAACAATGGTTGTATCTATGTGTCAAATTTTCTAAGAGACCCTTCATTTTCCATTTAATAGAATCTACGATATTCAGTTAAAAAACATGTGGATATTTTCTTAAAAATGAAAGCAAAAAAAAAAAAGAGAGAGAGAGAGAGAGAAAGAGACAGGGAAGTAAATCTTATTGTGTGAACTGAGACACTTGGTAGGAATTCCACTCATTCCATAAATGAATTACCTGGGACATGGTAGGCTTCTGTCTCTTTGCTATATAATAGATTAAAAAGTCATTACATCTTTCTTGGGATTACTTTTTATCAATAAACCCACTATTTCAATAATGATTCTAATTCTGATTTAAAACCACCGGAGGATATTTATGAAATGCAAACCTCTGTTAGGTGTTACACACATGCCAGAGATGGATATTATTCTCCCCATTTCTAGCTAAAGGATACAAGCACAGAGAAGTGGGGAGATTGACACACACTTCACATTTAGGGGGTAAAAGATGTGGGACTCAGACAAAGGTCTCCTGACTGCCATTCCTGGGCTCCGTGCTCTTGAACAGAGTGGAATGATTGTTTTCTTTTGAAACCCGCTTTAGTTCCAGATGAGCAAACAGAAGCAAAGCCTAGATTCTTTCTTTTGTGATTTGGTGAGTTCATCTGTGAATTAGGGGAGTGGGCGAAGTCATTTACAGGGGCCTTTAATTCATGAATATTATAGAACATAGTATTCTCTATGAATAGTAATGCATTTTGTAGTCCATTTTGGAAATCTGAGATTTGGAAATATTATGCCCTATGCCAGATGGGAATTTTCATGTGGACCTATAATGGAAAGGCCATTGCAAGACAGACTTGAGAGATCTTTCTGATTCTATACCTTGACCATAAGAATATGTAGTTGATTTTGTTTACATTTTCTATTGGGAAAATAAATGTAGATAATTAATAGTAAAATTGCACATGTATTCATTTTTACAACTCAAATAATTAAGTCTCATGCATATATCTTATGGAAATACTCGTGTGATAAGCAGATGGGCACTGCAATATTATTAGAGATATTCTAGTAAGAAATTGGAAGATAAAATGAAGTTCATCTCTCAAGTAATACTATGAATAAATTAAGTTGTTTGAAATAAATATGTGTACTTCACAGAGACCTAAAATACAATATTTTGGTAAATGTGAACTTCTCAGGAAACAATATGTGCATTATGATAGTATTTAGGTAATTTTTCAAGAAAACTGTTTATGAATACATAAACCAATACTGCTATTATGGAAACATTGAAAGGAAAATACATCCACTAAATTCTTGACAGTGTTTGCCTTTGAGCAACTGAAGTACAAAATAAAGGGATCATACAGGGATAGCAAAAAATCTTAAATTTATCAATAATAAATATGAGTTCTGAAGCACGTATGATTAAATATGTTTTAATATGATTAGTAGCTAATAATGATAAATGTTAATGTTGATGGAGCATTTACTACATGACTGAAAATGGTTCTCTATCCTAGCTATGTGTTAGTATGACCAAAGGATTTACATATAGAGATTTATATTAGGTCTAGGTTGTGACCAGCACATCGGTAAATTTTTAAAAATCAACTGGTAATTATAACACCCAACTAGCATTGAGAACCACTGTCTAAACGCTTTATCATTATTATTTAATTTGATTTCTTATAGCAACCCAATAAGGCAGGTTCAGTTAATATAACCATTTTATAGGTGAGCGAACTACCCAGGCATTTGTAATAGTATTCTCTGTTATTTTTGAATTTGCATTTTCCCTAAATTAAATTGTTTTTCCAGTAATTTTATTGAGATCATATTGGTTTAAAATATTCTGTAATTTTAGGTGTACATTAATATTTATCAGTTTCTGAACAGACTTCATCATGCTCACCACCAAAAGTGTAATTTTTGTCCGTCACCATACATATATGTGACGTTTACCCCTTTCACTCACTGATGAACCTTCTTCCCCTCTGGTAACCACTAATCCGTTCTCTTTATCCATGTATTTGTTATCTTGCACATATGAGTGAACTCATGTAGTATTTGTCCTTCTCTATCTGGCTTATTTCACATAACATCATACCATCAAGCTCCATCCATGTTGTTGCAAATGGGATGATTTTGTCTTTTTTATGGCTGAGTAGTATTCCATTGCATATATATACCACATCATTTTTATCCATTCATCTGTAGAAAGGTACCTGGGTTTCTTCCATGTCTTGGATACTGTGAATAATGATGCAATGATCATAGGGGCGAATAAATCTCTTTGGATCATTGATTTCAAGTTCTTTGGATAAATACCCAGTAGCGGCATAGCTGGATTACATGGTGTTTATATTTTTAATTTTTTGAGAGATCTCCATACTGTTTCCCAAAGAGACTGCACTAGTTTGCATTTCCACCAGCAGTGTATGAGGGTTCCCTTTTCTGCATATCCTTTCCAATGTTTGTTGTTTTTTGTCTTGGTAATTATAGCCATTCTGACAGGTGTAAGGTGATATCTCATTGCAGTTTATATTTGCATTTCCCTAATAATTAGTGATGTTGGACATCCTTTCATATGTCTGTTAGCCATCTGTATATCTTCTTTGGAAAAATGTTTGCTCATATCCTTTGCCCATTTTTTGATTGAGTTGTTTCTTTGTTATTGAGTTGTATGAGTTCTTTATATATTTTGGAGATCAACCCCTTGTTGGATAAGTGATCTGCAAATATTTTCTCCCAGTTGGTGGCTTGTCTTTTCATTTTGTTCATGGTTTCCTCTGATTTGTAGAAGCTTTTTAGTCTGATGTAGTCCCATTTGTTAACTTTTTCTTTGTTTCCCTTGCCAAAGTAGATATGGTATTTGGAAAGATGTCACTAAGACCTATACCAAATAGTGTGCTTGCCTATATGTTCTTCTAGGAGTTTTATGGCTTCAGGTCTTACATTCAAGTCTTTAATCCATTTTGAGTGGATTTTTGTGTATGGTGCAAGATAATTGTCTCTTTTCATTCTTTTGCATGTGGCTGTACAGTTTTCCCAACGCCGTTTATTGAAGAGACTTTCTTTTCTCCATTTTAAGTTCTTGGCTTTTGTGTCAAAGATTAACTGTCCATAGATGTGTGGTTTTATTTCTGGGCTTTCAATTCTAGTCCATTGATCTGTGTGTCTGTTTTTCTTCCAGCACCATGCTGTTTTGATTACTATAGATTTGTAAGATTTGCAGTGTATTTTGAAGTCAGGGATTGTGATGCCTCCAGCTTTGTTCTTTTTCTCAGTATTGCTTTGGCTATTTGGCATCTTTTGTTGTTCCACATAAATTTTAGGATTATTTGTTCTATTTCTGTGAAGAATGTCATTGGGATTCTGATTGCACTTGCACTGAATCTGTATATTGCTTTAGGTAGTATGGACAGTTTAACTATGTTTATTCTTTGGGCCCATAAGCATGGGATATCTTTCCCTTACTTTATGTCTTCTTCAATTTGTTTCAATAATGTCTTATAGTTTTCAGTGTACAGGGTTTTTACTTCTTTGGTCGAGTTTATTCCTAGATATTTTACTCTTTTTGTTGTGATTGTAAATGGGATTGTATTCTCGATTTCTCTTTCTGCTAGTTCATTGTTAGTGTACATAAATGCATCTGATTTTTAAAAATTGATTGCATATCCTGCAACGTTGCTGTAGTTGTTGATCATTTCTAATAGTTTTTTGATGGATTCTTTAGGGTTTTCTTTATATAGAATCATATCATCTGCAAACAGTGAGTGTTTCATTTCTTCCTTTCCAATTTGGATTCCTTTTACTTCTTTTTCTTGACTAACTGCTCTGCCTCAAACCTCCAGTATTCTGTTGAATAGGAATGGCATGATTGGGCACCCTTGTCTTGTTCCTGTTCTCTGAAGGATGGCTTTCAGGTTTTCAACATTAAGTATCATATTGGATGATGGTTTGTCATATATGACCTTGATTATGTTGAGGTACTTTCCTTCTATCCCCATTTTTGAGAGTTTTTTTTTTTTTAATCACAAATGGATGCTGGATCTTGTCATATGCTTTCTCTGCATCTATTGAGATGATCATGTGATTCTTATTCCTCCGTTTGTTAATGTGGTGTATCATAGAGATTTATTTGTGGATGTTGAACCATCCCTGTGTCCCTGGAATAAATCTCACTTGATCATGGTGTATGATCGTTTTAATGTATTGCTGTGTTTGATTTGTCAATATTTTGTTGACGATTTTCACATCTATGTTCATCAGTGATATTGACTTGTAATTTTCCTTCCTGTGTTGTTCTTATCTGGTTTGGGATCAGGGTAATGTTGGCCTCATAGAATGAGTTAGGAAGAATTCCATCGTCTTCAATTTTTTGTAATAGATTGAGAAAGATAGGTATTAAATCTTCTTTGATTATTTGGCAGAATTCTCTAGAAACTCCATCTGGTCCTGGACTTTAGTTTTTTTGGAGGTTTTTGATGACTGTTTCAATGTGTTTACTTGTGATTGGTCTATTCAGATTCTCTATTTCTTTTTGATTCAGTTTTGGGAGATTGTATGAATCTAAGAATTTATCCATTTCTTCTAGATTGTCCAATTCATTGGCATATTGTTTTTCATAGTATTCTCTTATAATCCTTTGTATTTCTGCAGTATCTGCTGTAATTTCTCCTTTTTCATTTCTGACTTTATTTAATTCAGCCTATAAAAACAAAATAAATTCATTTATTCGGCCTTCTCTCTTTTTCTTAGTGAGCTTTGCTAAGGGTTTGTCAATTTTTTTAATCTTCTCAAAGAAACAGCTTTTAGTTTCATTAATTCTTTCTACTTTTTTTTAAATTTTGTATTTCATTTATTTCTCCTTTGATTTTTATTGTTTCCCACCTTCTGCTGACTTTGGGCTTTGTTTGTTCTTTTTCCAGTTCTGTTAGGTGCAGTTTAAGTCTTGTTATTTGAGATTTTTCTTGTTTATTGAGGTGGGCTCTTATTGCTGTGAATTTCCCTCTTATGACAGCTTTTGCTGCATCCCACAAGAGGTGGCATGTCATATTTTCATTTTTGTTTTTCTCCAGGTATTTTTAAATTTCCAAATGAAACCATTTTTCATCTGCTAAGAGAAGTGAAGACCTGGTTGCCTTCAGGCAGCTCAATTTAGGCGAGATGCAATACATCTTCTTAGGAAGTATTGACTTAAAAAGCTCTTAAGCTGGGATAAGCAGGTTATCTTATGGATTCAGGCCTGGAGTTTGTTCTGAATTTCTCAAAAATTCTTAAGAGGTTGGATTTGAGGAAGAAACAACCTTTCACAAATGTAATGTTTAGGATTAGAAACATATTTAAGAAGTTTTACCAAGCCACTACAATCAAAAACAGCAAAAAGTGATCTTAACCTCAGATGTTTCCATGAGATTGTGTAGCAGTGATAGAAAATAACCTTTCAAAAAAATAAATAAATAAAAGATAGGTGCAGATTGTTAATCAAAATGTAATTATTGCTTAATCATTGGTGCATTGTAAATTAATGCTATCTTTGGGATCTGTGATGTTATGATTCTGTGCATTTACCAAAAACTTATTTTTCAAAATAAGTTCACCAAAGCTAAATATTTATATATTTGAATTATTTTGAAAACTCTTTGACCAGACACTCCACGCATTGGAGTGAGCACTTATACCCATGGAAGATGGACGTCATACAATCAAATAAAAATGAAAATCCAGGAGGATAATTGGCATACAAAATGCTATCTGACTATGAACATTCTATTTTAATTCAGAATTTAGCTAATGAGGTTTTAGCTGATCTAGGGCTACATTTCAAAGTAAGGGCATTTCTTGCACTTCATTAGGGTAAGATAAAGTACATATGACTGCTTCTTAGTGTCCTTTAATTTGTATATTTTTTTTCTTAAGAGAGAAGAACACTTCTAACTTTTTATTTGTCCTTCAAAAGTAGGGTGCAGATATTTTACTGTGTTCATGGACTTGTTATCTCGAACATCCTTTCTTTTCTAATAATCTTTGTCTCAGTGCTTCTAGAGTGAGTGTATATAGAAATAGGTGAATAGTCCCAATACCAATAAGGAATAAGTTCTAAAGAGAGTTCATAACTGAGAAATATCTCTGAAGGTAATGGGATATAAAGTTTCAGTTCATTTTGAACTGCTTGAATCCAAAATATGAACATTTTATTGGGTGCCTCTACACTGTTTTATTCATTCCACACTCTTTTCTTTTTTAAAAGATATCCTATCTAGATGGAACCACAAAATCTAACAGGTGTCTTAGAATTCCGCCTCCTGGGTCTCTCAGATGATCTGGAACTGCAACCCCTACTTCTTGGGCTGTTTCTGACCATGTGCCTGGTCACCATGTTTGGGAACCAGATCATAATCCTGACTGTCAGCTCTGACTCCCACCTCCACACCACCGTGTACTTCTTCCTTTCACACCCGTCTTTAGATGATATAAGTTTCAGCACCACTATAGTCCCCAAGATGCTGGTTAACCTCAAGACACACAGCAAATCCATCATCTATGCAGGCTGCCTAACTCAGGTGTCCTCATTTTCTCTTTTTGTATATTTAGATAGTCTACTGCCAGTCATGATGGTCTATGTTGGTTTTATGGCTATTTGTCATCGTCTGCACTGCCCAGCCATCATGAACTGGTGTCATTTTTCATCAGTCTTTTGGACTCCCAGCTGCACTACTTGATGATGTTACAGCTTAGCTTCTGTGCAGATGTGGAAATCCCTTATTTCTTCTGTGACCCTCCTCAACTCCTCAAACTTGCCTGTTCTGACACCCCTACCAATAACATATTAATCTATTTTATTGGTGCCATCTTTGGTGGTGTTCCACTCACAGGGATCCTATACTCTTATACTCAAATTATTTCCTGCATACTGAGCATCTTATCTTCAGGTCTGACATACAAGGCCTTCTCCATCTGTGGATCTCACCTGTCAGCTGTTTGCTTATTTCGTGGAATAGGCCTTGGGGTTACCTCAGTTCAACTGGCTCATCTTCCCCAAGGAAGGAAGCAGTGGCCTTGGTGATGTCCACTGTTGTCACCTTTATGTTGAACCCCTTCATCTACAGCCAGAAGAACAGTCACATCAAGAGCGTGTTGTGGAGGATTGTTAGCAGAATAGCCTAATCTCAATACTTGTGCTTTCTTTTTTGGTTCATAGGAGTGGAAAAGGCAGCAAAATCAAACAGTGTAACAAGAAATTCTGAGTCTGCACTCATATAGTGTATATGTACCTCCACAGCTCTCTGCTTTAAATTTACAATTACCTATGTTAGTGTTGCTAGAATAAAGTTTGGAGATTATTTTGGACTGCCTACTTAAGTGATAGCACCCCCCCCCCCCCAAGGATTATGCATCACACATCACAACATGCATCATACTCTGTTACTTTCCTGACACATTACCCAAGACTCTTGGGCATGAGCAGTCTTGTTTCTATAATTGCAGAATAATCATAACTCTTTCTTCCTTGTTATTTATTATTTCTCTAGTTTTCCCAAGATCTTTTCTGTATATTAGGAGGATCTAAACCCTACCTTAAGGAAAAAGACATCTATATTTTTGCTCCTTAAGGATCTTGGTCAGATTATTTAGCAAGTAGGGTGATAATTTAATTTCCTGTCCAAACCAGGGTAATATTTTAAAATTCAAATTGGACACTATTAATGCTGAGTTTGAATAAACAATTATCACTTGAGATTTTCCTAGGAAAACTAGAATGTATGATTCCTAAGGAGAAAATGGGAGAGGACAACAGGAGCAAAGGCAATTCCCAATTTCCCTGATAATTCTCCCTCCTATTCCATCTAATATCTCACCAATCATATTACATATCCAGACACAAAGGGGTGAATGCTGTATGACTCCATTATAGGAGGTCTCTAGATGGCTCAAATTCATAGAGACAGACAGTAGGATGGTGGGTGCCAAGGACTGGGGTTAGAAAATGGGGAGTTAGTGTCTAATGGTGACAGAGTTTCAGATTCAAAAAAGGAGAATGTTCTGGAGGTGGATGGTGGTGATGGTTTCACAAAAATGTGAAAGTACTTCATGCCACAAAACCGTGCACTTAAAAATGGTTAAGGTGGTAAATTTTATGTTATTTCACCACAATAAAGAAATGATTTCCTGTGAGAAACAAGGGACATTTTACTCCAAGTGTTGGGTGTGTTAGCCCTCAGCAATCAAGCCCTGTAGGGATCTGCCTCAGCTGCAGAAAGTCACCTTAACCAAGGTCATGCCTACTTCCTTGGGCAGCCCACATCCGATGACTCTTTGATGCAGGTATAAATATTTGGCCCCGTTTCCCCAATTCCAGCAGACTCCAAGGGATTGTCCTAGCTCCAGAGCTCCCTGGTAGTTTTGAGGGGCCTTTGCTGGGCTTAAACGTGGCTTGACATTTTTCACTGCTTTTCCTTGCTACAAAGAGTTTGCCAAACTGTAAAGTCTGAGGGAACAGTCCCACAGGACTGCCCTCACTTCAGATGAGTTGGCTACACTTTTGGGGACTCCCTCACATTCAATATTTTGCTAGAATGATTCAAACTGAGGGGACTCTCACGGATTTCATAATGCACTAGATTGGCTCACGGAACTCAGGAAAGCATTGTACTTATGATGACAGTTTTATTATTGCAAAATGATACAAATTAGAACTATCCAAAGGAAGATACTCATAGGGCATATATGTATGAAGGGGCTCCATATGTAAAGCTTCTTGTCCTCTCTCCATGGAATCCAGACCCCAGACATGTTACCTCCTCCTGTGTATGATGTGTGACAATACTCAAAGAATATTGCCAACCAGGTATCTCACCTGAGCTTCCATGTCCAGAATTTTTATTGAGGCTTCATTGCATAGAAATGATTAGTTGAATTATTGTCCATAAAGTTGAACTTGATTTCCAGCTGCCCTCTCCAGAGGCTGGGCTGATATCTCTTTGCCAAAAGTTGCAATTCTTTAATCATATGATTGGACTTTTTGGCATGACCAGCCTCCATCCTGAGTCATCTAGCATAAACTATCAGGTATGATCCACAGGAGAGGTGCCCACCATGAATAACCAATAACTGCTAACCCTGGGGAAATTTCAAGGATTTAAATGTCACCTCCTAGGAACTGGGACAAAGGCCATTACCCTTTTTAGGTGAGTCCGAATTCCTTACATACCTACCTTTCCAAAGTTGTTTATATCAGGAGGTCTACGTCTTAAACCTCCACATGTTAATCACTGTCACAGAGTCTGCTTCACAACGAACTCAACTTGGGATGCCTTGTTACTAATAAAATTAATTTGAGAAGACTTTAAGGACTGTTCCAAGATAGTTATTTGAACAGTCAGTGATGGTCTGTGAATTACAAACCCAATTCTGGGTTCCATGTGGGAAAATTCAAGGAGAGGAGATGAACAATAAAAATTGGGGGGCATCAGGGAGGTCCTCATAGAAAATCTTGATGAATCTGGAAACCCAAACTCAGAGATGTTTTGTAGAAAAGGGGTGCAGAGTTTGAAATAATATCTGCATGAGTATTATACTTCAAAAAAGTTTATTTAAAAATACTACACCCTGGGATGTAAAGTATGAATTAAGAATAATAATTAATTTGGCCTGTGTCATCCTCCTGAAACATCTCCTCCTCAAATTTTTAGAGCCAATGGTCCAATCATAAGCACTCCTCTCCCAAATTTTGTTAGTAGTTTGGCCAGAGTCTTTCAATTCTTTTGTTCATTAGATTTCGAAGGCATTGAACATGGGGATGACTTCATGGTTTAACACTGAATATGTTTCTGCCCTTCTGGGAAGAGGAGGTTTCTGAAGAACTGAGGAACATTCTAAGGCTTGTCCATTAGAATAAAGAGATGACACCAACTAGTGGAAGGTGCTTTAACTTCATCTTGGCAGACATACTACTTAATTCTCATCGTTTCCACTGTCAAAATCCACCAGCATATAGCTATCCAGATTTTCCAATGAGAGACTTACTCCCTTCTGGGTCACTCAGATCTCCCCAATTTTGTCATTTTATTGTTACTTTTAAAAAGTATTTTACTGAGGTCGTATTGGCTTATAACATTGTGTAAATTTCAGTTGTACATTACTATACAGTTTCTGTATAGACTGCATCATGTTCACCACCAATAGTCTAGTTTTATCCATCATCACACATATGTGCCTCTTTACCCTTTTTCCATTTACCTGACCCCCTTTCCTTCTGGTAACTACAAATCTGTTCTTGTCCATGTGTTTGTTTATCTCCCATATGTGAGTGAATTCATACAGTGTTTCTCTTTATCTGTCTACTTATTTTGCTTAGCATAATTCCCTCAAGGTCCATCCATATTGTTGCATATGGAACGATTTTTTCTATTTTTCTGGCTGAGTAGTATTCTGTTGTATATATATACCAAATCTTTTTTATCCATTCATTCATTGATGGGCCCTTGTGTTGCCTCTATGTCTTGGCTATTGCGAATAATGTTGTGATGAACAAAGGGATGTATAAATCTCTTTGAAGAGTTGATTTCATGTTCTTTGGATAAATTTCTACTAGTGGGGTAGCTGGATCATATGGTTTTTATATTTTTAAGTTTTTGATAAATCTCTATACTTTTTTCCATATTAGTTACACCATGTTGCCTTCCCACCAGCAATGCATGAGGGTTCCATTTCCTCCACATCCTCTCCAACATTTGCTATTTTTTGTCTTATTAATTATAGTCATTCTGACAGGTGTAAGGTGATATCTCACTGTAGTTTAAATTTGCATTTCCCCAATAAATAGTGATGTTGAACATCTTTACATGTGCCTGTTGGCCATGTGTATATCTTCTTTGGAGAAATGTCTGGTCATATCCTTTGCCCAGTTTTTTAAAGTAATTTTATTGAGGTCATACTAGTTTACAACATTGTGTAATTTGGGGTGTACATTATTGTTTATCAATTCCTGAATAGACTTCTTTTTTTTCTCTTGCCTGAGTAGACACGGTATTCAAAAAGAGACTACTAAAACCAATGTCAAAGAGTGAACTGTCTATATTTTCTTCTGGGAGTCTTATGGTTTCAGGTCTTACATTCAAGTCTGTAATCTATTTTGAGTTGATTTTTGTGTATGGTGTAGGATAATGGTCTACTTTCATTCCTTTGCATATGGCTGTCTAGTTTTCCCAACATCGCTTATTGAAGAGATTTTCCTTTCTCGGTTGTGTGTTCTTGGCTGCTTTGTTGAAGAGTAACTGTCCATAGATGTGTGGTTTTATTTCTGGGCTTTGACTTCTGTTCTTTTGATCTGTGTGTCTGTCTTTGTGCGAGTACCATGCTGTCTTGATGACTATAGCATTGTAGTATATTTTGAAGTGAGGGATTGTGATGCCTCCAGCTTTGTTCTTTCTCCTTAGGATTGCTTTGGGTATTCATAGTCTTTTGTTGTTTCATATAAATTTTAGGATTCTTTGTTCTATTTCTGTGAAGAGTGTCATTGGTATTCTGATTGGGATTGCATTGAATATGTATATTGCTTTAGGTAGTACAGACATTTTAACTATGTTTATTCTTCTGACCCATGAGCATGGAAAATTTTTCCATTTCTTTAAGTTTTCTTAAATTCTTTCAATAGCTTCCTATAGTTTTCAGTGTACAGGTCCTTCACCTCTTTGGTTAAGTTTATTCCTAGATATTTTATTCTTTTTGTTGTGATTGTAAATGAGACTGTATTCTTGAGTTCTCTTTCTGCTATTTCATTGTTAGTATACATAAATGCAACTGATTTTTAAAAATTGATTGCATATCCTGCGACTTTTCTGTAGCTGTTGATCATTTCTAATAGTTTTCTGATGGATTCTTTAGGGTTTTCTATATATAGAATCATGACATCTGTAAACAGTGATAGTTTCTCTTCTTCCTTTCCATTTTGGAGTCTGTTTATTTCTTTTTCTTGCCTAATTGCTCTGGCGGAAACCTCCAGTACTACATTGAATAGGGGCAAGAGTGGGCATCCTTGTCTTGTTCCTGTTCTCAGAGGGATGGTTTTCAGTTTTTCACCATTACATATGATGTTGACTGTGGGTTTGTCACACATGACCTTTATTATGTTGAGATACTTTCCTTCAATACTCATTTTATTGAGAGTTTTTTTTTTTTTTATCACAAATGGATACTGTATCTTCTCAAATGCTTTCTCTGCATCTATCGAGATGATCATGTGATTCTTATTCCTCATTTTGCTAATGTGGTGTATCACACTGATTGATTTGCAGGTGTTGAACCGTCCCAGCATCCCTGGAATAAATTCAACTTGATCACAGTGTAGGAGCCTCTTAATGTATTGCTGGATTCAATTTATCAATATTTTGTTGAGGATTTTTGCATCTATGTTCATCAGTGATACTGGCTATAAGTTTGTTTCTTTCTGTTGTTCTTGTGTTGGTCTCATAGAATGTGTTAGGAGGTGTTCCATCTTCTTTAACTTTTTGGAAAAGTTTGAGAAGGGTAGGCATTAAATCTTCTTTGACTTTTTGGTAGAATTCTCCAGCAAAGCCGTCTGGTCCTGAACTTTTGTTTTTTGGAGTTTTTTCGTGACTGCTTCAATCTATTTACTTGTGATTGGTCTATTAAGATTCTCTGTTTCTTCTTGATTCAGTTTTGGTAGGTTGTTATGAGTCTAAGGATTTGTTCATTTCTTTATGGTTACCCAATGTGGATATATAGCTTTTCATAGTATTCTCTTAGTATTCCCTTTGTATTTCTGTGGTATCCATTGTAATTTCTCCTTTTGTCTCTAATTTTATTTATTTGAATCTTCTCTCTTCTTTTCTTGGTGAATCTGGCTGTTTGTCAATTTTGTTTATCTTCTCAAAGAACCAGCTCTTAGTATCATTAATCCTTTCTACTGAGTCTTAGTCTGTATGTCATTTATTTCTGCTTTAATTTTTATTTGCATCCTTCTGCTGACTTTGGCTTTGTTTGTTCTTTTTCTAGGTCTGCTAGGTGTAGTTTAAGATTACTTATTTGAGACTTTTCTTGTTGGATGAGGTAGGACTGTATTGCTCTAAATTTCCCTCAGTACTGCTTTTGCTGCATCCCATAAGAGTTGGTATGTTGTGTTTTCATTTTCATTTTTATCCAGATAAATATATGGATAAAATATTTGATTTCTCCTTTTATTTCTTCATTGATCTAATGGTTATTCATTAGAAAGTTGGCTTCCACATATTTGTGACTTTCCTAACTGTTTTCTTGTTGTTGATTTCTAGTTTCATAGCATTGTGATCAGAAAATATGTTCAGACTTCTTAAATTTATTGATGTTTGTCTTGTTTCCCAACATATAGTCTATCGTTGAGAATGTTCCATGTGTATTCTGTTGTTTTTGAAGTGAACTGTTCCATATGTTCCTGTTAAGTCCATCAGTCTAGTGTTTCATGTAAGGCCACTGTTTCCTTGTTGATTTTCTGTCTGGACAAACTATCTATTGATGTAAGTGGGGTGATGAGGTCTGCTACTATTATTGTGTTGCTGTCAGTTTCTCCTTTTAGGTCTGTTATTAGTTGCTTTACATAATTTGGTGCTCCAGTGTTAGGTGCACAAATATTAATGTGTTATGTCCCCTGGGTGGAATATCCCTTTTATCATTATATACTGCCCCTCTTTGTCTCATTATATCTTCTATACTTGAAATCTTTTTTGTTTGATATAATTATGGCTACACCTGCTCACTTTTGCCCACCATTTGCTTGGAGTATCATCTTCCACCTTGTCAGTCTGAGCCTATGTTTGTCTTTACAGCTGAGATGTGTTTCCTGGAGGCAGCATATTTTTGGGTCTTGTTTTTCAATCCACCCAGTGACTCTGTTGATTTTATTGGTGAATTCAATCCATTTACATTGAAAGTGATTATTGATATATGAGGGCTTAATACTGCCATTCTATCTCTTGTTTTCTGGTTGTTCTATATTTTCACTGTTTCTTTTCCCTTGTATTTCTGACTGCCATTTCAGTTTGGTGTTTTTCTGTGATGGTTTCTCTTTATTTATCACTTGTGACTCTGCTCTGATTTTTTGTTTACTGATTATCATGAGGTTTGTATAAAAGATCTTGAAGATGAGATATTCCATTTTCTGATAGCCTTTTATCTCTATTAGCCTAAGCAGATTCCGTCTGTTTCGTCTTCCCTTTCTGTGTTATTCTTGTCACAAACTATTCCTTCTTTATGTCTGAAGTTTGTGACAAAATTGAAGGGTTTATAGTTATTTTTGATGCTTTCTTTCCCCTTATCCTTTATGTTATATATGTTTGCTAACTTATTCTATTAGAGAGCTGAAAGGTTTTATTTTTTCTGTCTGTCTCCTTGCTCAAAGCTTTGTAAACCTTTGCCTTATTGTTTCAGGTAGAACGGCTCCTTTCATCCTTTCTTTTAAGGTAAGTCTAGTGGCGAGAAACTCCCTCAACCTTTTTTAATCTCAGAAAGTGTTTACTTCTCCATCATATCTGAAGGATAATTTCACTGGATAGAGTATTATTGGTTGATAGTTTTTGTCTTTCAGTTTGTTTTCTTTTTGAGGAAGAGTAACCCTGAGCTAACATCCACCGCCAATCCACCTTTTTTATGAGGAATATTGGCCCTGAGCCAACATCCATGCCAATCTTCCTCTACTTTACATGTGGGATGCCTGCCACAGCATGGCTTTATAGCACTGTGTAGGTCCACGACTGGGATCCGAACTGGTGAACCCAAGCCGCTGAAGTGGAGTGCATGAACTTAACCACTACACCACCAGGCCAGCCCCTGTCATTCACTTTTTTGAAGATAGGATTGAATTCTCTCCAACCTGTAAGATTTCTGCTTTGAAATTTGCTAAAAGCCTGATAAGAGTTCCTTTGTAGGTCATTTTCTTCTTCTTCACTGCCCTTAATATTTTTTCTTTGTCAATGACTTTTGACAGTTTTACTATTATATGCTTTAGAGAAGCTCTTTTTCATTGATGTAATTAGGACTTCTATTGGCTTCATCTACTTGAATGTGCAGTTCTTTCTCAAGGTTTGGGAAGTTCTCACTGCTATTTCTTTGAATCATCTCTCTGCCCCTTTCTCCTTGTCTTCTCCCTCTGGAATACCTACAACCCTTATTTTGATTTCCCTAAATGAGTCAGATATTTCTCAAGGAATTTCTTCATTTTTTAAAAATCTTAGTTCTCACTCCTCCACCTGACGCATTTGTAAATACCTATGTTTGAGATCACTAATTTTCTCCTCCATAAGGTCTGCTCTATATTTTGCTTTTTACTTTACATTTTGTCTCACTAATTGTGTTCTTCATATCAAGAATTTTGGTTTTGTTTTTTGTGTTTTAGGGCTTCAATCTCTTTGACAAAGTATTCCTTCTGTTCATTAATTTTATTCCTGAGCTTATTGAACTGTCTTTCTGAGTTTTCTTTTGACTCACTGAGTTTCTTTGTGACAGTTATTTTGAATTTTCTGTCATTTAGATTGTAATCTTCTGTGATCTCAGGTTTGTTTTCTAGAGAGTTGTCAATTTCCTTCTGTTTGCAGTGTTACTCTAGTTCTTCATGGTGTTTGATGAATTGATCCTCTGCCTGTGTGTTTGTGATAGTAATCACCTTTTCTTATCTGGGTACAGCTTTGGTTACTTTGCTCTGGCCCCCTGGGTCTTGTATTCCTCCACTGGGTCTCCATGGGCTTGGATGCTGCTGTCCCATGCACCGCCTGTGCTGCTGTTCCCAGGTTGTCTTGGGAGTGCTTGTTGCACTGCTGTCATGGGTGGTGGATTTACAGGTGTCACTGTTGCTGGTGGGGACCTGAGGACCTGGAGACTTTTATACAGCCTCTGCTGCTGGTGGAACAGGTTTTGGGGTTGCCATGGCTGATGGGCTGGGTCACTGGTTTTGCTGTGGTTCCTGTTGATTCTGGTTGCAGATTCCACTGACCACCGCTTGGGGGACACAGGCTGTTTTCTCTGTTCTGGTGTGGCTGCTCATAGTTGTGCTGGTTGGGCTACTCTACATCCACACATGCTGGGCTGCAGCTGCAGGGTGAGGTGTCTTTGCATGAGCTGGGCTGCCACTTGTCAGTGGGTTGCACTTGTGCAGTCAGGACCTCCATGTTCAGTGGACGGGTCATGCTCATGTGAGCCAGACACCTTCACATGGGCTGGGCCACCATGCTGAGTGGGTGTGTCACACTCTGCTGGTGGGATCCATGCTGGCATGGTCTGTCCTTGTGTGGGCTGAGCTGCTGCCACTTAGTGGGGAGCATTCACATGGGCCGGGCTGCCACAGCATGGTAGGCACTCGTGCAGGGGAGCTACTGCTCAATAATTGCATCTGGGCTGCCCCTACCTCCACTCACAGTAGCGCTGGCTGCTGTGTGAGGGTCCATGACCTGATCACTCCTACCAAGGAAGGAGAGGGGGCCACTCCAAGATTTCCACTGTTTCCCAGGGGTCCAGTCCACCCACCTTCACATGTATAGCTGCATGAATCTCTCAGGCTTACTGTTGTGCTGTGTAGGGAATCCTTTGTTCGTTAATGAATGTCTGTTTAATTGTAACTTAGAAGGGAGGGACAAAGGGAACAACCGTGCCATAATTCTGACATCACCCCAAATTTTGTTGTTTTAAATCCTTATTACATTTTTCCAAAGCAATTAAATGATCTGAATAACACTACCTCAGTTATATAGTTTGCTTTTTCCATTCATTAAAAGTTTCACATAAACACTTTGCTCTTACAAGAGTGTCATAAGTAGCTTCTCAATATTCAGTTTCTCCCCCTTTTCATGTAAATATCATCATATAATGATACCTTCCATGACCACCCATCTAAATTCTCTTAATATGCTCTCTATCAAGTTAGTCTCTGTTCCTCTTTCACTAGCATTACCTTCTGAGTGAACTCATACATTTTCAGTCTTATGAGGGACAGTCTTTATATCAGGCTGCCTCAACTATTCTGTTGCAAATTAAACTGATGCATCAAAAAAGTGAGTTTTGCTGCTCTTCCAATCTGAAGTTCTTGGTGAGATGTCATATTATCAGCTTAAACAGACAAGACATAGGACAAGTTTATTGCCAAAACAATACTTTGGGAGAAATTTGTTATGAAGTATCATTAGTCATTGATTATACCAGAGGAAAATTGCATCATAATCCAATGGTTAAGGAAGACTTTATTCAAGACTATTGCAATAGGAGTCAAGACTATTGCAATAAGGGAGAGAGACTGAACTTACCTCCACTGAAATGAAACATGGGAGTATTTTAAAGCTGAGGTGAGTTGAAGGAAAAGTACTGGACTATGTTAGGGGGGAGGGTGGTTGATGTGATTAGACCATCTGTGTTTGCTAATCATTGCTTATTGAATTTAGGCTCCTACCCTCCCACAGAAGCTGGGAGATAGGGATGCTCTTTCTTGATGATTGCATTTCAAAGGGATGGCCCCCTGGTCTTTAAGAAAGACATTCTTGGGTCATAAAACTGATGAGAATCTGGGAGAATATTTATGTACATTTCAATAGGGTAGAGAAAGAATTTGCAATGACCAATTTTAAAAGTAAATGCTCTAAGAAAAGAGAGATCATGGATCTGTAGTTCAAAAGAAACTTGTATAAAGTTTAGTCAAGCTGAAGGGAATGTTAAAGCAGTCTTAGTCAATGGATATCCAACATTTACACTGTCTTTCCAACTTTGAAATTTGTGAGTTTTTGAATATGGCCCAGTTAGCTAAACTTCACACTACAGCAGAAGTTTTAAATTATGTTTAAAAGTATCTTGAGTTCTAAACTCAAATGGCACCTTTACCATGAGAAGGATGGTGGATGATTGAACAAGAAATCTGGAATAGCAGCCAGAGTCCATGACCCACAAGGATCTGTGGTAGTGGTGACAGGTCATAAATGAGCACACATCAAGTGTATTGTTTGACTTAGATGACCTAAAATATTGAGAGTAAGTCAGCAAAAGTCAGATGTCAGCTGCCACAATTGAATTCTTCCAGTTTCCATAGCCAAGCCTCTTTTCAGACTCAAAGCCTAGCGATTAAAGGGGAGGTGGATGTCCCTCTTAGAAGTCCATTATATTGTTCTTCAAAATGGTAATCTCCCTTGAGGACTCTACTTGGTGGCAAGTTGATTCCATCAGACCCCTTCCATCCTGGAGTGGGAAGTGATTCATCTTTACAAAGAAGAATATGTATGCATTTATGCTTAACTTTTCTTCCTGCAGAGCCTTGGCAAACACTACCATCCAAAGACTTAACGCATTATCCAACTTCTTTGTAGTGAAGAAGATATGAAAATAAATACTTATCAAGAGATATGCTGGTCATCACAGATTCTACACCAGCTGAAGCTGATCAGCATCACATTCCCAGAGAGCAGCAAATCTGTGACTCCATTCTTACTCTCCTGAATTGTAATCCAGTGCTTTGTCCTGACACCATACTTGAAGATATGTCCCCTCTCAATTAGATTTTCTCACTCTCTGGGATCCTGTGTTTGGTCCTTGAAGAATTCACCTGCAAAATGAAGCAAATAGACTTAAAAACATAATAGAACCTGATCTAGTTCTAATATTCTGGACTCTGTGTTTTTTCTATCTCTAGTGCTACATTTTTACAGCTTATTTTGGAAATGCCCTAAACAAACACATAGAGAAAAGTTCAGCCTCACCAATCACAAAATACATAATTTATCCATCAGTGTATTTTCTGTTTGGACATATAACGTGATCTAATGAATGCTGAGATCCAGGATTTAAGCTTCATAAGGGCAAAGATTTTCTCTGTTTTTTTTCTTCACTGCTGTCTTCCAGACAGCTACAACAGCCTGGCCTACCAAAGGTGCTCAGTAAATGTTGTCATTGGTTGAATTTGATAATAACTAGCAATGGTTCTCAATAGATTTCACTATTTAATCATTCTTTCTGAACTATTCTGAGTCGATACTTGAAGTGGCTGGTGTCAATCTGCAAGACTGTGAATTCAAGCAAGGTGTAGTAATGGATAAGTAAAAGGAGGGATGAGGAGAGTAGAACTGAGAATAACAGAGGAGTCACCATAAGAGGTTAAGACAAAGTGCCTATAGCGCAATTCTGACCAAAATCACTTATAGAGGTGGGCAAAGAACAAACTTCCATGTGATTAAGAGGTAGGATGTCTTCAATCAACTGCTGCTGCCACAGTCATCTCAAAAATCTAGGATGGTTGTTCTCATCACTGAACCTAGAGAATTTTCCTGAGAACTTTTTGTAGAGCACTCTTGATGTCCCTGTTCCAGATCCTATAGATGAGGGGGTTCAGCATTGGGGTGACCATGGTATACATCCCTGAGGCAATCATGCTTCTACAGGAAGATGCATTAGAACTGAGATACACACCGAAGCCTCTCCCACAGAATAAAGGAACCACTGACAGGTGAGATGCACAGCTAGAAAATGCTTTATATTTTCCATCAGCTGATGGGATTCTCAGGATTGAGGAGAAAATTTGTGTATAGGAGAAAAGCACCTCTGAGCAGAGAAACATGCAAAGAAGGCCAGTCACTATATATTGCAGAATGTGATTGATGAGTGTGTCTGAGCCAGCAAGCCTGAGGGCCTGAGCAAGTTCACAGTAAAAGTGTGGTATTATCCAATTGGTACAGAGGACAGTCACAACATCAGCAGACTATGGGTCAGGGACTACAGAAAGCTTATAAACCAGGACACAGGAACCAGCTGGCCACAGAGGCAGGGGTTCATGATGACTGTGTACTGCAGGGGGTTACAGATGGCCACAAACCTGTCATAGGCCATCACAGTGAGGAAAAAAGTGTCCAGCCCTCCAAAAGCCATGGAAAAAATTCCTCTGGGTGATACAGCCTACTTAGGTGATAGATTTACTTTGTGTCTGGATATCCAGCAGCATCTTTGGGCAGTGGTGGAGGTGAAACAGGTGTCAGCAAAGGATAAGTTTGAGAGGAAGAAGTACATGGGGTTGTGGAGATGGGAGTCAGAACTGATGACCAGATTGATGATCAGGTTCCCAAGCATGGAGACCGCAAACATGGACATGAACAGACTGAATAGGATGGGTTAATGTTCTGAGTCTTGTGAAAATCCCAGGAGTAAAAATTCTGAAACATTTGTTTGATTTCCTGGTTCCATGATGCTGACACAATCAGCTAGATGATTGACAAAGGGAAAGAACATGAAATAGACACCATACAGAATCTATAGTATCTCTACATTTTTAGTCTTGAAGTGAAGGATTGGGCATAAACACCTTTACATAACAAAATTGTGGAATCCTACATTCTGTGGTTTGTTATAAGCACCATTTCTTAGTGTTGATCAACCCCTGTCCATTGGCCTCTGGGACATTCAGTCATCCTCTTTATCTTTGGCTTATAATGATAAAATGTAAAAGTTAAGAGCAACTTTGGCCCTTAGAGATAGAATGGTCCATACTCGCTCTAACACAAATGTGGAACACAAGGTCCAGGGAAGCTCAGTAAGTTGATTTGGGTTATCTACCTTGTGTGGGACTCAGAAAAGGGTCAGACATGTCTCAGAAGTGAGAAAATTTGAGAGAGTATTTCAGAATGAGTAGAATGTAGGCTTACTTCTCAAGGGGAATAAAAAGAAAGAAAGAAAATGTTTTCACCAAATACTAAACCACGTTCACAAATGCTTAATGTTCTGTGTAACAGGAACCATCAACATCCTGCAGGAACAGGGCCAGATGCTTTGTGGACATTTGCCACTTGAGAAAGTGCTCTTCATCTGTGAAGTTAAGGAATTGGTGAAACCATCCAAAGAAAGCAGGGATATCAAGGCTTAAACCATTTCAGTATGATAAGGTAAGATACTACAAAGGTCACAAACAGAATTTTGAGTAAAATCTTCTATGGTGCTCATTAAATACTGAAGGGAGAGAGAAATTGCACAAGTATATTTATATATAAGCCTTAAAGAATGAGGGTCAGACATGGCAATCACATTAGAGTGATGTTTAGAATGGGGCTGGGAAGACTGGAGCACTCATGTCAAGCCTACCTACACTCTGACTCTGTCTACTTTAGGTCCTGGGGGTTCTGTATTCAGACACAGAGGAATGGATCCTATACCTAGGGACAAGGAACAGCATAAGATCATGAAATGATCTTCAGTGTTCTGTTTGTTTTGTTAGAAGTATTTTTACACAGTTAGTATTCTGTAATGCCCCGATTAGAAAGTAAATAGGCCACAATTGGCTGTCATCATTGTCAGTCTTTTTAGGCATGAGAAACAAAAGCAGATAGTGTCTCTGGAGTGATAAAAATGGCCATATCATATGCAAATTGTTTACCTATGGATGAACATGTTTGTTCTGCCCCTTTGGGGGATGGGCAATCTGCAATCATCTCTGGTGTTTTCTGATCAGTTGAGAGATGTTCTAAGTAATTGTTATGATGCATCTTTAAAGTATAATAGTTTATAAAAGATTCCCTTGACTTTTAATGAATGTGGCTTGCTCTCTTGCATTCCAGTTTGTATTATTGATCAGAATAGCAGAGTTTGTGTGTGAAATACCTAAGATTCTGGGTCTTCCCTGGAGTGTGCTGTGCATGTTAATGGCATCAATTGCATTGGAAAAGAGGAAAAACAATTTCATTTATTACTAGATCTATTGCAGGGCTTCCTTCCTGGTCTCCAGGCTCACATTGAATTCCACCTGATTACTCAGTCACCTGACTGATATTTCCAAAATGGAAATCTGATTGTATCACTTCCCTATGTAAAACTCTTAGAACACCTTCCTTCCACATTCTGAAAATGTGCAAACTCCTTGGTGTATCATGGCTCCATCCTTACCCTCCAGCATTATTTCTCAGCGCTTCTCAACTTTTAAACTAAATTCTGATCATTCTTAAAAGCTTCCCTTTGTCCAGATGTGTCATAGTCTCTTATTTCCCCACAATTTTCAAGACCGTCTCCCTCTGCCTAAACTTCTTTCTACTTTCTTCTCTAGTTCCTACCTGTCATTTTATACTTGGCACAGCTTTCACCTGCTCAGGTGATTCTTGACCTCTCCAGGTCTCAATACCAGCTGAGTTCTTGGCACACAGGAGATCCACCATATTGGTTTGATGACTTACTAATAAATGGATGAGCCTAGAACCCAATATTTTTCCATTGCTTCAGCTTTTCAAAAACTCCTGGGTGTTTATGACTCCAAAAGTTTCAATAACACTTGCCTCCAGGAGGTTACTGTATGGAAAGAATAAAAGAAAGATGATGGTGGTCGAAGAAAGCTGGAAAGGGAGACAGAAAATGAATATAAATTTCTGATGATTAAGTATCCAGTGTGTCTTCTCAATCCTTATAGCAAATGTTGACCCATCCCTGGTCCCAACAATTTAGCCTGTTTTCTCTTGCTCTTGCATCTGCCTATTCTCTCATTTGAAATCTTTACCCATAGAAGCTTCAGCAACTGCTTCTCACAGGCTTTGTCTGAAATACCTACTTGGATGTCCCTGAATTTCTGTTCTAATTATCTAGCGGTACAAACAGGAGGTAACTGAGAGACTAAATAGGCCAATTACACATTGACAAGAAATTTTGCAAAGAATCAATTGTCACACAGTTATTTTTCTGGGATTATAAATGAAGACATTCATCATCTTCCAAATTCCCTTCCTGGAGGTACCTCAATATTCATATTCTCAGTCCTTTTACTTCTATGTGAAAATGATAAATATCGTCCAGCCCTGAATGAGGAGAACCTGCCTTCTTTACACTCTCTCTTCAAACAGTTGAAGATTCAGTTTCCAGGAGAGAGCAATAGAAGAAATGTGGATGAGTATACTCATTCCTTTATCTCTGGCAAAAGACCTGGAAAGGAGAGAGCCAGAGGATGGGCAGAAACTGGACGAATGCCCCCACTTTGTCTCTCCCCCTAGTGCTACTCTAAGCATTGCCTAGCGTCTGGCCCTCGTCCTTGAGGACTCATATGTACACATCCTGGTTCAATGTCTCTTCTTACATATTTAACGAGCACTATAGAGGATAGCACTCAAAATTCTTTTCATGACCTTTTCTGACTTGAGAAATCTTTAAAGAAGGAGTCAGCCTACAAAGCTGAAGTATGTTCTCAGCTGCATATTGCTTACCCTGAGAAAGAGATGTACAGAATATGCAAACCCTCAAGGTTTAGAAAGTAGACGTGCTTGGTAAAAGTAAGTACATAACTATTTGGCAGCAGAGATGGTTTGTTTCCTGCTATGGTCAAATATTGCTTCCTCAAGCCAAATAAAAAGATTGAGACAATGAATAATGTTCAGTGAAAAAATAATGAATATTAAGGAGAGAAATCATAAGAATCAATCTTGTTCTGATGGACAAAACTGTGGGTCTAGCTTCTCCAAGGTTTGTGCTTAGGTTCTCAAAATTCAAATTCACCGCAATGATTAATTCTTTCATAAAGTCTCACTTGAATTTTGAGCAGTGGCCAAATTATGATCCAAATGTGTCATGAAATTATGAATAATAACATTCCTCCTAGGAAGAAGTTTTCCACACATTACACACCTTTTAACTTAGGAACAGAGGTTAGAAATTAGAAGTGGAGGATACAGCCATTTGTCACTTACACTCCCCCCTTTATCCATGCACCAAATAAATATGTCCTATTCCATTTCTAGGGTCTAGTGTTAGCACGTAATTTTTCTGAGCCATGCCAGAAAGAGAGAAGAATTGAAATAGACTGTTTCTCAGTCAGAGAAAAAGTCCTGGAAGCCATTATGCGAGAAGGGCTTCTTTGGCTCCAGCTACATGTAAGTTGTTGGGGACACAAAGATTAATGGTGTGGTCTTTGTCTTCAGGGAGCCCACCTTCAAGAGGTAAAGATGGATGCAGAAACTAGTCTTTGTACTACAGTGAATTAAATCCTATGAGGAAGGCCATCTGCAGAATGACATAGAGAAAGAAGTCTCCAATCTAGCCTGGAGTAAGGGATTCAGGGAAGGATTCCTGGAAGAAGAAAATTATGGGCAAAGAGTTATCTAAAGGGATGACTGAGTAGGGGCTTTTGTGGGAGAGAAGCAAGCAAGTGAAAAGGCCCATAAGCAAGAAGCAACATGAGATGGAATGCTTTTAGATTTTGCTTAAGCATAAAGTGAGAGATGAGAATGGTGAAAAATGAGGTTGGAGAGATGGGTGGGGATCATGTATCTGGCAACATTGAAATAAATAATGGCTAAAGGATGGAGACTACGGAGGATCTGTGGCAAAGGAGTAACATGATGTGTATCACAATTTTCCCTTGTGCATGGAGTGAAAGATGGATTTAAGGCAGGCAAGTCTAAAGGCAAAGAGATTGTATAATCCTTATGCTTTTGTGTTGGTTCATCTCACTTAGCATAATGTTTTCAAGGTTTGACCATGTTGCAACATGTGTCAGAATTTCCTTCCTTTTAAAGCCTGAGTAATATTCCATTGTATTGATATACCACATTTGTTTATCCATTCATCTGTTGATAGACATGGGTTATTTCCATATTTTGGCTATTGTGAATAATGCTGCTATGGACATTGCTGTACAAGAATCTATTTGAGTTTCTGCTTTCAATGCTTTTGAGTATATACCTAGACACTAGGAAAAACTGTCCTAGGACTTTGAAAACAAATCCTGGAAAGTCCCAATCACCCCTGCTCTGCAAGTTGATAGTCCTTAAAAGAAAATGGAAAAAACAAAGAATCAATAAGTCAACTTAGTGCATCTGAAAGATTTGGAAAGTGTTTTTTCACCTAGATGTTACAAATTAATTAACTAGTAATATCTTTACTGAGTGATTTAGGTCAAGTATTGTGTAAGAGCCCAGCATTAAGTGGTAAACAAGATACTAGACAGAATTCCACTATAGAGTAAAGTTCACTGGTTAATGCCTTGAGAGAGGGGCAGATGTGTTTTCCAAAGAATAATTTGGGTTGAAATGGCAACTTCACTGGTAGATGTCAGTTAGACATTAGAATTCTAAAAGTGGGAAAAATGTATACTTCTTGTAGATTTTAAAACAAGAGACAATATAGTAGAATAAGAAAAATAAAGTACAGGAAAACAAAACAGGATCCAAGACATCCATGCATGTCCAAGTACTTCTCTCAGAAGGCCAGGATGTGTATTATCTTCCAATTATAAACCATCAAATTAAGAGCAGATATCTCAGTGTCAGGGAAGTAAAAGCATGAGTGCCCTGAAAGGTCAGTTAAACCCCATTGGTCAGAGAGCCAAAACCAAGCTATGCAACCCAGTTTTGGATTGTCAATCTATAAATTTTGAATGAACGATGCAGAAAAGCTGATATGGGAGATACAGGGGAGGTTTCTGTATTTTAAACAGCACATTGTAAGTTATTACATAGTTATAGTTCATTTCTATCTTGAACAAGACTTAGTATCCTGATTCCAAGTGACCTTGGAAATAAGCCTAGAGATACTAAAAACCAGTTGCAAGTTACTCCTATGGTTGCATGCCCATCAATAGGGAAATAACTGAATAAGCATGACAAGCATACATTGGAATACTATGCAGCATGTTGATAAGGAAAAACAGCAAATCAATATAATCAATGCAATCCCATCTAGTTAAAAACACAATACAAAATTACACATTTTCTGTGGTTATATATGTATGTATGTGAAAGGACATAAAATACTGTCATGCTAGATGAGGGATGGCCACCATGGACCCCCCTCCCTCTAGCACGCAGAAACTGGATTATAAAATTGGTGCCAAGAGGGGGCTAGGTTGGACAATATATGAGACAGATGGACCATCTGTTTCCAGTCTCTCTCCAAGAGTTTGCTCTCTTAGGATTGGGCAGAGAGAAGAGAGAATTGGATAGGTTGAGTAGTGGAGATTGTATTTTGCTCTGATGTAATTCTCTAGAAATGGAAAGACCTCAATTTTGGGAATTGATATCTTTTGGGGATAGAGTGAAGTCAAGCCTTGGGGACAATTGTAGGGACACTGGCAGGGAAGGAGTGCAGATTCAGGTGAGCCACAGGTAGGGCCATAAAGTCCAGAAACATGGAATGCCATCTGCATCATGGATAGAAGATAAGGACAGTGCAATCTAGTGACTACCTTTTGAATAGATGAAAGGTTTACCATTCTCTTCCTTTCTCTCTGTTTCCTTCTATGTCTTACCAATTTAAGAGCTATTCAGTCACACTGTGATTCTCCACGCAGCTGCCTCAGTAAAACTATATAGACTCAAATTGTGGCAGTTTTAAAATGGGGTACCCAAATCCTTTGATAATCTTATTATGAGAAATGTCATGTTCCCTGTCTTGAATGTTAACCTGTGATGCTAAGTTTGAATGACAGTTGAAACTACTTACTACCTCTGTAAACTTTGGCTACGTTATCCAGCTTCTCAAAACGTCATTTTCTTAGTTTTACAAATGGGGCCAATAATAATGACAATTTTCAGAATATTTTTTAAAAGGTGAGGATCAAATAAGGTAATATCTCATCTGTTTATTCCCACATGACAAACTAAGCCAAAATTTAATGGCTTAACAGGAACCATTTTACTTTTATCTCATGATTTGTTGGGTCAGGAGTTCAGGAAAGGCTCAGCAATTCTGCTCTACATTACCTGGTGCTGTTCAGCTAGCAGTTTGGCTGGCTGAGAAGTCTAAGATGGTGACACTCATGTGTCTGGTGCCTTAGCAGGGAGAACTGGAAAGTCGTCTTAGCTGAGACTATTCCCAAAGCTGCTACATATGGCCTCTCCAGCACGCCAGTCTCAGAGTAGTCAGAATTCTTATATGGTGGCTTAGTGCTGCCAGAATAAATATTCAAAAAGGCCAAAGATTTTATAACTTAATATTGTAGGTGAGACAGCATCATTTTTGCTGAACTCCATTGTTCCAGTCACTGGCCATTCCACATTAAAAGAGAGAAGAAATGGACATTGTCTCTTCATGGGAGACAATTTGTAGCCATCTTTAATTTGTTACACGTAATGAATGTAAGCTTAGTGTTGAATCTAGCACATGGCAAATAATTAATAAATGTTAGCTCCATTAGTATTATAATGGTGTTCATCATCGTGTGTGCAGAAATAAAAATGTATCAACAGAAGCAATGAGAGTAAAGACACACTCAATCATAGAACCAAACTAAAATTTAGCAAGTGATACTTTTAGATCATTGTTATTATTATCATAATTGTGATCATTATCCTTATTTAAGAATGCTATTATTTCATGGGATACCTAGAGATGCTTCAAGTCTAAGCTTAGTACTCACTGGTATAAATGTAGGACATTAATCAAGACAAAAATTTTTAGATATCGAGATGATAGAAACTGCTAAAGAAATTACATAAGGAAAACTTGATTTACCTAATGTATAAAAATAAATTTGTAGATGCCCAAGGAATAATGAGCAAGAAGCAAAGGTATTGAAAGATGAGCTAGGTTTTACTATTGCTACCTACCTATACGATCCATGTAAGTCCCAAATTCATGTTGGACAACAGGATGTTCTGCTGAGGAATATTCCCAGGGCTCCCATGCAGAATTCCAAGATGTTTCTCCAAGATTCCCAGCCCTTGAAATGGGATTTTCTTTCAGTTATTCAATCAAACCCTAATCTAGGTGCCTCTAGGAAGGGATTTTTGTAGATGAAATTAGGGTTCCAATGCATTTGACCCTAAAATAGGTAATTATCTGGGTGATCTTAATATAATCATATGAGCCCTAAAAACCCAGAGTTTCACTAGCTGGTCAAAGAAGAGGAAGTAGGAAATTTGAAGCAGGAAAAGGATTTGACATGTCATTGTTTGCTTGAAGAAGGAAGGGGTAATGTGTTAAGGAACACAGGGGGCCTCTCAGAGTTGGTGTCCCTGAGTTAACAGCTACTAAATAATAGGGACTGTAGCAGACCAAATAATAGAGCTCCAAGATGCCCACTCCAGAATCCCCAGAAGCTGTGAATATGTACCTTACGTGGCACAATGGCTTTGCAGATGTGAATAAATGAAGGATCTTGAGATGGGTAGCTTATCATGAATTCTCAAAGTGGCTGAATCCCAATGTAATCATGAGGATCTTTGAAAGAGGACATCAGGAGGATTAGAGTGAAAAAAGAAGATGAGAAAATGGAGCAAATGAGAGAGAGAGAGAGAGAGATTGACAGTATTACTATCATTGAAGATATAGGAAGGGGGCGAGGGACCAAGGAATATCAGAAGGCTTAGAAACTGGAAAAGACAAGGAAATGGGTTCTTTCCTAGAGACTCTGGGAGGAATGCAGCACTGCTGACTCATTTTAGACTTCTGACCTCCAGAGCTGTAAGGTCATCAATATTTGTTGTTTTAAGCCACTTAGTTTGTGGCAATTTTTCTAGCAGCCATGGGAAACTAATACAGGGCCTCAGTCCTACAACCACAAAGGAGTGAATTCTGCTAGCAACCCACATGAGCTTAGAAGCAAAATTTTCCTAGAGCTTCCAGATGGTAATTCAGCCTGGCTGGAGCCTTGATTTTCACCTTATGATTCCCTGACCAGAGAACCTTGTTAAACCAAGCCTGACTTTCAACCTACAGAACTATGAGATTAAAAAGGTAAATTGTTTTAAGCCACTAAGCTTGTGGTAATTTCTTAGATAGCAATAGAAAACTGAGCCTGGTATATCAAGCTGTAGATGCAGGGGTTCAGCACAGATGTGACCATGGTCCCCATCACTGGAGCTTTTGAGCTTCTCTAGGAAGAATTGATCACCAGAGAACTGAGTTATAACACAATGCCTGTCAGACAGAACTTGGAGCCCAATAGATTTGACCTTCAGAGGTCCATTGGCACAAAAATGAAATGCCTGAGAAATGTCCCTATACGCAGAATGAGAAGACAGCCATTAGTGACATGGATACTGAAAAATCAAGTATTTGAAAAGTGAAAATATCCCTGAGAATTTATTGAGTACAGAAAGTCACTGCAGACCTCAGGGAGAGCAATTTGGGATGAAGGTAGAAAGACTCCAGGTGAACTGGATGAAGAGAGAGTGAGCAGAGTGGAAAGGGAAGGAACAAGTACACACCAAATTCTTCAAAAGTTTGGAGCAATATCCAAAGGTACGAGTCTAGGAGTCAGTTTCATTTTCATTGAAAGAAACGGGAATGTGGATCATTCCCAAGACACTGGAAATTTTAACATTGCATGCAGATATAGCAATGTCTGCAGGATAAGGAAGGGATAAGTGATGGTGTAAATCCCGCCAAAAATAATGAAGTGATGGGATTCAAAGTTCAGGTAGAGGTTTTTAAGAGACAGTCAATATTAAAATACTAAAATAGAAGTAATTATTTGATTACCATGGTTGCTAGTGTTGTGATAGATGGTATAGTGTCCAATGAGAGCCTTATCCACTGGGGCCTTATAACTGAGAACTGAAGGATCATGGGTAGGATTTGGCCAAGCATCAGCTTCTCTTTCTAACTCCTGACTCTCTCAACAGGAACTTCTCCCTCTTTCTATACAATTAGTTGATTCATACTGTCACCCAGGGAGACAGATGATCACCAGACCAATACATTTGACCTCTGAGAAAATAGCACCAATGAGGGGTTCTGTATGATCCTCACCTCAAGCTTTCCAAGATTCAACCAATGTTTTGTGTTCCCTAAAATGTTGCTTTTCCTCTTATTCTCTTCTCTTTAAAAGCTAGCACTATCAACTCTGGTACCCATGGGATTTTCTACGCAAGTTGTTCTCAGTCAGGTTGATGTTTCAGCCTCCAGGACAACTGGCAATGTCTGGAGACATTTCTGATTATCACAACTCAGTGCTGTCCTCTAGTGGATAGATGGTAGGGGTCTGTCAAAAATCTTACCATACACAGGACAGCCTAGACCAAAATGTCAACATTGTGGTGGGTTAGAAATCCTGGTAAAGTCTGTGGAGGTCTAAAGTTGAAATTTTTATCTAAAAAATCCCAAATATGCTTTATTTTATAATGATATTGAAAATTCATCTGAAAGAAATCTCACAATATTTCTGCATTAGTTTGTGTTACTTCATCTTTTTTCTTGTGGTTAAATTTGTATAACATATAAAGCGGCATTTCAACCGTTTTGAAGTGTACAATTGTGTACACTTGGCATTAAGTACACTCACATTATTTAACAACCATGTCCAGCATCTGTCTCTAGAACTTTTAATTTTCCAAAACTGAAACTCTGTCCTCATTAAATAATACTCATTCTCCCTCCCATAGCCTCTGGGACCCACCAATCTGCTTTTTTGTGTCTATGAATTTCTCTACTCTTGTTCCCTCATATAAGGGGAATTATATAATATTTTTCCATTTGGAATATCTCAATTTTGACATTTCAAACACTAATTTCTGATATTCCCTTTCCTTCCCAAATTTGCTCCACCCACAGCCCTGTCTTTCTCAATGGATGCAATTCCATTCTTTCAGTTGTTCAGGTTCCAAACCATGGAGTCGTTCTTGTCTCTTTTCTTTCTCTCACACCCATATCCTGACTGAGAACAAATCCTCTTGGCCCAACTCACTGCCTCTCAACCCTTACATTACTATTCCCCTGGGTCCTAGCCTCCTATATCTCACCTGGTTTATTGAATTCAGCTCCAAGCAGGCTTCCTCACACCCTAAAATCCATTCTCAACCATGCAGCCAGAATGATCTTTTAAAATGCTGAGTCAGATCACGTCACTCGACTGCTCAGAGCCCTGCAATGACTGCCCATATCACTCAGAGTAAATGAAAGCAAGAGTCCTTCAATGGCAGACACAGTCTCACATAATCAGCCCCTGATACCTGCTCATTGCTTCTACTGTGCTCCCCTCACTCTCTCTGCTCCAGCCACATTCTCTCCAGGTAACCTCCCATCTCAGGGTCTCTGTATTAGCCTCACCTTCTGCTGGGGGCACTCTTTCCCCAGATATGCACTCATCTAGGTCATTCATTGTTTCACAAATGTAAGTTTCTCAATGAGGTCTATTAAATCATCCTTTATAAGATGACAACCTGCACTCCCCACACTTGTGATACTCTTTATCCTGCATAATTGAGCCTAAAATAATGAATGACACATAGTAAATACTCAGTAAAAATAGGTTTGACAAATTGAACAAACACATATGGTTGTGAAGGCACTGCCAGTAACGTTATCTCTTGACCACAGCTGATTGATCCAAGGTGGGTAGAGGACATAATTGTATCAGTTAGAATTCTTTTCTGGAAATGTTTTTTCACACATGAGGAGTTAAAACTAGTTCCTCTTTAGTACTGAAGCTGTGAGGTGTGAGTTGTGAGAGCTGTTGCCTTCTGAGTTTCTTTTCACCTGGGGGTAGCCAGTCTGAGAAAATAAAGATGATAATCTGAAAGGAAATCTACTTAGTGTTGGAACCCCTGTGTCCAGTGTCCAGCTGACCCTCTGCTTGGCTATATTCAGATGAATCAGGAAATTCTCTTCTATTACTTGCCAGCAAAGCATACCTGTCTAGTGGGGCCTTACTTTTACATAAGCCAGGACCACGAGATGATCTGCACAATGAAAATCAACAGGGAGTGCTGTGACACCTTCTCAGTTCAAGGCCTTATAAATCAATTGTTGGCAAATTCTAACACACACACATATATATCTCACGGTAGGTTGAATAGTAGCCTCCCAAAGATGTCTATGTACTATACTCTGGAATTTGTGAATGTGTTACCTTAGACTTCAAAAGGTGCTTTACAGGTCTAATTAAGTTAAAGATCTTGAGATGGGAAAGTTATTCTGAATTATCTGGGTGGGCTCAATGTAATCACAGGTGTCCTTAGAAGAAGATAGGAGGGCTAGAGAGAGATTCGATGATGCTATAATGTTGACTTTGAAGATTGAGGAAGGGGCCACAAGTCAATGAATGCGGGGGTCTTCTAAAATTTGGAAAAGGCAAAGAAGCATATTCTCCTCTAGATCCTCCAGAAGTTAGGCAGATATGCTTATACATTTTAGACTTCTGGCCTCCAATATTGTAAGATAATGTATTTGTGTCATTTTAATCCACCAAACTTACAGCATCTTTCTTCCAAAATCTACTCATCTCACTGCTACTGGCTTAGGTCAGGTACCCATCATCTCTCCCCTGAACTACTTCCACAACCTTCTAATTGTTCTCTCTGCCTCTAATTTCTCCTACTCAGAGCAATCCTAAATTCCTCATGTTATATGTATGATTATAGCATGGCTCTGGTACTCAATCACTTTTAAAATCTTTAGTATGTCAAATTAGACTCTCAATGGTCTGTCCTCCATCTACACATCGAATCGTATTTCTAATATCTCAGCCATAGTTCCATATGTCTTGATGATATGCCTCACTCTTGAATGTCACCCAAACCCATTCTCTAGTTAAATTCTATTCATTATTTGTTCCTCAACACTCAAACATATTCTCCTACTAGAAGTTTTTCCTGAATAACAAGTGTTGGCAAATGTGTGAGAAAACCGGAACCTTCGTGCTTTCCTAGTGGGAATATAAATTGGTGCAGCCACTTTGGAAAATAGTTGGGCAGTTTCTTAAAAGGTTAAGTGTAAGTTTACCATACAGCCCAGTAATTGCACTCCAAGGTATCTACCCAAGAGAAATGAAAATGTGTTTCAACACAGAAACATGTCAACACAGAAAATGTTCTTAGTAGCATTATTCGTATTAACCTCAAACTGGAAATATCCAAATGTCCATCAACTGGTAACTGGATGAGTAAAGTGTGGTATATACATACAATAGAATACTACTCTACAATTAACAGGAAGAAAATATTGAAATATACGTCCACATGGATGAGCCTCAAAAACATATGCTAAGTAGAAGAGGCCAGATACAAAAGACCACATATTGCATGATTCTATTTATACAAAACATCTAGAAAAGGCAAATTTATACAGACAGAAAGTGATAAGTGGTTTCCTAGGGCTCTGGTAAGAGTGGGAATTAACTGTAATTGGGCACAAGGGAAATTTTTGAAGTGATAGACATATTCTAAAACTGGATTTTGCTAATGGTCACATAAATCTACATTTATTAAAATTGTTAAGTTTACATTATCAATGGATGAATTACAGGTATGTAAATTACACCTTGGTAAAAATATTAAAGAATAAATGTCCAAAGAGTTTCTCCTGGAATTACTCAAGTGAGTTGAAAACTTTTACCTTTGTTTTCCAAAGAATCTGCTACACTTCAATTTTCTTATGCTTACCTCTCTGTCTTGCAATCATTTGTATCTCTCTGGTCTCCTCCTCAGATTGTCCACAGTAGACAATAAATGCACATTAGGTTAGACCTAAAGGAATCACAGTGAATTGAAGTCATACCAAATAAGTCTTTTATCTTTAACAAATTATAATTTTTGAGCAATTTTGCAGTCCTTACCATGTCTGCAATAATTACTTTCTTTTTTCTTCCTCAAAGTCCCTAAATCCATTCATGATATTGCCTTGATACATCACAGTCTTTATCATCTCTATTAGTTTTGGTTCCCACAGAAGCAGACACTGAGCCAAGAATCTATGTGCAAGCACTTGTTGTAAGGAGAAAGGAACATGGATGGGAGGGAGGAGAAGAGATACATGGAAGAAAACACATCCAATAAAGCTTGCATTAGATCAGCTACCATTGTGATTGAGCAGTTTTCATCCTGCTGGAGAAATTCTCCAAAATGGTACAAATCTAAACCTCAGAATTAGTCTTGCTTAAAGGTCAAGGAGATGGCATGCCCCACATTTCTCCCTCAATGCCTGTCTCTGATGGGCAATAATTCCCTATCACTTCTGCCACCACATATTAGGCAAAGTGGGTTCCAGTTGGTGCTGGCCATAGGCAGTCACTCAGTGAAGATGGTACAATGATCCAGGGAATGTGTGAGGAATGTTGACAGCGTCTACTACTGCATCCTTCCCTGCAGACTCGATTCTATCAAGGTTGTTCTGAAAAGTGAAATAAGTTCTCAATACCTTCCACACGTGTGTAACTATGATTCCTGATGGCACCTCCAGAGAGTCTCAGAAGAAATAAATTAAATCACCCAAGAAAACAACTTTGATTCTATTGTATTCATTATTACATGATTTGGGATCTTAGAGGGTATATCTCAAAATTGCGATGATGCGAAATAAAGGTTAGATAAAAGAAAGAAGGAAAGAAAAGGATAAAGGAAGGATCATAAAGAATGAAGCAACAACTCAGTTATTTTTGGTGGTGTACTTCTATTAATCATCTGAGCAAACCAACTTTAAACCTATATTCCTCCTTTGAAGTTGAAAATCACATCACTGTTCTTATGAAAACACAGGAAAGCAAAGATAGTGTCAGGTGGCCTAGTTAGAGTCCAGTTCAATCTCAGTTTCTTCTTTTGAAAGTGGAGTGAATAGGAGAAAATATCTCAAAGAAATGTTTTGAAGATGACATATAACGATACATGTGAAGAAACAAGCACAGACCTGATACGTAAGCACTTATTTTGATGACTGTATTATTTACATTCATTTCTTCTGTAACAAACCATCACAGAACCAAATGAAGGTTAAAAACATCAATGTTTGAGAGGACAATTTTGGGGTAAGTATGGCAGCACTTGATATGATAGTTTCTTTAAATTTAAAATTAGAATATATATCTTTTGTATCTTTCAGATCTCTTCATGCATGATATGTGTAAGGATGCATGTAACTGGTCCTCAACTTTGGCATCATGTTGGGTTCCCCTGGAGATTTTTAGAAATATTGCTGACTACTTCTCACCACAGATTATAATTTAATTGAACCGAGGTATAGCCTTAGCATGAAAATTTAAAAATTATCCCAGTTTGTTCTCATTTATAACCAAGGTTGTAAACTACTGATTGAATCACGTATTTCATTCAAAGATGACTAGTGTGTTTGGATCTTTTACTGCTCATGAGCAGATGCTGAAGTTTGTAAAGTAAGTCTTACCAGCTCACAAGAGGGATGATATGAAAAAGTTCACCCTCGCTACAGCCACTGTGATTTTTCACAACATTTCCTGATATTTCTTCACATATCTTCTCCTTCCATAGTATACAAGTAGTTGTCTGTGCTGGCTAATAAGATATTGTCACCTAACTTCAAACTCATCTTTCTATACTTTACTTCAGCATAGGGTGGCTCTTTCCTGTCACTATTAACAGTATGTTTAGGACTTCACTTTGAAGCTGTTCTTCCCTGTCTCTTGTCCTAACAAATTTGTCATTCAGCTATCATCTGTGTCCACTCTATGGGTACCCATCCTTCCTTTAGAGATATCTCACAGAGTTTCTGAGGCAGTTATCGGGAGCTCTCTGAAAGGCTGTCTACTAACTAGTTTAATTTGCTTGGCCTTTTGCATTAAGGTCAATCATCTACCAACTTTGTTGATCAGGAACTTTGATACTGGAGAAAGGAATGCCCTTTACAGAGGATGGAGCCATACCACCCAGTGAGAAGAAATACTTCCCATTAAAAAATGACTACATTAGGGTTTTGAATCTTTGGTTTTCATGAACTGAAATGAGACAGTTTGTGTCTGATGTACTCTGAAACAGTGATCAGGCTATGTCTCCATTTCTGAAAACCTAAGTAATGGGCAAAAGCCCTTGGAATTTGCCAAGGCAATTGTATTGGTTAATTTTATATGTCAACCTGGCTAGCTCATGGTGCCCAGATATTTGGTCAAGCATTATTCTGGATGTTTCTGTAAAAATTTTCTTTGGCTGAGATTAACATTTAGATTAGTGGACTTTGAATAAAGCAGATGACTCTCCCTAATGTGGGCAGGCCTTATCCAATCAGACAATGGCCTTAATAGAACAAAGACTGACATCCTGGATGAAGAAGAAATCCTGCAAGCAGACAGGGTTTGAACTTGAACTGAAAAATGTCTCCCCTGAATCTTCAGCCTGCTTGCCTACTCTGCAAAATTTGGACTTACCAAGCCTCCACAATCACATGAGCCAATTTCTTAAAACAAATCTCTCTGTCTATGTACCTTTATCCATATCCTGTTTCTTCTGTTTCTCTGGAAAACCCTGAGCAGTACAGTATTGTTTCCTTTTGATATCTCATTTTATATTCTTCCCAGTGGTAATATATTCTTTTTTTCTCCTTAAACTTCAACCTTTATAATGAGTGCTACTAATTGATTAACACCATGCATTAGAGGAAAGCTTCAATGGAAATATGCCAAAAAGGTCCAGAGTAACTATGTAGGAGTGGTGCTACTATCTTTGATATGGAAAAGGCCTCACAGATAATAGATAACCTATGGAATTTGAAGACAAAACTTCACCTAGATCTTGGCAACAATTTGAGACCTGTTGCAACTTAGTGCACTTCAGATTCCTCATCAGCAAAAGGCAACCTATGGAATGGGGGAAAACATTTGTCAACCATAGGTCTGATAACTGGTTGATCTCCAAAATATATAAGGAGCTCTTACAACTCATTAGTAAGAAAACTAATAACTTGGGTTATTAAAAAATGGGTAAGTACTCAGATAAACATTTTTCCAAAGAAAACATACAAGTGACTAACAAGCATATGTAAAGATTCTCAATATCACTATTCATCAAAACCACACTAAGATATCACATCACCCATGTCAGGGTGGCTATTATAAAAAAAGAAAAATAAGCCAGGCCTGGTGGGCTAGTGGTTAAGTTCAGCTCGCTCCACTTTGGTGGCACAGGTTCATTTCCTGGGTGCAGACCTACATCACTCATCTGTCAGTGGCCATGCAGTGGTGGCGGCTCACATACAAAAAGAGGCAGATTGGCACTGGATGTTAGCACAGGGCAAATCTTCCTCAGTGACAAAAAAGAAAAGATAAGTGTTGGCAATGATGTGGAGAAACTGGAACATTTGCACACTGTCGGTGTAAATAGGAATTGTCTTAGCCACTAAGGAAAACAGTTAGGAGGTTCCCCAGAAAATGAAAAGTAGAGCTGACCTATCATCCAGTAATCCCACTTTTTCATATTTTCCCAAAAGACTTGAAATCAAGACATTAAAGAGATAGTAGCACTCCTATGTACATTGCAGTACTAGTCACAAAAGCCAAGATCTAGAAATATTAACCTAAATGTCATTGAGACATAAATGGATAAGAAAATTGTATCATTATATATATATATTGAATATATACATATTATATATATAATGAAAATATTATATATATAATGGAATAGTATTCACCCCCCAAAAAGAAAAAATCTTAACATTTGCAACAACATGGATGAAACTTAAGGATAATATGCTAAGTGAAATAAGCCAATCACAGAAAGATAAACATTACTTGATTGCACTTACCTCATGTATGTGCCAGGAGCTGGCAGTAGGGGGAAATGGAGAAGTACTAATTAAAGGCATAAAATTTAATTCAAGCAAGATGAATAAGCTTTGGAGATCTGCTGGACAGTATTGTACCTATAGTCAACAATAATATGTGAATGCTTCAAAATTTGTTAAGAGGATACATCTCATGTTAAGTGATCTTTCCACAACATAAAAAAAAGTTGTCCATAGGAACACAAATATTAACTGAGAAAATGGAAATGTTGTCATATTCTTGATATGCAAGACCTAATTCTCCCTCAATTACTTGGTCATTTGAGAGCATTTGATGATGATAAACTCACATGTTGATGTATGTTAATTTAAAATGTAAGGCTAAATTTTTTATTAAGATGTATGAAACCTGAAATTCAGAAGGAAGATTATAAGTGAGATGCCTCCTTAGAAGTGGAGATTTACATTTCCTATGATCCTATTCCATTACTCTTAACAAATCCTCAGGGATTGGGATAACATGGACCAATTCGGCTAATTATGAGCTCTGCGCACTGAGCTCTCCAGCCCACACAGCTCTAAATAATCAGCCTGTGTTCTCCCAACTTTCAGTTTGCTGGTCTCAGGACAGTAGGTATTGTATGTGCATCTTCTCTTCCCAGAGGTATTGTATGCATCCAGGAGTCTATGCCTGACTCTGTCTTCCTGCCAGTCCAGAGAACGGGGCCTGAGCCTTCTCTACTCATCAGGCACTGGAACAGTGATGGATAATCATCCCATCATCACGCCCACTCATAGAAGCAGCACAGTCCAGTGAGTGTCCTTGCAGATACATGATACAGGAAAGGCTGTGAGAGCATTGTTCTTTACCATCAGGATAAGTAGGACAGTTGTAGTAGCTAGACTTAAGGGCACTAATATGCAATTTCAGCTCAGAGGCCTATGCAGTTAATGTTCTTGGTTCTGCTTGGGATCTGGGAACTCTCATTCAGAGTTCAGCTTTCCTCCCACAGCGGTTCTAGCCCCCATAACCATCTCTCTCACTGGAGCAGGAAATGAGCCCCTCTAAACTGTCCTCTAAGCACTCCAAAATGATTCATAAAGGTGATGATGAAGATGAGGGGATGATGCAAGAAGACCCTGTACATGGTATCATTAACCTTTATTAAAGATTCTCAGGTGCTAGGCTCTGAACTAAATGCTCCGTATGGCTTGTTTCATTTCATCTGCACAGTCACGCCTAAGATATATGTGCGCATGTTATTGTTCCTTTACAGATGAGGAAAGGATTCTAGACTTTTAATCTAACTTAATCTGGGACAGAATGGGATGAAGCCAGGTTTCAATCAAACAGTCTGACTCTAGACATAGGGCCCCTGGCCTGAATTTTCCTTCTGTAAACCCGAGCAGCCATACCCCTTCTTTGGTCATTTCATACAGACACTCGCTGCTCACTGTGTTCTTCTCCTTGGAGGGTACTGGTAGACCACAGTGGAGAGCAATGGCTGGCACTTGCTGCCTGAACTATAGGAAGGATGGCTGAGGTCACAGGCAGGGATCACAGAAAGAGCTGGATCCTGACAATTTAGAGCAGATCTCTCTCTTGCTTCTGCTCCTGGATTTTGCCTCAGCTGTCCACTTCCTCCTCCATTCTTATAATTTAAGGCTTCTCTGTTTCAAAGGGAGATGTAACATCATGTCTCAGATCCATCCCCAGTTTCCATCAGGAAACAGGAAGCAATTAAAAGATGTACAATAGATGAGTCATTGCTTAAGACCTATGGATCTCTACCTTAAATGTTCTGGATTTTAACAGAGTGAAGACGTTAACTGCATGTGCTACAGAGATACATAATGTAATTTTAAGTCCTGTCTGCTCTATTTTTTATCTAGCGACCTGGAGCAAGCTCTTAATATGTCTGAGCCTCACCCTTGTCATCCGAGTTGATTCCTAGTTGATAGCACTCTACTGAGAAAGAACTAAATGGACAAGGGATCATTTATGCAATTAAAATGTGATGGGTATATATAAGGGCAAAAAATTTATACATTGTTATTATTAATATTGATAACAATAAGCTTCATTCATACCATTCAACCAAAATATTCGATGATCTGATGATTTGGTTTTCAAAGGATGCCTGACAGAACACTTTATTTTTGTTCTTATACAAGTAGATATTGAGTACTTGGATGAAAATGATTGAATCACATTCACTTCTGATTCCCTAGATCTTAGATCATCTTTGTCACAGAGTAGGCAACAACAGCAAGAAGAAACAAAATATGTTAGATAGTGAGTAGACTCTTTTTTGGCTCAAGAAACAGAGCATAGACACTATAGGTTGCACGACTGGAGCTTTCTTGTCTGTGCCTTCATCCATTTAATGGATGTCTCAGAGGACAAAAGACAAAATAAAATAGCATTTGTTTGTGTTTATGTCACAGACATTTGATAAGATTTATTATTTTCCATAGCATCTCCAAAATTCAATTGTTCAAAAACTGGCATAGTGATTTTCATAAGTATGAAAAGGAAGAGGCAGAATGAGAACAGGAAGGTACATTTTGTTGTGTGGGCTGAGACACATTTTAGGATTTCTAGTGCCCTGAGACAAGACAGCCTTCAGATTCTCTGCCATATAATCAAACAAAAGGTTATTAAAAACTTCTTAGGGTTGCATTTCATCAATAAACCCACTGTTCCTATAACGATTCCAATTCCTGCTACAAAACAACAACCAACTATTTCTTAAGTTCTCCCTCCCTTGGATTCCACACATCTCTGGAGATGACTGTTATTCTCATCATTTCCACATCAAGAACACGAGTACAAAGAGGTTGAAGGATTTATACACACTTCTGTTAATTAGGGTAATGAAACAGTGGTTTTAGGGGTGCTTACAGCACTAATATGGAAAGCCCATGGATTATGGGATTTTCTATTAATAGTAATGTACTTTACAGCTCAATTTGAAAATCTAAAATGTAGAATTATTATTCCCCATCTAAGATGTGAATTTTCACATGGAGCTATCATGGAATGACTATCATGGAGGTATCAAGTTAGATACTTGTTGATATACCTGATTTTATACTTTGATAATAGCATGTAGTTGATAGCAACTGATTTTTCTACTAGGAAAACAAATGTAGGCAAGAAACAGTAAAATTTAACTGGCATTTATTTTTACAACAAAAACAACTGTCCTCCATGCAACTATCATATAGAAATTCTCACTTGTATGAAATGGATGAGGCAAAGGAATTTTTATAGGATTGTTGAAATAAGGAATTAATACATAAAATGAAGTTCATTCCTTAGTAATCCTACATATCAGTTAAAGTATTATATCTAATATTAAACACAATGTTGTAGTAAATAAGCATGTTTAGATCCAATATGTGTAGTAATATCCTATTTAGATAAATTTTCAAGAAAAACCTTTACAAATACATAAATAAATACTAACATTATGGAAACAATGACAGAAAAATATACCCACAAAATTAACAACAGTTGTTGCTTGGGGAGACAAGTGTTCAGGGCAATAGAGTCACGCAGGGATTTAAGAAAAACTTAGTCTTGTGTGTAATATTTGAAATCTATATCAAATAAGAGTTTGAAGAAGGTATTATTAAATGTTTATGTATTTAATATAGACGTTTGGCATAAACTATAACAAAAGTGGGCAATAGTAACTGAACGTTTTCTAAGTGCCTGGCAATGTTCTAAGGCATTGTTCTTGACCCTGGCTGTACGCTGAGACCACTAAGCACAGCGTGTATGGGTATTATTATTTAACTGGTTCTAGTCTGTGGCCAGGGCACTAGTACCTTTTACAATATTCATGGGTAAATACGATAAGAAATTAGGATTGAGAACCATGGGTCTGAGCACGTTATGTTTAATTTAATTTAATTTGTTAAAACAACCCTATAAGGTAAGTTCAATTATTATCTTCATTTTACTGAAGTGAAACCTTTCCAGGTGTTTGATATATCCATCTCTGTCCTTTTCTCGTTTGCATTGCCCCAAATTAATTCATATTGTGACCTGTCAAGGAAAATGAAGATCAGAGTTGCCTTTAGGGAGTTGATTTAAGAATTGTATTTAAGGAGAATTGATTTAAAGGAAAATTGATTCATGGAGATTTCTCCCTGTTTTGGTACAGATTTAAATGAAGTAGGCGCAAGAAGGCTGGGTTTCAGACCGGGTTTTGGCAACTCCCACGGTCCTAAATTCTTCAAATGTAAATAAGAGAGATGGAATTAAGGAGGACACAGTATTTGCAAATGTTTAGCATAAAAAATACTTGTTAGCAATTTTACCAAACCACTACAAAAGGGAGACCAGAAAAAAGAAAGAACAGTGTCTAACATCAGGTGTTTCCCCAAGTTTATGTAGGGTTGATATACAATCCTGCATAAGATGTAGACATTGGAAGAAACTGGTTTTTTTAAAGCTAATTATTGTTGAATGATTGAGAAATGTGTTGTACACTAAGGCCATCTATGGGGCCAATGATGCTGTATGATTTTTCTCATTTACCAAAATATATTTATCAAAATTTGAAGTCTATAAATTAAGGGTAGGAGTTATATTTGAAATGATTTTTACCTTAGTTTTATTGAGATACAATTGACATCCAGCACTGTCTAAGTAAGGAGTTCAGCATAATAACTTGATTTACGTATATTGTGAAGTGATATCAGAATATTTTTAGTTAACATCCATCATCTCATATGGAGACAAAAAAAAGAACAGAAATGGTTGTTTGTCCTTATGATGAGAACTTTTAAGATTTACTCTCTTAACAACTTTCAAATATACCATAGGGCAGTGTTAACTGTAGTCATCATGTTGTTCATTACATCCCCAGTACACTTTTATCTTGCAACTGGAAGTTTAAACCTTTTGACCACCTTTATCCATTCCCTCCAATACCTAACCCCTGCATCTGGTAACCACAAATCTGATCTCTTTTTCTATAAGTTTGTTTATTTTTAGATTCGATATGTAAGTGAGATCATACAATATTTGTCTTTCTCTGTCTCACTTATTTAACTTAGCATAATACCATCAAGATCCATCCATTTTATCACAAATGACAGGATTTCATCCTTTTTTATGCCTGAATAATATTCCCATTATATATATCACTTTTTCTTCATCCATACATTTATTGATGGAAACTTAGATAGTTTCCATGTTTGGATATTATAAATAAAACTACTATGACCATGGGAGTGTGGATATCTCTTCAACATAGTGATTTTGTTTCCTTTGGATATACTCCCAGAAATGGAATTGCTGGGTCATATGGTAGTTCTATTTTAAATTTTTTGAGGAACCTCCATACTGTTTTCCATAGTAGATGTACCAATTTGCAGTCCAACCCACAGTGCATAAGAGTTCTCTTCAAAAGTCTTTTAAAAACTACCCACATTCTGCAAGCACATATTGCACAAAGGAGAGATGTCAGAAAACCAAAGAAAGATGAAAATCCAGACGATAACTGGCATGTTAGAAAAAGACTCTCTGGGGCTGGCCCAGTGGTGCAGCGGTTAAGTCCACGCCTTCTGTTTCAGCGGCCCAGGGTTCACTGGTTCAGATCCCAGGTGCGGACATGGCACTGCTTGGCAAGCCATGCTGTGGTAGGTGTCCCACAGATAAACTAGAGGAAGATGGGCACAGATGTTAGCTCAGGGCTAATCTTCCTCAAAAAAAAAAAGTAAAAAAAAAAGACTATCTGATTATGATTATTTGAATTTAACTTAGAATCCAGATATTGCAGTTCTAGCAATTATAAGGTTTACTAATATTCCAAAAAAAAGGCAATTTCTTGCATTCTATATGAAAAAAATAAGACTACTTCTAAGTGTCCTTTAATTAGCATGATTTTTTTTCTTAGAGGGAGAAGAATGTTTCCTTTTCAACATATTTCTTTTAAAAAGTAGGCTACATTTCATGGTGTTCATGGATTTGTTATATCTAAATTTCCATGTTCTTATAACATACTTCAAGTGAGTGTCTCTAAAGTAAAGTGTGTATAGAAAGAGATGAATGACACGGAAACCAATGAAGAAACGTTTCTAAGAAAATTAGATTTGAGATACTGATGAATATTGTGAAGATCGTGGGGTGTGTGACCACACAGATGAATTGCTTGAATCCAAAATATGAACACAGTGCTTGGTGTCCATTTACTTGTTTCCATTTTTCCAACCCTCTTTTATTCTTCAAAGGTGTCCAAGCTACATAGAAAAACAAAATTTTACACGTGTCTCAGAATTCTTCCTCCTGGGCCTCTCAGATGATCCAGAATGGCAGCCTTTGATCTTTGGGCTCTTCCTCCTCATGTACCTGGTCACCATTTTGGGGAACCTGCTCATCATCCTGGTGGTCAGCTCTGACCCCCACCTCCACACTCCCATGTACTTCTTCCTCTCCAACCTATCCTTGGCTGACATCGGTTTCACCTCTACCACAATCCCCAAGATGATGGTGGACATCCACACTCACAGCAGAGTCATCTCCTATGAGGGCTGCGTGACTCAGATGTCTATTTTTACTCTTTTTGGATGTTTGGACAATCTACTCTTGACTGCAATGGCCTATGACCGGTTTGTGGCCATCTGTCACCCCCTGCACTACTCAGCCATCATGAACCCAGGCCTATGTGGCCTCCTGGTTTTGGTGTCTTTTTTTATCAGTCTTTTGTACTCTCAGCTGCACAGTTTGATGGTATCACAACTTACTTTCTTCGTGTATGTGGAAATCCCTCATTTTTTCTGTGACCCTTCTCAGTTATTCAACCTTGCCTGTTCTGACACCTCCACAAATAATGTATTAATCTATTTTATGGGTGCTATCCTTGGTGGTGTTCCACTCACAGGGATCTTTTTCTCTTATACTCGAATTGTTTCTGCCACTCTGAGAGTGTCATCCACAGTTGGGAAGTACAAAGCCTTCTCTACCTGTGGCTCTCACCTGTCAGTGGTTTGCTTATTTTATGGAACAGCCCTTGGTGTATACCTCAGTTCTGTTGCTTCACATTCCCCCAAGAAGAGTGCTGTGGCCTCAGTGATGTACACTGTGGTCACCCCCATGCTAAACCCCTTCATCTACTGCCTGAGGAACAGAGACATCAAGAGAGCCATGCAGAAGTTCCTCAGAAGAACAGCCTAATAACAATACCTGTGTCATCTTTTTCAGTTATATGGGTTGGAAAAGCATGCAAAAGCAAACACCTGGAATTAAACATCCTGCCCACTTGCTGTCATAAGTTTTGTATCTATTGTGCCTTTCAATCCTCTCAATCTTTCATATCTAAATATTGCTTCATTTCCTGCATTTGTAATGGGATTGAGGGAGTATTGTGAGATCCTATACTCATTATAATCAGAGCATGATTGAATCATATTGCTGCTCTAGAGCCTTCTATATTCCTTCTCCCAGGCATCCTGGAGAAATGTACAACACTTTTCTTTTAAATAATTACAATTGTCAACCCTTTAAAAAATTTGTGTCTGTTGTCCATACTTTTGTATCTTTCAGATCTGTTTATGCATGCTATGTGTGATGATGCATATAACTGCTCCTCAAATTTGGCTTCATATAGGGGTTACCTGGAGAATTTTAAAAATATTGATGATTGCCTATAAATGAATTTGCATGAAGTGAATCCTTAGCATGAGGATTTGAAAATCACGCCAGCTGGTTCTCATGTATAACCAAGGTTATGAACTACTGATCTAATCATATATTTTGTTCAAAGATGACTAGTATGTTTGGATCATCTACTGCTCATAAGAAGATGTTGACGTTCTTAAAGTCCTCCTAGTTGACAAGAGGGATAATATGAAAAATTTCTCCCTCACAACAGGCACTGTGAATTTTCCCTCCATTTTTGATATTTCTTTACATATATTCTCCTTCCATAACATACAACTAATCATCTGTGCTGTTTTAAAAGATATTTTCACCTTGCTCCAAACTCGTCCTTCTATACTTTAATTCAGCAAAGCATAGCTATTTCCTTTCACTAGTAACAGTAGCTTTAAGACTTCACTTTGGAGGTATTCTTCCCTGTCTCTTGTCCAGACATTTTGTTTTTGGGCTCTGATGTGTGTCCAATATAAGGGTATCTATCTTTCCTTTAGGGATGTTGCACAGAGTTTCTGAGGCAGTGATCTGGGACTCCCTGAAAACGTGCCTACTGCCTAGTTTAATTTCCTTGGCCTTTTCCCTCTAAGCTCAATCATTTACCAACATCACTGATCAGGAACTTTGATACTGGAGAAGGGAATGCCCTTTACAGAGGATGAACTCCTATTGGCCAATGAGAAGAGACACTTCCCACCAAAACTGGTAAATTAGGGTTTTGATTCCTTGATTTTCATTAACTGAAATGACATGGTTTTGGTCTTATCTACTCTGGAACAATTAATATGCTGTGTCCCCATTTCTGAACACCTAAGTAATGGTCAAAAGCCCTTGGAATTTGCCAAGGCAATTGTGATGGTTAATTTTCTGTGTCAGCTCGGTTGGGTTATGGTGCCCAGATATTTGGTCAAATGTTATTCTGGATGATTTTATGAAAGTGTTTTTTGGCTGAGATTAAAATTTAGAGCAGTGACTTTGAGTAAAGCAAATGACTCTCTCTAATGTGGGAGGTCCTTCGCCAATCAGTTGAAGGCCTTCATAAACAAAGACTGACCCACTGGAGGAAGAAGAAATCCTGCCAGTGGATTGCCTGTGGACTTGGACTGCAACTGTTCCTGAATCTTTAGTCTGTTGACCTACCCAGCAAAATTTATACTTGCCAAGCCTCCACAGTCACATAAGCCAATATCTTAAAACAAATCTCTCTGTAGATAAATAAATACATATCCTCTTGGTTCTGATTGTCTGGAAAACCCAAACTAATACAGTAATGTTGTCTATGACTTTATATTTTCCCCAGAAGTTATGCTTGCCTTTTCCTCTATAAACTTCAACATTTAGAATGCATGGTAATAATTGATTAACACTATGAATGAGGGGGGAGCCTCAATGGAAATATGCCAAAAAGGGCCACAGTAACTATCTCGCAGTGGTGTTACTATCCTTGTCATGAGAAAGGCATCACAGATAATAGAGAGGGTATGGGATTTTAAGACAAAACTCTACCTAGATCTCAACAAAAATTTGAGACCTGTGGCAACTCAGTGCTCTTAAGATACTTTGTCAGTGAAAAGGCACCTATGGAATAGAAAAACATTTGCAAACCATACATATGCCTGACAATTGGTTAATTTCCAAAATATATAAGAAACTCCTATAGCTCAATAGAAAAAAAATACTAACCTGATTAAAAAATCGGTGAAGGATTTAAATAGAGATTTCTCCAAAGAAGACATACAAATGGATAACAGGTACATGAAAAGGTGATAAAAATCATTGTTCATCAGCAAAATACAAATCAAAACCATACTGAGATATCACTTCACTCTTGTCAAGATAGCTACTATATAAAAAAGCAAAAGACAACAAGTGTTGGCAAAGATGTGGAGAAATTGGAACCCTTGCACACTCTTAATGTAAATAGAAAATGTGGTAGCCACTATGGAAAAAAACATGGAGGCTCCTTAGAAAACTAAAAGAAGTACTACTGCATTATCCAGCAATTCCATTTCTTGGTACTTACCGCCCCCAAAATTGAAATCAAGATCTCAAGGAGATAGTAGCACTGGTATGTTTATTGCAGCACTATTCACAGTGGCCAAGATATGAGAACAACCTAACAGTCATTGAGAGATAAAGGGATAAAAACTGTGATATATATATATGAATACTATTTAACCTGAAAAGAGAAGGAAATCCTGCCATTTGCAATAATATGGATGAACCTTAAGGTTATTACGCTAAGTGAAACAAACCTATCACATAAAGACAAATACTACATGATGTGTCTAAAATACTTAAATTCATAGACTCATCGAGTAGACTGGTGGCTTCCAGGGGCTGGCATGAGGGGGAAATGGAGAGTTACTAATTAAAGGGCAAAAGGTTTCATTCAACCAAGATGAGTAAACTCTAGAGACCTTGTGTACAGCATTGTCGTATAGCCAAAAATAACATATGAACACTTTAGAAACTATCGAGAGGCTAGATCTCATATTAATTGTTATTTCCATAACCGTAAAAAAGTGCTGTCTGTAGAGATACAAATGTTAACTGGGAAAATGGAGATAGTATCAGAATCTTGATGTAGAGAAACTAATCTTCTCCAAATTACTTTGTCACTGGAATGCATTTGACAATAAATTCACATGTTGACGTATGTTAATTTAAAAAGTCTGAATTTCTTATGAAGATGTATGAAACTTGAAGGTCAGAAAGAGGAGAACAGGTAAGATTCTTCATGAGATGTGGATCTCCTCCTATGCTACAAAACACATTTACTTTTCCTATGACCCGCTCCATTACTCTTAACAAATCCTCAGACATTGGGATAACAAGGGCCAATTTGACAAATTATGAGCTCTGTGCATTGAACTTTCCAGCCCAAACAGCTGTAAATAATCAGCCTGTGCCCTGCAAACTTTGTCTGCTGGACCCAGTACAGTTGGACCTATATGTGTGTCTCCTCTTCCCAGAGTCATTGTATGCGTCCAGGGGTCCATGCTTGGCTGGTCTTCCTGCAAGTCCCAAGAACCAAGTCTGAGCCTTCATCACTCACCAGGCATGGGAAGGACGATGGATCTTCATTCCTTTGTCATGCAGCCGCATAGAGGAAGTACAGTCTGGTGAAGCCATTGGAAATACTGGATACAGGAGGGACTGGGGGAGCATTGTTTCTTTATCATCAGGATAGTTAGGGCAGTTGTGGTAGCCAGATGTGAGGGCACGAATATACAGTTTCAGCTCAGGGGCCTATGAAGTTAATGCCTTGGTTCTGGTGGGGATCCAAGAACTCCCGTTTAGTGTTCTGCTTTCCTCCCACTTTATTCCAGCTCCCATAGGCATCTGTCTCACTGGAGCAGGAAATGAGTTCCTCTAAACTGTCCCCTAAACATTCCAAAATGATCATGAAGATGAGTGGGGAATGATGCTGCATGATCACATACACGATATCATCAATACTTATTAAATTTTCCTACATGCTAGGATCTGATCTAAGTGCTCCATGTAATTTGTTTCTTTTCATCTGCATAGTCACCCCTAAGATATATGTGCACACATTATGGCTATTTTACAGATGAGAAAAGGATTATAGACTTCTAATTTAACTTGATCTGGGACAGGATGAGATGAACCTGGATTTGAATCAAACAGTCTGACTCTAGACATAAGGCCCCTGGATCGAATTCTCCACTGCCAACCCAACAAGCCATATCCCTTCTCTAGTCATTTCATGCAGACACCCTGTGTTCCCTGTCCTCTTCTCTTTGGAGGTTACTGGTAGACCAGAGTGAGAGCAGTGGGTGGCACTTGCTCTATCAACTACAGGGAGGATGGCTGAGATGACAGGCAGGGACCACAGAAAGAGCTGGCTCATGACAATTTAAGGCAGATCTCTTTCTTGCCCCTGCTCCTGTATTTTGCCTCAGCCATCCATTTCCTCCTCCATTCTTGTAATTTAGCCCTTCTTTATTTCAAAGGGAGATGTGACATCAGTGTTTCAGGTCCATCTATATGTAGAACACCAGAAACTATTAAAAGGTGTACAATAGATGTGTCATTGGTTAAGACCTGTGTATGTCTGCCTTAAACTTTCTGAGTTTTAATGAAGTGAAAAAGTTAATCGCATGTGCTACAGAGATCCATAGTGTAATTTTTAGTTGAACCTGCTCTACTTATTATGCATTGACATGGAGCAATTTCTTAGTGTCTTGGAGCCTCAAGATTGTCATCAGATTTAATCCTTAGTTGATAGCACTCCGTTGAGTAAAGACTAAGTAGATAATGCATACTACCTATGTGATTAAATATGCAAGGGATACATATCATATATGGGCAAACTATCTAGATATTGTTATTATTATTAATAACACAAAGCTACATTTATACAGTACAATTTGATCAAAATATCTTGTGATATGATGGTTTGGTTTTCAATGGATACCTGACTAAACATTTTATTTTTGTCCCTATGCAAATAGATACTGAACACTTGAAAGGAAATGACTGAGTCACATTCATTTCTAATTCCCTGGAGCTTATATCTCCTTTGGTACAGAGTAGGTAACAAGAACAATAGAAAACCCCAAAATAAGTTAAATGTTGAATAGACCCTTTTTTGCTTCAAGAAACAGAGCACAGTCAATATGGTACACACACAGTGGTGCTTCCTTGCCCGTGTCTACATCCATTTCAGGGACGTCCCATGAGATAGGAGACAGGATGAAATAGTACTTGTGTGTATGTCATAGACCCTCAGTAGGATCTATTATTTTCCATATAATAACATATAAAGCCTTGAGTGACTAAAAAAAATCACAGTGATGTTCATAAATATGAAAAAGAAAAGGCAGAATGAGAACAGGAAGGTACATTTTATTGTGCAGTCTGAAACACGTTTTTAGGATTTCTAGTGCCCTGAGACAAGAAATCCTTCAGATTCTCTGCCATATAATCAAATAAAAGGTTATTAAGACTTTCTTAGAGTTTATTTCATCAATAAACACACTGTTCCAATAATGATTCAAATTCCAGTTACAAAACAATGACAAATATTCATGAATTTCCGCTTCCCTTGGATGCCACGCATCTCTCAGATGGCTGTTATTCTCTTCATTTCCAGATCAGGAGCACGAGCACAGAGAGGTTGAGAGATTTACACACACTTCTGTGAATTAGAGTAATGAACCACTGGTTTTTAGGGGCACTTAGCACTAATATAGTGGATGATGGGATTTTCTATTAATGGTAATTCAATTTACAGCCTGGTTTGAAAATCTGAAATATGGACATATTATTCCCTATGTAAGACATGAATTTTCATATGAAGCTATCACGGAATGAGTATTATTAGCTACTTGAGAATGTTTCTGATTTTATATCTTAATAATACATGTAGTTGATGGCAGCTGATTTTTCTATTGTTAAAACAAATACAGGCAATAACTACTAAAATTTAACTGGCATTGATTTTTACAACAAAAACAGTTGTTCTCCATGCACATATCATATAGAAATTCATACTTGTACAACGTAGAGAGAGGCAAAAGAACTTTCCTGGGATTGCTGAGTAAGGAATTGGTACATAAAAATGAAGTTCATCCCTCAGGTAATACTATGCATCTGTTAAAGTATTATATCTAGTATTAAACACAGTGTGGTAGTAAACGAGAACACTTTAGGTGCAATATGTGTAGTAATATGCTATTTAAGTAAATTTCCAAGAAAATCCTTAATAGATAGATAAATAAATATGACCATGACGGAAACACTGACAAAAAATATACCCACCAAATTAATGACAGTGGTTATTTTGGGGGACAGGTGTACAAGGCAATGGAACCAGGCAGGGATTTAAAGACAACTCAGATTTTATTGGTAATATTTCAAATGCCTATAAAATATAAGTTTAGAAGAAAATATTATTAAATGCTTATATTTTTAATTTAGACACTGTATATTAATTACTCTAATAATAGGTAATATTAACTGAACATTTTCTAAGTGCTCAGCAATATTCTAAGGCATTCTTCTTGACTCTGTCCTTACATGAGACCACTAAGAAACATGTGCGTAGAGATTATTATTTAGTTGGTCCTTGGCTGTGGCCAGGGCATTGGTACATTTTACCATATCCACTGGTAAATGCAATAATCAACTAGGACTGAGAACCATGGGTCTGAGCACTTTATGTTTTATTTCATTTAATTTCTTAAAACAACCCTATAATGTAAATTCAATTATTATCTCCATTTTACGAACCTGGAAACTCCCCAGGTGTTTGATATATCCATCTCTGTTCTTTTTTCTTTTGCATTTTCCCCAAGATTAACTCATAGTGTGATCTATTAAAGGAAGTGAAGGTCAAAGTTGCCTTCAGGAAGCTGATTTAAGGAGAATTGTATATAAGGAGAATTGATTTAAACGAGTATTGATTGAAGGAGAATCCTCCGTTGTTTCAGTACAGACTGAAGTGAAGCAGGCATAAGCAGGCTGGGTTTCAGACCTGGTTTGGGGACTCCTATGGTTCTACATTCTTTAACTGTAAATAAGACAGTTGGATTTGATGAGGACACTGCACTTCAAATGTTTAGTTTAGAAATACACGTAAGCACTTTACCAAGCAGTACTAAATGGAGATCAAAAAAAACAAAGATCCGTGTCAAACACCAGATGTTTCCTCAATTTTATGTAGGGTTGATACATAATTGCACATAAGTTGAGAAAGTGGAAAATTTTTTAAAAATTTACTTATTTTTTAAATTGTGAGATATGTTGTGCACTAGTGCCTCCCATGGGGTCAATGATACTGTATGATTTTGTGCATTTAGCAAAACATGTTTATCAACATTTGAACTCTACCGGGTCAAAGTTAGGGTTATATTTGAAAACACTTTTAAAAGACAGCAATAATACTCTGGTGAGCACGTATTTCCATGGAAGTGAGAAGTCAGAAAATGAAAGAATGATAAAAACTCAGGAAGATATCTTGTACATAATAAAAAAGTCTTTCTGATCATGAACATTTAACCTTAATTTAGAATCCAGATAATGCAGTTCTAGCAATTATGCAGTTTATCAGTATTCCAAATAAAAGTAATTTCTTGCACTGTATCTGGATAAAATAAAACTGCTTCTAAGTGTCACTCAATTAGTATGATCTTTTTCTCTTGGAGGCAGAAGGATATTTCTTATTTAATATATTTCTTTAGAATAATAGGCTGTATTTTATGGTGTTCATGAATTTGTTATCTTTAAGTGTCCTTGTTGTTATAACGTTTTCAGGTGAGAAGCTCTAAAGTAAAGTGTGTATATAAAAGATGAATAACACAGAAAGCTATGAAGAACACTGCTAATAAAATTGGATTTGAGACACTGAGAAGTATTGGGAAGGTCCTGGGGTGTATGGCCTCACAAGTGAATTGATTGAATCAACAATATGGACACAGAGCTGGGTTTCCATATACTTGTTTCCTTTTCTTCCAACCCTCCTTTCTTGTTCAAAAACTGTCCAAGTTACACAGAACCAAAAAGTCTAACACATGTCTCAGAATTCTACCTCAAGGGATTCTCAGATGATCCAGAACTGCAGTCTGTGCTCTGTGGGGTGTTCCTGTCCTGTCACCATGCTTGGGAATCTGCTCACCATCCTGGCTGTCAACTCTGACTTCCACCTCCACACCCTGATGTACTTTTTCCTCTCCAATGTACTTTCCTCTGGTTTTGATGTCACTAATCATTAGCCTTTTGGTCTCCTAGATGCACAATTTGATTGTGTTGCAACTTGTCTACTTCAAAGATATGGAAATGTCTTATTTCTTCTGTGACACTTCTCAACTCCTCAACCTTGCCTGTTCTGACACCTCCACTAATAACACAGTCATGTATTTGATTGGTGCCATCTCTGGTTTTCTCCCTATCTCAGCGATCCTTCTCTCTTACTATAAAAGTGCTTCCTCCATTCTGAGGGTTCCCTCATCAGGTGGGAAGTACAAGCCTTCTCTACCTGTGGCTCTCATCTGCCCATTGTTTGCTTATTTTATGGAATAGGGTTTGGGGTTTGTCTCAGTTCTGCAGTCTCACTTTCTCCCAGGAACGATGTGGTGGTCTCGGTGGTGCACACTGGTCACCCACATGCAGAACCCCTTCATCTATAGTCTGAGGAACAGAGACATCAAAAGAGCCATGTGACAGCTTCTCAGCACAATATCTAATGTCAGTACCTGTGCCATCCACTAGAAGTGAAAGTTGGGAAATGTAGCACAACTAAATATCTAGATCTGAAAATCCTATATCTCTTAACACACAGTTCTGTAGCTTTTATTTCTCTCATTTTGTAATATCTGAATATTGCTTCTTTTGTTATATCTTTAGTGGGACTGGGGGAATATTCTGGGTTCCTTTGCATATCATAATCACTGCGTGATGGAATCCTGTTATATCTATTGAGCCTTCTGCAGTTTATTATTGATGACCCAGGCATCCCAGAGGATGAACAACTCTTTTTTATATAGTAAAAAGTTACATCTTTCACAAATCTCTTGTGTATTTTCTATATAAATTTCTTATTTATCAAATTTGTTCATGCAAGTTATGTGTGAGGATGCATGTCACTGGTTCTCAGCCTTTGGTTTTATTGAAATCACCTGGGAAGCTAAAAAATACTGATAACTGGATCGCACTACCAGAGATTGTGATTTAACAGAACTGGGATGTGCCCCGAGCATGAGGATTTTTAAAAGCCCCAAGGTGGTTCTATTGTGCAGCCAACATTGAGAACTACTGATCTAAACCAGATCTTTCATTCAAAGGTAACCTGTATGTCTTGGGTCCTAAGTACTCATGGGCAAATGCCAAAGATCCTAAAAAGATGAGAGCTCCAAAAGGGAAGATACAAAAAACTCTACTGTAGCAGTAGCAATGTGTTTTCCCCATGATTCCTGATAACGTTCCTTCAAATATCTTCCCTCTCTCTACACCATACACCTGGGCACTTGTGCTGATTACGAAGCTCTTGTCGCTCTGGCTCCGAATTCACACTTCTCTGCTTTGCTTTGTGGTGCTGGGGTGGGGCTCTTCAAATCACATCCGTTACCTCACATAATTACCACTTTGTTGCTGTTGATATTATGGTGAGAACATGCACTCTACTCTCAGAGAAACTTTCAAGTACACAATACAGTACTGGTAACTATAGTCACCAGGATGTACATTTGATCCCTGGGACTCATTCATCTTAAAACTGAAAGTTGGTATCCTTTGACCAACATCTCCCAATTTTCAGCACCCCTCAGCCCCTGACAATCACTAATCCATTTTCCATTTCTATGAGTTTTATGTGTTATATTCCACATAAAAGTGAGATTGTACAGTATTAGTCTTTCTCCATCTGACTTACTTCACTTGGCAAAATGCTTTCAACGTCCATCCACATCATAGCAAGTGGCAGGATAGCTTTTTTTCATGGGTGAATAATATTCTACTGTATGTGTTTGTGTGTGTGTGTGTGTGTAGATGACCTGAATCTTGAAGTTCTGGGAGCACAACGTCCTTGTATAAGATGAAGCCTGTGTGGTGGGCAGTATTTGAGATGCTCCCAATGGTTCCTAACTCATTTTTTCATTCCCTTGTGTATTTCGTATTCCTTCACAATAACCATTAGATGGACATTGTGACTCACTTCTGACAATGAGAACGTGAAGAAATGTTGGGAAGTCACTTCTGGGAATAGAGTGAAAAAAATCTATTTTTATTTTTGCTGCATCTATCTTGCTCTCTATGTTGCTCACATTGATGGAATTCAGCTGCCAAGTTATGAGCTAACCCATCAAGAGGTCCAGATGTCAAGGAACTGAGGGAATTCTCTCACTGATAGCCTGCAAACACATGAATCCTACCAATAGCCCATGTGTGAGCTTGAAAATGGTCTTCTGCCAGTCAAGCCTTGGGATGACTGAATTCTTAGTCAACACCTTGATTGCAACCTTCTAAGAGGCCCTCTGAAGTTTTTAAGTAAAGTATCAGTTGCCAAATAAATATGTAAAAATCATTAGTTTTGTAATATGTCAATGTAGTTTGATTAGATAAAAAATTTAGAACGTCTCATTCAAATTAGCAAAAAAAAAAAAAAAAAATCCTGTAAATCTCCAACATGCAAAATGCCAACCCAAACAAGAGCTAAGGAAATGAAAATAATTTATCCTTAGAGACAAATTTTAACTAAGAAAATGGAATAGTATCACATTCTTGTTATAGAAGAACTAATTTTGCATAGATTTCATGATTAATAAAATGGATTTAAAGATATCAAAATCACACACTGAGTTGTTAAATCGAGAAGAAGTTGGAATTTTATGTTAAAGTCCTGCAACTTGGAAGTAAGAAGTAAGGTAACTTTATCCTGAGGAGAGGAAGAACACAGATCTTTCCAGGCACATTCACTTGTCTCCAATTCTTCTTCCATTAGTATTAGCAAGTCCTCAGAGAGTGGGATAACATGGCACAACTTGTTAATTATGAACTCTGTTCATTGAACCCCCAAGGTGATACAATTGTAAATAAATGGTCATACAATTATAAACGAAAAGATAATGGACTGCAGCACTTTAGTTTGCTAATTCTATTATTGTGCTTCTGTGCCTGTGTCTCCTCCCTTGATGGGCATCTGCATCAGAAGGTCCCAGTATGAGTCTGTCTTCCTGTCAGTCCTGAGGAGGGATCCTGAGCCTTCATTACACCCCAGACAGGAGAGGGGTAGTGAATCCATACTCCTTGGTCATGCTCCAGCAGAGATGCAGCCCATCTCAGTAAGTGCTGTGGGAGACAGTGATTAGGGGACAGACTGTTTGAGGCATTATTTCCTCTTCAAGAAAACAAACTTGACAGTTGCAACAGACAGATGGGAGGGCACCAATATACAAAACTGCAGATCAGACATCTATGAAGTTTATGTTCTTGTGAAATCTTGTGAGATCTCTAATTCAGAGTTCTGCTTCCAGTTTCAGTGCTGTTGCTTCTGGTTGACATTTTCCCCTCCGTAGCACCAAATGGGTCTCTCTAAACTTTCCCATAAGCCCTTCAAAATGATCATGAAGGTAATGATGATGATGAGGAGGAGGATGACATTAACCAAACATCATGTTTATTGAGAGCTTCCTGAGTCCTGTGCTCTGAGGTCTGTTTCATGTATTTTATTTGATTTCATCTGCATAATCTCTCCCAAATTATAAATGTATAATTTTTATTATTTCATGTAAGAATAAAGGAGCACAGTATTTTATATAACTTGAGCAGATCATAAGTTAGCAAGAGTTGCAGTCACAATTGAATCTGGGCTGACTCTAGACTCAGGGTGTCCGGCCAGTCTTCTCCTCTGCCAACCCAAACAGTCATTTTGTTGCCTGCCACATACACAGGTTCTTTACCCACCACACAAGAAGGGCCGCATAAAAACTGGAATGCTAGGCTTATGGAAAGGAAAGGGATTTTTATTTCAGTTAATATCAGCTGGGAGATGAGAGTGAGCCTTCAAATTCATCTTTTCTCCCCAAAAGATGGGAGAAGGTCATAGGTTTTAAAGTTTGTAAGGAATGCGAATGATTGTAGGGAGTGGGTAGCCTGTAGGCTTGCTAGTTGGTGTTTTCACATCAGCCTGTGTTAGGCCTTGTGAGGCTGCTTGCAGCAAGCAGAATGGCAAGATAAGGGAATCTGGAGGTGGATATCCTTGGTTGTCTGCTTCTGTGGTGGGTGGTGTATTCTGGTGCCAGGAAGCTGAAGAATAAGCAGGGAAAGTGGATGAGTGCTTTGATTTTGACCCCATATATGCTGGGTTTAATGTAGGGGAATGGATATCATGGCCAGTATCAATTTCAGTTCCCTGTCAGTCCTGGCAGAGACCCCCTGTTTACTATCCTCTTCCCTGTAGGGGTTTCTGGTAGACCACAGTGGAGAGTAATAAGTAGCACTTGCTGCGTCAACTCTAGGAAAAATGGGCAATGATCATAGAGAGTTCATGCATGATAATTCAGGGTGGATGTCTCTCTCTTGCCCCTGCTCCTGGATTTCACTTCAACTGCCTATTTGCTCCTCCATTCTTATAATCAGCCTACTAAACCAAAGAAGGAGATATACAGTCAGAGTCTTGAGATCCATTCCTGCTCAGGAAACTGAAACAGTTGAAAAAATGTGTCTCATATGCACCTGTGGTTAAGACCTCTGTACCTCTGCTCAAAACTTTCAGAAAGTCAGGAAACAATGAAGTTGAGTGCATGGGACTCAGACTGACAATTTAGTTTTGAATCCTGTCTGCTCCACTTATTATTAGTGTGTTATGAAGCAAGTTCTTAGTATCTGTGAAACTTACAATTGTCTTTTGCATTGGTTCCTAGTTGATGCAACTCCACATAATAAGGATTAAACAAATAACGGATGCTCTCTCTGTGATAAATATGTATTGAATGCATTAAGTAAGGATAACAAAAAGTTTTAGATATTTATTCCTAATAACGATACTGCTAATTCTCATGTCATTTGACTTAAATCTTTGGTGACCTGAAGTTACGGTTTGCCTACATCCCTGACAGGACACTTTATTTTTGTTTACAAAACTACAACCTTAGTACATGGAAAGAAATGACTGAATGTCATTTAATTCCAATTCCCAAGAGTCTGTACCTTTTTGCCACAGAAGATATATCTTAAAGTGTGGGCAATATGATTTGCACACATTTGACAGTTTCATGACAGTGTGTTCATCCTTTTCAGGAACATTCCAATGTACTGAAAAATAGTGCTTGTTTATGCCTATATCAGGAACTTTCTAGGGGACTTACTATTTTTCATTTAAAATAGTATCTACAGCATTCAATTATCGGAAAACCACTAGAGACTTTCATAAATTTGAAAAAAAAAGAGGCAGAAATGAAGGAGGCAGTAAATCATATTGCATGGGCTGATACATTTTAGGATTTCATGTCATTCCCTGCTCCAGTGCTCTGAGACAGGAGAGGCTTTGACCTCTCTGCCATATAATGCATAAAATGTCATTGCAGTTTTTGGATTGTATTTCATTACTAAACACACTATTCCAATAATTATTGAATTTTTTTATTAAAAAATTGACCAAATATTTGTTAAGTTTCAAACTTCCTTTAGGTGTCACACATGTTCAAGAGATGGGTGTTAGACTCTCCATTTCCAGGAGGGAACAAAAGTGCAGAGAGCTGGAGAGTACATACACTCCACATACAGTGGGTGAAAGACTCAGGACTCAAGCATCAATCTCCTTGTTTTTGCACTAGGTCTCTGTTACCTCCATTGTAGCCAATGAGTAATTCTTTTCAAACCGAGTACCAAATGAGCAAATGGAGGCAGAAGAATTGATTCCTACTCTTTTGGTTCAGTGAGTCCAGCTGTGAATTATGGGAATGAGTCAGTGTTTTCTAGGGGCAATAAGGGCATTAAAGTGGTGGATTATAGGGGTTTCTATGAATAGTCATGCACTTTACAGTCAGTTTTGAAATCTAAGATTGAAAATATTTTCTATACAAAGTGAAAGTTTGATATGGATCTGCCATGGAATGATTATCATAAGACAGACTTCAAGGATATTTGTAAATTTATACCTCATCACTAAGAGGATATAGTTGATGGGAAATGCTTTTTGTAGTGGGACAACAAATATAGGTAATTTTTAGTAAAATTGAACATGCACCAATTGTTAGAAGTTGAAAAACTAATCCCTTCTCACCTACTATATACAAATTCTCACTTGTGTGATACGGAGAGAGGCACAAAAACTTTCATAGGATTGTTTTAAGAAGAAAATGATATAAATAATAATATAATATATGTATAAAATATATGTAAAGATTTATTTAATATATAAATAAAATAATTTTAATTATAAATACATTATTACATTATAAATATATATTTGAAATTTTTTGAATTTATATTACAGTATATAAGTATAAACTTAAACACTGTATAAAATGACATCTTCCCTTATGTAGTAATGTACATCAGTAAAATGTTTGAAGTAGTTGTATGTACTTCACAAAGAGAATCAAACCCCATGCTGTGGTAAACAAGTAGATTTCAGAGGTAACATGTCTAGTACACTGTTTAGGTAAGTTTTTAAGAAAACTATTTAGGGATACATCAATCAATATTGACTTTGTGGAAACACTGACAAGAAAGTATTCTCATCAAGTTTATGACACTAGTTGCCTTTGGGGACAGGTATGCAGAAGAATGAAGTCACGGTAAGATACCAAGAAAAGTCAAATCTTATTGTTAATGTTTCAAATCTCTATATGATATGAGATATGCAGTATTATTCACAATAGCCAAGAAATAAAAACAACCAAAGTGTCTGTTGACATATGAATGGATAAAAAATGTGTATATACACACACACAGACACACACAGTCTTATTGTTAAACTATAAAAGGAAGAAAAGCCTGCCATTTGTGACAACATGGAGGGACCTAGAGGACATGATGCTAATTGAATTATGCCAGACATAGAAAGACAAATAACGTACGATCTCACTTATATGTAAAATATAAGAAAGTTCAACTCATATAACCAGTGTGTAGAACTGTGCTTGTCAGGGTCTGAGGGTTGGTGGAAGGTCTGGGGGTTGGTGGGAGATGTTGGTCAAGGGTACATTCTCTAAGTTGTAAGATGAATAAGATTTGGGGATCTAATGTACATCATGGTGACTATAGTTTATAATACTGAATTTAATACTTGAAAGCTGTTAATAGAGTATATCTTAAGAGGGCTCGCTACACACACAAAAATGGTAAGTATGTGAAGTGATGGGTGTGTTAATTAATTTGCTTGTGTTAATAATTTAACATGTCTATTAAATAATCATACTGTATACCTTAAAATACCTTCATGCTGTACACCCTAAAGATACACAATTTTTATTTGTCAATTGTACCTCACTAAAGTTTGAAAAAAACCCAAAAAACAATGAAGCAGTATTATCATGCCACTACAGAATAGAGTCCAAAAGAGAAAAGAGTTGTCTCATATACTGGATCTTTTACTGAGATGGTATGGGGTTAATACAAATAACCCTGTATATAATAAACAATTTCAAGAGTGTTTCTTAAATTTCATTATTTTTTAATCATTGAAAGTTGTTCTGTACACTAATGCCATCTTCGTAGTCTTCAATGCTGTATGATTATGTGCATTTAACTAAACGATATTTACCAAAATTTGAAGTCCACCAAAACCAAAGATAGGAATTATTCGCTAAACAACTTAAAAAAAAACCCCCTCAAATTTGAGCAATCACTTATTTCCATGAAGGAGGGAAGACAGCAAACCAAGAATGATATAACTCATGATGATAACTATCACATAAAAATGTTTTCTGATTATAAACATTCAACTGTAATTTAGAATCCAGATTACATAGTCCTGCCTTTTATACTGTGTTTTCATGAATATTCTAAATGAAGGGAATATCTAGCATTGTATTTAGATAAAATAAGGTATGTTTAACTGCTTCTTTCTTAATTTATTTTTTAATTGAGATTCATAATAGTCTACATCATTGTGAAATTTCAGTTGTACATTATTTCTTGTCTGTCACAACATAAGCGTTCCCCTTTGCCCCCTGTGCCCACCCCCCACCGCCCTCCCCTGGTAACCACTGAACTGTTTTCTTTGTCCACGTGTTTGTTTATATTTCACATATAACTGAAATCATATGGTGTTTGTCCTTCTCAGTCTGGTTCATTTAACTTAGCATAATACCCTCCAGGTCCATCCATGTTGTTGCAAATGGGATGATTTTGTCTTTTTTATGGCTGAGTAGTATTCCATTGTGTATGTATATATAGATATATATACACACACACCACATCTTCTTTATCCAATCATCGGTTGATGGGCACTTGGATTGCTTCCATGTCTTGACTATTGTGAATAGCACTGTAACAAACATAGGGGTACATATGTTACTTTGGATTGTTGATTTCAAATTGTTTGGGTAGATACCCAGTAGTGGGATAGCTGGGTCATATGGTATTTCTAATTTTTAGTTTTTTGAGGAATCTCCATACTGTTTTCCATAGTGGCTGCACCAGTTTGCATTCCCACCAGGAGTGTGTGAGCATTCCCTTTTCTCCACATACTCTCCAACATTACTTGTTTTTGGTCTTGGCAATTACAGCCATTCTGACTGGTTTAAGGTCATACTCATTGTAGTTTTGATTCGCATTTCCCTAATGATTAGTGATTTTGAGCATCTTTTCATGTGCCTGTTGGCTATCTGTATATCTTCCTTTGAAAAATGTCTGTTCACATCCTCTGCCCATTTTTTGATCTGCATGTTTGTTTTTGTTGTTGTTGTTGAGTTGTGTGAGATCTTTATATACTTTGGATAATAACTCCTTGTCTGATAAATGATTTTCAAACATTTTCTCCAAGTTAGTGGGTTGTCTTTCCATCTTGTTGATGTTTCCTTTGCTTTGTAGAAGATTTTTAGTCTGGTGTAGTCCCATGTAACTTTTTCTTTTGCTTCCCTTACCTCACTAGACACGGTATTTGAAAAGATGTGGCTAAGACCAATGTCAAAGAGTGTACTGCCTATATTTTCTTCTAGGGTTTTTATGGTTTTGGTTCTTACATTCAAATCTTTAATTCATTTTGAATTAGTTTTTCTTTATGGTGCAAGATAATGGTCTACTTTCATTCTTTTGCATGTAGCTGTCCAGTTTGCCCAACACCATTTATTGAAGAGACTTTCTTTTCTCCATTGTATCTTCTTGGCTCCTTTATCAAAGACTAACTGTCCATAGATGTGTGGTTTTATTTCTTGGCTTTCAGTTCTGATCCATTGATCTGTTTGTCTGATTTTGTTCCAGTACCATGCTGTTTTGACTACTATAGCTTTGTAGTATGTTTTGAAGTCAGGGATTGTGATGCCTCCAGCTTTGTTCTTTTTTTCTCAGGATTTCTTTGACTATTTGGGGTCTTTTGCTGTTCCATATAAATTTTTGGATTCTTTGTTCTATTTCTGTGAAGAATGTCATTGGGATTCTGATTGGGATTGCATTGAATCTGCAGATTGCTTTAGGTAGTATGGACATTTTGGCTATGTTTATTCTTTGGACCCATGAGCATGGAATATCTTTCCATTTCTTTATGTCTTCCTCAATTTCTTTGAATAGTGACGTAGTTTTCAGTGTACACGTCTTTCACGTCTTTGGTTAAGTTTATGCCTAGATATGCTATCAATTTTTTGAAATTGTAAATGGGATTGTATTCTTGATTTCTTTTTCTGCTAGTTCATTGTTAGTGTATAGGAATGCAACTAATTTTTTCAAATTGATTTTGTACTCTGAAACATTGCTGTAGTTGTTGATTATTTCTAGTGGTTTTCTGGTGGATTCTTTAGGGATTTCTAAATATAGAATCATATCATCTGCAAATAGAGAAGTTTCACTTCTTCCTTTCCATTTTGGATTCCTTTTATTTCTTTTTCTTGCCTAATTGCTCTGGCCAATACCTCCAGTACTATGTTGAATAGGAGTGGTTAGTGAGCACCCTTCTCTTGTTCCCGTTCTCAGAGGGATGGCTTTCAGTTTTTCACCGTAAGTATGATGTTGGCTGTGTTTGTCACATATAGCCTTTACTATGTTGAGGTACTTACCTTCAATACCCATTTTGTTGAGAGTTTTTATCATACATGGCTATTGGATCTTGTAAAATGCTTTCTCTGCATCTATTGAGATGATCGTGTGATTTTTATTCCTCATTTTGTTAGTGTTGTGTAACACATTGATTGATCTGTGGATTTTAAACCATCCCTGTGTCCCTGGAATGAATCCCACTTGATCACGGTATATCATTCTTTTAATGTATTGCTGTATTTGGTTTGCCAATATTTTGTTGTAGATTTTTGCATCTAAGTTTATCAGTGACACAGTTCATACAGTGAGTTCATACAGTGATCAGCCTATAGTTTTCCTTCTTTGTGTTGTCCTTCTCTGGTTTTGGTATCAGGGTAATGTTGGTCTCATGGAATGTGTTAGGAAGTGTTCCATCTTCTTCGATTTTTCGGAATAGTTTGACAAGGATAGGTACTAAATCTTCATTGATTGTTTGGTAGAATTCTCCAGAGAAGACGTCTGGTCCTGGACTTTTGTTTTTTGGGAGGTTTTTGATTACTGTTTCAATCTCTGTACTTGTGATTGGTCTGTTCAGATTCTCTGTTTCTTCTTGATTCACTTTTGGGAGGTTGTACGAGTGTATGAAGTCATCCATTTCTTCTAGGTTATCAAATTTGTGGGCATATAATTTTTCATAGTATTCCCTTATAATCCTTTGTATTTCTTCAGTATCTGTTGTGATTTCTCCTCTTTCATTTCTAATTTTATTTATGTGATCCTCCTCTCTTTTTTCTTGGTAAGTCTGGCTAAGGGTTTGTCAGGTTTTTTTTATCTTCTCAAAGAACCAGGCGTTAGTTTCATTGATCCTTTTTACTGTTTTTTCATCTCTATTTCATTTATCTCTGCTCTGATTTTTATCATTTCCCTCCTTCTGGTGACTTGGGCTTTGTCTGTTCTTCTTTTTCTAGCTCTGTTAGGTGTATTTTCAGATTACTTATCTGAGATTTTTATTGCTTGTTGAGGTCGGCCTGTATTGCTATGGATTTCCTTTTATGACAACTTTTATTGCATCTCATAATAGTTGGCATGTTGTATTTTCATTTTAATTTATCTCCAGGCATTTTTTAATTTCCTCTTTGATTTCTTCAATGATCCAATGGTTGTTCAATAGCATGTTGTTTAGTCTCCACATATTTCTGACTTTCCCAGTTTTGTTCTTATAATTGATTTCTAGCTTCATAGAATTGTGGTCAGAAAAGATGGTTGTGATGACCTCAATCTTCTTGAATTTATTTGGGCTTGCCTTATTACCCAACATATGGTCTATCTTTAAGAATGTTCCATGGGCACTTGAGAAGAATGTATATTCAGCTGTTTTGGGATGGAATGCTCTATATATGTCTGTTGAGACCATCTGGTCAAGTGTTTCATTTAAATCTACTATTTCCTTGTTGACTTTTTGTCTGGTTGATCTGTCCATTGGAAGTAAGTGGGGTGTTAAGGTCCCCTACTATTATTGCGTTGCTGTTAATTTCTCACTTTATGTCTGTTAATAATTGCTTTATGTACTTTGGTGCCCTGTGTTGGGTGCATATATATTAATAAGTGTTATGTCCTCTTGGAGGAATGTCACTTTTATCATTATATACTGCCCCTCTTTGTCTCTCACTGTCTTTTTTAACTTGAAGTTTGCTTTGTCTGATAAAAGCATGGCAACACTTGCTTTCTTTCATTGGCCATTAGCTTGGAGTATTGTCTTCCATCCCTTCACTCTCAGCCTATGTTTGTCTTTCTAGCTGAGGTGCATTTCCTGGAGGCAGCATATTGTTGGGTCTTGTTTTTTAATCCATCCAGCTACTCTAGTCCATTTACAATTAGAGAGATTGTTGTTACATGAGGGCTTAATGCTGCCTTTTTAGCTCTTGTTTTCTGATTGTTTTATGTTTACACTGTTTCTCTTCCTTTGTATTTCTGACTGCCATTTCATTTTGTTAGTTTTCAGAGTGGGATTTCTCAGTTCTCTCTCTTTTTGTGAATTGTGGCTCTGCTCTGATTTTTTGTCTAGTGGTTACCATGAGGATTGTATGAAAGATATGGGATATGAGATAGTCCATTTTCTTATAGCCTCTTATCTCCATTAACCTAAGAAGGTTCCTTCCCTTTCCTCTCCCCTTCTGAGTAATTGCTGTTACGCACAGTTCTGTTTTTAATTTTGTGAGTTTGTGGCTAAGTTGAAGTGTTTATCATTGCTTTTGGTGCTTTCTTTCCCTTTCTGTTTTAAGTTTTAATTGAACCTTTGCCTCTCTGTTCTAGTAGAGAGCTACATGTTTCTGATCATGTCTGTCTATTTATCTCCTTGCTCAGAGCTTTGTAGACCTTTGCATTTTTGTTGCTGGTGTGAGGGCATCTTTAATTATCTCTTGTAGGTGAGGTCTAGCAGCAATATACTCCCTCACCTTTTGTTTATCTGGGAAAGTGTTTATTGCTCCATCGTGTTTGAAGGAAAGTTTCACTGGATAGAGGATTCTTGGCTGAAAGTTTTTGTCTCTCAGTATTTTGAATATCATTCCATTCTCTCCTAGCCTGTAGGGTTTCTGCTGAGAAAACCACTGAAAGCCTGACAGGGTTTCCTTTGTAGGTTATTTTCTTCTGCTTTCTTGCTTCTAATAGTCTTTCTTTATCCAAAACTTTTGCCATTTTGACTATTACATGCCTTTCAGAGGGTCTTTGAGCATTGATAAAGTTGGGCCTTCGAGTAGCTTTGTTTATCTGTAACTCTGAAACTATCCTCATGTTCGGGAAGTTCTCAGCAATTATTTCTTTGAACAAGCTCTCTATTCCTTTCTCCCTCTCTTCTCCCTCTTGAATACCTATAATCTTTATGTTGTTTTTCCTAATTGAGTTGGATATTTCTTGAAGAATTCCTTCATTTTCTTTTAAATCTTAGTTCTGTCTCCTCCTCCACCTGTAGAATTTCTATATTTTTATCCTCACGAAGACTAATTCTTTCCTCCATAAGCTCAATTCTATTTCTAATGATTCTAGATTATTATTTATTTCATTGTGTTTTTCATATCAAGAATTTCTGCTTGGGTTTTTTAAAAAAATAATTTCAACCTCTTTGGTGAAGAGATTCATTTTATTGCTGAGCTCCTTGAATGTCTTTCTGTGTTTTCTTATGTCATTGAGTTTCCTTATGAGAGCTATTTTGAATTCTCTATTATTTAGGTTGTATATTTCTGTGTCTACAGTGTTTCTTTCTGGAGAATTGTTATTTTCCTCCTGGTTTAAATTGTTGCTGTAGTTTCTCATGGTGTTTAATGAACGAATCTTTTGTCAGGGCATTTGTGGTATTCTTAGGACACAGATTCCCCCTGTTATGCTAGAGGAGAGCAAGAGCAGTGTTTCTGGCCCCACCCATCTGCTGGAAGCTGTGGGGGTATTATGGGTGCTTGCTCCAGCCTGGGGTGCATACAGGCACTTGTTGGACTCTCCTTGTTTGGCCTGGCTTCCTTGCTAAGTTAGGGCCCCTCTTTGGCTCCTCAGGGGCAATCTGAGCTCCCCTCCCCACAAGAAAGTGATCAACAGTGGGCTCAAAGCTGCCACACCTATTCCTGAAGCCACCGGGATCTGTTCCTTTTTTGGGAGTGCAGCTGCACTGTGAGTGTTAGCACACACTGGGGAAGTGTTTGCCCCAGCATGGAAATCCACTGAGGTCCCTGTTTGCAATCCACAATCTGTGGGCCACTGTGCTTGGTAGGCAGGGCTTCCATGCTGGGGCCTGAGCTATGGCTGCTCGTTTATGGGACAGGGGCATGGTGGGCTCCCTTTCTTCACTGGGAGAGTGACCACAAGTACAGGCTAAAGGTTACCACCTCCTCTTCTTATGGTTGCCCCTCTGCATGTTCCAACTTTTTGGCCTCTTGCACTAGGTTGGAAAGTGTTTGTGTGTGTGCACAGGGCTACTTGGGGAGTGCAGGGTGTGCTCACCTATCTCTGCCACTTCCTGGAGGGCCAGTCCATCCACTCTCAGATGTATAGCTGCATTGTCTCTTAGGCATCCTGTTGTGCTGTGTGGGCTTCCTTAATTGGTCAGTGAATGTCTACTTAGTTGTAGTTCAAAAGGGGGAGAGACAAAGGGAACAGCTCACTCCTCCAAGTTGTTGATGTCCTTAACTACTTCTTAATTGTTTTAAATTTAAATGATTTCTTTTTCTGAAAGGGGGAAGGGCATTTCTTATTCTATGTTTTTTCTTAAAGAAGTAGGCTGTATTTTATTGTGATCATGGATTTGTTATCTCAAATTTTCCTGCTACTCTGAACTCTTCAGTCATGTTTCTGTAAAGTAAGTATGTGTAGATAGAGGTGAATAACACAGAAATCAATGAAGAAACAGTTCTAAGAAGATAATATTAGTCATACAGAGAAATACTGGTGAAGGTACTGGGGTTCATAACATCACAAGAGAATTGTTTGAATCCAAAATACGGACACACTGCTTGGTGTCCATTTACTTGCTCCCTTTTTTCCAACCCTGCTTTCTTTTTCAACAGGTGTCCAAGCTACAGAGAACCACAAAATCTAACAGGTGTCTCAGAATTCTTCTTCATGAGACTCTCAGATGATCCAGAATTGCAGCCTTTGCTCTTTGGTCTCTTCTTCCTTGTGTACCTGGTCACCATCTTGGGGAACCTGCTCATCATCCTGGTGGTCAGGTCTGATTCCCACCTCCAAACACCCATGTACTTCTTCCTCTCCAACCTGTCCTTGGTTGACATTGGTTTCATCTCCACCACAATCCCCAAGATGATTGTGGACATCCAAACTCAAAACAGAGTCATCTCTTATGTGGATTGCCTGACACAAATGTCTTTTTTTGTCCATTTTGCATGTATGGATGATATGCTTCTGACTGTGATGGCCTATGATCGGTTTGTGGCCATCTGTCACCCTTTGCACTACTCTGTCATCATGAGCCCATGCCTCTGTGGCTTCTTAGTTTTGGCATCTTTTTTAATTGGCCTTTTGGACTCCCAGCTGCACAATTTGATTGTGTTACAACTTACCTGCTTCAAGCATGTGGAAATTTCCAATTTCTTCTGTGGCCCTTCTCAACTCCTCAGCCTTGCCTGTTCTGACACTATCTCCAATAACATAGTCATGTATTTCGTTGGTGCCATTTTTGGTTTTATCCCTTTCTCAGGGATCTTTTTCTCTTACTATAAAATTATTTCCTCCATTCTGAGAGTTCCATCAACAAGTGGGAAATATAAAGCCTTCTCCACCTGTGGCTCTCACCTGTTAGTTGTTTGCTTATTTTATGGAACAGGTCTTGGAGTTTACTTTGGATCTACATTGTCACTTTCTCCATGGAAGCATGTGGTGGCCTCGATCATGTACACCATACTCACCCCCATGCTGAACCCCTTCATTTACAGCCTGAGGAACAGGGACATCAAAAGTGCCCTGTGGAGACTTTACAGTAGACTAATCTAATCTCAGAGGTATGTGTGCCCTTTCTGGAATCTGAGTTGGAAAAATCAGCCAAACCTAACATCTAAATCAGTGAATAGTGCTTCCTTGGTCATGTACTTTTTCAGTCTCATGGTTTTCATTCCTATTCATGTTTCATATACAAAAGTTGCTTCTTTTGTTTGGTCTTTAATTGAATGGTGGAATATTCTGGGATCCTTTGTACATCATAACGAATGCATGGGAGGTTTTCCTCAATAACCCAGGTATCTAGGTGAAATGCATAACCCTCTTGTCATATGCTTAAACTCCACATCCTTTTCTATGGTTCCTGCGTATTTCCCATATGAATTTTGCATCTGTCAAATCTATTTATTCAGGTAATGTCTGAGGATGCAGCTCATTGGATCTCAACCATGGATTTTATTGGAATCTCTTGGGGAGTCTTATAAATACTGATGACCAGCTCCCATCACCAAAGATTCTGATTTAGTCTAACTGGTGTACGTATAGGTATGAGCATTTTTAAAAGAATCTGAGATGGTTCAGCTGTGAGTTCCTGAAGAGATCAAGCTCAAAGCGGCAAGTTCTGAAAGAGCTAATTGTAGCTTCAGACAATGTCATTTTCTTCAATTTTTTTTCTTCAAATACCTTGTCCTTCAACTCTGTAAGATTTTCATTTGTGCTAGTTATTAAGCTATTGTCTCTTTGCTCCACATTCATGCTTCTGTACTTTTCTTTGTGATGCTAGGGTGGGTCTCTGAAATCACAGCTCTATTTTCCATGTGGCTTTATTGTTATGTATATTTAATAATTGGCAGTAAATTTCACTACACTCTAAAGTTAAGTTCAATATTCCCTTTACACTCCTAAGTTGTTGGTATTTATTAGCTTCTGTTTGGCACCACATTGTTCTATTTTTCCTGTTGCCTGCAGCAGCTATTTAATAAACTCCCTGTATTCAATTCTCTTTGTTGAAATAGTTAGCTTGGTTTCTTTTTTCTTGGCTGAACTCTGAATGATAAATCATAACATAAGGAGAAAGGTATATCATGAATTGAGTGCAATTGGAATATTGAAATATGAGCTCATAAAATAATAGTGGCTTTAAATATAAACTTTGTAAAGAGTGTACAACTGAGACTTAAGTGCTGATATCATATTTCCGGTCAATGTATGTCTCTAATGGTGTCTGAGGATTATTAAATCACAAATTTCATCATAAATTAATAGAACTTTGTCTTCTTTTACTTTACCCTATTCAGCAAAAGTCTGTGTTGTCAGCAAAGATGAAGTCTTTCCTTTTAATAGTAACAGCTTGGTTAGGACTTTACCTTGTTACCAGGCTTCCCTGTCTTTTGTCATTATAACTCAGTCTTTGGGCACCTTTTGCATTCTTAAAAATGAGTATCTATCTTTCCTTAGAGATGTCACACATAGTTTTTGGGTAGCAATCTTGGTTCTCTGAAAACCTGTCCAACAACTAGTTGAATTTACTCTGCCTTTTACCTCTATGGTAAATCACCTACCAATTTCACTGACAATGGACTTTAAAACTGAGTGTGCTCTAACCTGGATGCCAGAAAGGAGACCTTCTAATTTTTGGAAATGAAACTATGAGCAATTTAAGGACTGGGACATAGTATCCTTAATGCTTATATTCCAAATCTAGCACAGTGAGGGCAGAGATTAGGCACAACTTTACTTTGTATAATGTTGAATAAATTATTCCCTCTCTTAACAGAGAAAGTGAACATATTTTTTAATCCACATAGTCAGCATTTCCCTTTCTCCCTGAACTGGTGGAAGTCCTAGAGAGTGTTCTATAAACTCTTCAGAGAAGACATTTATCATTGGTTTATTTCAATTAGTATTAATATTCAACAGGAACTATATTTGCCCATCTAATAGCATGTACAAGATTAAAAGTCACAAAATAGGGGCCGGCCCCATGGCCACGTGGTTAAGTTTGCACACTGTGCTTTGGTGGCCTGGGGTTTTCGCGGTTTGGATCCTGGGTGTGGACATGGCACTGCTCATCAGGCCATGTTGAGGTGGCGTCCCACATGCCACAACTAGAAGGACCCACAACTAAAAAAATACATATATACAAACTATATACTGGGGGGATTTGAGGAGAAAACGAAGGGGAAAAAAGTCACAAAATAAAGGGTGGGCTTATAAGTTCTACAAATAATAAAGGAATAAAAGGATAGAAATTTATCAAGAGGACATCTAAAAAGAGAATATAAAAAGGTGTTGGTCTTTTTGTTTCCATCAAGGATACTCATCATAGCAGGGAGAGGGGACTGGGAAAAACACAAAACAAATCACTCATAAACATATCTTTGGTTTTCATACCATGTCTTCTAAACTCAGTTTAGCAGTGACCCTAATATCTAAAATATCTCATTACTCATCTCTCTTCTAATCCTTCTCTACACTTTCTCCATTTGGTCTCCCCAAATTTTCCTCTGCCATTGATTCACGCACACATAATTAACATCTTTTCTTTTATCTCCAACTTAGTTGGGTATATATTCTAGTTTTCTACATATCAGTTAACGAGAAATCAATCTCTGAGATCCTCATACAGAGAACTGTGAGGCAGGAAGACTGCAAAGATAAGATGTGAAAGTTTGCAACAGACTCCCACACATCCCACTTTCTAAGCCCAAAGCACATTATATTAAAGATTTCAACACAAAGATTCTAAAGAAAACACATTTAGAGAGAGATTAATCTTCTCTAGTTGAGTATAAATGAGATGTTTGTTAAATGTGGGCACTGGATAGCTATGGCTTGCTCAGACATTGATGGGCATGATGACATCAATGGAGGAACTCTACTGGTGTAAGAGAAACCAAAGGGATTTCTGACTGTATGGCAATGAGCAGCATAGTGGGATCTGCAGATGTACCCCAAACAGTGCAAACCCCAAACGTGCAAATTCTTCCATGTGCCAGTTCTTACCCAGGGAATTTTTCCTAAAAAGATGATGGTGTGATGGGTTGGAGAAGATGCTGGAAAACTAGAAGAACAGCTCCATTGTCTTATTTTTCTTACAGCCAACAGTCCTGTTAGAGGGTCAGGATTGTTTGATGGGTGGCTTCAAAGATGCTCACAATTCCCCCTGCCACTTGTGTCCATGCCCTTGTATATCCACATCTCCTTGATTGTTGGATGGATGTAGTGACTTGCTTCCAATGAACAGAATTTGGAAATATATGGGTTTTCCCTCCCAATATTAATCTGTAGAAAGACTCAGCTTTGATCTTGCCTGCTCTCTCACCAGATGGCTCTGATGGAAGCCAGCTGCCATATTGACAACTGCCAGATAGAGAGGCCCATCTGGCAAGAAACTAAGGCAATCCTCTGACCCTAAAGGAGTTGAATTCTATCAACAGCCATGTAAGTGAGCTTGGAATTAGATACTCTCCAGTAAAGCCTTGAGATGACTGTAGCCCTGGCCTACATTTTAAATATAGACATCTCTGAGACCACTTGAAGTATCTAGGCAAACTATCAAGCTATCAGAAAATACGTCAAAATAAACAGTTGTTTAATGTAACAGCATACATCTACTGGACAGAGAAACTAGAACCTGGACTGTCATTCAAAAGAGCATAAAACATAAATCTCCAACGCATGAAACCTCTAGACCAGAAGCTGGCAAACTACAGTTCACAAGCCTGTTTTTATAAAAAACATTTTATTGGAACAAAGCCATACTCATTTGTTCACTAAGGTTTGTGACTGTTTGTGCACTATTAAGGCAGAGCTGATTAATTCCAGGCCATATGGTCCACAGAGCATAAAGGACTCTACCTGGGATTTTTCAGAGGAAAAGTTTGCTCATCTCTGTACTGGACCCAATTACCGGTTTACAGGAATTAAAAGAAATGTAAGAAACACTTAAACACACCATGAAAATAAAATTAGAAACATCAAAAAATGTGAGTTTCTAAAAGAATACATGACTCTTCAAAGTCAATATTTCAAGAAACAATAGCTCTGTTCTATGTTAAAAGAGACTAAAGAACATAAGCAACGTCACATATAAATCTTGATAGAGTCCTAGATCCAAAACACATTTTGGAACAACGTAAATAATTTTTGTTTTTACAGAGTAGACGTTAGATGACATTATTTTTAATTTCCTTGGGTGAAATAATAGTACGATTTAGTCCTTATCTTAAGGAGATGTATTATTGAGTATTTAAATGTCCAGTATCACGTCTGTAGCATATTTTCTAACTACTCTCAAAGAGTTCACTAGAAAATGTATTTCTTTATCTAGAGACAGAGCAAGCATGCAAAATGCTAAAATGGATGAATCTACGTCAGTGGACACTCCTTGTACTAGTTGTTTACATTTTCTTTAGCTTTAAGACTTTTCAAAAGAAAAATGTCGGAAAAATACCCTCACTCCAAACACCCAGTTAAGGAGTAATGCAATTACTCAGGAGGTAGTGCTATAAAGCCTCCATTCTTTTCTCCTGGAGGCCTCTGGTTTGAAGCTCTGTGGGCATGTACAGGCCTAGGAAGTTCAGACGAAGAGACAGGTAACAGCCTTGTTTCTCTTTAGCAGAAACACTTGTGTTCTATATATGTTTCTAATTAGATACGGAAATACCCACACCATAGACATCTAAGAAAGTATATTATCTTTCTACTTGAATGTAGTGTTTCAAACACAAGTAAGAAACACATAAAGACAAAGCCAAATTCTCACTTGAAACATTCTTTTGTATACAAAAGGAAACAGGCCATTTGGAACCAAGTTTCCCCCAGTGCTCACCAGAATATGCCAGAATTGCCAGGCCCCTGAAGAAGCAAGGACGGGGGGCCGAGTCAAGGTCACTCCAACAGGAAAAATTCTTTTCCTTTTGGAGAAAAATCACAAAGCTTGTTTTGGAGGCTTCTGAAGAGGGGAGCAGTGTGGATGAAAAGACCCTATGAAAGCACCTTTTCCACATTTTCCAACCCTGGGTATCTGGGGATCTATAGCACCAGCGGGCTATCCAGCAGTCTACGCGAATGTGAACCGTGCAGGCCTAGCATCTCTAAACAGGCCTCTCAGCCTCCTTGACCGAAAGCGTACTTTGATTCCTGTCCTTAATTCCTACCCTTCTCCTGAGCCTCACTAGAGCCCACAGAGACTGGACCAGACCTTCTTGATAAGATTTAGGCTGTGCCTAGGCCGCAACGGAGAAGAATGTAAGAAATTTGTGATTTCACTTCTGCTTCTTTCCTTGACCCGGAAGGGACGAGGCTTCGGCGTTCCAGGCGTGACGTAAGTTCCACCGCTTTAGAGCATAAATTGTAGATTCCTCCCGCGTGGATGCGGTTGATCCCCGGGTCGGCTCATGTTAGAGGCCGAGGACAGGAAGAAGCCCAGAGGCCAAGGCTGGAGCTAGAACCAGGTATTTAAGCGGGTCTACTGGTGGAGGGCGGGGCCCATACATGGGGTCGGGGTTGGAGGCAGGACGAGGCCCAGCTGCTGTTCCGAAGATGGAAAGTCAAGGCTGGGCTGGAGGCTCACCTCACAGCCTGCGCAGCAAAAGGTTTTCTACCTTCCTTTCCCCACATTCCTAGAGTCTTTACAGTGAGTTTCCCATGTTGGTAAACCTGCAAAGCCGTGAAATAGTCTTGTCCTCCATTCAATCAATCCCGTATGTAGGGCTTTATTTGGACACCAAGCCAAAGTGTCATCATTGATATTTTGCGTTTTCAGTGGAACATTTTCTGTAAATTTTTTATTTTTTTCTGTTTGAAATATGTATTTCTGATTTTATTTTTGTGAAATAACACTGATGCCAGGCATTCTTCACTTATTTAGGAATGGTTCTAAAGTTTCTCTGGTAATCATGTTCGCTGTGGTTTTCACTGGATGGCCTTTGTAGAGTTAATAAAGATCTTTCAAAACACAGATTTAGTAACACAATTAATCAAGAGTTCAAGTGCATCGTCAAATGTGTTCTATGCATGTATTGAATTGAAATATATTTAGCTCTAATATTTCATCTTTTACCGTATAAATCATTTAATTTTTCTGTAGCCAAAGAAGTCTGTTTTTTAAAATAATAACTGGATTTCCTGCTTTGCCTTAAGTCTCTTCAAACTCTAGGTTATATACAGACCATGTAATTTTCTTCTTAAATGTATTGTATTTAAAGACACTTAAATCTTTAATCATTGTGATTTGCTAAATTGAAAAGAAGCTGAATTTTATGCTAAGATCCTCTAACTTGGAAGTGAGAAGCAAGGAGTACAGTTGAAATTCCTCCTGAGGAGAGGAAGGACCTAGACCCTTTCAAGGACATTCACTTGTATGTTTTTCCTCTTCCATTAATATTATCAAATCCTCAGAGATTCAGATGGCATAGACCAATTGGCTAATTATGAGTTTTGAGCGTTGAGCCCCCAAGGTCATACAACTCTAAGTAATTGGCTGGTGACTCCAGCTTTTTACTTTGTCAGTTCTACTATTGTACCTCTGAGCCTGTCTCCTCCCTGATGGGCATTTACCTCAGATGGTCTCAGCGTGAATCTGTCTTCCTCCCAGCACTGAGGAGGAACCCTGAGCCTTCGTCACACATCAGGCAGGAGAGGGGCAGTGAATCCATCCTCGTTGGTCATGCTCCAACAGAGATGCAGCCCATCCCAGTAAGTGCTGTGGAAGATGGTGATTGGGGCAGAGACTGTTGGGGGAATTATTTCCTCTTCAAGAAGACAAATATGACAGCTGTACTAGACAGATGGGAGGGCATCGATATATAAAATTTCAGATCAGACACCTATGAAGTTTATGTTCTTGGTTCTGTTGGAGGTATGAGAATTCCAATTCAGAGTTCTGCCCCTACTGTCACTGGTTCTGGCTCTGATTGGCATCTCCCCTACCATAGAAGCAAATGGGTCTCTTTAAACTTCCCCTAGGCACTTCAAAATGGTCATGAAGGCAATAGTGAAGATGAAGAGGAGGATGACATTAATCATAAGATCATATTTATTGACGGCTTCCTAAGTGAAGGATACTAATGTGTGTGTTTTATATATCTTTTTGGATTTCTTTTGCATAATGTCTCCCAAATTATAAGTGTACACATTATTATTGTTTTATGTAAGAGGAAAGAGTGGCAGCATTTTATGTTAATTTTACCAGGTTGTGAGTTAGAAAGAGTTGCTGCCATGTTTGAGTCTGGGCAGTCTGATGCCAGACTCAGAATATTTGTCCAGTCTTCTCACCTGCACACCCAAATAGACATTTCAATTCCCTGTCAGTCCTGGCAGAGACCCCTTCTCACTGTGCTCTTTCTTTTAGGGGTTTCTGGTAAAACATAGTGGAGAGCAGGAGGTAGCACTTGCTGCATCAACTATAGGAAAGGTGGCTGAGATCACACGCAATGATGACAGTGAGTTGGCACACAATAATTTAGGGTAGATCTCTCTCTCTTGCCCCTTCTTCTGTATTTCACTTCACCTGTCCACTTACTCCTACATTCTTATTATTAGCCTACTCAATCACAGAAGGAAACATAAAGTCAGAGTCTTGGGGTCCATTCCTACTCAGGAAATGGAAACAGTTTAAAAATGTATCTCAGATGTACCTGTGGTTATGACATCTGTTCCTTTGCTTAAAAGTTTCAGAAAGTCTGGAAACGATGAAGTTGAGTGCATGGGACTCAGAGACTGACAATTTATTTTGAATCTTGCCTTCTCTCTTATTATGAGTGTTATGAGGCAAGTTCTTAGTATCTCTGGGACTTAAGGTTGTCCACTGAGTTGGTTCCTAGTTAATACAGCACCACTGAATAAGGATTAAACCAATAATAGATGCCCTATCTGCAATAAATATGAGACGAATGTACAAAGTAAGGCCAAAATAAATTTTAGATATTTTATTAGTAGTAATGATAAAGCTAATTCTCATGTCATTTGGCTTAAATATCTGGTGACCTGAAGTTATGGTTTTCCTACATTCCTGACAGGACACTTTATTATTGTTTATACATCATTAGTATTTGGAGAGAAATGACTGAGTCACATATATTTATGAGCCTCTATCTTTTTGGCACAGAGGAGGAATTGAAAGCAAAAAAGCTCTCAGTTAAATATTGAATAGACCCTTCCATTCATTGAATGACCTTCTATTCATAGAAATAATGAGTGGGCAATGTGGCTTCCACACATTTGACCATTCATCCCTTTTCAGGAATGTCCCATAGGACTGGAGACAAGATAAGATAGTGTTTGTTTGTGTCTATGTCATAGACTTTCTGAGGGACCTATTTTTTTTCCCATTTGATGGTATCTACAGCATTCAGTCATCTAAAACCATTGCAGAGGTTTTCACAAATCTGAAAAAAAGAGGCAGAAATGAAGCAGAAAGTAAATCAGGTGTAGGGCTGAGACACACTTTAGGGTTTCAGGTCATTTTATGCTCCAGTGTGCAGAGACAGGAAAGGCTCTGAACTCTCTGCCATATAATCCATAAAATGTCATTAAATTTTTGGATTGTATTTCGTTAATAAACACGCTATTCCAATATGATTGAAATTTTTGTTAAAAAATTAATCAAATATTTATTCAGTTCCAGACTTCCCTTAGGAGTCACACATGTTCCAGAGATGGGTGTTAGAGTCTCCATTTCTAAGAAGGAGTAGAAACACAGAGAGGTTGAGAGATTTACACACACTTCACACGTGGGCAGTGAAAGATTTGATACCGACCTTGATATCAGTTTCCCCACATTAAACCCAGCATATATGGGGTTAAAACCAAAACACTCATTCCCTGCTTACTTTCTGGCTTCCTGGCTCCAGAATCCACTATCCTCCATGGAGACAGACACTGTCAAGGACAAGCACCTGGACTATCTCCTCCCGCAAAGAGATATGGGCTGGTGGGAAAGCTGCTGACCAGCAAGGTCATGAGCTCCCTCCTCTCTGCAAGTAGTCTCAAGGTCAAAGACAGGCTGGTGGGAAAGCTCTGACCAGCAAAGCCATATGCTCCCCCTCCCCTACCTAAAACCCCAAATAAAAGCCCTTCCTTTTAGCTTTTCGGGGAGTTTGGTGTTTCAGCGTTAGCTGCCCTCTCTCCTTGCTCAGTGCTGTGCAAAAATGAAATTCCTACTTTCTTCCACCACACCGGGTGTCAGAGATTGGCTTGCTGCACAATGGGTGAGCGAACTCACTTCAGGTTTGGTAACAGATTCATGACTCAAACATTGATCTCCTTGTCCATGCACCCCTTCTCTATCACCTCCACTGTAGCTAAGGCATAGTTCTTTTCAAACCTACTTTGGTCCCACGGGAGCAAATGGAGATAGAGAAAGTGATTCATCCTCTTTCGGTTCAGTGAGTCCATCTGTGAAATATGGTAATGAACTACTGCTGTATAGAGGCAATAATGGCATTAATGTAGTGGATTATAGGGTTTTCTATGAATAATCATGCACTTTCCAATCAGTTTTGAAATCTAAGGGTGAAAATATTTTCTGTACAAAATGAATATTTAATGTGGATCTATCATGGAATCATTATCACAAGTCAGACTTCAAGAATATTTTCAAATGTATACCTTAACAACTAGAGGATGCAGTTGATAGAAAGTCGTTTCAGTAATGAGACAAAAAATATAGGCAATTATTTATTATTAAAATTGAACATGCACCTATTATTTACAAATTTTCACTTGTGTGATATAGAGAGGTACAAGAATTTTCATAGAATTGCTCTAAGAAGAAAGTGATATAAATAATAATATGATATAAAGTATAGAATTTAAAATAAATATTTATTTAATATATCAATATAGTATATTAAATTGTAAATATTACATTATAAATATATATTAAATTTTTAAAATTTATATTAAAGTATGTAAGTATAAACTTATAAATTGAATAAAACGATGTCTTCCCTCACGTAATGTGTGCATCAGTAAAACGTTTGAAGTAGTTGTATGTACTTCACAAAGAGACTTAAACACCATGTTGTCATAAACAAGTACATTTCAGCAGCAACATGTGTAGTCCACTGTTTGGGTAACCTTTTAAGAAAACTGATTATGGATACATAAATCAATATTGACATTAAGGAAACATTGACAAGATAATTACCCATCAAATTCATGACACTGGTTGCCTTTGGAGGACAGGTATGCAGAGGAACATGATTGAGCCAAGATACCAAGAAACGTCAAATATTATCAGTCACGTTTCAAATCTCTATAAAATATGAGACCTGAAGCAAGTATTATTAAATGTTTATATCTTAATATTTGTGGTAGGTACTGATGATAGCAATGATAGGTAATATTAATGGAGCATTTCTAAATGTTGAGCAATATTCTAACGCAGTGTTCTTCAGCCCAAGCTGCACATTAAAATGACCAAGAACCTCACATGTAGAGAATTTGAGTTAACTGGTTCTAGGCTAAGGCCAGTGTATCTGTATATTTTAAAATAACCACAAGTAAGTATATCAATCAACTGGAATTGAGAACCACTGCTCTAAGCAATTTAAATGATTTCTTCCTTACAATATTCCCATATGGTAGGTTCAACTATTATCCCAATTTTACAGATGAGGAAACTATCTAGGAACATTTATATATATATATATATTTTTTATTTTTCATTTGTTCTCAATTAAATCGTTGTGTGATCTGCCAAAATAATAAACCTGAATTACTTTCAGCTAGCTGAATTTATAGAATTGCAATCCCTGTATCACGAAAAATTAACATCAAAATCTACTAACTTGACCTAAGAAAGCTGGGCCTTAAACCTGACCATGGGACTTCCCCTAGTGCTAAACTCCTCAACTGTAAAAAAGAGGGCTTATGATCAGAAAGACAAGACCAACAAGTATTTGAAAAGGTACTCAACTTCACTAACCATCAGGGAAATGAGAATCAAAATCACAATGTGATATTGCCTCACACTTGTTAGAATGGCTATGATCAAAAAACAAAAGACAATAAATGTTGGTGATTATGTGGAGAGAAGGGAATCCTGGCACACTGCTGGTCAGAGTGAATACTGGTATAGCTATAATGGAAAACAATATGGAGGTTCCTCAAAAAGTTAAAAACTACTGCTAATTAAAATGGAATTATCATATGATCCAGCAATCCCACCTCTGGGAATATGTCCAAAGGAAATGAAATTAGTCTCTAGAAGAGATATCTGCACACCTGTGTTCATTGCAGTATTATTCACATTAGCACAGATATGCAAGATATCTCTGCAAAGATAGTAAAGTGTGTCTGTTCCAAGATAAATTGATAAAGAAAATGTGATACAGACACAAACACATATGCACTGGAATATTATTCAGCATAAAAAAAGAAACCCTACCATTCGTGACTACATGGATGGACCTGAAGGAAATTATGCTTATGAAAATACTTCAGAGATAGCACGACAAATTCTGTATGATCTCACTTATATGTGGAATCTAAGAAAATCAAAGTCATCCAACCAGGGATTAAAACTGTGCCTGTCAGCCAATCACAAGTAAGGAAATAGAAACGGTAATCAAAAACCTCCCCAAAAGAAGAGTCCAGGACCAGATGGCTTCTCTGGAGAATTCTACCAAACATTCAAAGAAGACTTAACACCTATTCTCCTCAAACTGTTCCAGAAAATTGAGAAAGATGGAGAACTCCCTAACACATTCTATGAAGCCAACATCACCCTGATCCCCAAACCTGACAAGGACAACACAAAGAAGGAGAACTACAGGCCGATATCACTGATGAACATAGATGCAAAAATCCTCAACAAAATTTTGGCAAACCGAATACAGCAATACATCAAAAAGATTATACACCATGATCAAGTGGGATTTATACCAGGGACACAGGGATGGTTCAACATCCGCAAGTCAATCAACGTGATACACTACATCAACAAAATGAAAAACAAAAACCACATGATCATCTCAATAGATGCAGAGAAAGCATTCGACAAGATCCAACACCCATTTATGATAAAAACCCTCAGTAAAATGGGTATAGAAGGAAAGTACCTCAACATAATAAAGGCCATATATGATAGACCCACAGCCAACATCATACTCAATGGACAAAAACTGAAAGCCATCCCTCTGAGGACAGGAACAAGACAAGGGTGCCCACTTTCACCACTCCTATTCAACATAGTACTGGAGGTGCTGGCCAGAGCAATTCGGCAGGAAAAAGAAATAAAAGGAATCCAAATAGGTAACGAAGAAGTAAAACTCTCGCTGTTTGCAGACGACATGATCTTATATATAGAAAACCCCAAAGAATCCATAGAAAAACTATTAGAAATAATCAACAATTACAGCAAAGTAGCAGGGTATAAAATTAACGTGCATAAATCAGTAGCATTTCTATACACTAACAATGAACTAACAGAAAAAGAACTCAAGAACTCAATCCCATTCACAATCGCAACGAAAAGAATAAAATACCTTGGGATAAACTTAACCAAGGAAGTGAAGGATCTATACAATGAAAACTACAAGACTTTCTTGAAAGAAATTGACGATGACATAAAGAGATGGAAAGACATTCCTTGCACATGGATTGGAAGAATAAACATAGTTAAAATGTCCATACTACCTAAAGCAATCTACAGATTCAGTGCTATCCCAATCAGAATCCCAAGAACATTCTTCACAGAAATTGAACAAACAATCCTAAAATTCATATGGGGCAACAAAAGACCCCAAATTGCTAAAGCAATCCTGAGCAAAAACAAAGCCGGCGGAATCACAATCCCCGATTTCAAAACATACTACAAAGCTACAGTGATCAAAACAGCATGGTACTGGTACAAAAACAGGTGCACAGATCAATGGAACAGAATTGAAAGCCCAGAGATAAAACCACACATCTATGGACAGCTAATCTTCGACAAAGGAGCAGAGGGCCTACAATGGAGAAAAGAAAGTCTCTTCAACAAATGGTGCTGGGAAAACTGGACAGCCACATGCAAAAGATTGAAAATTGACCATTCTTTTTCACCACACACCAAAATTAACTCAAAATGGATCAAAGACCTTAAGATTAGGCCTGAGACAATAAGTCTTTTGGAAGAGAATATAGGCAGTACACTCTTTGACATCAGTTTCAAAAGAATCTTTTAGGACACTGTAACTCCTCAGTTGAGGGAAACAATAGAAAGAATAAACAAATGGGACTTCATCAGACTAAAGAGCTTCTTCAAGGCAAGGGAAAACAGGATTGAAACAAAAAAACAGCTCACTAATTGGGAAAAAATATTTACAAGCCACTTATCTGACAAAGGGTTAATCTCCATAATATACAAAGAACTCACACTGATTAGCAACAAAAAACCAAACAACCCAATCAAAAAATGGGCAGAGGACATGAACAGACATTTCTCAAAAGAAGATATGAATATGGCCAATAGACACATGAAAAGATGTTCATCATCACTAATCATCAGGGAAATGCAAATCAAAACTACTCTAAGATATCACCTTACACCCGTTAGATTGGCAAAAACATCCAAAACCAAGAGTGACAAATGTTGGAGAGGATGTGGAGAAAAAGGAACCCTCATACGCTGTTGGTGGGAATGCAAACTGGTACAGCCACTATGGAAAACAGTATGGAGATTTCTCAAAAAGTTAAAAATAGAAGTACCCTATGACCCAGCCATCCCATTACTAGGTATCTATCCTAAGAACCTGATATCAGAAATCTCAAGAGTCCGTTGCACCCCTATGTTCATCGCAGCATTATTTACAATAGCCAAGACGTGGAACCAGCCTACATGCCCAGAAACTGATGATTGGATAAAGAAGATGTGGTATATATACACAATGGAATACTACTCGGCCATAAAAAAAGACAAAATTGGCCCATTCACAACAACGTGGATGGACCTCGAGGGTATTATGTTAAGCGAAATAAGCCAGACAGAGAAAGACGAACTCTATATGACTCCACTCATAGGTGGAAGTTAGTATATTGATAAGGAGATCTGATCGGTGGTTACCAGGGAAAAAGGGGGGTGGGGGGAGGGCACAGAGGGGGAAGTGGTGTACCCACAACCTGACTAACAAAAATGTACAACTGAAATCTCATAAGGTTGTAATCTATCATAACATTAATAAAAAAAAAAAAACAAAAAAAAAAACTGTGCCTGTCAGGGCCTGAGGGGTGGGAGAAATTGGGAGATGTTGGTCAATGGGTACAAACTTCCAGTTAGAAGATGAATAAGTTCTGGAGATCTAATGCACAGCATGGTGACTACAGTTAATTATAGTGTATCTAATAGTTGAAATCCACTAAGAGAGTAGATCTCAAGTGTTCTCACCACACATCAAGAAAAAGGCAAGTATGTGAGGTGATGGATGTGTTAATTAATTTGGTTGTGGTAATCATTTAATATCTATATTAAATCATCACATTGTACACCTTAAAAAAACCTGCATGTTGTATAACCTAAATGTATACAATTTTTGTCAATCATACCTCCATTAAGCTGGAAAAAAAAGGAAAAAAAACAATGAAGCAGTATTATCAGGCCACTACAGAATGGAGTCCAGAAAAAACAAAGAGTGATTTCACACACCAAACCTTTTACTGAGATTGTATGGAGCTGACACAAATAAATCTGTATAAAATTTTTTAAAAAATTTGGTTTCTTAAATTTCATTATTGCTTAATCATTGACAGATGCTCTGTACACTACCACCATCTTCATAGTCATAAATGCTTATGATTATGTGCACTTAGATAAACTATATTTACAAATATTTGAAGTACACCAAAGCCAAAGATAGGAATTATATAAGAAATGACTTTCAAAAGCCAGTGTCATATTTAAGTAATCACTTATTTCCGTGAAGGAGGGGAGACAGAAAACTAAGAATGATAAAACTCATGAAGATAACTATCATATAAAAGTGTTTTCTCTTTAAAAACATTCAACTTTAATTTAGAATCCAGATTACGGGGTCTGGCCTTTTATAGAGTGTTTTTATAAATATTCGAAACGAAGAATATCTAGCATTGTATTTGAATAAGATAAGGTATATTTAACTACTTCTTAATTTCTTTACATTCAAATGATTTTTTTTTTCTCAAAAGGGGAAGGGTATTTCTTATTCTATATTTTTCTCAAAGAAGTAGGCTGTATTTTACTGTTGTGAACTTAAAAAAGCAAATTCAACTGTTATTTTACCCTCAAAATGAGTTTATTCAAGAATAGCCAAAAATAGTGCAACCCAGGATGTACATGATATGGTGAACCATAGGCAAATCTGGGGGGAAAAAAAGTGTGAGCTGCTTTTATAGAGTAAAAGGGGGAGTAGGGAGGGGCAGATGTAAATGAAAGCCTATTAGGGGAAAATAACGATCTAGCATGACAACAGCTCCTCATTGGCTGAGCTGTGACATTTCTCCTTGGTTGGTTTGTTGCCAGGTGGGGAGAGAAATCTTTAGTAGTAAAGCAGTTTCTCTTCCTGTCCAAGATGCAAGCTCAACTCTCTTCCTGTTTGATTTAATTGCCCATGTGTGTAGACCGTGAGAGCTCCCCTTATAGGCCTTCCTACTTCAATTTACATCAGGTTTCTTTTATTAATTTCCACCCTGTGATCATGAGTTTATTATCTCTAATGTTCTTGCTCCTCTAGTTCTCTTCAGTTGAGTTTCTCTAAAGTAAGTGTGTATAGAAAGAGATGAATAACTCAGAAATCAATGAAGAAACTGTTCTAAAAAAGCTGAATTTGAGGCAGTAAGGAATATCGCTTCAAGTACTGGGATGTTTGACCTTACAAGTGAATTGCTTGAATCCAAAATAGGGACACAGTGCTGGGTGTCCATTTACTGTTTTCTTTATTCCATCACTCTTTTCTTTTTCAAAAGGTGTCCAAGCTACATAGAACCACAGAATCTAACAAGTGTTTCAGAATTCTTCCTCATGGGCCTCTCAGATGATCCAGAACTGCAGCCTTTGCTCTTTGGGATGTTCCTGTCCATATACCTGGTCACCATCTTGGGGAACCTGCTCATCGTTCTGACCATCAGCTCTGACTCCCACCTCCACACCCCCCTGTACCTCTTCCTCTCCAATCTGTCTTTGGTTGACATTGGTTTCATCTCCACTACTGTCCCCAAGATGATTGTGAACATCCAAACTCACAGCAGAGTCATCTCCTACGTGGGCTGCCTGACACAGATGTCCTTTTTTATCCTTTTTGGATGTATGGATGGTATACTTCTGACTGCAATGGCCTATGACCGGTTTGTGGCCGTCTGTCACCCTCTGCACTACTCAGTCATTATGAGCCCACGTCTCTGTGGCTTCTTAGTTTTGGCATCTTTTTTAATTAGCCTTTTGGACTCCCAGATGCACAATTTGATTGTATTACTACTTACCTGCTTCGAGAATGTGGAAATTTCTAATTTCTTCTGTGACCCTTCTCAACTCTTCAACCTTGCCTCTTCTGACACCTTCACCAATAACATAGTCATGTCTTTTGTTGGTGCCATTTTTTGTTTTCTCCCTTTCTCAGGGATCCTTTTCTCTTACTATAAAATTATATCCTCTATTCTGGGAGTTCCATCAATAGCTGGGAAATATAAAGCTTTCTCCACCTGTGGCTCTCACCTTTCAGTTCTTTGCTTATTTTATGGAACACGCCTTGGGGTTTACTTTGGATCTTCATTGTCACCTTCTCCCTGGAAGGATGTGGTGACCTCAATCATGTATACCATAATCACTCCCATGCTGAATCCCTTCATTTACAGCCTGAGGAACAGGGACATCAAGAGTACCCTGTGGAGACTCTACGGCAGACTAATCTAATCTCAGTATGTATGCAATCCTTTCTGGAGTGTGGGTTGGAAAAATCAGCAAAACCAAACATGTAGACCAGCCAATACTTGTTCCTTGGTCATATTATTTTTTTCAGTATCATGGTTTTCATTCCTCTCCATGTTTCATATATGAATGTTACTTCCTTTGATTTGCCCTTCATTGGACTAGGGAACTGTTCTGTGATCCTTTGTACATAATGAATGCATGAGATATTTTCCTCAGTGACCCTGGTATCAGATGAAATGCACACGTCTCTTGTCGCATACTTAAATTTTACATCCTTTTCCATGTTTCCTGTGCATTTTTCCATACAAATTTTGAATCCGTGAAATCTGTTTATTCAGGAGATGTCTGGGGATGCAATTCATTGGTCCTCAAACATGGATTTTATAGGAATCCCCTGGGGAGTTTTATAAATATTGATGACTGGGTCTCATCACCAGAAATTCTGATTTAATTGGTCTAGTATGCATCTAGGTATGAAGATTTTTAAAAGCATCCAAGATGGTTCAGTTGTGAGTTCCTAAAGAGGTGAAGCTCAAAGGGGCAAGTTATAAGAGAGCTTATTCTAACTCCAGTAATCTGATTTTCATCAAATACACTATACTTCCACACTGTAAGATTTCACTTGTGCTCATTATTAAGGTATTATTTCTCTATTTCAAACTCACCCTTCTATATTATCTTATGGTGCTAAGGTAGGTGTCTTAAAATCACTGCTCTATTTTCCATCTGGCTTTCCTGTTACATACGTTTAATAATGGCCTGTTAATTTCAACACACTATAAAGTTAATTACACGTCTAATACCCATAAGCCCTTGGTATTTATTGGCTTCCATCTGGCACCACATTGTTCTCTTTTTGCCTTTGTCCTGCAGTATCTATTTAACCAACTTCCTATACTCAATTAAATTCATTGAAATAATTAGCTTGGTTTTATTTTTCATGACTGACTCATGAATGATAAATCATAGTATGGGGTAAGAGGTATATTATGAATTGCATGCAATTAGAACATTGAAAATGTGCTCATAATATAAAAGTGGTTTAAAATATATATCTTTGTTAAGAGTGTACAACTGAGGTTGAAGTACTAGTATGACATTGCTAGTTGATGTGTGGCTCTATTGGTATCTGAAGATTATTAAACCACAAATTTCATCATAAATGAATTGAACTTTATCTTCTTTTACTTTACTCCATGCAGCAAAGGTCCATATTGTCAGCAAACATGAACTCTTTCCTTTCTCTAGTAGCAGCCTGGTTAGGGTTTCACCTTGTTACCATACTTCCCTCACTTCTTTCATGATAATTCAGTCTTTGGGGTCCATTTGTGTTCTTCAAAATGAGTAACCCTCTTTCCTTAGAGATGTCACCCATAGTTTTTGGGTAGTAATCTTGGTCCTCTGAAAACCTGTCCAAGAACTAGTTGAATTTACTCTGCCTTTTACCTCTAAGGTAAATCACCTACCAACTACATTGATAAGCAACTTTGATGTTGGAGAAAGGAATGAACTTGATAGATGATTAAGCCATAGTAGTGTGTGGGAAGATATCACCCAATACAATTACTACATTTCTATATTTGCGTATCCACTTCTGCAAGCCTATATGATAATCAAAGGACCTTGAAAAGTGGGAACTTATCTTGCCTTTTGATGTCAAATTGTAGACTTCCCCCAGTGTAGCACATTGTGTTTTCTCTAGATTTAGATCTATAAGAGTGTTAATGGTCTGATAACACTAAACATGGTGTGACAATACTTAAATAGAATATGAAACACAGATAATAGAAAGAATGTGAGATACGAAGTCACTCCACTACCCAGATACTGGCTCAAAAATTTGAAACCTTTGGCAACTCATTGTTCCTTTCTGAGCTTCAAAATCCTCAGCAGGAAATTAAAGTGCAATAGTGTTTATCTTTCAAAGTTGTGCAACAATTATATACAATTGTGTCATGGACCAGTCAAATAGTAGTTTCCCATCAAACAGCAAATCCTATTATAACATTAAAGAAGTTAATTTAAATAAGCATTCCAGTAATTCATAAGTAACCTGATGTTACAAACTGTGTGACTTTGAGTATGATACATAACATTTCTGTTCAAATGCCTTATCTGTAGAGTCATGAAAACAAGAGCACTTAACTGAGCTTGGTTAAGAAGATGCAATCAAATGGACTGAATAGAACACTATTTAGTATATAGTAGTGGGTCAATAAGGGCAAACTGTCCTAATCAATAATTAACAGGCCAGTGGACAGTTTAAGCATATGGGCTTTGTAGGCTGAAATTAGATTTACAACATCAGCTCCTCTAATTTATTAGCTGAGTACATTGGAATATATTTTTTTAACTCTCATGGCCTCTAATGCTTCATTTTTAATGCTATTTAGCTGAGAGTACTCTAGGATTAAACAGATAATAAACACATGGTAAGAACTAAATAAATATGATTATCGTTTTCATCATCATCTACCCTAAGGTTGATGTGTTACTTTTTTCAATTTTACTGAGATATGATTGACATATAACATTGTGTAATTTTAAGACGTGCAATGTATTGATCTGATGCACTTAAACATTGAGAACTGATTACCAACATAGAGTTAGCTAACTTGTCCATCATGTCACATAACAACCATTTCTTTTTCATGGTGACAACATTTAAGATCTACTCTCTTAGCAACTTTCAAGTATATAATACAGTGTTGTTAACTACAATCACCATGCTGTACAATAGATCCCAAGAACTGATTCATCTTATAACTGGAAGATTGTACCCTTGACTAACATCTCCCCATTTCCCCACCACAATTGTCTAGTAGCCGTCATTCTACTCTCTGTTTCTGTGAGTCTGTTTTTTTTAGATTACACATATAAGAGATATGCAGTATTTACCTTTCCCTGTCTGACTTATTTCACTTAGCTTAATGCCCTCAAATTCCACTGATGTAATCACAAATGGCAGGATTTGCTTCTTTCTCGTGGCTGAGTAATATTCCATTGTATATATACACAGCACATCTTCTTTATCCATTTATATGTTTACAGACACTTGGATTGTTTCATATCTTGGTATTGTGAATAAAGCTGCAATGAACATGGGAATGCAGATATCTCTTTAGAGTCCTCATTTCATCTCCTTTGGATATATGCACAGTAGTAGGGTTGCTGGATCATATGGTAGTTCTATTTTTAATTTTTCAGGCACCCACATACTTTTTTCCATAGTGGCTGCACCAATTTACATTCCCACCAACAGTGCACAAGTGTTCCCTTTTCTCCACATTCTCACCAACATTAATCATGTTATTTTTTGAAGATAGCCATCCTAACAGGTGTGAATTGATATCTCATTGTGGATATGATTTGCATTTCCTTGATGATGAATGATGTTGAGAATCTTCTATGTACCTGTTGCCCATGTGTTAGATTTTGGAAAACTTTCTATTCAGTTCCTCTGCCCATTTTTTAATGGGCTGTTTATTTTTTTGCTACTGAGTTGTGTGAAACCTTTATATATTTTGAATATTAACCCCTTATCGGATACATGATTTTGAATATGTTCTCCCATTCTGTAGGTTGCTTTTTCATTTTGTTGACTGTTTCTTTGGCTATGCAGAGGATTTTTAGTTTGGTATAGCTTCACTTCATTATTTTTGCTTTTGTTGCTTGTGCTTTTGGTGTTGTATCCAGGAAATCACTTGCAGACCGATGTCAAGGAATTTTTCCCAATGTTTTCTTCTGGGAGTTTTATGGTTTCCTGTCTTGTGTTTAAGTCTTTAAATCATTTTCAGTTCATTTTTGTGAGCAGTGTGAGATAAGGGACCAACTTTATTCTTCGGCATGTGGTTATCCAGTTTTCCCAGCACCATTTATTGAAGAGAATATCCTTTCCCCATTGAGTGTTATTGGTTCCCTTGTCAAATATTAGTTGAGTGTATATACAGAGGTTTATTTCTGAGCTCTCAATTCTGTGCCATTGAACTCTCTGTCTATTTTTATGCAAGTGCCATACCCACTCATGCTAATATTTGTGGTCCTGCTCTTCTTCCCTGTTTCTATCTGTGTCTATATGTCTAAGCCTTGCCATTCTCTGGGTGGGGTGAAACTAAGGCAGGTCCTTTGTGCAGGGCACTGAAAGGGTGGGGAAGCTGCTTATCCACCCCACAATCTCTTTCGCAGTGAGAGGATCTCTTGCCAGCTGGGGAGTTTCCTTTTGGTGCTGACCAGTGCTGGGCTGGGGGACGGGATGATGCAGGTAAGTTGAAGCTGTTCTTCCTTCCCTTTTGTGTGTTTATTCTTGGGTGTTTTGTTGCACTGTGTGGCTGAAAATTCTTAAGTAGACTCCTGAGCTATCCCAGAACTGTGTTTGTTCATGGATAGCTGTCTAATTGTTGATCTTTTTCAGGGGGACAGACGCTGGGCACTCCTACTTCACTATCTTGGTTTTGTCAAGTTTTCTTAATATCAGTTAATGACAAACCAATATCTGAATTCCTTATCCAGAGACCGCTGTGCCAGGAGGACCAAATGGTAGGATGTAGAAGGTTGTAAAGGACCATCATTTCCATATAACTCACTTTATAAACTAGAACAAAACAGACAGGCCAAATGCACTTTTATTTAAACTTTAAGATCTGTGAACACAAAGTAATCTAATCAAAATGCATTCTGGAGCAAATGAGCTATTCTCAATGAGTAGAATTCAGAAGCCACAGGACATTTGCTGAACTGGGGCACAGAATGGCTGCAGCTTGGTGTCATATCAATGGAAGGACCCTGGTAATCTAAAAGAAACCATGTTGGCTTCTTCTGACTGCATATCCTGAAGAAAGATTGTGGATCCTACAGAAATACCAAATCAAAGGCAATTTCTACCCATGTACCAGTTCTTCTGCAAGGAAATTTTGCTGAGAGCATTGTGGTATTATGGATGTGGACTATCTCGGGAAGCAGAGAGTCATCCCCAGAGTCTTGTGGTTGTTATAGAGCAGCATCCTGATAGAGGGTGAAGCCTGCATGGTGGGCAGATACTAACATGCTCCCAACAACTTCCACTTTCATTGTTCATGCCATTGTGGAGAACAATTTCCTTGAATGTGTCTTGGGCCTAATGACTTGCTTCCAACCAACACAACATGGCAAAACTGATGAGATATCACTTCTGATATTAGGGTACAAAAAACTCTGGCTTTCATCTCCCTGGCCCTCGTTTCTCTGTCATATGTCTGTTTGTTCTAATGGAAGCCACCTTCCATGTGTGAACTTCCCCAGTAAGAAGCCCGTGTAATGGAGAACTGAGGAAGACCTCTTGCCAACAGTCCACAAGGAACTGCATCCTTCCAAAACCTATGAGAAGGAGCTTCAAAACAGTTTTTTTTCCCAGGTGAATCTTGAGGGCACTGCAGTCCTAGCTGACACATTGATTACAGTCTTGTTATATACACTGATTTATTTAAGACAAGTAGAAAGCTATAAATAAATGCATAGAAGTCAATAGTTTTCTAGTATATGAACATATATCAGTGAAGGAGAAAAATTAGAACTTATACTGTTGGGGCTGGCCCCATGGCTGAGTGGTTAAGTTCACATGCTCTGCTTTGGTAGCCCAGGGTTTTGCTGGTTCAGATCCTGGGCATGGACCAAGCACTGCTCATCAAGCCATGCTGAGGCAGCATCCCTCATCATGCAACCAGAAGGACCTGCAACTAGAATATACAACTATGTACTGGGAGGCTTTGGGGAGAAGAAGAAGGGAAAAAAATTGGCAACAGATGTTAGCTCAGGTGCCAATCTTTAAAAAAAGAAAAAAAGAAAGAACTTAGGCTGTCATTTAAATAAGCAAAAAAACCCTAAGAAAGGGAATATTTCTCTTAGAGACAGAAATCTTAACTGAGAAAATGGAAATAGTTTCAAATTCTTATTATAGAAGAATAAATTCTCCATAAAATTTAATGATTAACACAATGAATTTGAAGTTGTCAAAGTCAAAAAGTCATAAATTAAATTGAAAAAAAGAGTCTGCTCTTTATGTTAATATTTTTGAAATTGGAATTCAGAAATGAAGTGTACAAATGAGCTTTCTTTTGAGAAGAAGAAGGGCCCAGACTCTTCTAAATATATTCAGGTTTCTCCTTTTCTTTTTCTGCTAATATTAGGAAGTCCTCAGAGTTTAGTATAACATGGACTGATTTCACTAATTATGATCTCTGTGCACTGAGCTCTCAAGGCCATATATGAGTGAATAATTAGCCAGTGCCTCCAGCCTTCCAATGTGCTTATCCCAGTTATCTTCATACTTGAATCTCCTCCACCCAGAGTCATCATCTCCATCAGGGGGTCCATGCCTGAGCCTGTCTTCCTGCCAGTCCTAGGGACAGAGCCTCAGTCCTCATCATTCACCAGGCAGGAGAAGGAAGTGGATCCAAACTCCTAGCTTATGACTCAGCAGAGATACAGCATGGACCAGTGAGTACCCAGGGAGATTGTGGACGGGGGAGGGACTGTGGAGGATCTTGTTTCCTCATTATCAAGACACACAAAACAATTGAGATAGCCAGATGAGAGGATATCAATATGCAATGTTTCAGCTCAGAGGCCAATGAAATTTATGGGTTTTTTTCTGTTGGGGATTTCAAAACTCTCATTTAGAATTCTGCTCTCCTCCACCACCATTTCTAGGTTCCATAGGCATCGCCCACACCAGAACATGAATTGGACTTCTCAAAAACATATCCTACATTCTCCAAAATGATCATGATCATGGTGGCGATGAGGAGAAAAGCCATAAGGTCATGAAATTTTATTGAGTGTTTCCTGTGACAGGCTTTGAGCAATGTGCTATGTAGATTTTAAATTTTCATCTGTATTATCACCTCCCAAGCTACTGGTGCACCCATTATCATTATTTTACAGTTGAGGAAAGGAGTTCAGAATTTTTACTTAATTTGTACCAGGTCCTGGGTAAAAAGGGGTGAACTCAGGTTTGGATCTGAGCAGCAAGACTCTATTCACAGGGAACAGGACAATGTCTTTCCATACGATTTAGTTTCATGTGGCTATTGACCCCTTGAAATGTGACTAGACCAAACTGAGACGTTCTGTCAGTATATTTCACTTTGAAGATTTAGAAAAAAAATAAAGTAAAATATCTCAATTTTGTATATTGGTGAAATTATAATATATTGGTGAATTATAATAGAAGGTTAAGCAAAATGTTAAAATAAAATAAGAAAACAACCAATCTGCTCAAACTTTCCTTTTTCTTTCCAGGTCACTCCAGTCAGAATTATCAATGAGCCTCATTCATTTCTGATTCCCCAGCACCTACACTTTGGTTTTCATAGCATAGGCAACCAAAACAAAAGATATATGTATAAAAAGTTCTCTGTTAATTATTGATTACCCTTTGTTAATTCACAGGAACACAGCATAGTCAATATGGCTTCCACACACTGAGGGCTTTCCTACCTGGGCTTTCATCCCTTCCAGGGATGGTCTGTATGACTAAAGCAATGAATGAGATTCGTCATTTCCTTCCAAGTGCTCTTTCCAGAGTGGCAAATTAATCAAACCTGAAAAGGAGGTCACGGAAACCTCCAATTTATAGCCAAGTCAAACAAAAGTTGTGGGTAACCTGGGAACATACTACTTATGATTAGCATCTGAAACGGAGTGAGAGCAGTCTTATGGGTTTTGAAACTCCAGGCAGATAGTGCTAGAATTGAATTAAATTGTACGACACTCAGCTGGTGTCCTGGAGAATTGCTTGGTGTTGGGAAAACCCCCCACATTTGGTCAACAGAAATGAAGTATTCTGTGTAAAAATAAAGGAGACACAAGAGGAGGTGAAAAACTGGGTAGGTTTTTCCTAGAGTGCCAAAGACTTAATTTCAGTTTAGTCACAATGCCCATGTCCACTATAGGATTTTTGAGGGCAATAGGTGCTATAGCAACAGGGAATTCAGGCAAGACAATGGTTCCAACGGTGAAGGTGAGGCATAGTGTTCATCCTCTTGTTTTGTGTTCAAGAACCTCCCTAAGGTTACAGAGGATACCTTGTTTAAATTTAGTTGGATCCCCAGCTATTACTGTAATTTGAGACCCAGTATTGATTGAGGACATGAAAGTTTGCCGATCAGAGCATTTAAGCAGTTATTAAAGTTAATTCAGAACCTATGTTGAAGAGATGCAAAAACTAATTGGTGCCCTTTCACTTTTTGTTCTATAAATTCCTTTAGTAAATTGTGGGCTTCCAACTGAATCAAATTGTATATCTCTGTTTCAGTTTTTTGTTTCCTTCCTTATATCCAGGTTTCTTTCTTTCTCTTCTTTTTCTCTTTTTATCTATTTACTTTTATCACTGGATATACTTCAAGAGAGGTCCTCTCCATGCTGCTCATATTTAGAAATTTATTTTTTCCAGAGAGCTTCAAATCAATATCTTCATAATTAGGGACCTCCTCCACGATAATGGTTGTTTTATAGAGTTGATGTACCCTGTGCTTAAATCAGGTTGGAATTAATCCTTTCACTGTGCTACAGTGGTGCCATGGGTGTTTCTCCCTATAACTATGAGGATCTGGATCTTTGTTGGGACAAAGGCATGGAGCAACAGCAGCAGCAGAATATTTAAAGGTTCTGGTCTGTTTTGGGGAGTGCAGATCTCAGCAAGACACAAAATGGCTCCTTTTCTTCTTCTTTCACTTCTTCTTCCTCTTCTTCTTCCTCTACCACCAACTCCTCCTCCTCTTCTTCCTTTTTCTCCTCCTTCTCCTTCTTCTCCTCTCTCTCTCATTCTTTCCCTCTCTCCCATAATGACCACTCTTTTGTGAGCAACCACCAAATTCACCTATTTCTAGCCATATTAACTATGCTGTGTTCCGTAGGATATAAAGAGTAGAGTATACTCTTTCCCCTGAGTTCCCACAAGGGCCAATGCCTGGCTGAAGCACACCACCAATCAGGGTAAGAGTCTTTCCCCTGACCATAGCATCAGTTACAGCTTTATTCTAAGACATACAAATAGGTCAGGGCTGAGACACAAGTCCCAGGGCCACATTAAGGAAGGATCCAATCCCATACTCTTGCTTTTAATCGCCATCTAATTATTGAAATATCTAAATTAGCTAAGTTAGATCTATAAGAGAGGATTTGAGGGACTCAACAAAGGCTGCACAATGCAGCGCAGTCCAAAGTGCAAGCTTCTGGCCGGTGGTAGCTCAAAGTGCATACTTATCAGTCCATAGAGCCAGGGAGCAAGCCAGAGCAAGGGAATAAAGAACTCTGAGGGCAGTGGCCATTGTCTCAATGCCCCATTCACTGCATTAAGTGTGGTGGACCCTCTTCAGAAATAACACGGACTCGCACTCAGAATTGGGCTTGGATGTCTAGGCTGATAATGCAACACAGACAAGATATAAAAAGTGTTATTTCTCATATAAATATCTCCCTGTCTGGGGAGAGCAAAGCATGCCTTCTAAGCTGGTGTTAAATGACTCAAGAGTTCCAGAAACGTGGCTAACTTGGTTTTTTTATTGTGGCCATGGTGTGGGTTCACAGTGAGAGTTCCTGCATGTGTGTATGGGCCTGCAAGGTTTGAATATCTTGCTGTGGCCAACGGAGGGAAGACATAGGCTTTCTTTTTTTATTGCGATATAATTGACATATAATATTATGTTAGTTTCAGGTGTACAACATAATGATTCAGTACTTAAATATGCTATGAAATGATTACCACAATAACTCTGGTCAACATGTCACCATAAATAGTTCCAAACATTTTTTCCTTGTGATGAGAACTTTTAAGATCTACTCTCTTAGCAACTTTCAAATATGCAATACAGTATTATTAACTATAGTCAATATACTGTAGATTATATTCCCATTACTTTTATTTTATAACTGGAGGACAAGGTTTTTTATCAGCTTGCCCACATGTTGGGTGGAATTGGAAGAGAAAGAGGTTCAGTTCAAAAACTGTTAGCAGCCAAACATCACACACAAAAAATTGAGTCAGACACTTTACAGCATAGTTCTTATAGATTGTTCATAAACAGTCTCAGTCAAGGAAATTAATTGTCCTGCATCTGGATAAAATAAATTACATTTGAGTGCTTACTTGTGTCCTTTAATTAAAACAATTTTTTTCTTTAAGGGAGAGGATATTTCTTATTTCTTTCATTTCCTTCAAAGAAGGGAACTAATATGTTAGTGTGATTATGGATTTTTAAAATTTCTAAATATATCTGCTAATTTCTTTAGCCCAGTCTTTCCACAGTGGACACACATAGAAATAGGTGAATGGAGCAAAAGCCAAAGAGAAAAGAGTTCTGAGAAGAATGTGTTTGCCACAACTGAGAAATATTGCTAAAGGGATATGATCTTCAAGCATGAATACTTTATTTATGAACTGCTTGAATCCAAAATATGGACACACTGATGGGTACCTGTATACTTGTTTCCTTTACGTCATCTCTCATTTCCTTTCCAAAATGTGTCTCTGCTATGTGGAACCACAGAATCTAACAGGTCTCTTGGAATTTCTGATTCTTGGGCTCTCAGATGATCCAGAACTGCAGCCTCTAATCTTTGGCCTGTTCCTACCTGTGTACCTAGTCATCATGCTGGGGAATCTTTTGATCATACTGGTCTTCAGCTCTGACTCCCACCTCCTCATCCCCACATACTTCTTCCTCTCCATCCTATCCATGGCTGACGTCAGTTTTACTTCTACCCCAGTCCCAAAGATGATTTTGGACATTCAAACACACAGCACAGTCATCTCCTATGTGGGATGCTTGATTCAGTTATCTTTTTTTTGGATCTTTTTGGATGTTTGGACAGTGTACTTCTAACTCTGATGGCCTACAATTGGTTTGCAGCTATTTGTTATCCCCTGCACTACCTGGTCATCACAAACCCCTGCCTCTGTAGCTTGCTGGTTCAGGTGTCTTTTTTGATCAGCTTTTTGGACTCCCAGCTGCACTGCTTAATGATATCATAGCTTACCTTTTGCATAAGTGTGGAAATCCCTCATTTCTTCTGTGACTTTCCTGAACTCCTCAAGCTTGCCTGTGATGATACCTCCACCAATAAAATATTAAGGCATTTTATTAATGCCATCTTTGGTGGTGTTCCAGTCTCATGGATCCCTTTACTTTATATATGAATTATTTCCTCAATTTTGAGAGTTCCATCAACAAATGGGAGGTAAAAAGCCTTCTCTACCTGTTGCTCAAACCTGTCAGTTGTTTACTTATTTTCTGGAGCAGGCCCTGGATAGTACCTCAGTTCAACTGTCTCACAATCTCCCAAGAAGGATGTGGTGGCCTCAGGGATGTACACTGTAGGCATCCCTATGCTCAACCTGTTCATCTACCACCTGAGGAACAGGGACATCAAGAATGCCTTGCAGAGGCTGGCCCGGTAACACAGCAGTTAAGTGTACACATTCCACTTTCATGGCCTGGGGTTTGCCGGTTCGGATCCTGGGTGTGGACATGGCACCGCTTGGCAAACCATGCTGTGGTAGGCGTCCCACATATAAAGTAGAGGAAGATGGGCACAGATGTTAGCTCATGGCCAGTCTTTCTTAGCAAAAAGAGGAGGATTAGCAGCAGATGTAAGCTCAGGGCTAATTTTCCTAAAAAAAGAATTCTTGCAGAGGCTCCTCAACAGAACAGCCTAGTCTCCCTGCACAATTTAATATCATTTAATTTACATTTTTTTCTTAAAGAGAGAAGGATATTTCTTGTTCCATATTTTTCTTTCAAAAGTTGGGGCAGATATTTTACTGTGGTCATGGATTCATTATCTCAAAATGTCTTTGCTTATCTAATATTCTTTGGCCCAGTAGCTCTAAAGTGGATGTGTATAGAGAGGGTGAGGTATCACAGACATCAATAAGGAACGAATTCTAAAGAGATTTCACAACTGAGAAATATCTCTGAAGGTACTGTGGTGTAAGGTCCTCAAGTGTGAATACTTTAGTTGTGAAATTTCTTGAATCCAAAATATTAACATTTATCTGGGTGCCTGTATACTTGTTTTGTTTATTCAACACTCTGTTCTTTTTCAGAAGGTGTCCCATCTACATGGAGCCACAGGTTTTAACAGGTGTTTCAAATTCTTCCTCCTGGGCCACTCAGATGATCCAAAACTGCAGCCCCTTCTCTTTGGGCTGTTTTTGACTATGTACCTGGTCACTGTGCTTGGGAACCTGGTCATCATCCTGACTGTCAGCTCTGCCTCTCACCTCCTCATGCCTATGCACTTGCCCCTGTCCAGTCTGTCCTTGGCTGACATCAGTTTCAGCACCATTACCACCTCCAAGACACTGGTGAACCTCTGACACACAGCAAATCCATCACCTACACAGGCTGCCTAACTCCGATGTCTTTTTTTCTTTCTTTTTGGCTGTTTGGACAATTTACTCCAGGCTGTGATAACCTGTGACTGGTTGGTGGCCATTTGTCACCCCCTGCACTACCCGGTCGTGAACCTCCACCTTTTTGGCTTGTTGGTCCTGGTGACTTTTGGATTCCCAGATGCATTACTTGATATGGTCACATCTTAGCTTCTACAGAAGTCAAAAATTCTTCAATTTTTTTGTGATGTTCCTCAGCTCCTCAAACTTACCTGTTCTGACACCTCCACCAATAACATTGATCTGTTTTCTTGTTGCCATCTTTGGTGGTGTTCCACTCACAGGGATCCTTTACTCTTACACTCAAACTATTTCCTCCATTCTGAGAGTCTCATCATCAGGTGGGAAGCACAAAGCCTTCTCCACCTGTGGCTCTCACCTGTCAGCTGTTTGCTTATTTTATGGAATAGACTTTAGGGTGCACCCCAGTTCCAGTGTCTCATCTTCCCCAAGGAAGGATGCAGTGGCCTCAATTATATACACTTTGGTCACCCCCACGCTGAACCCCTTCAGCTACAGCCTGAGAAACAGGCACATCAGGAATGCCTTGTGGAGGATTGTCATCAGTATAGCCTAATGTCTACACCTGTGCCCTATTTTTGATTCATAGGACTGGAAAAAGCAGCAAAATCAAACATGGGCAAGAAGAAATTCTGAATTAGCAGTCACATAAAATATGTGTATCCATATGGTTCCTCTGCTTTCTTTTTACAAAATTTTCCCTCTTAGTGTAGCTCTAATGCAGTTGGGAGATTATTTTGGACTCCCAGTTAAGTCATAGTCCCTCCAGAGTTATGCATTGTACATCTGTATACCCTTCTCACTTTCCTTAAGCATTATCCAGGACTCTTGGTGATGAACAGTCTTGTTCTGTCGTTGCAAAATAATCATACCTCTCTCTTTCTTATTATTTATTATTTCTGTACTTGTCCCCTGACTTATTTTCTATATGTTAGGAGGATCTAAAGCCTACCTTAAGTACCAAGACATCTGTAGTATTTTTCTCCTTAATGATGTCCATCAGATTCTTGAGCAAGTAGGGCAACTATTTAATTTCCTGCCCCAAACAGGGTAGTATTTTGTAATTGAAATGGGACACTATTAATATTGAGTGTAAATAAACACTTATCAACTAGGGATTTTGTAGGAAAACTGGGATGTATAATTCCCAAGAAGAAAGTGAGAGAGGACAACCAGAGCAAAGGCAATTCCAAGTTTTTCTGATAATTCTCCTTCCCATTTCATCTAACATAACCCTGGTCATGTTACATAGCTAGACAAAAGGAAAAATACCGTACGATTCCACCGATATGAGATTCCTAGAGGAGTCACATTCATAGAGACAGAGAGTAGAATGGCGGGTGCCAGGGGCTGGGGGAGGAAGTGGGAAGTTAGTGTTTAATGGGAACAGAGTTTTAGTTTTGCAAGATGAAAAGAGTTCTGAAGATGAAGGTGGTGATGTTTACACAACAATGTTAATGTACTTAATGCCACAGAACCATGCACTTAGAAATGGTTAAGATGGTAAATTTTATGTTATTTTAACACAATAAAAAATTATCTGTCAGGAATGAGGGACATGTTGCTCAAAATGTTAGGCTTGTTACTCAGCCCTCAGCAATCAACCTGTATAGGGATCTGCCTCAGCTGCAGAGAGACAGATTAATCAAGGTCATGCCTTCTTCTTGGAGAAGGCCACATCCAATGACTGTTTGATGTGGAGGTGTGAACATTTGGCCCCTTTGCCCTAATTCCAGCCAACTCCCAGGGGTTATCCTAGCTCCAGAGCTCCCTGGTAGTTTACAGAGGCATTCGATGGGCTTCAACTTGGCTTGAATTTTCCACTGCTCTTCCTTGCTACAAAGGGTTTGCCAAACTGCAAGGCCTGAGTGAACAGTCCCTGAAAGATTGCCTTCACTTCAAACACTAGCCACAAGTTCAGGGGTCCCCAGGGCCATCCTCACTTTCAGCCCTGTTGACTACAAATTTGGGGACTCCCTCACACTCAATAATTCACTAGAATAATTCACACTGAGGGAATCCCTCAGGTTCAATAAAGCACCAGAATGACTCACAGAACTCAGGAAGGCATTGTACTTATGATGATAATTTTATTATAGCAAAAGGATACAAATTAGAACTAGCCAAAGGAAGATACACATAGGGCATATGCATGTGGGTAAGTTCCCTATGTAAAGCTTCCTGTCCTCTCCTCATGGAGTCCAGACCCCAGACCCATTACCTTCTCCTGGCTACAATGTGTGACAATACTGAGAGTATTGCCAACCAGATAGCTCACCTGAGCTTCAATGTGCAAAATTTTTGTTAAGGCTTCATTCCATAGACATGATTAGCTGAATTATTGCCCATATGGTTGAACTCAATTTCCAGGGCTGCTATCATTTTTCTCAAGGCTCCAACCCTTTAATCACAGGATTGGTCTTTTGGGCTGGCCTGCATTCTGAGTCATCTCACTAGCATAAACTATCAGGTATGGTCCCTGGGGTGGCCCACCATAAATAACCAATCACTCCTATCACTAGGGGGATTTCAGAACTTTAAATGTTACCTCCAAGGAGCTGGGACATAGCCACATCTCTCTTTAGGCGAGGCTGAATTCCTTACTACACACCTACCTTTCCACAGGTGTTGGTTTGAGGAGCACTGCCTGGTAAACATCCTGAGTGCTAATCACTGTCTCAGGCTCTGCTTCCCAAGGAACTCAACTTGGGACACTAATAAAATTAATTTAAGAAAATTTTGAAGACAGTCCCCAGGTAGTTCTTTTAATAGTTAGTGGTGTTCTGTGAATTACAAACCCAAAGCTAGGTTCTGTGATGGGAAAATTCAAGGAGAGGAAATGAAGAGTAGAAATTTGGAGGCAGTAGGGAGGTCCCCATAGGAAATCTTAATGAATCATGAAATCCAAACTCAGAGATATTTCATGGAAAGTGAACATAGAGCTTGAAACAATAAGGTAACATACATATCTGCGTGTGTATTATACTTCAGAAATGTTTATTTAAAAATATTAAACCTGATGGTGTAAATAAAATATGATTTAAAAACAATAATTTATTTGGCCTCTCCCATCCTCCTGAAATTTCTCCTCCTCAAATTTCTAGAATCAGTGGTCCAATCATAAGCACCCTACCCCCAATTTTTGACAAGCTTGGCCAAGGCTCCTCAATTATTTTATTCACTATATTTCTAAAGGCACTGAGCTTGGGGCTGATCTCAGTGTTTAACACTGAGGAACATTCCAAACCTTCTCCATTAGAGTCGAGAGATAGACAAGTGACATCAACTACTGGAAGGTGCTTTAACTTTATGCCAGAAGACATATTACTTTGTTCTTGCTTACACTATTAAAATTCAGTAGCATATAGCCATTCAGATTTTCAGGTGAGAGACCTACTTCCTTTCAGGTCACTCAGGTCCCCCCAAATTTTGTGATTTTTGATCCTTGTTTCTGTTTTTCAAAGCAATTAAATCATATGAACAGCACTGCCTCAGTTATATGATTTGCTTTTCTCATTCTTCAAAAAGAGTTCATATAAACATTTCACTCTTGCAAGAGTGCCGTAAGTGACTTTTCTTTGTTTTTTTAAAGATTGGCACCTGAGCTAACAGCTGTTGCCAATGTTCTTTTTTTTCCTCTGCTTTTCCTCCCCAATTCTCCCCAGTACACAGTTGTATATTCTAGTTGTGGGTCCTCAGTTGTGGCATGTGGGATGCTACCTCAGCACGGCCTGACGAGCAGTGCCATGTCCACTCCCAGTATCCAAACCAGAAAAACCCTGGGCCGAGGAGTGGAGCACACCAACTTAACGACTCAGCCACAGGGTCGGCCCTATAGGTGGCTTTTTCAATATTCAGTTTCTCCCCCTTTATGTGGCAGCCAAATTGATCTTTTAGGTGTAAACAAAACATGATTTCTCTGGTTAAAACATGCCAGTCATTTTCCGTTACTTCTAGAATAAAATTTGCACTCCTTGCCAGGGTAAATAAGACTTTACTTGTTTAGTCTCTCCTATCCCTTTCTAGCTCCATCACTCGTCCGTGGACCAGCACCATCAGCATCACCTGGGATCTTATAAATGCAAATTTTCAAGCCCCGTCCCAGATTTTCTGAATCAGAACATCTGTGGCTGGAACCCAGCTAGCTGTAGTTTAGCAAGCCCCCCAGGTGATTCCATTGCATGCTAATTTTGAGAACCGCTTGTCTAGACATAGTGGTTTTCTTGTATTTCTTCAAACAGACCATGTTCTTTTCAGCCTGTAGACCACTACACTTATTTCTCTCTCTGCCTAGAATTTTCTTCCCCTTTCCTTCTCAAATTTTCACTTAAATATCAGCATTTAATAATGCCTTCCCTGACCCTCCATCTAAATTCTCCTAATGTGCTCTCCATCAAGTTAGTCTCTGTTCCTCTTTCACTATCATTAACTTTTGAGTGAACTCACACATTTTGAGTACTGTGAAGGGCAGTCTTTCTGTCAGGCTGCCTCAGCTATTCTGTTCCAAATTAAACTGATGCATCAAGAAAATGAGTTTTGCTGCTCTTCCAGTCTGAAGCTTTTTGTGAGATGTGATAGTACCAGCTTAAACAGGCAAGACATTGGGACACTTCAATGCCGAAACAATACTTTGGTAGAAATTTGTTATGAAGTCTAGAAAGTCACTGATTGTACCAAAGGAAAATTGAATCATAGTCAAACACGTAAGAAGACTTTATTCAAGACTATTGCAGTAGGAGTCAAGACTATTGAAATAAGGGAGAGAGAGATTGAAGTTATCTCTGCTGAAACAAAAGATGGGAGGAGTTTTAAAGTTGGGGTGAGCTGATGGAAAAGTACTGGAAGATGTTAGAGAGAGGTTGGTTGATATGACTAGACCATCTGTGTTTGATAATCCCTGCTTATTGATATAAGGCTCCTACCCTCTCATAGAAGCTGAGAGATAGGGACACTACCTTTCTTGATTACATTTCAAAGGGATGGCCCCTCAGGTCTTTAAGAAAGACATTCCTGGGTAGTAAAATCGACAAGAGGCTGAGAGAAGATTTATCTACATTTCAAAGGGATGGAGAAAGAATTTGTAATGACAGGTTTTCTAAAATAAATGCTCTAAGAAAAGAGAGGTCATTGGTCTATGGTCAGGAAGAAACCTTTTTAAACGTTAGTCAAACTGTGGGGAATGTTAAGGTAGTCTTAGTCAATGGATATCCAACATTTCCACTGTTCTTCCAATTTTGAAATGCTTGAGTTTTTGAATATGACACTATACTAAAGCAGAAGTTTTATGTTTTACAAGTATCTTGAGTTTTTAACTCAAATGGTAGCATTAACTGTGAGAGGCAAGGTAGGTGATTGAGCAACAAATCCTGGATGGCAACCATGGTCCATGACCTACGGGGATCTGTAGTGGTGGTGACAGATCATGGATGAGCAGACATCAACACTAATGTTTGACTTAGGTGGCCAAAAATATCAAAAGCAAGTCAGCAAAAGTCAGATGCCAGCTTCCACAATGGAAAATCATGATCTTCTCCTAGTTTCCAAAGCCAAGCCTGTTTTTAGACTCAAAGCCTAGAAATTAAAGGGCAGATAGGTGCCCCTCTTAGAAGTCCATTATAAGCTTCTTCAAAATGGTAATCTCCCACAAGGACTCAACTTGGTGGCAAGATTCATCAGACTCCTTCCACCCTACAGTGGACAGTGATTCATCTTTACCAACATGAATAATTTATACATTTATGTTTGCCTTTCCTGCCTGCAGTGACTTGTCAAATACCGTCTTCCAAAGACTTAACACATTACTCAATTTCTTTATGGTGAAGAGTATATGAAAATAAACACTTATCAAGAGATCCACTGGTCATCGCATGTTCTGCATCATATGAAGCTGCTCAGCCTCAGATATCCAGAGTGCAGCAAATCTGTGATTCAATTCTTGCTCTCTTGAACTGTAACCCAGTGCTCTCTCCTGACACCATACTTGAAGATATGGCCCTTTTCAGGCAGACTTTGTTATTGTCTGGACTTCTGCATTTGGGCCTTGGTGAATTCACTTGCAAAATGAAGCAACTAGACCGAACAGCCTCTTAGAGCCAGATCAGTTCCAACACTCTGGACCCTGTGGTTTTTCTGTCTCTCATGATAAATTTTCATATGTTATTTTGGAAATGCACTAAACAAACATATGGAGAAAAGTTCAGCTTCACTAATCACCAAATAAATAATTTATCCATCAGTGCATTTTCTGTTTGGACATATAATGTGATCTGATGAACTCTGAGCTCCAGGATTTAAGCTCCGTGAGGGCAACAATTTTTGTCTGTTGTTTTTTTCCTTCCTTCACTGCTGTATTCCATAACAACCACAACATCCTGGCACATTAAAAGTTCTCAGTAAATATTGTCAAATGAATTTGATAAGAACTAGCTATGGTTATTGGTAGAATGCAATATTTCATAATTCTTATTCAACTATTCTGAGTCAGTACTTGATGTGGCTAGAATCAACCTGCAGTGCTGGAAATCCAAGCTGAGGTGTAGTAATGGATAAGAAAAAGGACAGAGGAGAGCAGAACTAAGAATAACAGAGAAGTCACATTAAGAGGTTTAGACAGAGTACTCACAGGGCAATTCTGACCAAAATCAAATATGGAGGTGGGTGAGGAGCAAAATCCTGTGTGATTAAGAGGCAGAATTTCTTTAGCTAACTGCTGCAGCCACTGTCAGTTCAAAATCCCACGATGGGTGTTCTCATCACTGACCATAGAGTGTTCTCCTGAGAACTTTTTGTAGAGCCCTCTTGATGTTTCTGTTCCGCAGGCTGTAGATGAAGGGGTTCAGCATTGGAGTGACCACGGTGTACATCACTGAGGCAATCATGCCCCTCCAGGAAGATGAGTCAGAACTGAGATACACACCAAGGCCTGTCCCATAGAATAAAGAAACCATGGACAGGTGAGATGCACAGGTAGAAAATGCTTTATATTTCCCATTGGCTGATGGGATTCTCAGGATTGAGGAGACAATTTGAGTATAGGAGAAAAGAATGCCTGAGAAGGGAGCAATGCCAAGAAAGCCAGTCACCATATATAAAATGATGTGATTGACAAGTGTGTCTGAGCAGGCAAGCATGAGAGCCTGAGCAAGTTCACAGTAAAAGTATGGAATTACGCGATTGGCACAGAAGGACAGTCGCAACATCAACAGACTCTGGATCAGGGAGTATGACAAGCTGACAAACCAGGACACAAGAACCAGCAGGCCACATAGGTGGGAGTTCATGATAACTGGGTAGTGCAATGGGTGACAGATGGCCACAAACCTGTCAAAGGCCATCACAGTGAGGAGAAAAGTGTCCATACCTCCAAAAACCATAAAAAAATACATCTGGGTGATGCAACCTACATAGGTGATAGATTTGCTCCGTGTCTGAATGTTCACTAGCATCTTTGGGACAGTGGTGGAAGTAAAACAGATATCAGCCCAGGACAAGTTAGAGAGGAAGAAGTACATAGGGCTGTGGAGGTGGGAATGAGAGGTGATGGCCAGGATGATGAGCAGGTTCCCCAGCACAGTGACCACAAACATGGACAGAAATAGTCCAAACAGGATGAGTTGATACTCTGAGTCTTCTGAAAATCCCAGGAGTAAAAATTCTGAAATAATTGTCTGATTTCCTGGTTCCATGTTGCTGACACAATCAGCTAGATGATTGATAAAGGAAAGAACATGAAATAGACACTGGACAGACTCTAGAGTCTCTCTACTTTTTTAATTTCTTTTTTTCTTAAATATTGGCACCTGGGCTAACAACTGTTGCCAATCTTTTTTTTTTCTGCTTTATCTCCCCAACCGCCGCCCCCCCCCCCCCACCCCATACATACTTGTATATCTTAGTTGCAGGTCCTTCTAGTTGTGGGATGTGGGACGCTGCCTCAACGTGGCCTGACAGGCAGTGCCATGTCCATGCCCAGGATCCGAACCCTGGGCCGACGGAGTGGAGCCGGTGAACTTAACCACTCAGCCACAGAGCCGGCCCCTACTTTTTTAATTTCTTAAGTGAAGGATTGAGCATAAACACTTTAACATGACAAAATTTAGGAATCCTGCATTCTTTTATTTGTTATATGCAACATCCATAATGTTGCTCCACCTCCAGGACATTCATCAATCCTCTTTATCTCTGGCTTAGAATCATCAAATCTAAAAAGTTAAGAGCAACTTTGAACCATTCTCATGCTAACACAAATGTGGAACATGAGCTTCAGTCAAGCTCAGTAACTTGATCTTTGTTGTCTGCCTTTTCTGGGACTCAGAGAAGGGTCAGACATTCATGTCTCAAAGGTGATAAAATTTGAGGGAATATTTCAAATATCTGGATGGAGTATTGGAGGATGAGTAGAATGGAGGTTTACTTCTCAAGGAGAAAAAAAAGAAAGAGAGAAAGAAAAAGAAGATGTTTTCACCAAATAATAAACCACGTTCATAAATGCTTAATGTTTCCTGCAACACGTATCATCAACATCCTGCAGGAGCAGGTCCAGATGTTTCCTGGACATTTTCCACTTAACAAAATTGCCTTCATCTGTGAAGTTAACGATTGGTTAAACTGTCCAAGGAAAGCATGGATAGCAAGACCTAAACGACTTCAGTACTATAAGCTGAGATACTACATAAGTCACAGATAGAATTTTGAGTAAAATCCTCTATGGTGCTCATTAAATACTGGAGGGAGAGAGAAAGTGCACCAGGAGGTTTGTGTATGAACCTCAAAAGGTGAGGATCAGATGTGGCCCTCACATTAACGTGATGTTTAGAATTTGGCTGTGAAGATGAGGGCACCGATGTAGAACCCATATGCTGTCTGACTCTCTCCACTCTAAGTCCTGGGGGTCCTGTCCCTAGACAGAAAGGAATGGGTCACATAGCACAAGGAACAATAAGAGATTATAAAGTGATATTCATTCTTCTGCTTTGTCTTGTTAGAAGTATTTTTGCATACTTACAATTCTGTAATGCCCCTAACTAGAAAGGAAAAATGCCACCACTGGCTGTCATCACTGTCAGTCTTCTTAGCTATAAAAAATGAAAGCAGATAATGTCCCTGGAGTAATAAAAAAAAGGCCATATTTTATGCAAATTCTTTAACTATGGATGTTCATCTTTGTTCTGACCTTTGGAGGATGAGTAGTTTACAATCAGCTCTGGTGGTTTCTGACTCATTGGGAGGTATTCTAAACAAATTATTATAATGCATCTTTAAAGTATGACAGTTTCTAAAAGATTCTCTTGACATTTAATAATTGTGGCTTGCTCTCTTCATTCCAATTTGTTTTATTGTGCAGAATAGAAGAGAGTGCATGGGAAATACCCAAGATTCTGGGTCTTCCCTGGAGTGTGCTGTGCATGTTAGTAGCATCAACTGCATTGGACAAGAGGAAACAATGTCATTTCCTACTAGATCTATTGCAGGGCCTCCTTCATGGTCTCCAGCTTCACCTTCAATTCCCCCACACAGCCACTTGATATTTCCAAAATAAAAATCTGATCATATCACTTGCCTACTTAAAATCCTTAGAGCACCTTCCTGCCACTTTCTGAAAACATCCAAAGTATCCTAGCTCCACTTTGACCCGCCTGCCTTATTTCTTCACACTTCTCAACTCTTACCCTAAATTCTGATCCTTCTGAAAATCTTCCCTCTGCCTATATGTGTCATAATCTCTTATGTCCTGGAAATTTTTCAAGACCTTCTCCCTCTGCCTAAACCTGTCTCTACTATCTTGTCTTAATTCATACTTGATGTTCTGTACTTGGCACAGCTGTCACCTGCTTAGGTGATTCCCAACCTCCCCCGGTTTCAATACCATCTGAGTTCTTAGCACACAGGAGACTCTCCATATTGGGCTGGAGGCTGAATTTTAATAAATGGAGGAACATAGAAACCAACACTTTTCCATTGTTGCAGCTCATAGTGCCTGATTCCTGGGTGTCTATGGCCCCAGAATTTTCAGCAACACTTGCCCTTCAAGAGCTTACTACATGGAGAGGATAAAAGAAAGAAGATGCTAGTAGAAGAAGGGTAGAAAGGGAGACAGAAAAAGAATATAAATTCCTTCTCATTAAGTAGCCAGGACCTCCTCTCAACCATCATTTCCAAAGTTGACCCCTCACCAGTCCCAACATTGTAGCTTATTTTCTCTTGCTCTTACATCTACCTACTCTCTCACCTGGAATCTTTACCCACAGAAGCATCAGCAACAGCTTTTACACAGGATTTCTCTGAAATACCTATGTGCATGTCCCGTACTTTCTGTTCTAATTATCTAGAGGCACAACCAGGAAGTAACTGAGAGACTCAATAGGAAAATTACACATTTCCAAGAAATTTCACAAAGGATTAATTATCTCAAAGTTATTTTCCTGAGATTATAAATGAGGACACTCATCATCTTCCAAATTCCCTTCCTGGAGGTACCTCAACATTCATATTCTCACTTGACCCCTGAATGATGAGAACTTGCCTCCTTTGCACTCTATCCTCAAACACTTGAAGATCCAGTTTCCAGGAGAAAGCAATAGCAGGAAAGTGGATAAAGATTCTTATTCCTTTGCCTCTGGTTACAGGACCCTCAAGGACTGGAAATGAGAGAGCCAGAGGATGGGCAGACACTGGAGAAATGTCCCCTGTCTCTTCCCCCCTGGTGATATTCTAAGCATTGCCTTATGTCTGCCCTTCCTCCTTTCAGGCTCATATGTAAACCTCCTGGTGCAGTGTCTTTCTTCTTATGAGTATTTAATGAGCATCATGGAGGATACAACTCAAAATTATTTTCATGACCTTTTCTGACTCGAGGAGTGATTAAACAAAGAGTCAGCCCCTGAATCTGGAATGTGTTCTCAGGTGCATATTGCTTCCCCTAAGAAAGAGATGTACAGTCCATGCAAACTTTTAAGATTTAGAAAGTAATTATGTTTGGTGAAAGTGAGTTGGTAATTATTTGGCCGGAGAGATGGTTTCATTCCAAGGATAGTCAAATGTTGCCTCCTCATGTTCTAGGATAGTCAATTATTGCCTCCTCATGACAAATAAAAAGATTGAGACAACAAAAAATATTCCATGAGAAAAACAAAGGACACAAGGGAGAGAAACTGGTGAGAATCAATATTGCTCTGAAGGACAAAGCAGGTATGGCTGCTTCAAGGTTTGTGCTTAGGTTCTCAGAATTCAAATCCACTGCAATGATTACTTCTTTCGTAAAGTCCCACCTGGGATTGTAATAGTGGCTGAATTGTGATTCAAATGGTTTATGCAATTATGAATAATAACATTCATCATAGGAAAAAGTTTCCCAACATTAGAAATGTTTTAGGATCATAGGTTAGAAATTATAAGTAGAGAATACAGTCATTTGTCACTTACACTTCCCCATTAATCCACGCACCAAATAAATATGTCCTATTCTGTTTCCAGTGTCTAGTCTTAGTGGGAAATTTCATTGAGGCATTCTAGGCGGCAGAGAAGAATTGAAATATACTGTTTGCCAGTCACAGAAAAAGTTCTGGAAGACATTCTGCAAGAAGGGCTTCTTTCAAACAGGCCAAGTGTAAACTGTTGAGGATATGAGGATTTATGCTGTGTTTTTTGTCCTCAGGGAGCCCACCTTCCAGAGGTAGAGGTGGATGCGGAAACTGGTCATTGTAATACAGTGGATTAAATGCTAAGATAAACGCAGTCTGCAGAGTAGTGTACAGAGAGGAGTCCCAAATACAACCTGGAGTGATGGAGTCAGGGATAGATTCCTGGAGCTGAGTGAGAAGTTATTTAGGGGAAAGACTGAGTGAGTAGGGGCTTTTCTGGCAGAGAAGAGAGCAATGGAAAAGACCCATGAGCAAGAAGTAGCATGGGACAGAATGCTCTTAGCAATTTGCTGAAGCATAAAGTGGGAAATGGGAATGGTGAAAAATGAGGTTGGAGAGGTAAGCAGGGACCACATCTCCAGGAACCTTGAAAAGGATATTGGGTAAAGGATGGGTGCTGTGAGAGACTGCAAGCAAAGGAGTAGCACAATGCATATTACAATTTTCCCTGGTGCGTGGAGTGAAATATGGGTTTAAGGCAGGCAAAACTAAGGGCAAAGGGAACTTTTCTGGAATCCTCATGTCCTTAGAGTTGCAGGGACCAAGCCACTTGTTTTATGGAGGAGGAACAAAGGCCAGAGGAGGTGAGGATATCATTCCAATATCTTAATAATGATTTCATGTCCCTGCTTAAGGATATGACCTGAGACCAAAGTGAAATTAAGAGGAACTATGGGGAAGGGACGTGTGAGTTTCAATGTTTCCCAGAATGTTCCCAGATAAAAAGGGTGGGATGTCAAGAGGGGACTGGATGTTGGACTTTCTTCTGTGCACTTTCCCTCTCTCATCCATCCCACCCCAGTCTTTACACACTGCAGTCTTAGATACTAGGGAACACAGACCCTCCTCTGTTGAAGGTCTCTAATCAGAACTTTGAATAAGGGTACAGAAGGAGCAAGAAGAGCAGAACCTTTTGGAGAAGCAGGAAATGTTCCCAAGCAAATTAGGATGACAGAGAAGTCAGAAAGATCTGTCTAGGATGGATGAAGATAGAGGCTCTGGAGTTCTTGGGCCAAGTAATAGGATAACAGAACAAGAAGAGATACAGACTTCACTGGGAAGGACACAAAGCTCTACCAGTATCTGGTGGCATCCATTTCTATACTCACACTGGTAACTGTGCCACTACATAGTGTGGTCCTGGGAAGTGCTATAGTGTCAAAGAGTGGACCAGTGTTTAGCCTCTTCCTTCCGCTTCCTACATTCGCCATCAGCCATCCACTCACATAACATACAATTGAAGTAAAAACTCACTATGCAATGGCAGCTTCAAACAAGGAGTCCAGCCATTCACTCTCCCAAGCAATTAGCCCCTAGCGCTCCTTCTCCATAGACATCATTGGGTTTCCACTGCCCTGTTCTTAACAATAGTAAATGTTCTTTCTATGTGGCCACCTCTTTTCTCTATTTCCCACAACACTTACTGGAACATGCAGTCTTGGCAATGTGGGCCCACCACAGGAACCAGCTCCTCTGGAACTTTCTGTCTCATAGAGGATGAGTGATGAAGGCAGAAGGTCTGTCTCCAAAAGAGCAGGGATACAGGCATGTTGTATGGGACCTGGCTGATTTCTCCTGGAGAAGGCATGAGTGTCTTGAGCCTGGCACACGGGAACCTTGGCGACTATAAGTTGATGTGTTACAGGTTTTGTGGCCCTGGGGGTTGAATCCCCTGTGAAGCTTGTTAGATAAATTGATCAGTGGATCTTCTACTCCTGATAGTTTGACTCCTCAAGGGCAGGGACCACACAGGAAGGGGTGTCTGACCTGTCAATTCCTTATCCCTGCGAGACTAACAGTGGGGCCAGCTGTGATTCCTATCTTCTGGGTCTTTATCCTCTGGTAAGAATCACTCTAGTGTTCCTTGGATCTCCTCTTGGGGACAAATGCCAGCATTTTCTGACTTGTAGTTTCATCATCAGGAAGATGGTTGACTAAGGAATGGTCACAGGATTCACTAGGGTAATGTTTTCAAATGTTAACCTTGACCAGAATGACCTTGAGGATTTGTTAAAACACAAGTTTCTGAGTCCTACCCTCAAGTTTCTACTATCTAGTTCAGTAGGTCTGGGTTTGGATGTGATCAGTTTGATTTTTCACAAATTGCAGATTTTGCTGGTTCCCATGATGATCGTTTGAGAATCATTGCCTTAGGGCAATGTTCCATCATTTTAACTTTATCAAAACTATCAGTTGAGGTTTTTGTTATTATATAGCTTACCATTTTATCCCTGACTTACCTGGTCAGCATCTCCAGGGAAAAATCTGAGAATATACTTTTAAAAGACAATTACAACAGCTTTGTCTTGTTTATTTTTTGTTTATATTTTTGTTTTGGATACACACACACACACACACACATATGTATATAAAACAAAATTTGCCATTTTGATGATTTTTTAATTATACAGTTCTGTGGCTTTAAGCACATTCACAATGTTGTGTAACCATCACCACCATCCATTTCCAGAAATTCTTCATCATTCCACGAAGAAAGTCTGCACAGATTAAAAAAGAACCCTCAATTTGTCTCTCTCCCAAGCCCCTGGGATGCTTTGTGTCTCTATGAATTTGCCTATGATAGGTACATCATTTAAGTGGAATCATATAATGCTTATCCTTTTGTGTCTGGCTTATCCCACTTAACATAATGGTTTCAACCATGATGCAACATGTATTAAAATTTCAGTCCTTTTGAATGCTGAGTAATATTCCATTGAATAGATAGGCCACATTTTGTTCATCCTTTCATCCGTTGATGGACACTCGGGTTGTTCCATATTTTGGCCACTGTAATTAATGCTGCTATGGACATTAGTGTACAAGAATCTATTTGAGTTACTTCTTTCAATGCTCTTGAATATATACCTAGACATGAAGTTGATGGATCCTGAGAATCTGCTCTTAAAAGCATACCAAATGATCAGACATTCTAGGATACACTGTCCTAGGGCATTGAACAACAAATCTTGGAAAGTCCCAATGACCCCTATTCTGTACTTTGGTAGTTCTTAAGAGAAAACAAAAGAGGTAGAAAGTCAGGATGTCAGATTAGTGGATCTGATGGTCTTGACAAGGGCTTTGTACCTAGGTGTAACTTATTACTTAGCCAAATCTTTACTGAAAGATTTAGGCCAAGTACTGTGTAAGATCCCAGTGTTAAATGGTAAACAAGACACCAGATGCAATTCCATCATAAAAAGAAGAAAGATCACTAGTTAATGCCTTGAGAGAGGGGCAGATGTGTTTTCTGAAGAACAATTTGGGTTGAAATGGCAACTTCCATAGTATATATCAGAATTTTGGCTTTATTAAATCACATTAAAATTCTAAAAGTGAGCAAAAAACGTACTTATGATAGGGATTAAAATGAGAGAGGTACAGTACAGTGGGAGAAATCAAGTATAGAAAAACATCACAGGGATCCAAGACATCCAAGTATCCCCAGGTACTTCTCTCAGAAGCCCAGGATGTGTGTTATCTTCAAATTGCAAACCACCAAGATAAGTGCAGATATCTCTTTGTCAGGAAAGCAAAGGCATGAGTTTACTGAAATGACAGTTATACCCCATTGGTCACAGAGCCAAAACTTGGTTACATAATCCAGTTGCAGACCATGGATCTATTAATTTTCAATAGAAGATGGATCAAGCTGATACAGAAACTTCTGGGCGAGCTATATTTCACTTATGTCTTGGAGAAGAGTTAATATCCTGATTCCAAGTGACCCTGGAAATAATCCTCCAGTTACTAAAGGCCAGTTGCAAGATAATCCTATCCTTATATGCCCATCGATAAGGGAAATAACTGAATAAACCGGGAAATCATACTTTGAAATCCTATGCAGCATTTTGATTAAAAAACAGTAAAGCAATATAATCAATAAAATACCATCTGGTTAAAAACACAATACATGATTACACATTTTCTGTGGTTATTTATATATATATATATGTGAAAGAATAGAAAATGTGTCAAGCTAGATGAGGGATGGCCACCCTAAACACCCCTTTCTCCCGCATGCAGAAGCTCTGGAAAGTATAATTGGTGCCAAGAGGGGGCTAGGTTGAACAGTATATGAGACAGATGGACCATATGTTTCCTGTCTTTCCTCAAGGATTTTCTCTCTTAGTATTGGTCAGAGAAAAGAAGGAATTGAATATATTGAGTTGTGGAGATTGTATCTTGCTTGATGTGATGCCCTAGAAATGAGAGCTTTAACTGGGGTAATTGTTGTGTATTGGTGTCAGAATGAATTCAAGCCCTGTAGCCTTGGGGACAATTGCATGGACACTGTCAGGAAAGGAATGCAGATTCAGGTGAGCCACAGGCAGGGCCATAATGTTCAGAAACATGGGATGCTATCTGCTTCATGGATAGAAGATAAGGACAGTGGAATCTAGTGGCTGCCTTATAGAACAACCAAAAGGTTTATCATCCTCTCCCTTTCTCTGTCTCTTTCTATGTCCTATCAATTTAAGACCTATTCAGTCATACAGTGATTCTCCATGCAGCTCCCTTGGTAAAACCATATAGACTCAAATTGTGCAGTTTTAAAACATGGTTCCCAAATTCTTTGATATTCATCTCAAATGTCAGGTCCCCCATCTTCAATCTTAACCTGTGATGCTAAGTTTGGATCACAGTTGAAACTACTTTACTACCTCCGTGAACTCTGGGTAAGTTATCCAGCTTCTCAAAATGTCAATTTCTTAGTTGTAAATGAGACCAATAATAACTATAATTTTGCTGATTTTTAAAAAATTGAGAATCAACTAAGGTAATATCCCAGCTATTTATCCCCACGTGACAAACCAAGCCAAAATTTAATGGCTTAATGGGAACCATTTTACTGTGATCTCCTGATTTTGTGGGTCAAGAGTTCAGGGAGGACTCAGCAATTCTTCTGCTCTACATTATATGGTGCTGTTCAGCTAGCAGTTTGGCTGCTTGAGAAGCCTAAAATGATGACAGTCATATCTCTGATGCCATAGCAGAGAGAACTGGAAAGTTTGCCTCCGCTGAGACTAGGGCCAGAGCACCTACATATGGCCTCTCCAACATGCCAGTCTCAGAGTAGTCAGAATTCCTATATGGTGGCTTAGTGCTGCCAGAGCAGTTATTCAGAGTCCAAGGATTTCATAATTTAGTCTTGTAGGTGAGGCAGCATCACTTTTGCTGAACCCTCTTGGTCCATTCCAGATTAAAGGAGAGAACAGACATCACCTGTCTATGGGAAAGAATTTGTAGCCATCTTTAATTTGTTACAGGAAATGAAGGTATGCTTAGTATTGAGTCTAGCACATGGCAAATAATTAATAAATGTTGGCTCCATTAGTATTGTGATGGTGTTAATCACCATGTGTGCAGAAATACAAATGTGTGAGCAGAAGCAATGCACATAAAGACACATTCAATCATAGAACTAAATTAAAATTTAAAAAGCAATACTTTTAGATCATTGTTATTATCATCATCATTAGGATCATTATCATTATTTAAGACTACTCTTATTTCATGGTATGCCTAGAGGTGCTTCAAATCTAAGCTTCCTGCTTGTTGGTGTAGATGCAAACAAATTGATCAAAGACATAAATTTACAGACAGCAGAGAGAAAAGAAATTCTTAAAGAAACTACATAGGGAAAGCTTGATTTTCCTACTGTATAAAAATAAAGTTGTAGATACCAAAGGTATAGTGGGCAGGAAGAAAATGTATTAAAATATGAGCCAGGGGTCCGCCCGGTGGTGCAGCGGTTTAGTGCGCACGTTCTGCTTTGGCAGGCTGGGATCCGCCAGTTCGGATCCAGGGTGCGGACATGGCACCGCTCATCAAGCCATGCTGTGGTAGGCATCCCACATATAAAGTGGAGGAAGATGGGCACAGGTGTTAGCTCAGGGCCACCCTTCCTCAGCAAAAAGAGGAGGATTGGCAGCAGATGTTAGCTCATCTGAGGACTGATCTTCCTCAAAAAAAAAAAAAAAAAAAAATGAGCCAAGTTTTACCATTGCTACTTACTGAAAGGATCCATTTAAATCCCAAATTCATCATGGACAAGAAGATGTTCTGCTCAGGAATGTTCCCAGCACTCCCATGCAGAATTCTAATATTGTTCTCCAAGATTCTCAGCCCCTAGCATGCACAGTTTCTTCCAGTTATTCAATCAAACCATATTCTGGGTGCTTCTGTGAAGAGATTTTGTGGATGAAATTAAGGTCCTGACTCAATGGATCTTAAAATAGGAAATTATCTGGATAATCTTAATCTAATGATATAAACCCTAAAAATAACCAGAGTTTTCTCTAGTTGGTCAAAGAAGAGGAGGCTGGAAATTTGAAGCCTGAGAAAGATTTGGCATACCATTGCTTGCTTGAAGAAGGAAGTGGTAATGTGTTAAGGAATGCAGGGAGCCTCAAGGAGTTGAGTGTCCCTTGATTGACATGTACTAAGCAATAGAGACTGTGGCAGACAAAACAGTAGAGCCCAAAGATGCCCATTCCAGAATTACTGGACCCTTGGAATACATGCCCTACATGGCAACAGGAACTTTGCTGATGTGACTCAATGAAGGATCTTGAAATAAGGAGAAGATTTTGGATTATCCAAGTGGGCCCAATCCCAATGTAATCACAAGGATCTTTGTAAAAGAAAATCAGGAGGATCAGAGTGAGAAAAGAAGACGTAAAAATGGGAGCATGTTACAGAGAGAGGGAGAGGGAAGGAGACAGAGAGAGAGTGACTACACTACTAGCTTTGAAGATGAAAAAAGTGGATGAGGGACAAAGGAATACCAGTGAACTCTAAAAACTGGGAAAGACAAGGAAATGTGTTTCCTCCTAGAACCTCCAGAAGGAATGCAGCACTGCTGACCAATCTTATACTTCTGACCTCTAGAACTGTAAGATGATAAATATGTGTTGTTTTAAGCTACTTAGTTTGTGGTAATTTGTATGGCAGTCATAAGAAACTAATACAGGTGACTTATTTCTCTAACCACAAAGGACTGAATTCTGCCAGCAACCTAAGTGAGTTTAGAAGCAATTTTTTCCTATAACCTCCAGATAAGAATTCAGTCTGACTGGCACCTTGATTTTGGCCTTGTCATTACCTGACCAGAGAAATCTCTTAAGCCAAACTAGACTTCTGACCTACAAAACTGTGAAATTTTCAAAAGTACATTGTTTTAAGCTACTAAACTGTGGTAGTTTGTTAGATGGCAATAGAAAACTAAGCCTGGTACATCAAGCAGTAGATGAAGGGGTTCAGCATGGACATGACTATGGTCCACATCACTGAAGCTATTGAGCTTCTCTGGGGAGAATCACACAAGAACTGAGGTAGATCCCCAGGACTCTCCCATAGAACAAGGAGCCCAATAGACTTGGCTTTCAGAAGCCCATTGTCACAAAAATGAAATGCATAAGAAAGACCACTATTTCAAGAAAGAGAAGGCAGACATAGTGACATTGCTACTGAAAATTTAAGCATTTTGAAGAGTGGAAAAATCCCTAAGAAATTATTAGGGACATAAGGTCATGGCAGATCTAAGGGAGAGCAATTTATGATTGAGGTAGAAAGACTCCAGATGAGTTGGTTTAAGAAAGAGTGAGCAGGGTGGAAATGAAAGTAATAAGTGTAGAATGAATTCTCCAAAAGTTTGGAGCAATATCCAAGGGGGAGTATGGGTCTAAGAATGAGTTTCATTTTCATTGAAAGAAAAGGTACTGTGGAACATCCCCATGACATCGGAAATTATAACATTGTATGTAGGGATTTGAATATACAGGATAAAGAAAGCATAAGAGATAGTGTAAGTTCCCCCAAAAGTTAGGAAGGAATGGGATTCAAAATTCAGGTAGAGGTTTTTAAGAGACAGTCATTAAGAAAATAATTATAGAAATAATTATTTAACTACCATGGTGGGAAATGTTGTGATGGATGGTAAGTGTCCAATGAGAGCACATATCTGGTGTGGCTCTATAACTGAGAACTGAAGGATCATGGGTAGGATTCAGCCAAGCATCAGCTTGTCTCTCTAACTCCCAGCTCTCTCAACAGGAACTTCTCCATTTTTTCTGTACAATTACTTGATTTATGCTGCCACACATGAAGACTGATGATTGCCAGTCCAATACATTTAACCTCTGAGTTAATAGCACCAATAGTGTGTTCTGTTTGCCCCTCGCCACAAGCTTTCCAAGATTCAACTGATGTTTTACCATCCCTAAAATGTTGTTCTTCCTGTTATTTCCATCTCTTTGAAAGCTAACACCACCAAGTTTGGCATTCATGAATTGTTTACTCATGTTCTCAATTGGGCTGATTTTGCCTCCACTGGAACAATTAGAAATATCTTGAGACGTTTCTGGATGTCAGTTATAAGTGCTGGCATCTAGTGTGTAGGGCCAGGGATACTGTTCAGCATTATACAGTACATAGTACAGCTCTCTATGAGAAATAATAAAGACCCAAAATGTCAGTATCATTAAAGTTGATAAATCCTAAAATACACTGTTGAGGAGTAATATTAAAATTGTTATCTAAAGGATCCAAACCATTCTTTAGTACTTTACAATGATAATTGAAAATATCTCCAAGAAATATTTCAAGATGAAATAAATTCATACATGTGAAGAAATAAACACAGTCCTGATGTGGTAAGCACTTGTTGTGACTACTGTATAATTTTCATTCCATTTCTTCTAGAGAAAACAAGCACACCACCAAATGAAGATGAAGACCATCAATATTTCACAGATGAATTTTTGGGGAGACCACATCAGGACTTAAAATGATAAGTACTTTGTATCTAAAGTTAGAAATCTTAAGAATAGCTGCAAAAAGCTGATCAAAAAAGGAAATTTAATGGACAATGTATAACCAAGAAAAGTCAAGAATGAATTACTGAGGAGATTATTGACCAGAAACTGACACAAAAACAAATAAAAGAAAAGTCAGAAGGTGCTTTGGGAATAGAAAAAAATCAAGCATATTTTTTAGCGGATAAAAATAAAAAGGAGATTTAAAATTGCAATATTTGCTTTTGGGGCCCAAAATGTCCACTATGTTTTGATGCTAGTGGCCCATTATGGAAAAGATGTTGCCTAGATGAAGGCTTTTCTAACAGCCCCTTCACATCCTTGTTCCTTAGGCTGTAGGTGAAGGAGTTCAGAACAAGGGTGACCACGGTGTACATCACTGAAGCGATTGAGCTTCCTTTGGAAGAGTGGGTCACAGCAGAACTGAGTTAGACCCCCGGCTTCTCCTATAGTACAAGTATTTCACACAGAGTTGAGATCCACATGTGGAAAATGCTTTATATTTTCCTCCTGTAGAGGACATCCACATTAAGGAGGAAACAATCTGAGAGTAAGAAGAAAGGATCCCAGTGAGAAGAAACACACAGAGCAGGACAGTGGCCGCACACAATGAAATGTTATTGACGAGGGTGTCAGAGCAGGATAATTGCAGAATGTGAGCCAGTTATCAAAAGAAATGTGGAATTTCAGTGCAGACACAGAGAGTCAGCCACATCATCAGTAGAATATGCAACAGGGAGAGAGATAGATGGATCAACCAAGATACCAGGACCAGAAGGCTACAGAAGCATGGGTTCATGATGATCATGTAATGCAGGGGGTGCCGGATGGCCACAAACAAGTCATAAGTCATCATGGTCAGAATAAAACCATCTATTCCAGCAAAAACCATAAAAAATACACCTGAGTGAGGCATCCTACGTAGATGTCTTTACTCTGTGTTTGGATGTTCACTAGGATCTTTGGGATGGTGGTGGAAATGAAGCAGATATCTACAAAGGACAGTTTTGAGAAGAAGAAATACGTGGGGGTGGGAGGTGGGAGTTAGAGCTGATGGCCAGGATGATGAGAACGTTCCCAAGCATGTTAACTAGATACATGGACAGGAAGACTCCAAAGAGCAGGGGCTGCAGTTCAGGATCCTCTGAGAGACGCAGGAGGAGGAATTCTGATACTTCTGCGTGGTTTCCTGCTTCCATGTAGTTGATATGTCTGCCAGGGAAGGAGGCAAATGGAATGTTCAACAAACATCCACCTGCCACCTCAGCTAGTCAGCGTCTCTTGATTCCCCTTTAGGTGGACAAACTTCACCCTCTGTTGACTCTTTCCAATGACAGTGATTCACTCAGTAAAGTGGTACCCCATTTCCATTTTAAATGTGTGTAATCATTCAGACTTTAATTTAGCAGAAATCTTTTTCTCTCTCTTTATCTCCTACTCACTGGTTTTAATTGTTGTATTTGGATCTATTAACATAAACCACTTTCTTCATTGATATGATTCTTCCAAAATTGAAGACGTTGAAGATATTCTCTTTGATAATCTCCATACTTGCTTTATTCTAATAACTCTGTGATACTGATTAAAACATGAGTTTTAATGCAAACAATCAATACTGTGACAATTATTTTTTTATCTATAGCTCTCCCAATGTACAGTATAGAGCTGTGATTTAGAAAATGGGATCATGAGCCAGACTTCCTAAAACAGAATTTTGCTCCACCAGCTTACTATCTGTGTGACTTTGAGAAACTTATTTAATCTCTCCTCACTGCAGATACCTCACCTCTACAATGGGAGTAGTAATTATTCCCTACACAGTAAGACTGATGAGCGAATTAAATGACAATGCATATAATTTTTCTTGTGATTCCTGTGAAATACAATTGACACAATAAATGTGAGCTTCTGTTCTCACCATCACAGTAAATCTGTCTTGCAAGACCATCATTTCTCAATATTCCCTTAAAATAGAGCATTCATCAAGGATGGATTCTGATCATTGTAAATGCAACAGGTCTGTTACCTCTTTTGACTGCCATGCAGCACTAATTAATGAAAATCCCTATGACTCCCTCTGTCAGAGCCTGCATACCAGGTGGATTCTTCTAAGACTAGGGAAAATCATGTGGACTACACAGATGGGAGGAGGGAACAAAATTACAAAACCATTAAAATAAAATACACAGAGTGTGTGCTCAGTGTACATGTTCAGAAGTGGGGATGTGTTGTACTGAAAATCAGTGTAATTAATTGCAGAAAATGATTGATAGATTTGATTAAAATATTCAAATCATCTACAAATCAAATCACCCCCAAAATTGAAAGTCATATTTAAGATTTAAAAATAAATGTTTATATTCTCTATGAGAGAAAAAGCTTCAGTGCTACTAATATCAAGAGAATGCTGACTAGTTGAAGAAAGAAAAGTCATTGAGGACCAATATAGTCTGCAGATGTGGGTGGAACAGTCTTCTCTGAAATATGAATATTTAAACTTTGAGAGGAAGAATCAGTAATTGTTAACCAGGAGAAGTAAAGAAACAGCAAGCATTTTGGGCTTAGAGAACAGAATTCATGATTGCACTGTGGGTAGATGAGTTGGGAATAGAAGGGACTCGAGACGTTAGTGAAATGGAGAACAGATTGTTATAGTCAAGAGGACAGAGGGATGGGGCCCACAAGTCCAACATGCAGTACTATTCTTTGATGAGCCTGTAATTTTGTAACTTTGCTTATTTGTGGGTCAGAGGACATAAGTACTTTGCTCACTATTGTCTTTCCAGTGACTTACATGGTGCCTGGCACACAGTAGGTGTTCAATACAGACAAATGTTAGATGTGTAATAAAGACTGAGATACAACACATCAACTATGACAAAAAAATAGAAATCTTCAAGATCACATATGTCTGAATGTACACACATAATTGAATAATAAAGTTAAATCAAATGTACTCATATCTATTTAAATAGCATAACACACTATGAATAAGTAATTCCTGTTCTAGGAATGGGAAGCTGGTTTAATACTGGATGTTTGTTAACAATTCATCACAAGAATAAGTCAATGAAGAGAAATCATAACCATAATCACAATATAAAATGCATTTGAGAAAATGTAACAGCCATTACTGTGGTCAGTGGCCTGGACAGACGCTCCTGTTAAATGAGGAAATTAAGGACAGCGTCTTAACTCAATGAAGAATGGTTGTTTATAACTTCAGCCAAAAGGATATTCTACATTAAAACACAAAAATATTTGTGTTAAATTCATGAAGAGACCAAGGCAGTCTACTCCAACTTCAATCACTTGATATTATTCTGAATATTTAAAGACACTGGTAAAATGAGAAAAAGAAATTGGGCTAAATGCTGAACATCAGAAATAATTATAATATTTTTAGATGATATTGTGAACACTAAGATGAAACAACAATCAATATAGAACTCTCAAGTGCTATCAGTGAGTCAAATCTGCTGCAAAATAGGGAATGCAATAGAAAGATCCCATCATATGAGGAATAAAATGGACATGAAGAATGATAGATCTCCAGTGAGTATTTAGTGAATAAATGATTGGATGGTGGAAATCCAAAAGGAGCCTACAATTCTGGGAAAGAGTGGAGAAGAGGTGGAAACTCTCTGGAAATTAACTCTTATGGGGGAGAGGCTCTAGATTCCAAAAAGAGAGAGAAGGAAAGAGAACAAGCACTGGAAAAGACTGGGTTCAGTGGAAACTAAAGTGCCTTCAAACTAGAAACTTCACCTTTGCAGACTAAATAAATATGGAACTGCCCCAGTCTCATTATTCTAGAGGTAAAGCGCAGTACCTGCTTTCTCTTCTCTTTTCCTTTCAACTCTACCAGCTCTCACTGGGATACACTGACCCTCTGTGATGGCTATCACTGAAGCTTTCTGTTCTCTGATGTTTGTCCCCGGGAAGCCCAATGGGGTTGCATTGGCTAGGACCAGAGAATTGTAGGTAGCGGGCAACAGAAACATGTTTAAAGTTTTTAGCATTTCAAGGGTTGAATTTTTCAATGTCTCATTAAATACTTTCTTCTATTGACTTCCCTCTCTGCAAACAATTCAACTTCCTTGGGATACAAAGGTAAGTGAATGGAAAATTTTCAGTCAATGTTGTGTCTGTGCAAGCAGCAAAGGGGGAAATGAATTTATTTCCTTTAAGGAGAAACTCTTCTTTCTTTGATTTTATTTAAAAATTGCAAAGTGTCCCCTAAGAAAAGTTTACTTTCTATAGGGACCAAACCCAGGAACCAACTTTCTGTGACGTTCTTCCCTTGAAGAATCTTGGGACATTTTTATGGATCACTTTGTGTCCACAATGTCATGAAGGCAAATAGATCCTTTTTGAATAAAAGTGGGGTAACTAATAGTTTTGGTTTCTTGAAAGGACTAATAAAATGAGGACTGAAAAATATCCCTTGACATTTCTGGTGACATGGAGTCATTTGTTGATATAAGGAGGACTCCATTTATTACCACTAAATAGAGGGGCAGGGGCAGAAGTAATCCAGGTTGAGGGGGATGAATAATGAGTATTGAGGAAATACAGGTGGCAAGTAAAAATCATATATAAAGTTTGACAAGGAAGAGGAGGACAGTGTTAAATCATAGCCTAAGAGAGTATCGAGCATGGGAGAATAAAAAATAAATCAATGAAAGATATAGGAAGAAATTTCATTTCAAAGAGAAGATCATATTTCATGCAGACATTTTAATACACAGGAAGTGTTGACTACATAAGCCACAGGATGCAGTAAACACTAGACATCAATGACAACCATAATGTGCTCTATCTCCAATTTAAAGAATACATGGGTCCAGAAATCAAGGGTTTGAAGTAGAAGCAACACTGTCTAACATCACTCACTGTGAGCCATGTCAGGAGTTTGTGCTTCAAGTTTCCACACCTCTGGCCTCTGCAGGTTTAGAGGTCTTGACTCTAAAGGAATAAGCCTTCCAGAGACATGGCAAAATCTCATTGAACTTCTACTGCCTGGCACTTCAGTTCTCTCATGTGAAGAAGAGGTGTCACCAGCCTGACAGGTGTAATTGACCCTGGTCATCAATGTCATTGTGTGACCATAGCGATGGGCATGAACTTGCACTCTGCTGTGCTCATTTCTCAGACAGTGGCTGGGAGTAGTCCAGGAGCTAGCTCTGTGCAAACACATTGGTGGATGCAGATTTATGTTGGTAAGTCATGCACCCCCAACAAGAAATCTGAGTGGTGTGACCTTGAGTGAGGCAGGTTCCTTTAGCTACGAGCAATCCTGATGTGAGCTGAGGGCTGAGGGCTGTCAGAAGACTGCACCACCTGCATCTGGAAGAATAAGCCCTTAATCCTGAAGGAGGATCTGGGCAACGTAGCACAGCATTCACTAGAGTCCATCCCTTTGGAAATTTCCATCAACTTTTAAAAAAATTTTGAGATATAATTATTTAACATTACATTAATTTCAGGTGGACAAGATGATGATTTGATATTTGCATATATTGGGAAATGATAACACCAATAAATTTAGTTAACTTACATCACCACATGTGGTTACAAATTATGTTACTTGTGACGAGAACTTTTAATCTACTATCTTAGTAACTTTCAAATATACATTATATTATTAACTATAGTTACATGCTGTACATTACATCCCTAGGAATTATGTATTTTATAACCAGAAGTTTTTACCTTCTTATCTCTTTCATTCATTTCTTGCTCCCTCTGGCAACCAACAAGCGGCTCTTTGAATCTGTGAGTTTGTTTTTCTGTTTGCTTGTTCTTAAGGCTGACTTGATCAGCCTTAAATGTATGTTAAGTAACAATACACCATGGGTTAATAATGCTTATCCCAGGAATTTAAGTATGCTTCAACCTTAGGCAATCTATTCACATTCATTTATTGCATAAATACATCAAAACAAAAGCTAAGTTCAATAGGAATCAAAACGTGTTTGATAATTTTTAACAGCCATTCCTGCAAATTGTGGTGTGTACATATATGCAGGAGGGATTCAGGCTCTTAAAGGAGGAAAAACTAGGATATATCTTTCAAGTGAAAAATAATATGGATTTTTCAATGAGAGAGAGCTTTCGACTGGACATGAAAGCATTAGGAAAAGACAATTAATGAACATGCAAGAATTGCTGTTATGAACCATAAGTATTTAATATTATTCTGATAATTCAAACAAATGCATAAGATGAGAAGAGAAAGGGACATAAGCAGTGTAAAGTCAAAGACAAATGTATCATTATATGTACATAATATTTTGAAGGTGGAGAACCCTCAGATTGCTGAAGATGGAGCCCCAGGTGGATTCTTCATCATCTATTTCAACAAGGCTACTGGGGCATTTTTCAAGTTTTAGCTGTGAATAAGATCCACCTGGATGGCTTATTAAACACAAATGCCTGAGCCTGGCCCTGGAGTTTCTGATTTAGTAGATCTGGGATGAAGGAAAAGAATTTCCATGTCTAACAAGCTCCCAAGGGATGCTGATGCTGCTGGTCTAGAGACACTCTGAGAGACACATTTGTTTCCCTAGTACTCTGGTCTAATAGAAGTTTTCCCTCTGCCATTTATATCTTCCATCACCCATCCCACGCCTATGCTTTGCTAGGATATACTGGCTCTTTCAGATGTTCAGATGGCATCATGGAAACCCCTGGTGGTCATGGCTCTTTATCCTATACTGACTTGTCCTGAGAAAGTACAAGGAGATGTTCCAGGCAGGGAGTTCATAACCTATATCTCTGGGAGTCCCAAAATAATTTTCCTTGTGGAAACTGTAATGTTATTTAATGTCTCCAGGTTCTTGGGGGTTGAATTCCAAGCATCTCATTAAGTAGATTGTTCTATTCTCATTCTACTCTTTAGAGAATCAAGCTCCCTTGGGGAAGAAGGAGAAGAAACAAAACTTTCTGCTACTTCTGTTTCCCTGAAGATAGCTGTGGAGAGAGATGAATTTCTTTATTCTAATTATTGCTTTTTATCTGGTACGTTAAAACATTTGCAGTCAATAAGATCATTCTCCAGGAGATTAAAAAATTTCTTTATCTTCCTTCAAAGAAGTCTCCCAGGGTTCCTTAAGATACTGCCCTAATTCTTGCCTCCCCTTTGCAGGATCTAATTGGAAGTTAGGAATTTCTTCCTGAGGGATGTGTTAATCTTATAAGGAGCCCAATAGACTTGATGCTCAGAATCCCATTGTCATAAGAATGAAATGCATGACAAAATCTCTATTTTTAGAAGGAAAATGCAGCCACTAGTGACATTGCTACTGAAAAATCAAGAATTTTGAAGAATGGAAATAAATACCCCTTAGAATTTATTGTGGACATAAGGTTAGTGCAAGCCCCAGGGAAAGTAAATGTGATGGAGGTAGAAAGACTCCACATAAGTTGGTTGAGGAGAGAGTGAGCAGAGTGGAAATGAAAGTTGCAAGTATAGACCAAATTCTCCAAAAGTTTGGCGCAATACCCAAAGGGGAGTATGAATCTATGAGTGAGTTTCATTTTCAATGAAAAAATGAGACTGTGGAATTACCATGTCATGGGAAAGTATAATATTGGATGAAGACATTAGAATATTCAGGATGAAGAAAGAACAAGGAATAGCATAGTTTCCCCCAAAGTTGGGAAGGAATGGGATTCAAATTTCATGTGGAGGTTGTTAACAGTCACTAATAAAATAATTACTTAGTTACTACAGTGGCTAATGTTGTGATGGATGGCATAGTATTCAATGACAGCATAATCCAGTGGGGCCTGTACTGAGAACTGAAGGATCATGGGTAGGATTCAAGCCACAGTCAGCTTGTTTTCTAACTCCTGACTCTCTAAGCAGAACCTTCTCTCTTTCTCTGTACAATTACTTGATTTATGCCACCTATGCAGACTGATGATCACCAAACCAATACATTTGACCTCTGACAATAGCACCAATGGAGTGTTCTGTTTGCACCTCACCTCAAGCTTTCCAAGATGGAATTGATGTTTTATCACCTCTAAAATGTTTCTCTTCCAGTGATTGCCATCTCTTTGAAAGCTAACACCATCAGCTCTGGCACCCATGGTATTGTTCTAGTCCAGTGGTTCTCAATCAGGCAGAATTTCCCCCCTACAGGACAACCTGCAATATCTGGAGATATTTCTGGCTATCATAACTCAGTATTGGCATCTAGTGGGTAGATGACAGGAATCTGTTAAAAATCTTACCATACACATGATAGGCCCTCAGGAAAAATAACTATATAGACCAAAATGTTAATATTGTGGTAGGTTAAGCATCCTGGTAAAGATTGTTGAGGACTAATGTTAAAACTGTTATCCAAAAAAAAATCACAGCCATTGTCTATTATTTTATAACTATATTGAAAACATTATCTGAAAAATCTTGTTACTGCACAAAGATCTCCTACCTGAGGTGCATAAAAAAGCCAATTATGGCATCAGCTTTGGGGAAAAGAAACCAGCTTTAATATGAGATCAATCTGCAAGGAAACAGGAGGCATACACTCTCAGATCTATCTCCCTGATTCAGGATCTGAGGCAAAATTTAAGAGGTTAGGAAAAGCTGGGCTGGCACATGGAAATGCTGGTGAGGGAGGTTTTGATTGAAGGACTTTAAGCATTTATGGTAAGGTTTTAAACATTTATGGTAAGGTGGAAAAGGGGTTTTAATACGGAATCTTCCTAGACGATGGACCATTTGCTTCTGATGAGAGTTCAACTTTCGAGTTCTGGCCATGTCCCGGACCTTTGGTTTCTTTGGGAGGAGAATCTTTGGTTCAGGTGTTATTTTAGGTCAAGATTTCCTCTTATGCACATGGTTTGGTCGTGTGACTACAAATTTTCTGAAAAGTAACTCTAAATCACTGTGTTGATAAGAGGTGGGGTTAGTCCAAACTGGCCCTAGTGTGCCTGTGGTTACAATCTCACAAATGTTCTCTGTTGTTTCATGCTGCTTCATCTTTTTTTTATAGTGGTTACATTTATATAACACACAATGTACTGTTGTAACCATTTTTAAGTGTAGAATTCTGTACACTTTAAGTATATTCACATTGTTTGGCAACATTCATCACCATCTGTCTGCAGAATTTTTTCATTTTCCTAAACTGAAACTCCGTCCCCATTAAACACTAACTCCCTATTTCCTCCTTTCTCCATTTCCTGGCAACCAACATTGCACTTTTTGTATCTATGAAGTTGACTACTCTTGTTACCTCATATAAGTGGAAGCATCTTATATTTGTCAATTTGGAAGATTTCATTTTTGACATTTCAAAATATGAACTGCTGTCATCCCCTTTCCTTCCCAAATTTGTTCTCCCCATAGCCCTCCTTGTCTCAATAGATCCAATTCCATTCTTTCAGTTGTTCAGGCTCCAAACCCTGGAATCATGCTTATTTCCTCTCTTTTTCTCACTCCCATATCCTGCTTTTCAACACATCCTCTTGGCTCTACTTTAAAAATATAGCTCAACTGACCACTTCACAATCCTTCTACTCCTATCTCCCCAGGTCCCAGCTACCTATATCTCACTTGGCTTGCTGCACTCAGCGCCAGGCAGGCTTCCTCAAATCCTACAATGCATTCCCAAGCCAGGAGCCTGACTGATCTTTTAAAATCCTCTTCATGTCATGTGTCTGCTCAAAACTCTGCAATGACTCCCCAGATGACTCAGAGTAAATAAAAGCAAAAGACCTTCAATGGCAGAGAAAGACGCACATGATCAGCCCGATACCTGTCTTCCTCTTCTACTGTGTTCCTTGCCCTCTCTGTTCCAGCCACATTACCCCAAGGCCACCTCCCACCTGGGGCACTCTTTCCCCATACATGCACTCACCTAACTCATTTGATGTCTCCACAAATGTAATTTTCTTAATTAGGTTTATTAAATCATCCTTTATAACATGACAAGCTGCCCTCCATACCCTCATGATCCTATTTATCCTGTGGAGTTGAGCCTAAAATAATGACTGACACACAGTAAATACTCAGTAAAAAGTTTTGATAAATTGAACAAACAAACGTGGTCTTGAAGGGGCTGCTGGTAACACTGTCTCCTGACCATAGTTGATTGGTCCAAGGTGGAAAGAGCACATGAATGTGTCAATTAGAAACTCTTCTGAAATTTTTTTTAAAACACGAATAGCTAAAATTAATCTAGTTCCTCTTTAGTAGTGAAGCTACCAGGGGTTAATTTTGAGATCTGCTGGTTTTAGCAACTCTTTCCAAGTCAGGTAGCCACTGTGCAAAAATAAAGATGATAATCTGAAAGGAAATCCTCATAGTGTTTGAGTCCCTGTGTACAGTGTCCAGTTGAACCCCTGCTCAGGTATTATCAGATCAATCACAAAATTCTCTTCTATCACTTACCAGTAAAGCAGACTTGTATAATGCAGCCTTATCTTTACATGAGCCAGGACCCTGAGATGATCATGCCAAATAGAATCATCAAGGAGTGTCATGACAGACCCTCCGCCTTCTCAGCTCAAGACTTTATCAGGTAATTGTTGGCAAATTCTAACTCACACACATCTATGGTAAGCTGAATAATAGCTTCCAAAAGATGTACATGTACTTATCTCTGGAATCTGCAAATGCATTATCTTAGATGATGAAAGGAACTTTGCTGGTGTAATTAAGTTAAAGATCTTGAGAAGGGAAATTTATCCTGAATTATCTGGGTGGGCTCAATGTCATCACTTGGGTTCTTATAAGAGGAAACTAGGACTAGAGAGATATTTGAAGGTGCTATAGTGTTGACTTTGAAGATGAAGGTAGAGGAAACAAGCCAATGTGTATAGGGGGCCTCTAGAATTTGGAAAAAGCAAGGCAGTAGGTTCTCCTCTAGAGCTGTCAGAAGCTAGGCAGTCCTGCTTATACATTTTAGAATTCTGCCTTCCAAAATTGGAAGATCAAAAATTTGTGTCTTTTTAAGCCACCAAAATTTGAGCTATTTGTTACAGTAGCAATCCTAACTAATACATCTTTCTTCCAAAATCTACCCATGTCATTGTTACTGGCATAACAATGTCTTCCCCGGACTGCTCCTACACCCTCCTAACTGTGCCCTCTGCCTCCAATTTCTCTCAGTCAGGGCAATCCTAAAATCCTCATCTTGCACATATAATTACAGCACGACTCTGGTGCCCAACTGCTTATAAAATCCTCTATATGTCAAATTAGACTCTCAGTGGTCTGTGTTCCATCTACATATCCAAAGTTATTTCTAATATCTCAGCCATAAGTTCCATGTATCTTCCTGATATGCCTCACTCTTGAAAGTCTCTTGAATGTCACCCAAACCTACTCTCCAGTTAAATTTCTACTCATTACTGGTCTTCAACATTCAAGCGTATTTTCCTGTTTGAAGTTTTTCTTGAATGGTAAGTGTTGGTGAAAATGTCCAAAAGCTGGAATATTCATGCTTTCCTGGTGGGAATGTAAAATGGTGCAGACACTCGGGAAAATAGGTTGGCAGATGCTTAAAAAGTTAAGCATAAATTTACCATATAGCCCAGTAATTGCACTCCAAGATATCTCTCCAAGAGAAATGAAAATGCATGTCAACACAGAGACACGTGCACGAATGTTCATAGCAGCATTATTCATAATAGCCCCAAATTGGAAATATCCAGATGTCCATCAGCTGTAACTGGATAAGCACTATGTGGGATAAACATACAATAGAATATTATTCTGCAATTAAAAGGAACAACGTATTCATACATGCATCTGCATGGATGAGCTTCAAAAACGTTGGTAAGTAGAAGAAGCTAGATACAAGAGACCACATTCTGTATGATTCTATTTACATAAAATATCTAGAAAAAGCAAACTTACAGAGGCAGATAGTGATAGGTGGTTTCCTAGGGCTCAGGTAGGTGTGGGAATTAACTACAATTGAGCACAACTGTACTTTTTGAGGTGCTAGACATATTCTAAAAACTGGATTGTGGTAATGCACACATAACTCTATAAATTTACTAAAATCATTTAACTTACATTATCATGGGTGAATTTCATGTATGTAATTTACTTCTTAATAAAAATGTTAAAAATAAAAACTTCTTTCTATTTGTGAAGCAGTGTCTTCGGTGGCGGCAGTGCCTCCGACTGTTCCAGTTTCCTTCCCTCCTCAGCTCCACTAGGAGGGCCGGCGTGTGGTGGGTCGCAGCGCCCAGAGTGCAGATGGAGACAAAGCGGGGCCACCCCCTCTCCTCGCGCCAAGATGTGGATCCAGGTTCGCTCTATCCATGGCTCCCAGACAAGCACCATTGAGGACGTGTCTCTCAGAGCCGCAACTGAGGAGCTGCGTGAGCGGGTGTGGGCACTCCTCGACCTGCGGCCCAAGTGCCAGCTCCTCTTCCACCGGGGCAAGCAGGTGAGGAGCGCCCAGCGAGCCCCTCGGGAATCCGGGGCGAAGACAGCTGGGCGCCTCAAGGATGCGTTAGCTGGGCAGGCCAGAGGGCTTGGTGCTCTTCGCGCGTGCAGAACGCACCTGGCTTCCCCTCGGGTGGGCAACCCGCGATGCTCAGAGTGCGGGCCCTGGGCACGCCGAGGGGGCACAGCGGGGTACCCGCCAGCCCTCAGTGCAGGTGCACCCTGAGTGCTGAGACCTCACTGCTCTTTCATAATAGGGCCGCAGCCGCAGACACAGCCCATCAGAGTGCCTGAGTTCCGTTGCTTCCAGCGCTTGGCGAGGTCCCTGGCACCTGGAGGGCGGGGGAGGGCAGCGGGCTCTGGCGGCCATGCCATAGTGCGGGTGGGGAGGGCCAGAGGTTCTGGTTCCCTGTGCGCTAGGCCGGCTTACTGCTCGCATCGCTTCCGTGCCTCTTCTGCTCTCTGGGTTTCCAAATAGGAGGAGGAAATTTACATATTTCTCTCAGGCACAAGAACCTTAGCCTTGCCTGTTCATCTGAAAGGGATTTGTACACGCTGAAGATTCGAAGGGTTTCCAGAACTTCTGCCCCGCCTCCCTCACCTCCTCTCCTAGAATTAAAATCTGTCTTGGGAGAGATTAGATAGCTCCGGGGCTGAGGGAGCTATTGATGTAATCCGGGACCGGGTTTAAACTGCCCAGTATAGGCCAGGGGGGTTATTCCCAGGGTAGCAAGGAGTATAAAAGACTGCTCTTCTTACGTCTTACCTTATAAGAGTTCCCTCACCCAAGTTTTAACACAGCAACTGGAGCATAGCCAGCGGTACATACTTGAAGGCTGAAACTATTTTTTTTTTTTTTTTTTTTTTTTGCAGTGAGGGTGTCTTCTGTGTGTCTTCAGTCGTTGTATGGTATGACCATCGTCTGACCCACTGAAGATTTTTTCCTATCTCACAAGTCTCTCACGGTCTATACCTAGAGACCCAGACCCCTCCTATTTTTCTTGTGTCTTTGTTTTTTTCAAAAAATATTATCCACTAAAAAAGTTGGCATCCTCCAGTTGACAGGCAACAGTTTGGTTCCAATCTTGTGGTTTGAAATAAATGTAGCACTCTTTGATTTGGTAGACATAGCCATTTTCCAACAGCCACAAAGCCTTTGAAGGAATATTTTTCTCCCCTTCATAGGCTTACTTTTCAATAACTGCCCAGAAATTTCAGAGTAAGAAGAATACACTCTGAGAAAGAATGAGCCAGAGATTAATTTGTTTTTAACCAAGTGATAGCATCTTTGATATGTGTTTGCAGCCAGTTTTATATTGGTCCTTTAGTGTTTGACTTGTAAAAAACAGGTGTTCTATCTAGTTGTAAACTTTGCTTTTGAAATAATTGTGTGTGTATCAAACGCGATGTAGCTTTATATTGCTAGGGACAGCAGTTCATGAATTCCTGGGATACTTTGGTGACTTCAGCACTAGAGATAGAAATGAAGCATGAAGAATATATTCCTGAGCAATATCCCTAAAGTCTAATTATCAAACAGCTAAAAGAAAATATGCACCTGCCTGTCTTGGGGAAAAGGTAGAGATTGGGTTAAATTTAGGGCAACTTTCTATCCCACAAGTGGACTTCCAGTAAACTAGGAAATTGGTTCCAGGTTCAGGGAAAACTGTTGAGGACAACAACCTTTTGTACTTCTTACCTCAGGACAGTTGATAACTCACTACTTTGATTTCTTCAGCTCAGTGATAAACTAACAGGGATGAGGAATGGACATTTGGTGCCCCAATGAGTTGGAGACAGAGAAGGAAGACACAGCCCCAGCTGTGTTTACTTCCTTATGAGCTAACAAGTAGCCATGGCAGTGATTATTATCTTCATTCTCCTTTCCTCTTTGAAGTCCAGAGTGCATGGACAGGGTAGTGTGTCTGTAGCAAGAAACTACTGGATTGCCATCACCAGGCTGCCCCTGTCTTATGAAATACCTTCGTGCTTGTTAGAAAAAGGAACCCCTTCCTCAAGATGCTTTACTGCCACATGGTGAAAAATGTCATAAATAAAAACAAATTTACTGTGTCTGTAATGTAAATGGCGCCCTTTACTCCTTCTCCCCGCTATTGTATGTTAGGGCTGCTGCTTTTTAATCATTGGTGTATATCAGAATTGCTTGTGGATATTTGTTATAGATGCTCAGCTCACCCAAGAATTGCAAGTAGTTGAATTTAATAAGACCCACAGGAGATTTTTTTCAACACCAGAGTTTGAAAATGAACGTTGAAGGATACTCAGTCTCCTGCTAGTTTCTTGCTGTTTGAAGTATGGTCCCTGGATCAGCAGGACCAGCAGTATTAGCTTCACCTGGGAACCTCACACCAGACCTATTGAAGTAGAATCTGCACTTTAACAAGATCCACAGGTGATCTGTACGCAAATTAAATTTCAGAAGCAGTGTAATTGTGTAATTGACTCCACTTTTGAGGGTCAAAACAGAAAGCAGCAATTCAGGGCTGTAAGTTCTGGTGGGAATAGGGTACTCTCATTTGGATATCCTTCCCAGTGAAATTGAGTTTGATGCACCCTGGGAATTGGTTTTTTTAAAGGAAGAGTTATATTGGTGAATCTCTAAATCTTTTGAGAATCTATAGCGTTTCCTACTTTGGAAGGATTCTCTCCCCTCCTCTCATCCTTTCCCTTGTACCACTAGAAGGATAGCCTTAGAATAGGTTGTAGATGTGAAGCTTGAACCAGAGCTGAAGAAAACATGAGTACTTGCGTTTTGCTCCCAGACTTTTTTTTCATGCAGAATGCAAAATAAAAGTTTGCCTATTAAAAAACTGTTAAAAATAAATGTCTAAGATTTTTTCCTTAAATTACTCAAGGAGAGGTTAAATATTTTATCTTTGTTTTCCACAGTTCCTACTACACAGCAATATTATTATGCTCACCTCTCTGTATTGCAATCATTTGTACCTTTCTGGTCCCCTCCTCAGTTTGGACACGGTAGACAATAAACGTACATTGGATGAAACTTGTTGGAATCAAAGTGAATTGAAGCCACATCAAATAAGAAAATAATATCTTTTTTCTCTAAGATATTAGGACTTTTGAGTAATTTTTCAGTCCTTACTATATCTCCAATAATTAGTTCTTTTTTTCTCCAAAAGTTGCTAAATCCTTTCGTGATGTTGTCTTGAGACATCACAGTCTTTGTCATTCATGTTAGTTTAAGTTCCCACAGAAGCAGACACTGATGCAAGGATTCATGTGCAATCACTTTATTGGAAGGAGCAAAGAACATGGATGGGAGAGACGAGAAGTGGACACAAGGTGTAAAATACATCAAATTAAACTTGCATTAAGTCAGCTATGACTGTGATTGAGCAGAATTTTCATTCATTGGGGGAATTCTGGAAAATGGTACAAAATTCAAACCTCAGAATTACCCTAGTTAAAGGATAAAAGACAAGGCATACCCTAAAATGCTCCCTTAAGGGCTGCCTCTGATTGTGTATAATTCCCTGTCACTTCTCCCATGATGTATTGATTAACATAGGTTCCAGCTGGTCCTGGCCATTGGCAGTCATGGAATGGAGATGGTGAGATGATCCCAGGGAATGTGGGAGGAATGATGACAGCATCTACTACTCCATCTTTCGCTGCAGAATTAATTCTATAAACATTCTTCTCAAAAATTAAGCTAAGTTCTAAACACATTATACACATGTGTAACTAACATTTCTGATGGCAGCTCCAGAAAGTACCCCCCCAAATTAAAATTTCATGATGATGAAAATTCATCACGATCTTAAAATTTCAATGATGGTAAGTAAAGGTAAAAAAAGAAGGAAAGGAAGGAGGAGAAAAATGAAGGAAGGATGGATGAATGAATGGAAAGAAGGAAGAAAGAAAGGAAAAAGAATGGAAAGAAAGATCACAAAGAATGATGCAACATCTCAGAGTAATTCTCAATGGTATAGTTCTATGAATCATTTGAACAATACAGCTTTCAAATCTCCATTTCTGGTTTGAAGTTGAAAATCACAACACTGTTCTTATGAAAAGGAGGCTAGCAAAGTCAGTGTCAGTTAAGTAGGTTATAGTCCAACTCAATCTCAGTTTCTTCTTTTGAAAAGTGGGGTGAATGAAAGAAAATATCTCAAAGAAATGTTTTCAAGATGAAATAAAGTCATACGTGTGAAGAAACAAGCACAATCCTAAGTGGTAAGCACTTTGTTGAGATGGCAGTATGATTTTCATTACATTTCTTATAGGGAAAACAAGCACACCACCAAATGAAAGTGAAGAACATCAATGTTTGAGAGGATAATTTTGGAGAAACCACATCAGCACTTGATATGATAAGCACTTTAAATCTCAAGTAGGAAAACATAAGAATGACTAAATCAACCTGACCAAACATGAAACTTTATGGACAGCATATAGAGAAGAAAAGTCAAAAAGGAATTACTGAGGAGGTTGTTGAGGACAAATTAGTACAAAAATGAATGTGAAGTCCTGGGGTTTTTTTGGGAATTGAAAAGTTTAAGAGTGTCTTTTAGGGAGCAAAAGAAAAAGGAGATTTAAATTTGCAAGACTTACCATTGGAGCCCAAAATATCCACTAAGTTCTGAGGCCAGTGACCCACCATGGACTAGAGGCTACTGAGCCAAGGAGCCTTCCCAGGGCTCCCTTTACATCCTTGTTCCTCAAACTGTAGATGAAGGGGTTCAGCATGGGGGTGACCACGGTGTACATCACTGAGGCAATTGAGCTTCTCTGGGAAGAATGGGTCACAGCAGAACTTAAGTAGACCCCCAGGCCTGTCCCATAAAACAAGGTAACTGCAGAGAGGTGAGACCCACAGGTGGAAAATGCTTTATATTTTCCTCCTGCAGAGGACATTCTCATTAAAGAGAAGACAATCTGAGAGTAAGAAAAGATGATCCCGGTGAGAGGAAACACACCCAGCAGGGCAGTGGCCACATACAAGAAGATGTTATTGATGAGGGTGTCAGAACAGGCCACCCTGAGAACCTGAACCAGTTCACAGAAGAAATTTGGAATTTCAGTGCCTATGCAGAAGGTTAGCTGCATCATCAGTAGGATATCAATCAAGGAGACAGATAAAATGATGAACCAAGACATCAGGAGCAGGAGGCCACAAAGGCGTGGGTTCATGATGACCATGTAATGCAGGGGATGGCAGATGGCCACAAACCGGTCATATGCCATCACACTCAGAAGGCAATTATCCATTCCAGCAAAAATTGTAGAAAAACACACCTGAGCGAGGCATCCTATGTAGGAGATGTCTGTGCTCTGTGCCTGAATGTTCACTAGCATCTTCGGGATGGTGGTAGAAATGAAGCAGATGTCTACAAAGGACAGGTTGGAGAGGAAGAAGTACATAGGGGTGTGGAGGCGGGAGTCAGAGCTGACGGCCAGGATGATGAGCAGGTTCCCAAGCACAGTGACCAAGTACATGGACAGGGACACTCCAAAGAGCAGGGACTGCAGTTCAGGATCCTCTGAGAGACCCAGGAGGAGGAATTCTGATACTTCTGTGTGGTTTCCTGCTTCCATGTAGCTGGTATGCCTACCAAGGAAGGAGGAAAAAGCAGTGTTCCATGAACATTCAACTGATACCTCAGCAAATCTGCACCTCTTGATTCTACCTTTAGGTGGACAAACTTCACCTTTTGTTGAGTCTTTCCAAGGACAGTGATTCACTCATTCAAGTGATAGCCCATTTCCATCTCAAATATGTGTACCATTCAGACTTTCTTTAATTTTACAGAAATCTCTCTTCTTTGATCTCCTACTCATTGGTTCTTATTCTTCTATTTGAATCTTTGGACTTAAACCAATTTCTTCTTTGATATGACTCTTTCAAAATAATTACAGACAGTTAAGGTATTTTCTTTGATAATCCCCATACTTCTTCCATTCTAATAACCCTATGATAGTGATTAAGACATGGGTTTTCAGCCCAAACAATCTCAATTCTGTGACCTGATGCTTCCTATTATGTCACAGTTAACTCTCATGTGTCTTATATTTTTTTATTTCTAAAAATGTGGTTACTGCTATTATATTCTTTGTGAGGTTTAGAAATGCCTTTGATCACAGTAGAATCTCAATAAACTATAGCTATTATCATTATTAGTCTGTTCCTTTTATGGCAACTATTTTTGATACATAACTCTCCAAAGGTACAGAATAGAGCTGTGAATTAGAAAATTGGATCTTAAGTCAGACTTCCTAGAATAGAATTTTGGTCCATCAGCATACCATCTGTGTGAGCTTGAGAAAGTTATTTAGTCTGTCTTAACTGCAGATACCTCACCTCTACAATGGGAGTGGTAAATATTCCCTACAATGTAAGACTGATGAGTGAATTAAATGAGATGATGCATGTAATTTTTATAGTGCTATTCCTGTGACATATAGTGGACACTTGATTAATGTGAGCTTCTGTAGTTAAGGTCACAATAATTCAGTTTTCCATGGCTATCATTATTAATATTCCCCTTAAACTAAGGTAGCCATCAAAGATAGAATTATGTTCACTATAAACACAATGGGTCTGTTACCTCTTTTGACCGCCATGCAGCACTTCTAATTAATGAAGATCCCTTTGGCTCCCTCTTTCAGAGACTGCTTGCCAGGTGGATTCTTCCAAGAAGAGGGAAAAGCATGTGGACTACATAGGTAAGAGGAGGGAATAAAATCACAATACCGTTAGAATAAAATACACAGTATTTGTGCTCATGTGTACATGCTCGGAACTGGGAATATATAGTATTAACCAGTGGAGTTCATTGCTAAAACTATGCCTGATATATCTGACAAAAGTATTCAAAGCTTCTATAAATTAAATCATCTTAAAATTTAAAGGCAAATTTAAGATTTGATTATAATATTCTCCATAATAAAATAAAGATCCACGTCATTAATGCCTAGAGAATCCTACTTGAAGAGAGAAAAAATCACTGAGGACCAATTTATTCTGGGGAGATCGGTGAAAAAGCCTTCTCTAAAATATGGATATTTGAATTGTGTGAGGAAGGATGGTAATTGTAAATCAAGGGAAATAATAAAAGGGAAGCATTTTGGCTGAGAGAAGACAATTCATGGTCACCCTGAGTAGATGAGCTTGGGAATGGAAGGGATTTGAGAGGCCAGTTAGGTGGTGAGCAGAGAGTGGGGGTCAGGAGGACAGAATGGGTGAGACTCCCAAGTCCAACATCCTGTACTATTCACTGATGTGCTTCTAACATTAGAAATCTTAGGTTTGTTTGTGGGTCAGAGGATGCAAGTGTGTTTGCTCACCACTCTCTTTCCAGGGATTACATGGTGCCTACCACATACTAGGTAGGTGCTCAATACATGCGAGTATTAGGTGTATAATAAAGATTGAGACCCAGAGCATCAACTATAGCACAAAGTGATATCTTCAAGCTCCCATTTGCCTGCATGTAGACACAAAATAGAGTAATGAAGTTAAATCAAATGGATTCATATCTATTTTAAGAGAATGATACATCATGAATAAGTAATACCTAACCTAGGAATCAGAACCTGGTTTAATGCTAGGATGTTTGCTAATGTAATTCATCACAAAAATAGGTCAAAGAAGAGAAATCATAAGCATAATCACAATTAAAAATACTTTGAGAAAAGGTAACAGTCATTACTGTGGTTTGCAGCCCAGGCAGAGCCTCTCGCTAAATGAGGAAACCAAAGACAATTTCTAAACACAATAAACAGTTGTTGTTCTATAACTGCAGCCAACAGAATATTCTAAATTAAAAACACTAAAATATCTGTGTTAAATTCATGAACAGACCAAGTCATTCCAATCCAAGTTCAATCATTAGATATTCTCTTGAACATTTAAGGAGACTGGAAAGTGGAGAAAAGGAAACAGGTCTGAGTACCAAACATCAGAACTACATTACTTGTAGATGATGTTGTGAACACTAAAATGAATCAAAAATGATGGTAAATACAGAAAGATTAAGTGCTATCAGTAAGTCAAATCTGCTGTAAAAATAGCTAGGGAATATAATAGAAAAATCCAATCACATGAATAAAATAAACAATACCTCTTGCATGATAGATCTCCAGTAAGTAGTTAGTGATTGGACACAGGAAATCAAACAGGAGCCTGCAATTCTGAGAAAGAGTAGAGAAGAGGTGGAGACTCTCCAGAAAATAACTCTCATCACAGAAAGGCTCTAGTTTCCAAAAAGAGAGAGAGGAAAACGGAAAGAGAGCTGGAAAGGACTGGGTTCAGTAGGAACTAAAGCACCTTAAAAGTACAGAGACTTCACCATCGTAGACTAAATATATATGGGACTGTCCCAGTCTCATTACTCTAGTGGTGAAGCCCAGTTCCCAGTTTCTCTCCTCTTTTCCTTCCAAATCCACCAGTCCTCACTGGAGACACTGACTCTCTCTGATGGTTATCACTGCAGCTTTCTGTTCTCTGACATCTATGCCTGGGAAGCCGAATGGGGTTGCAATTGGCTAAGATCTGAGAATTATAGGTAAGGGGCAACAGAAATGTGTTTAATGTTTCCAGAGTCTCAAGAGTTGAATACTCAGAGCGTCCCATTAAATAAATTGTTCTATTGACTTTCTTCTCTCCAAACAATTCAGATCCCTTGTGGTACAAAGATAAGAGATGAAAACTTTTCAGGCAATGTAGTGTTTGTGCAAGCAGCAAATGTGGGGAATGGATTTATTTCCTTAAAGGAGAACCTTTTATTTCTTTGACTTGAGTTAAAACTTACAGGGTGTCTCCTAAAGAAAGTTTAATTTCTATAGGAATCTGTGCAATGCACCACAACATTCACTAGAGTCTATCACTTGAGACATTTGAATCACTTTTTTTTGGGTGGGTGAAGAATATTGGCCCTAAGCTAACATCTATTGCTAATCTTCCTCTTTTTGCTTGAGGAAGACTGTCTCTGGGTTAACATCTGTTGCAATCTTCCTCTGTTTTGTATGTGGGATATCACCACAGCATGGCTTGATGAACGATGCTATGTCTGAACCCTGGATCTGAACCTGTGAACCCTGGGCAGCCAAAGTAGAGTGCACTAAATTAACTACTGCGCCACCAGGCAGGCCCCCTGCATCATTTCCAGGAAGGTCCCCTGCATCATTTTTTTTAAAGTGAGATATAATCTATTTATAACACTAGAGTATAGTACAACATGATTCTATATTTATATATGTTTGGAAATGATCACCATAATCAGTCTAGTTAACATCATCACCACAAGTAGTTGGAATTTTTTTTCTTGTGATGAGAACTTTTTGTTTTTTGAGGAAGATTAGCCCTGAGTTAACATCTGCCGTCAATCTTCCTCTTTTTTTGCTGAGGAAGACTGTCCCTAAGCTAACATCCATGCCCATCTTCCTCTACTTTATATGTGGGATGCCTGCTACAGCACGGCTTGACAAGTGGTGCATAGGTCTGCACCCAGGATCCAAAGCATTGAACCCCAGGCTGCCAAAGCAGAAGGTGCAAACTTAACTGCTGTGCCACTGGGCTGGCCCTTGTAATGAGAACTTTTAACATCTGCTCACTTAGCAACTTTCAAATATACATTACATTGTTATTAACTATGGTTACATGCTGTACATTATATCCTCAGGATTTATTTATTTTATGACTGGAAGATTTTACCTTTTTTACCCATTCCTCACCCCCTCTGGCAACTACCATCTGTTCTCTGAATCCATGAGTCTGTTTTTTCATACTTTTGTTTTTAAGGCTGTCTTTATCAGTATGTTAAAGAACAATACAACATGGATCAATAATGCTTACCCCAGGAATCTAATTATGCTTCAACTTTAGGAAATCTATTTAGATTAATTTATTGCATAAATATATCAAAAGAAAACTGTCCAGTTCTATATGGGTCAAAATGTATTTGATAATTTTTAACAGCCATTGCTGCAAATGGTGGGCTGAATGCATGTGTGTAGGGGGGGTGGGAGGCTTGCAGGCTCTCAAAGTAGGAAAATAAGGATATGTCTTTCAAATTAAAAAAGTGTGTATTTCTCAATGAGAGATATTCTTTCAACATGGAAATGTTAACAAATGACAAAGAGCATGCAAGAATTGCTGCTAAGAACCTTAAGATTTAATATTATATTATTTGGATAATTCAAACAAATACAGAAGATGAAAAAAGAAAGTGGGCATGAGCTTTGTAAAGTCAAACATAAATGTACGATTATTAGTAGATAAAATTTTGGAGGTGAAAGGCCCTCATATCTGAAGATGCAGCCCCATGTGAGTCCTTCATCGTCCATTTTAACAAGGCCACTAGGGTAGTTGCTTTAAAATTTTAACCATGGTAAGTTCTGGATGGTTTATTGAGCACAGATGTCTGGCCCTGACCCTGGAATTTCTGATTGAGTAGATCTAGGATGAAGGACAAGAAGTTGAGTGTTTAACAAGCTTCCAGGGTTCACTGATCTGTTGGTCTGGAGAAAATCTGAGAGACACTTGTTTGTGCCCTTTGTACTCTGGTGTAATAAACGTTTCCTTCCACTTTTTACATTTTCCACCCACCCCCACCCCATACCCAGCTTTTACCAGGATACATTGGCTTTTTCAGATGGCATCATGGAAACACCTGATGACCCTAGCACTTTCTCCTACTACAACTTTTCCCAACGAAGCACAGAGAGCTGATACAGGCAGGAAATTCATCACCCATATCTCTGGGAAGACTAAGATTGTCTGCCTTGGGCACACTGTAATCTTATTTAAAGTTTCCAGGACCCTGGGGGCTGAATTCTCAGAGCATCTCTGAGAATTAAATAAATTGTTCAATTTTTTCTACTCTTTAAACAATCAAGCTCCCTTTGGGTAGAAAGAGAATAATAGAAAAAGAACTTTCTATCACTTCCATTTCCCTGAAGATAGTGATGGAGAGAGAGGAATTTTTTACTTCCTATTATTCCTTCTTTATCTGGTACGTTAAAACATTTACAGTCAACAAGATCATTCTCCTAGAGATTAAAAAAGTTTTTTTAAATAGATTTGACTCTCAGAATCCCATTGTCACAAAAATGAAATGCACCAGAAAGATCTTTATTTAAAGAAGAAGAATGCAGCAATTAGTGAGGTTGCTACAGAAAAATCAAGCATTTTGAAGAGTGGAAATATCCCTTAAGAACTTATTGGACACGTGAGGTTACTGCAGACCTCAATGAGAGCAATTTATGATGGAGGTAGGATGACACTGGATGAGTTGGTTGAAGAGAGAGTGAGCAGAGTGGAAATGGAAGTTGCAAACATAGACCAAATTCTCCAAAAGTTTGGAACAATACTCAAAGGGGAGTATGAATCTATATGTGAGTTTCATTTTCACTGAAAGAAATGTGAATGTGAAGCATTCCCATGACATTGGAAATTATAGGATTGCATGCAGACATTAGAATATAATGGATAAAGAAATGATAAGGGATATCATAAGTTCCCCCCAAAAGTTAGGAAGGGATGGGATTCAAAATTCAGATGGAAGTTTTTAAGAGGTAGTTATTAATAAAATAATTATGCAAATAATTATTTGATTATATGGTGGCTAATGTTGTGACGGATGGTATAGCGTCCAATAAGAGCATATATCCAGGGGCGTCCTATAAGAGAGAACTAAAGGACCATGCGTAGGATCCAGCGTAGCATCAGCTTTTTTTCCTAAGTGTCAAGTCTCAACAGGAACTTCTGTCTCTTTCTGTAAAATCACTTGATGTAGACTGCCACCTGTGCAGACTGATAATTGCTAGACCAATACATTTGATCTCTGATGTAATAGCATCAATGGGGAGTTCTGTTTGTCCCTCACCTCAGTGTTTCCAAGATTAAACTGATGTCTTATCCTCGCTAAAATGTTGCTTTCCCTGTTATTTCCATACTGTGAATGCTAACTCCATCAACTTTGGCACTCATGGAATTGTTCTACTCCAGTGGTTCTCAATCAGGCAGATTTTGCCCCCCATAGGACAACTGGCAATGTCTGGAGACATTTTTGGTTATCACAACTCAGTACTGGCATATAGTGGGTAGACCACAAGGTTCTGTTAAAAATCTGACTATACGCAGGACAGATCCTCACAACAAATACTTATATAGGCCAAAATGCCAATATTGTACTGGATTAGAAAACTCAGCAAAGACTGAGACTAATGTTAAAACTTTTATCTAAAAAATATCACATCAATTCTCTATTATTTATAATGATATTGAAAATATTTTCAGAAAGATCTCACAATCATTCTCCATTATTTTGTGCTACTTCATCTTTTTTTATTGTAGTTAAATTTATATAACATATGTAGAGGAGTAAGACAAATCCTCTACACACTCTAGGTCCTTCTGGCTGGGCTACAGATTAAATTCACATGAGACAGAATAACAGGAGAAAATCAAACAAAGCTTTATGACACGCCTACATGGGAGAATCTCAGGAAAACTGACAACTCAACAAAATGATGGAGTTGCCAGCTTAAATACTACCTTCAGCTAAAGGCAGAGGAGGATGTTGGGGGTAATGGTTTGGCTATTTCAGATGGGAGGAAGACCATTTATGTGGACATCGAAATGCATATGCTTGTTAAACAAGTTTGCTGGGCATAAAAAGGGCTTGTTGATGCATTTCTATCACATTTATTTTATGTTATACTACAGCTATTTTATGGTATTAGCTATTTCCTGGAATAGGCCTTCTGTGTTAAATTCTTTTAGGCAGTTTTGGGGAAAGGCAAATGTTCTTTCTGAGTCTTCTGAGCCTTTATTATCTTCAGCTTGAAATTATCTGTGTACCAGAGAGATGCATCTTGGGATGGCCTGCTGTGAACCCCATCACATACAATGTGCCATTTTAACCATCTCAAGTGTACAATTCCGTATCCTTGGCATTAAGTGTATTCGCACTGTTGGGCAACCATCAGCACCATCCACCTCCGTAACTTTTCCATCTTCCCACACTGAAACTCTGTCCACATTAAACACTAACTCACAATCCCCCTCTTCCAGCCCCTGGTACCCACCATTCTACTTTTTCCGTCTAAGAATTTGTCTACTCTTGATACCCCATATAAGTATAATAATACTATATTTATCCATTTGGGATATGTCAATATTGATTTCTCAAAACCTGAATTTCTGTTTCCCTCTTTCCTTCCTATGGAATTGAAAAAGATAATCTGTCATATTAAGGCGCTAAGATGGAGCTGGGTGGACATAAAGAGAAGAGGGACAAATTCTTCCTTCAGGATGAACTCTTGAACTCGTTATTGGCCTGAAATGTATCTGAACGTGTTCTCAGGGAAGGTAAAATGGTTGGGACAGTAACCTCATTCTTATTTTAATGGATTATGTCAACCTACTCTCGCCTCATGACTACTTTGTGCCTGTAATTTATTGGGAAACATTCTTTTTTCTTTTTTTCTTTGCCTTTGTTAGCTATTACTATAAAACCTTCCCTCTCTCTTCAATGGCCTGGAAACCATTGAAGTCCTATTTGAATCTGTGTTCCTGGGCTGTGGTCCTAACACACCCCAAATAAACTTCTTTTTGTTTAAAATCTATCAGAGTCTACCTCATAATTGGTCAACATCCCCAAATTTGCTCCACTCACAGCCCTACCTATTTCAATGGATGCGATTTCATTCTTTCAGTTGTTCAGGCTCCAAACCTTGGAGTCATGCTTATTTCCTCTCTCTCTTACACTGTATTTTGGCTGGCAACCAGTCCTCTGTGCTCTACCTTCAAAATATAGCCAAACTGACCACTTCCCAACCCTTACTCTACACTTCCCACCAAGATCCTAGCTACCTATATCTCAGCTGGCTTGCCGCAGTCAGCTCCAAGCTGGCTTCCTCACACCCTACAATCCATTCCCTACTTAGCAGCCAGAATGATCTTTTAAAATTCTCATCATGTCATGTGTCTGCTCCAAACCCTACGAAGTCTTCCCACTTCACTCAGAGTAAGTGAAATAAAAATCCTTCAATAGCAGGGAAAGCCTCACATTGCTAGCTCCTTATACATGTCCTTTTCTTCTATTGTGCTTATTCTCACTCTCTTTGCTCCAGCTACATTCCCCCCAGGCCAACTCTCACCTCAGGGTCTTTGTATTAACTTTACCATCTTCTTGGGGCACTCTTTCCCCAGATATGCACACACCTAAGTCATTTTCTGCCTTCGCAAATGCAACATTCTCAATGAGTTTGCTTAGATTGTCCTTTATTACATGACAACCTGCCTTCCCCACACTCTTGATCCTCCTTATCCTGTAGGGTTGAGCCTAAAATAATAACTACTGCATAGTAAACACTCAGTAAAATTAGGTTTGATAAATTGAATAAACAAATGTGGTTCTGAAGGGGCTGACAGTGACAATGTCTTCTGACAACAGTTGATTGGCACAAGGTGGAAAGAGAACTTGATTTTGTCAATAAAAATACTTTGCTGAGATTTTTTTTTTATATGCTGAAACAAAACAAGTTCCTCTTTAGAAGTGAACCTACCAGGTGTGAGTTGTGAGATCTGCTGTCTTCTGTGTCTGTTTCCATATGGGACTAGCAAGTCTGAGAAAATAAGGCTGATATTATGATTTGACACCTTCATAGTTTTTAAGCCACCTGTTTCCAATGTCCAGCTGAGCCTCTGCTCAGCTATCATCAGATGGACCAGGAAATTCTCTTCTATCACTTGCCACCAAAGCAGACCTGTCTGGTACAGCCTTATCTTTACATGAGCCAGGACCATGTGATGACCATGCCCAGTGAAAGTCAATAAGGAATGCCATGACAGACTCTCAATCTCAGTTCAGGGCCTTACTGATCAATTGTTTGAAAATTCTAACTGACACACATCTCTTCTAGTAGATTAAATAATAGCCTACCAAAGATGTACGTGTACTAATTTCCAGAATCTGTGACTATGTTACTATGGATGGAAAAAAACACTTTGCAGATGTGATTAAGTTAAGGATCTTGAGATGGGAAATTTTCCAGAATTATTTGGGTCATCTCAATGTAATCACAAGTGTCCTTAGAAGAAGAAAGGAGGTCTAGAGAAAGAGGAAGATGCTATACTGTTGACTTTGAAGATGTGGGAAGGGGTCATGAGTCAATGAATGCAAGGACCCTCTATAATTTGGAAAAGGTAAGGAAGCAAATAGTCTTATACAGGCTCCAGAAGGAAAGTAGCCCTTCTTAGACGTTTTAGACTTCTGACCTCCAGAATTGTAATATAATAAATTCATGTAATTTTTAGCCACTAGAGTTATGGCAATATTTTACAGTAGAAATTGGAAAGTAATACATCTTTCTTCCAAAATCTACCCATCCCATTGCCACTGGCTTAGGTCAGACCCCCATCATTTCTTCTCTGGACTATTTCCACAGCCTCCTAACTATTCCCTCTGCCTCACATTTCTCCCACACAGGAAAAACCTAAGAAGTCCTCATTTTATGAATATGATTCCAGCATGATTCTGGTTCTCAATTGTTTATAAAATTCTCCATATGTCAAAATAGACTCTCAATGGTCTGTCTTCCGTCTACATACTCAAGCTTATTTCTAATATTCCATAAGTTCCATATATCTTCCTGTTATTCCTCACTCTTGAATGTCTTGCAAACCTACTCCCTAGTTAAATTTCTACTCACTTTTTGTTATTCAACACTCAAGCATATTGTCTTTTTAGATGTTTTTCCTGAATGAAAAGTGTTGGCAAAGATGTAGAAAAATTGGAAATGTGATGGATTACGGATGGGAATGTAAAATGGTGCAGTCCCTTTGGCAAATAGTTTGGCAGTTTTCCTAAAAAGTTAAGCATAAATTAACATATAACAAAGTAATTGCATTCCAAGGTATCTACCCAAGAGAAATGAAAATTCATGTCAACACAGAGTGTTCCTGGCAGCATTATTCGAAATAAACTCAAACTGGAAATATCTGGATGTCCATAAACTGGTAATTGGGTTAGCAAAATGTGGTATATACATACAATAGAGTACAATTCTGTAATTGAAAGGAAGAAAACATTGATACATATTTCCATATGGACGAGCCTCAAAAACATTGTTAAGTAGAAGGAGATCAATAGAAAAGTCCATACGCTGTTTGATTCTCTTTATATAAAATATCTAGAAAAGGCAAATTTGTAGAGAGAGAAAGTGGTGAGTGGTTTCCTAGAGCTGAAGTGGGAGTGGGAATTCACTACAAATGAACACAAGGGTACTTCTTGAGGTGATAGTTATATTCTAAAACAATTGTGGTAACATTCATGTAATTCTATGTTTACTAAAATCATTGAATTTACATTATCATGGTTGAATTTCATGTATGTACATTACACCTCAATAAAAATATTAAAAAATAAATGTTTAAAGAGTTTTTCCTGGAATTACTCAAGGTAAGTTGAAAAGTTTTACCATTGCTTTCCACAGGACCTACCATGCACTAACATTATCATTCTAACCCTTCTGTATTGCAATCATTTGCAACTGTCTGGCCTCATCCTCAATTTGTACACAGTAGAAAATAAATGCACACTGGATTAAACTTAATGGAATCAAAGTGAATTGAAGCCATATCAAATACATCTTTCACTTGTAACAAATTACGATTTTTGAGCAATTTTGCAGTCCTTACTCACTATGTCCCCAATAATTAGTTCCATTTTTCTACCAAAGTCCTTTGTTCTTTGATGATATTGTCTTAAACGTCTCAGTCTTATCACCTGTGTTAGTTTTGTTTCCCACAGAAGCAGATGCTGAGCCAAGAATTCATGTACAAGCACTTTATTGGAAAGAGAAAGGAACATGGATGGGAGAGAGGAGTATGTATACAGGGAAGAAAATACATCCAATAAAGCTTGCATTAAGTCAGTTATCACTGTGATTGAGCAGAGTTTTCATTCAATGAAGAAATTCTGGAAAATGGCACAAAATCCAAACCTCAGAATTATCCTAATTAAAGGATAAATGAGAAGGTATACCTCACACCTCTCGCTCAGGGATTTCTCTCATAGGGCGTAATTCCCTATCACTTCTGCCACCATGTATTGGGCAAAGTAGGCTCCAGCTAGTGCTGCCCATGCATTCATGCAATGGAGATGATGAGATGATCCCAGAGAATGTGGGAAGAATGCAGACATCATCACCGACTCCATCCTTCACTGTAGAGTCAATTCTATCAGCATTCTTCTAAAAAGGTGATCTAAGTTCTGAACATGTTCCACAAATGTTTAACTATGATTCCTGATGACACCTCCAGAGAGTCTTAGAAAAAAAAAAGTAAACCATGTAAAAACCCCCCAAAAACTATGTTCTATTGTATTCATGACCACATGTTTAGGATCTTAGAGGGTGTATCTCTAAATTGAAATTATAGGAAATAAAGGTCAAATGAAAAAAGGAAAGGAAGGAAGGAAGAAATGAAGAAAAGAAAGAACAATGGAAGAAAGGAAGGATCACAAAGAATGAAACATCATCTCAGAGTTATTCTAGGTGGCATATTGCTATGAATAATCTGAAGAAACTAGTTTTCAAATATACATTCCTACTTTGAAGTTGAAAATCACGTCACCGTTCTTATGAAATGTAGGACAGCAAGTCAGTGTCAGCTAGCTAGGTTAGAATCCAACTCAATCTCAATCTCCTCTTTTGAAAAGTAGAGTGAATGAGGGAAAATACCACAAAGATTTGTTTTCAGGATGAAATAAAATCATACACATGAAGAAAAAAAGCACAGTTCTGATTGGTAAGCATTTTGTTGTGCTGACTGTATGATTTTAATTCCATTTCTTCTGGAGAAAACAAGCACTCAAACAAATGAAGGCAAATAACATCAGTGTTTGACAGGATAATTTTTGTGGAAACCATATCAGCACTTGACATGAAAAATGCTTTAAATATAAAGTTAGAAATCTTAAGATTTGCTATAAGAAAGCTGATCAAACATGGAACTTTAAGGACAGCGTGTAAACAAGAAAAGTCAAAGAGGGATTACTGAGGATCTTGTTGAGGAGAAACTAATATAAACAAAGTGAAATCATGGGCATTTTGGAAATTGAAGAAATCAAGCATGTCTTGTCTGTAATAAAAAGAACCAGAAGATTTAATTCACAATATTAGCATTTGGGGCCCACAATGCCCACCACTTAGTTCTGAGGTCAGTGGCCCATCATGGACAAGAGGCGATCACTTGAAGAGCCTTCCCAGGGACCCCTTCACATCCTTGTTTCTTAGGCTGTAGATGAAGGGGTTCAGCATGGGAGTGACCACAGTGTACATCACTGAGGCAACTGAGCTTCTCTTGGGAGAATGGGTCACAGTAGAACCGAGGTAGACCCCCAGGCTTGTCCCATAGAACAAGAAGACTGCAGAGAGATGAGACCCACAGGTTGATAATGCTTTATATTTTCCTCCTGCAGAGGACATCCTCATTAAGGAGGAGACAATCTGAGAGTAAGAAAAGAGGATCCCAGTGAGAGGAAACACACCAAGGAGGGCAGTGGCCACATACAGAGAGATGTTATTGACGAAAGTGTCAGAGCAGGCCACTTTGAGAACCTGAGCCAGTTCACAGAAGAAATGTGGAATTTCAGTGCCTAAACAGAAGGTCAGCTGCCATAACAGTAGAATATGAAGCAAAGAGACCCAGAACATGATGAACCAAGACATCAGGACCAGAAGGCCACAAAGGCGTGGGTTCATGATGATCATGTAATGAAGGGGATGGCAGATAGCTACAAACCGGTCATACGCCATCACAGTCAGAAGGAAATTATCCATTCCAGAAAACATTATAAAAAAATACACCTGAGTGAGACATCCTATGTAGGAAATATCTTTGTTCTGTACCTGAATGTTCACTAGCATCTTTGGGATAGTGGTGGAAATGAAGCAGATGTCTATAAATGACAGGTTGGAGATGAAGAAATACATAGGGGTGTGGAGGTGGGAGTCAGAGCTGATGGCCAGAATGATGAGCAGGTTCCCAAGCACGGTGACCAAGTACATGGACAGGAACACTCCGAAGAGGAGGGGCTGCAGTTCAGGATCCTCTGAGAGACCCAGAAGGAGGAATTCTGATACTTCTGTGTGGTTTCCTGCTTCCATTTAGTTAGTGTGTCTGCTGGAGAAGGAGGCAAAAGCAATGTTTGGTGAACATCCAACTGGCACCTGAGGTAGTCAGCACCTCTTGATTCCACCTTTAGGTGAACAAACTTCAACCTCTGTTGAGAGTTTCCAAGGATGATGATTCATTCAGTCAAGTGGTAGCTCATTTCTATTTTAAGTGTAATTATTCAGCCTTTCAAAAATTTAGTAGACATCTCTTTTATCATCTACTCACTGGTTCTAATTCTATTTGAGACTATGAATATAAACCAATTTTTCTTTGATATGACTCTTCTGAAATGATTTAAGATATTTAATATCTTTGATAATCTCCATGCTTACTTCTTTCAAATAGCTCTATGATGGTTAGTAAGATGTGGATTCTCAACTCAAAAAACCTTAATTCTATGACTTGATACTTCCTATTGATGTCATACAACTCAAGGACCTTGTTTTGTTTATTTCTAAAAATGTGGCTACTGCTATTACCTTCTTTGTGAGGTTTAGAAATAACTTTGTACACAGTAGGGTCTCCATAAATGATAGCTGTTACTGTCATTATTAATCTGCTCCTTTTATGACAATTAGTTTTGATATGTAACTCTCCCAAGGTGCAGTACAGAGATGTGATTTAGAAACTGGGATATAGAGTCAGACTTCCTAGAATAGACTTTAGCTTCACCAACTTATAATTTGTGCGACCTTGACAAAGTTATTTAATCTCTCTTAGCTGCCAACCCCTCACCTCTACAATGGGAGTAGTAAATATGCCCTACATTGTTAAGACTGATGAGTGAATTAAATTAGATGATGCAAGTAGTTTTTCTTGCGATTTCTGTGAAATACAGTGGGCACTTAATAAATGTCAGCTTATGTTCTTAACATCACAATAAATCTGTATTGTATGGCTATCATTTACTAATTTCCTTTAAACTGGAGCAGCCACCAAGGATGGAATTCTAATCTTTATAAACAAGTCTGGTGCCTCATTTCATCAGCAATCAGCACTTCTGAGAAATGAAGATTCCTATGACTTCCTCTTTCAGAGATTGAGTGCCAGGTGAATTCTCCCAAGAGGATAGAAAAGCATGTGAGCTACATAGGTAAGAGGAGGGAAAAAGTCAGAAAACATTTAAAATAAAATACAAGATATGTTTGAAAGTGTGTGCTAATGTGTACCTGCTCAAAAGTGGGGATGTGTTGTATTAACAATCAGTGCAGTTAATGGTAAAAGAATGATAGTTTTGATGAAAGTGTAAAATGTTACTATGAATCAAATCACCCTTTAAAAAAATCAAAGGGAAATTAAGATGTCAATAAATGTTTATATTCTCCATGATAGAAAAAATGTGTTATTAATGCCTAGAGATAGCAATTAATTTGAGAAAAAAATAATTGAAGACACATTTAGTCTAGGGAGGTTGGTAGAAAACACCTCTTTAAAATACACATTTTTGAGCTATCAGAGGAAGGATGAGTAATTGTTAACCAGGGGAAATTTTAAAAAGGCAAGTATTTTGGGCTGAGGGAACAGAATTCATGATTGCCCTGTGGATCAGTGAGTTTGGAAATGGAACAGATTTCAGGGGCCAGTGACATGGAGTGAGGGTCAGGAAGGATAGAGTGTGTGAGGCTCACAAGTGCAGCATCCTGTACTATTTCTTGATGTGCCCTCACACTGGTAATTTTTTGTTGATTTGTGGGACAGACTGCATGAGTGTTTTTGCTCACCATTGTCTTTCCAGGGACTTACATGGTGCCTGGTCCATAGTAGGTGCTCAGCACGTGCAAACATTAGATATATAATAAAGGCTGAGACCCAAAGGGTCAACTGTAACGCAAAAAATAAATCTTTAAGCTCACATATGCCTGAATGCAGAAACAGAATAGAATAATAAAGTTAAATAAAAAGCATTCATACCTACTTTCAGAGAATAATACGTCATGCATAATTAATGTGTAATCCAGGAATAGGAAACTGATTTAATACTGTGATATTTGTTAACATAATTCTTCACAAAAAATAGGTCAATGAAGAGAAATCATAACCATGATCACAAGAGAAAATGCATTTGAGAAAAGGTAACAGCCATTACTGTGGTTATCAATCACAACAGAACCTCTTGCTAAATGAGGAAATGAAGGAGAATTTCTATACTCAATGAAGAATGGTAAATTTAAAACTGAAGCCAACAGGATATTATACATTACAACACTAAAATATTTGTGTTAAATTCCTTGAGACAAAGCAGTCCACTCCAACTTCAATCACTCTATAGTCTCCTGAACATTTGAAGAGACTGGAAAGATGAGAAAAGGAAATTCAGCTGACTATCAAACGTCAGAAATAATTATATTATTTGTGGATGATACTAAAGTGAAACAATATCAAAAATCCACACAGAAACTACTAAGTGCTATCAATGAGTTGACATGGCTGCAAAAATAGTTAGGGTGTATAATAGAGAAACCCTATCACATGAAGAATAAAGTAGGTACTACCTGGTACATAATATATTTCCAGTAAGTAGTTATTGAATAAATGATTTGACACAGGAAATCCAATGGGAGTCTACAATTGTGGGAAAGAGTAGAAAAGAAGTGGAGAGTCTCCAGAAAATAACTCTCATTGGAGACAGCTCTACATTACAAAAAGAGAGAGAAGGAAACAGAACCAGAGATGAAAAAGACTTTCACTTCAGTGAAAATCAAGTACCTTCAAAGCACAGAGACTTCACCTTTCTTCGAGTAAATAAATATGAGTGTCCCAGTCTTCTTATTCTTGAGGTAAACCCCAGTACCCATTTTCTCTCCTCTTTGTCTTCTTACTCCACCAGCCCTCACTAAGACACAATGATCCTCTTTGATGGTTATCACTGAAGCTTTCTGTTCTCTGAGGTCTGCACATGGGATGCACAATTGAGTCTGCATTTGGCTGAGATTAGAGAATTAAAAGTAAGGAGCATGTTCAAAGTTTCTAGCATCTCAAGGGTTTAATTCTCAGAACTTCTCATTAAATAATTTGTTCTTTTGACTCTCTTCTCTCCAAACAATCCAGCTCCCTTGGGTTACAAAGATAAGAACATGGGTAATTTTCAGGCAATGTTATCTCTGTACAAGCAGCAAAGCAAAAGGATAAATTCTTCGTTCTTTGATTTGACTTGAAAATTACAGAGTGTCCCATGGGGAAAGTTTAATTTCTGTAAGAACCAAAACCCAGGAACCAACTTTCTGTGATGTTCTACTCTTGAAGAGTCTTGGAGATTTTATGGATCACTTGGTGTCCACAATGTCTTGAAGACAAAGAGATCCTTTCTGAAGAAAAGCAGAGTGCTTAATAGTTTTGGTTTTGTTGAAAAGACTAATCAAATGAGAACTTAAAAATATCCCTTGACATTTTCTGGTGACATGGAGTCCTTTGTTGATATTAGGGAGGGCTCCATTTATTACCTCTAACAGAAGGGCGGGGCAGAAATGATCCAAGTAGAGTGTGTTGAAGGATGAGTACTGAAGAAATACAGGTGGCAAATATAAATCATATATAAAGTTTGTCAGAGAAGGGGAGGACAGAGGTAAAATACAGCCTAAAGTGAGTATCGAATATGTAAGAGTTAAAAAAAAATAATGGAAGATATAGGAAGACATTTAATTTCAAAGAGAATGATTATATTTAGTGCAGGCATTTGAATACACAGAAAGTGCTGACTACAAAATTCACAAAATGCAGTATACACTCTAAATCAATGACAATCATCATGTGCTGTATCTCCAGCTTAGAGAATAAATGGGTCCATACGTCAAGGGTTGGAAGTGGAAGCAACCTCATCCAATCTCTCTTCGAGTGAGTCACTTGGATATTTATGCTTCAGTTCTTCACAGCTCCGGCCTCTGCATATTTAGAGATCTTGAATCCTAAAGGGATGATACTTCCATAGACATGGCAAAAGTCCCGTGAAACTTCAAGCTATGCTGCTGCTTGGAATTTTAGGTCTCTTATGCCAAGAAGAAGATTCACTGTCCTAGTAGGTGTAGTTGACCCTGGTCATCAAGGTCATTGTGTGACCATGACAATGGGCATGCACTGTTACCCTGCTGTGTTCAATCCAGTGGCTGGGAGGAACCTCAGTGCAAACACAGTGATGGATGCAAATGGCTTTCAGTCAGTTATGCTCCCACAGCAAGTGATCTGAGTTGTGTGACTTTGGGTGAGGCAGCTTCTTTTACCTGAGAATAATTCTCAAGGAGGGCTGAAGGGTGAGGGCTGTCAGATGGCTGCATTCCCCTGAACCTGAAGAACAAGCCCTTAAGTCCAAAGGAGGATCTGGGTAATGCAGCAAAGCATTTACTAGAGTCCATCCTTTGTGACATATGGATCACTTTCTTTTTTTTAAAATTTTTTAAATTGTTTTTTACTGTTTTTTTGAGGAAGATTAGCCCTGAGCTAACTGTTGCCAATCCTCCTCTATTTGCTGAGGAAGACTGGCCCTGAGCTAACATCCGTGCCCATGTTCCTCTACTTTATCTGTGGGATACCTGCCACAGCATGGCTTACCAAGTGGTGCCATGTCCACACCTGGGATCTGAACCAGCGAACCCCGGGCCACTGAAGCAGAACGTGTGCACTTAACCACTGCATCACTGGGCCAGCCCCTGGATCGCTTTCTTTTTAATTGAGATACAATTAACATATAACACTATATTAGTTTTAGGTGTACAACATGATGATTCAATATTTGTATATACTGGGAAATGATGACCACAATAAATCTAGTTAACATCCATTGCCAAACAGAGTTACAAATTATTTTTCTTGTGATGAGAACTTTTAAGATCTACTCTCTTAGCAACTTTCAAACATACAATACAATATTATTAAGTATAGTCATATGCTGTACCTTACATCCCAGGACTTATTTATTTCATAACTGGAAGTCTTTATCTTTTTATCGCCTTCATCCATTCCTCCTCCACTCAGGCAAACACCAGACTATTCTCTGTGTCTATAATTTTGTTTTTTGTTTGTTTATTTTTAAGACTGTCTTTACTAGAATGTTAAAGAAAAATACACCATGGGTCAATAAGGCTTATCCTAGGAAATTAAATATGCTTCAACTTTAGGCAATCTATTTATGTTCATTTATTTCAGAAATATACCAATACAAAAGCTGGCAAGGACAATACGAATCAAAATGTAGCTGATAATCTTTAACAGCCATTTCTCAAATGGCAGTGTTTACTTGTGTGAGGGGAGGATGCAGTCTCTCAAAGCAGGAAAATAAGGATATATCTTTCAAATGATAAATAACGTGGATTTTTCAATGAGAGATAACACTCAATTGAACATAGAAGTATTTAGAAATGACAATTAATAAACATGAAGAATTGCTGCTATTAACCATAAATATTTAAAATTATTCTAATTCAAATAAATGTACAAGATGGAAAAAGGAAACACAAGCATTGACAAATGTATCATTTGTCACAAGAGACAATGCAAGAGACAAATGTATCGTTATTAGTAGATAAGACTTTGGGTGTGGTGTTACCACACAAAAATAGGGTTCTTCTATCCATGTGCATAAATAAGTCAATTAATTATGGCATCCGCTTTTGGGAAGAGAAGTCAACTCTATTCTGCAAGATTGATATGCAGGGAGACAGGGAGCCTGTACCCTCAGATCTCTTTCCAAAATTAAGGATTTGAAGCAATCTTTAAGAGGTTAGGGACAGCAGACTGGCATGTGGAAATGCTGGTGGGACAGGTTTTCATTGGTGGGCTTCAATCATTGATGGTAAGATTCTAAACATTCATGATTAGGTTCTAAGCTTTTATGGTAAGGTTTTAAACATTTATGGTAAGGTGGGGAAGGAATTTTAACACCAGATCTTTCTGAATCATGGACCCTGGCTTCTGATAAGAGTTCTGACTTTTAAATTCCCCACTGTCCTTTGGTTCTGTGGGGAGGAGAATCTTTGGTTCTATGGCTATTTCAAGTCAATATTTCTTCTTCTGTGCTTACTCTGGCTATGTGATTTCTCAAATTTTCTGAAAGACAATTTCTTATTCACTGTGGGTAAAAGATGAGGTCTATTGAACAGGTCCTGGAGGGCCCATGGTTACAAATCCCTCCCTGCTTTTTGTTGTTCATTCCTCAATTCTGAGGGATATAAGGTAATGGCTGCTCTATCTTCTTCCTGCTGATAAGAGATGTAGGTTGTTTCATCTCATTGAATCAGTCTCTTAGCAAGTCAGTGATACAGCTGTTCTCTCAAAGTTAGGCTTATATTTTATAAATAAGTAACTAGGTATTTATTAGGAAGAATTTCTACAGAAACAGCAATAACAACAACAACAAACAAAGATAATAGGTTGAGAAAATTATAAGCCAGTGTCTGAGCCAAAGGGGCAGTCCATCAAGAAGATTTCTATAAGTCAGGGTCAAAGCATCTTTGGAAGCTTTAAATGTCTCTGATGATGTTGTTAGGTGTTCAGGTATATTTCTGAGTGTCTGACAAGCAACAGGCATGAATCTTTCTTGTTTATATTGAGTTGTCCAGGATCAGTTTGCAGGGCTTCAGGAAAAAGTGGTTTCAGTTCTCAATGATTCCAAAAGAAAAAGACGGAAAAAATGTAAAGCATGGATATTTCAGGAGGCTAGAATTCAGGACCCAGTCCAGTTTACAGATAGAAAACAAAAACCTCAAATACAATTGACAGAATGGGAATCCATGAATGTGTATTATAGTTTTTATTGAAATATATTTTTTCTCTAAAGTCACCCTCATTTTTACCAAACAGAGCAAAATTAAGACTCATTAGTTTGCAAAATGTCCAGTTTCAATAAACTTGGCCTAATTATTTACATAAGTACAAGAATAGCAATAGACAATATAGGCCGTTTTAAATCTGCTTTGCTGGAACTCTTGATAAGGAAACTCAGATGGAACTTTAAAGGCCACTGGAGCCAGGAAAACCAAGCCAAGGACTTGTCATCAGACTCAATCTGCAATACCTAGAGATTTGGGTGAATTCTTCTCTTCTCTTGAGGTTCCCCAAAATATCCTGAGGTTCTTTACAGCTTCCAGGGAATGCAGCTTCTTTACTAATCTAGTAAAATTTCTGGGAACCATCTAAGCAAGGTACCAGGCCAATATTTCCAAATGGCTTTATTTCATAAAGTCAGTCCTTGTCCCTTAAGTCTGTTTTGGTCATATCATATCTGAGTCTATGCATATTTTTCTCAAGTATGACATTCTAGTCAAAGCTTTGGTAATCTAATCAATTGTGTCCCATCATAAGGAGAACAGATTTTTATTGAACTTATGCAAATAAAGATATAGCCTGAAAATAGCAATAATTGCTAAGAGTTTCCAAATTCTGGAGGGATAAGGTAGGCATAAAAAGATAAATGTTTCAATTCTGATACAATCACCTAAAATAATTCTTACAAAGGTATAATTTGCCAAATGCTATAAGTCATAATTAGCTTAAGAGAAAAAGATTTCCTTAAATCTGGAAAAAGAAAACATTAAAAAATCAGCAGTACTTCAAGTGAAAATCATCCTCACCAGTTCATTCAGTTTCATGTAAACAACACTTGATCTTGATCTTTTGTTGGAAGTATCATGAAGTTGTAATTTTCTGTTAGAGTTCTGTAATTCCTTATCCACTTCATAAGAAAGTTTATCAGAAACCTGTATTCTAGAGTAAGTGTCAAAGTCCTTTCCATGAATCTCTCTTAAGATGAAAGACACCTAAAAAAACAGAGTAAAACAACTATCTGCAAATGACAAAAGACTCAAAAAGAGCAATTGACAGAGAAACTTAGCTATTTCTGTGACATACAACACTTCAAGATAATAACTACAATTAGGATTGATTACTGGGACAGATAAGAATTTTAGGAATGTTATATAATTTTTTAAAACACTTACATTAGTAACATTCACCCACAAAATATAACCTAAGATGGTTTATCATCACTTATTTGACAATGCTTCCCATGTAATTTAAGATAGCAAACAAGCCTAATTCATTTGATATCACCGTCTTTATAGAAAGAGAGAACAGATTTCTTTGAGAAGTCCTCTGAAAATTCTCAAAGTAAAAAAAATTCAGGGCTAAAGAAAGACTTCATTTGGGATTTGGATTTTGGGGGAAGCTTGTCAAAAATATCAAAAAGTTTTAAAACACTTGCTGAAGTAGGAAGCATGCTCACTGTGGAAGAATGCTTAATTATCCATTTAACCAAAGTGAGACTCACTCAAAAGTAAAGAAAACCTTTTATAACATCTTTATCAAGAGCAGATTGAAAGTTCCAGAAAATTATCCCTTTTAAGAGAAAGAAAACTGGTCTTTCTTCCAAGATGGTGGCATAAGTAGACTCTGAATTCATCTCCTCCCACGAACACAGCCAGGTTACAACTATTTTGGGGGAAATTACCCTGGAGAGAAAACTGAAAACTGGATAAAGAACCTCCACAACAAGGGACAGTCCTGACTAAGGACTGACTGCACGCTTAACTGCTGCACCACTGGGCTGGCCCCTCAATTGTTTTCTATACACTAACAAGGAAGTAGCAGAAAGAGAAATTAAGAATACAGTCCCATTCACAATTGCAACAAAAAAGAATAAAATACCTAGAAATAAACTTAATCAAAGAGAGGAAAGATCTGTACATTGAAAACTACAAACCATTGTTGAAAGAAATTGGAGAAGACGCAAAGAAATGGAAAGATATTCTGTGCACTTGGATTGGAAGAATTAACATAGGTAAAATTTCTGTACTTCCTAAAGCAATCTACAGATTCAGTACAATCCTTAACAAGGTTCTAATGATATCTTTCACAGAAATAGAACAAAGAATGCACAAATTTATATGGAAGAACAAAAGACAGCAAATAGCCAAAGGAATCCTAAGAAAAAAGAACAAAGCTGGAGATATCACACTCCTTGATTTTAATATATACTACAAAGCTATAGTAAGCAAAATAGTATGGTGCTGGCACAAAAACAGATACACAGATCAATGGAACAGAATTGAGAGCCCACAAATAAACCCACACATCTATGGGCAGCTAATTTTCAACAAGGGAGCCAAGAACATACAATGGAGAAAGGAAAGTCTATTCAATAAATGGTGTTGGAAGAACTGGACAGCCACATAAAAAAGAATGATATTAGACCATTATATTACACCATACACAAAAGTTAACTCAAAATTGTTAAAGACTTGAATGTAAGACCTGAAACCATTAAACTTCTAGAAGAAAATATGGGCAGTACACTCTTCAACATCTGTCTTAGCAGCATATTTTCAAGTACCATGCCTGACCAGGCAAGTGAAACAATAGAAAAAATAAACAAATGGGACTACATCAAACTAAAAAGCTTCCACACAGCAAAGGAAACCATCAACAAAATGAAAAGAAAACCTAACAATTGGGAGAAGATATTTGCAAACCATATATCAGATTAGGGGTTAATGTCCAAAATATACAAAGGACTCATATGTCTCAACAATAAAAAAAACCAACAGCCCAATTAAAACATGGGCAAAAGATCTGAACAGATATTTCTCCAAAGAAGATATATGGATGGCCAATAGACTCATGAAAAAATGCTCAACATCATTAGCTATCAGAGAAATGCAAATCAAAACTACAATGAGATATCACTTCACTCTGATCAGAATGGCTATAATTAACAAGTCTGGGAACAACAAGTATTGGAGAGGATGTGGAGAGAAGGGAACTCTCATACACTGCTGGTGGGAGTGCACACTGGCACAGCCACTAGGGAAAACCATCTGGAGATTCCTCAAAAAATTGGCAATAGAACTACCATACGATCCAGCTTTTCCAGTGCTGTGTATTTATCCAAAAAACGTGAAAACACGGATCTATAGAGATACACACACCCCTATGTTGATTGCAGCATTATTCACAATAGCTAAGACTTGGAAGCAACTTAGGTGCCCATCAAGGGACAAATGGATAAAGAAGATGTAGTATATATACACAATGGAATACTGTTCAGCCATAAGAAATTATGACATCCAGCCATTTGTGACAACATGGATGGACCTTGAGGGTATTATGCTAAGTGAAATAAGTTAGAGGAAGAAAGGCTTATGCTTTATGATCTCACTGATAAGTAGAAGATAAAAACATCACAATCACATAGAGACAGAGATTGGATAGGCGGTTACCAGAGAGGAAGAGGGGAGGGAGGAGGGTGAAAGTGTTGATTTGGCACATGTGTGTGGTGATGGATTGTAATCAGTCTTTGGGTGGTGAACATTATGTAATATACACAGGAATCAAAATATAATGATGTACACCTGAAATTTATATAATGTAAACAAATGTTACTACAATAAAAAACATTTAAATAGATATCATTATTCCTGATATTATGTCACCATTAATGCCATTTCAGTAAATCAAAATTGTAATTGAATTTTTAACTGGAAATAATAAATGCAATCTTTACAGGCTAGAGGAGGCCAAGTGAACTTCCTCCTAGGAAGAAGTAGGGCTCAGAAGTAGTTAAGATGGATCAGGGACACTGGCTTTTCTCCTCCTGTCAATCCTCCAAGATAGCGAGTTCTTCAGGAAATGGAGTTCATGGGCCAATTTGGCTAATTATGTGCTCTGTGCACTGAGCTCTCAAAGCCACACAACTGTATATTATCAGGCTGCATCTCCAGCTCTTCATGTTGCTGGCCCATGTCTAGCAGGCTTCACAACTGTGTCTCCTCCTCCTAGAGTAGTAATCTCCATCAGGAGGCCACATCCTCAGTCTGTCTTTCTGCCAGTCCTGAGGACAGAGCCTCAACCATCATTGCTCGCCAGGCAGGAGAGGGGCAGCAGATTGGTCCTCCTTGGTCATGCTCCAGCAGAGTCACAACACAGCCCAGTGAGTGTTGTGGGAGATACTGGATGGAGGAGGGACTGGGAGAGCAGTGTTTCTCATTGTCAGGATAAACAGGATGGTTGGAATAGACAAATTGTAGGGCACTAATATGCAAAGTTTCATTTCCAACCACTACGAAATTTATGTTCTTGGTTCTGGTGGTGGTGGTGGGGTGGTCCAAGAACTCTCATTCAGAATTCTTCTTTTCTTCCACACTGGTTCTAGCTCCCATAGGCATTACCCCCATGATAACAGACAACAGTCCCTTAAGTACTCCAAAATCATCAAGTGAGGATGAGGATGAGGATAAAGACATAAGCATGATATCATGAACCTTCCTCAAGGACTTCCTAAGTGCCAGGCTCTGAGCTAAGTGTTCTATGTAGCTTGTTTCTTTTTATCAGAATAATTACTCCCCAAGAAAGAGGAATGCATATAATCATCATTTTACAGTCAAATAAGTGAACATGGCATTTAAATATAACTTGCATTAGATCATGGGGTAAAATAGGAGCGAATTCCAGTTTGGATCCAGGCATCCACACTCCAGACACAGGGTACTTAACCAGTAGTTTCTCCTGCCCACCCAATCTGTCATTTCACTTGCCAGGTCACTCCAGGCAGAGACCCTATGTTCACGGTCATCTTCCTTTGGGAGTTCCCAGTAGACCTCAGCAGAGAGTGAGTGTCTCTTGCTGCATCAACTATAGGAAGTCACAGCTGAGATCAAGGCAAAGATCATAGAAGGATCCCCAGGTTATAATTTAAGACAGATCTCTTTCTTTCCCCTATTCACTCCCTCCATCACTCTTCAGTGCTTCTCAATCCCTAAAGGAAAAGTAAAGTCAGGGTGTTTCTTGACATTCTTAGTTAGGAAGCTGAAATCACTTAAAAGATGATCTTATCTGTAATTTTGGTTAAGACCTCTGGACTTCTGTGTTAAACTTTCTGAAGTGTGGGTAAACAGAGTGAAGAAGTTTATCGTATGAGCATCAGAGACCGATAATTTAATTGTGCCTGCTCAATTTATTATCTTGTGCAAAATGGAGCAGGTTCTTAATATCTCTGAACTTCAACTCTGCCATTTGGGTTAATTTTTAGTTGATACAACTGCATTGTTGCAAGGATTAAATTGTATAGTATGCAACTACATATGTAATGAATGTGTGTAGAAAGGGCAAAATAAATTTCAGATATTATTATCATTAATATTAACAGCCTAGATTCCTGCTGTTTGACTAAAATATTCTGTGATCTGAAGATATTGTTTCCCTGGATCTCTGACAGCACGTTTTATTTTGTCCTTATACAACTGGATATTGAATGTTTGGAGGGAAACAACTGAGTCTCATTCATTTCTGATTCCTCAGAGCTTATATTGTCTTTGGCACAGAGTAGGCAACAGAAACAAAACAAAATCTCTATTAAATATTAAATGTACCCTTAGTTCACATGAACTCGGAGTAGGCAATAAGGCTTCTACCCAGTCTGGTGGATTTCCTACCTGTTCTTTCATCCCTTCTAGCAATATCCCACAGGACTAGAGATGCATACAATAGGACTCTGTATTTCTATGGCATGTACTTTCTACAAGCATATTACTTCCCTTTGATAAGATATACATCATTTGATCACCAAGAGATTGTTGTAATCTTAAATAAAGAAAAATTTAAAGCACGAAGAAAGAGAAGGGGAGGATAAATCTTACATCATGGACTGAAACACTTTTAGGATTTTGCATTTAGGATGTGAAGTCAGACCATGCTCAAGTTCCCTGGGACAACAAAGGCTTTGAATTCTCTGCCATAGAATTAAATAAAAGTTATTAAATATTTATTGAGATTAAATTTATCCATAACTTGCTACTGCAGTAATAATTCAAGTCTGATTAAAATGCCATAACTGAATAATAAGTGCCAAATTTCTGAGGATATTACTCTCCCCATTTAAAGGTAAAGAATGCCATCAGAAAGAGATTGAGATATTGATACACCCTCCAAATTTAGTGTGTGAAAGATCTAGGACTCAGACTTTCATCTCCTGACTGCTGCCCTAGGGCTCTGTCACTTCCACTGGAGCAGAAATAATTTTTTCAAGCTTGCTTTGTTGCAGATGAGCAGATGGAGGCAAAACCATTAATTTCTCCTCTTGGGATTCAGTGAGGACATCTGTGAAATAAGGGGGATAGGAGAAGTGGTTCATAGTCGTCTTTCTGGCATGAATATTGTGGTCCACAGTTTTTCTATGAATAGTAATATTTTTTCCATTTCACTTTGGAAATCTGAGACATGCAAATATCATTTCTGCTACAAGTTGAGAATTTAACGTGAGCTATTATGGAATGACTATTACTAGACAGACTTGAGTGATATTCCTAATTATATATCTCACCACTAAGAGCAGATACTTCATTGTATCTTATTTTTTTTGAGGAAGATTAGCCCTGAGCTAACATCTGCTGCTAATCCTCCTCTTTTTGCTGAGGAAGACTGGCCCGGAGCTCACATCCATCCGCATCTTCCTCTATTTTATATGTGGGATGCCTACCACAGCATGGCTTGCCAAGCGGTGCCATGTTCGCACCTGGGATCCGAACTGACAAACCCTGGGCCACTGAAGTAGAACATGCTCACTTAACTGCTGCACCACTGGGCTGGCCCATATCTGATTTTTTATTGGGAAAAAATATGGATGCCTAATATTAAAATTAAATGTGTATGGATTTTTACAATGAAAATAACTATACTTTATATATGTAAATATCTTATAGATATTCTCACTTGTGTGATACAAAGAGGTAAAATAATTCATATAGAATTTCCATAATAACAAACGGAAGAATAAAATGAAGCGGTTCCCTCTGTCAATAATACGCATCAGCTAAAATCTTTGAACTAGATGCATATACTTCACAGAAAGACTTAAAACATAAAGTTTTTCAGGAACAATATGTATCGTACTTTTTAGCTAACTTTTCAGGAATACTGTTCATGGATACAAAACAAATGCTAACATCATGGATACATTGGCAGGAAAATATATCCACCAAATTCATGACAATGGTTGACTCTGTGGGACAGGTATGCAGGAGAACCGGATCATGAAGGGATGGCAAGAAAATTGAAATTTCATTGGTAATATTTCAAATCTCTATAAAATATAAGTTCTGAAGCAAATATTACTGGATGTTCACATTTTGAGACGATGAGTGAGTATTAATGATAATAATAACAGACAACATTAATGAAGTATTTACTGAATGTCTGGTAATATTCTAAGGCAATCGTTTTGAACTTTGGTTGTACATTAGAATCACCAACAGACTCACATGTAGAGGTTCTGATTTAACTCGTTCTAGGATGGAGCCAGGCCATCAGTATGTTTTAAAAGATCCAGAGGTAATCATAATGGTTAATCAGGAGTGAGAATTACTGGTTTAAGCACTTTATATTTATTATTTAACTTAATTTTTACAACAACACTATAAGGTAGGTTCTAATTTCTTCCCCATTTTATACATGAAGAAATGATCCAGGCTTTTGTTATATTAGTCTCTGCACTTTCATATTTTGCATTTTTCTCAAATTAAATCAATTACCTGACAGGAGAAATGAAATCCCAAGTTGCCTTCAGGGAGCTGATGTATGGAGTATTGGAATCCCTGTTTTCAAGAAGGATTGATGTGAAAAATTCTTAAGTAGACTTAATATGACTAGGTTTCAGACAGATGGGGACTTCCCTAGTTGTAAAACCTCAACTGTAAATAAGAGGGTTGATTTGATGAAGAAACAATGCTTCACACATTTTGGAGTTAGAATTATGTTTAAAACACTTTTATTAAGCCACTGCATGATGGAGACAAGAAAATCAAACAGCAATCTCAGACACTAAGCTCATCCCTCAGGTTGTGTACCATTGATACAGTAACTTTGCATAAAAAGCCTACTGTTAGGATTAATATTTGAAAAGACTTTTAAAAGACAACCCAGGGGTTGCCCTGGTATCATATTGGTTAAGTCCAGCGCACTCCACTTCTGCAGTCCAGGTTCATGGGTTTGGATCCCAGGTACAGGCCTACACCACTCATCAAGACATGCTGTGGTGGCAACCCACATACAAAATAGAGGAAAGATTGGCACAGATGTTAGCTTAGGGGCAATCTTCCTCAAGCAAAAAGAGGAAGATTGGCAACAGATCTTAGCTCAGGGCAAATCTCCCTCACCAAAAAAATAAATAAATAAAAGACAACCCACATATATGAGTGAGCACTTATTTCTATTGAAGGTGGATATCAGAAACCAAATAATGATGAAAATCAATGAAGATAACTCTTACAACAAAATTATAATTAATTAAATATATTTGACTTTAATTTAAAATATAAGTGATGTTACAGAGAGTTTATACATGGTCCAAGTTAAGGAACTTTCTTACACTGCATTTGAACAAATTAAACTCTATTTGAAGCTTTCTAGCACCTTTTAATTGGGGTGATTTTTTGTTAAAGATTTAATTTTTTTCCTTTTTCTCCCCAAAGCCCCCCAGTACATAGTTGTATATTCTTAGTTGTGGCTCCTTCTAGTTGTGGCATGTGGGACGCCGCCTCAGCGTGGTTTGATGAGCAGTGCCATGTCCGCGCCCAGGAAGTGAACCGACAAAACACTGGGCCACCTGCAGCGGAGCACGTGAACTTAACCACTTGGCCACGGGGCCAGCCACTGGAGTGATTATTTTAAGGAAGAAAGATATTTCCTTTTCCATATATTTTCTTCAACGGATGGGACTGATATTTTACTGGGTTCATAAGTTTAACTCCAAATTGGCTTGCTCCTCGATCACACTTTGGCTCACTGTCTCTAAAGTGAGTGTATATAAAAACAGGTAAATAACCAAGAAATCAATGTGGAACGAGTTCTAAGAGGAAATGAGTGCCACCACTGAGAAATATTGCTGAAGGTACTGGAGTGTATGGTCCTCAAGTGTGAATGCCTTACTTTGCTTGGCTTGAATCCAAAATATAGACACAATGCTGGCTGTATATTTGCTTGTTTCATTCATTCCAAGCCACTTTTCCCTTCCAGGAGAGGTCTTAGCAACATGGGACCAAAGAATCTAACACCTGTCTCAGAATTCTTCCTCATGGGGCTCTCAGATGACCTGGAACTTCAACCTTTGTTCTTTGGGCTATTCCTGTTCATGTACCTGGTCACGATGTTAGGGAATCTGCTCATCATCCTGGCAGTCAGCTCTGACTCCCACCTCCACACCCCCATGTACTTCTTCTTCTCCAACCTGTCCTTGGCTGACATTGGTTTCATCTCCACCACTGTCCCCAAGATGATTGTGGACATCCACACTCACAGCAGAGTCATCCCCTAGGTCAGATGCTTGACACAGATGTCTTTTTTTACCCTTTTTGCATGTATGGATGATATGCTTCTGACTGCGATGGCATATGACCGATTTGTGGCCATCTGTCACCCTCTGCACTACCCCGTCATCATGAACCCCCGCCTCTGTGGCTTCTTAGTTTTGACATCTTTTTTACTTAGCCTTTTGGACTCCCAGCTGCACAATTTGATTGTGTTACAATTTACCTGCTTCAAGGATGTGGAAATTTCCAATTTCTTCTGTGACCCTTCTCCTCAACCTTGCCTGTTCTGACACTTTCACCAACAACATAGTCATGTGTTTTGTTGGCACCATCTCTGGTTTTCTTCCTATCTCAGGGATACTTTTCTCTTACTATAAAATTGTTTCCTCCATTTTGAGAGTCACCTCATTAGGTGGGAAGTACAAAGCTTTCTCGACCTGTGGCTCTCACCTGTCAGTTGTTTGCTTATTTTATGGAAGGGGCCTTGGGGTTTACCTCAGTTCTGCTGTCTCACTTTCTCCCAAGAATGATGCAGTGGCCTCGGTGGTGTACACTGTGGTCACCCCCATGCTGAACCCCTTCATCTACAGCCTGAGGAGCAGAGACATCAAAAGAGCCATGCAGAGGCTCCTCAGCAAAACAATCTAATATCGGTATCTGTGCCATTCATTCAGAGTGAAAGATGGGAAATGCAGCAAAACTGAACATCTAGATCTGAAAATCCTACCTCTCTTATCAAATTGTTTTGTAGCTTTCACGACTTTCACTTCTCTCCATTTTTAATATCTGAATATTGATTCTTTTGGTATGTCTTTAGTGACACTGGGAGTATATTCTGAGATCTTTTGTGTATCATACTCACTGCATGACTATGCAGTGTTTATATCTACGGGGTCTTCTGTAGTTTATCATTGATGATCCAGGCATCCCAGAAAGATGAACAACTTTCCTTTTGTATGTTTAAAAATTACATCTTTCCCACAGCTCTTATATATTTTCCATATGAATTTATAATTTACAAAATATATTTATGCAGGTTATGTGTGAGTTTGCATGTCACTGGTTCTCAGCCTTGGATTTACTGAAATCATCTGGGAAGCTTAAAAATACTGATAACTGGGTCTCACCACCAGAGATTATGATTTAATTGGACTGGAGTGTGGTTTGAGCATGAGGATTTTTAAAAGCCTCATGCTCAGGTGGTTCTCGATGCAGCCAACATTGAGAACTACTGATTTAAGTCAGATCTTTCACTCAAAGATGACCTGTATGTCTTGGATCCTAACAGCTCATGGGCAAATGCCAAAGATCCTAAAGAGATCATAGCTCCAAAAAGGAATATATGAAAAGCCTACTGTAGCAATAGATAATGTGTTTTCCCCATAATTCCTGATAATGTTTCTTCAAATATTTTCTCTGTGTACACTATACAGTTGGATGTATGCTAGTTATGAAACTATTGTCCCTCCAATCCAAACTTACACTTCTGTACTTTGCTTTGTGGTGCTGAGTTGGGGCTCTTGAAATCACTGTTGTATTTTCCATCTTGTGTTCACTTTACAAATTTTCAATAGTGGTCAGTAACAGTAATTATGCCCTAAAAGCTCAGCTTTTCCCTTTAAACCCCTCAAGCCCTTGGTGTGGTAGCTTCTTCCTTCACTTATGATTGCTATTTGCCACTCTGTCCTTTTTGGCCTTTCAATAACTTCAGTAACTATTTAACCAACTCACTATATTAAAATATCCTCATTAAAATGACTAGTTGGTTTCTCTTTTCCTGACTGAACCCTGGCTGATATTGTAACATGGTTTATAAAAGTATGTTGTGAGGTGTCTGCAGTTACAAGATTGCAAAAGGTGCCCAGGTAAGAAAGGTGGGTGTTAATGCTATGTCTTGGTCATGAGTATACAACTGGAAAATAGGGGTGCTATCATATTTCCAGTTGCTGTGTGGCTCTAATGGTGCTTGTGGATCATTAAGTCACCATGTCGCCAGTATAAATTTATCTTCTTCTACGTTACCCTAGGACTGTAAAGGACCATGTTGTCAGCAAAGTGGAGCTCTTTCCAGCAACAGCCTCGTTAGGACATCGCTTTATTATCAGGTCTTCTGTCATGATAACTCAGGCTTTGGTCTCCTTTTGAGTTCTACAAGATTAGTGTCCATCTTTCTTTAGAGATGTCAAATCATTTTTACAGTAGTAATGTTGACTATCTGAAAAGCTGTCCATAACTAGCTTAATTTACTTTTACTTTAAGGAAAATCGCCTACTGCTTCATTGATGAGAAACTTTGATATTAGAAGAAGGAACGCACTTGACAGAGAATGAATTCAATTCACACCAGTTAGCAGGAAAGTATTTCACCCAATAAAAACTATGAAAATATTATATTTGCGTATACATACATGCAAACCTAAGAGATAGCCAAAAAACGTTGGAAAGTGCTCAAGTAATGTGGCTTTTTTGTGTGTGGCTTAATTTCTAGTTTTTTTTTTTCAATTTGCTACCTCCTGCTTTCATATTACACCATCTTAAAATTCACAAAGACAAACGAATCTAAGAAATTATAAATCTGAAAGTATTATAATAGAAAATACACACCTGAGTCATAACCCTAGATTTTCTACAACATGCATGCAATGCCTTTCCTTAAAGTTCACAATTGGTAAAATGGGAATAAATACACTTGTGTTATAGGATTGGGTTGAACTCAAATTATACAACAATGTGAAAACTATTTAATTTTAAAATGTTCCCAGATGTCTAAAAAATGAGATTTTAGACTTAAATTTCAACTAGTCATACATGGCAGCCTTTTCTGACCAAAACATTTTATGTCTCCTTTGTGACTATTATATTATTCCACTAGCACTCCTGGAACAGTGATGAACATGACAACAGACATTATTCTGGAGGTGGATGTAGCTTGTTTGCAAATAAAACTAGAGAATTTGGGGTTTTTTGGTTTAGTTTTTCAGGGTTTTTCCCCCCAGTATTATTGACACATAACTGACATATAGCATTGTATAAGTTTAAGGTGTATAATATGGTATTTTGATCCACATACATATTGTGAAACATTTACCAAAATATGGCTATTTAAAACATCCTTTACCTCACATAACTACCACTTTGTTGTTGTTGATGTTACAGTGAGCACATTAACTCTACTGCCATAGCAACTTTCAAGCACACAGTAAAGTTAACTATAGTCACCGTGATGTACATTAGATCCCTGAAACTTATTCATCTTATAACTGGAAATTGGTACCCTTTGACCAACATCTCATCCTTTCCACCACCCTTCAGCCCCTGGCAACCACAAATCTATTCTCTGTTTCTATGAGTTCAGTGTTTTTGGATTCCACTTATTAAGCAAGATCCTACAATATTTGTCTTTCTTAGTCTGACTTATTTCACTTAGCATAATCTCAATTTCCATGCATGTTGTAGCAAGTGGCAGAATTTCTTCCTTTCTCATGGCTGAGTAAAATTCCATTGTGTGTGTGTGTGTGTATACATAGTCTGAGTGATGAAGTGCTTGGAGCACAATGTCCTTATAGAGGATGAAACCTATATGGTGGGCAGTATCTGAGATGACCCCGAAGAACATAAACTCCTAGTTTTCATGCCCTCATATATTTCTCTATCATGTGTGAGATGGGAATAATGACTCACTTCCAATAATGAGAATGTGGAAAAATGTTGGGAAGCCACTTCTGGGAATAGAGTAAAATAAATCAGGCTTTCCTTTTGCTGCCTCTCTTGCTCTCTTGGTTGTTTTGGTTGATGGGGCCCAAATGCAATGTAGTGAGCTGCCCCATCAAGAGACACATGTGTCAAGGAACTGAGGGAGTTCTCTGGCCAATAGCCTGTAAACACATGAATACTGCCAACAGTCCATGAGTGAGCTTGAAAGTGGACCTTTGCCAGTCAAGCCTTGGGATGACTGCAGCCCTAGCTGATTTAGACCTTCTAAGAAGCCCATCAAAGTATTAAATTAATCAGTTACCAAATAAATACATAAAAATCAACAGTTTTATAATACGCCAGTGTAGTTCAATTAGATAAAAAATTAAGTAATTTAGAACCGAAGACTCATTCAAATTAACAGCAAAAAACTCCTGTGAATCTCCAACATATAAAATGCCAACCCAAGCAAGAGCTAAGGAAATGGAAATAACAACTTATCCTTAAAGACAAATATTAACTGAGAAAACGGAAATATCACATTCTTGGTACAGAAAACCCAATTCTGCATAGATTTCATGATTAATACAATAGATTTAAAGATATCAAAATCACACATTGAATTGTTAAATTAAAAAGAAGTCTGAATTTTGTTTTAATATCCTGCAACTTGGATGTAAGAAGCAAGTACAGGTGAACTTCTTCCTGAGTAGAGGAAGGACCCAGATCCTTCCAAGGACATTCACTTGTGTCCTTTTCTTCTTCCTTGATATTGGCAAGCCCTCAGAGGTTGGGATGACCTGGACCAATTGACTATTAGCTTTGTGCATTGAGCCCCCAACGTCATATAACTGTAAATAATTGGTTCTATAATTTAAATAACTGGCTGCTGCCTCCTGCCCTTTGCTTTGCAAATTCTAATATCATGCCTCTGTGTCTGTGTCTCCTCCCTTTTTTGGCATCCACATCAGAAGGTACCAGCCTGAGTCCATCTTCCTACCAGTCTTGAGGAGAGACCATGAGCCTTCATCACACACCAGGAAGGAGAGGGGCAGTGAGTCCATACTCCTTCATCACACTCCAGCAGATATGCACCTCAGCCCAGTAAGTGCTGTGGGAGATGGTGATTGGAGAAGGGACTGTCAGGAGAATTATTTCTCCTCAAGAATACAATGGATCAATGGGAGGGCACCCATATACAAAATTTCAGATCAGAGACCTAAGAAATTTATGTTCTTCATTCTGCTGGGGGTGTGAGAACTCTAATTCAGTGTTCTCCTTCCACCCTCACTGGTTCTGGCTCTGAGTGGATTCTCCCCCACCATAGAAGCAAGTGAGTCTCTCTAAACTTGCCCCTAAGCACTTCCAAATGATCATGAAGGTTATGATGAGGATAAAGATGAGGAGAATGACATTAAGTATAACATCATGTTAATGAGGGCTTCGTATGTGCCAGTCTCTCAGGTACGGATTTTATGTATATTGTTTGATTTCATCTGCACATTATACATGCACAAGTATTATCATTTTACCTAAGAGGAAAGGAGCACAGTATTTTACATAACTTGTACAAGGTCATGAGTTGGAAAGACTTGAAAGAATGTGGGCAGTTTAACTCCAGACTCAGGGTGTCTGGCAAGTCTTCTCTGCCAAACCAAACAGTCAGTTCACTTTCCTGTCAGTCCTGGCAGAGACCCCCCTGCTCACTATGCTCTTCCCTTTAGGGTTTACTGGTAGACCACAATGGGGAGCAGTAGGTAGCACTTGCTGCATCAATTATAGGAAAGATGGCTGAGATCACAGGCAATGATCATAGAGAGTTGTCACATCATAATTCAAGAGAAATCTCTCTCTTTTGTCCCTGCTCCTGGATTCCACTTAAACTGTCCACTTTCTCCTCCATTCTTATAATCAGCCTACTCAATAACAAAGGAGACATAAAGCTAGAGTCTTGGGACTCATTCCTATCTAGGAAACAGTAAACTGCTAAAAAATGTGTCTCAGATATACCTGTGATTAAGACCTCTCTATCTCTGCTTAAAACTTTCAGAAAAGTCTGGAAACAATGATGTCGAGTGCATGGGACTCAGAGCCTGACAATTTAATTTTGAATCTTGTCTACTCCACTTATTATTAGTGTGTTATGGGGCATGTACTTAGTATCTCTTGGACTTAAGACTGTCATCTGAGTTGGTTCCTAGTTGATACAACGCCACTGAATAAGGATTAAACAAACAATGAATGTCCTCTGTGCAGTAAATGTGATGATTGTATAAAGTAAGGGAAAATAAATTTTAGACATTTTATTACAATAATGATAAAACTAGTTCTTATGTCTTTTGACTTAAATATCTTGTGACCTGAATTAATGGTGTTTCTACATCCCTGACAAGGCACTTTATTTTTGTTTATACAAGTACACCCTTAGCATACAGAAAGAAATGAGTGAATCTCATGTATTTATGGTTCTTCAGAGCCTCTACCTTTTGGCATACAGGAGGCATCAGAACCGAAAAAACTCAGTTAACTATTGAATAGAGGAGTGACGTCAGCATCATGGTGGAGTGAGCTCTTCCCTTGGAATCTCCTTACTAAAATACAACTAAAGGGACATGCAAATACCAACAGAGGACACACATACAACACAGGAAACGTCTGGGAGACCCACACAGTCATATGCCCGAAGGTGGTGGTGAGGCTGGATCCTCCAGAGGAAGGTGAAGCTGCTCAGCAGGAGCACTGTTCAGAGAGAAGACACACAGCTAGAGGAGGGGGGCACAGTTAAGGAGAGGTACTCTGTCCTGCCTGGCACTCCAGCCCAATGTTTGCAGGAGAGCACGTGGTGAGAGAGGGGCTGGTTTCATGAGTGGTTCAGCTGGGGAGCAGTGCTCTGTTCCCACCCTGTGCTCCAATCTCACATTTGCCAGGAGAGCCATACAGTGAGGGAGGGTCCAGTTAGCAAGTGGCTCAGGCGGGGTGGGGCACTCTGTTCCTCCCTGGCACTCTGGCCCCACACTCCAGCCTCACGTTTGCCAGGAGAGTGGCACAGTGAGAGAGGGGCTGGCTAGAGGAGTGGCTCAGCTGGGGAGAGGTGCTCTGGTCCTGTCCAGTGCTTCAGCCCTGCACTCCAGCCACACAATCACAAGCAGCATCACTCAGAGGGAGAAGCAGTGGCAGGTGCTACAGAGCACTACACAGAGAGACAGGCATCAGTTGGGGGAGGCATGCAGGTATGAGAAAGTGCTCCTTATCCCACCTGGCACACCAGTCCTGCTATCACCCAGAGCTCTGCACAGAGTGAGAAGTAGAGGCTGAGATAAGTATAGGAGAAGGCAAGCACCCCTCCCCCTGCCCAGTGCTCCAGACCTGCCATCAGCCAGAGCATCGCACAGTGAGAAAAGCAACCAGTGGCCAGAGCTGGGGATCCCCAGACCCTGCTGGACCCAGAATACAAACAGCCTGATCCTCACCTAGTGGAGGCACGTGACAGCAATGACCAGATAATAATACCATGCAAAGGCAAAAATCCACACCATCAAGCAATATGAAAAAGTATATTCAATCTCCAGACCAGAAGGAATATGACAAGTTCCCAGAAGCCAACCCTGAAGACACAGAAATCCATAACCTAAATGACAAAGAATTCAAAATAGCTATCATGAAAAAACTCAATGAGTTACAAGAAAACACAGAAAGACAAATTAAGAAATTCAGGAGCTTATTCAAAAAAGAGATTGAAACTTTAAAGAAGAAGCATTCAGAATTGCTGGAGATGAAAAATACAGTGGATGAGATTAAAAAAATCTGGACTCCCTAAACAACAAAACTGACAATATGGAAGACCAAATTAGCAATTTAGAAGACAATACTATAGAAATCCTTCAGAGTGAGGAGAAGAGAGAACTAAGACTAAAAAGAAATGAAGAGGCTCTCATAGAAATATCTAACTCAATTAGGAAGTGCAACGTAAGAATTATAGGTATTCAAGAGAGGGAAGAAAATGAGAATGGAGCAGAAAGCTTGTTCAAAGAAATAATAGCAGAGAATTTCCCAAACCTGGGAAAGGAGATGGAAATCCATGTAAAAGAGGCTACCAGAACTCCCAACGATGTTAACGTAAAAAGACCTACTGCAAGGCATATAGTAGCAAAGCTGGCAAAGGTCAATGACAAAGAAAAAATATTAAGGGCAGCAAGGCAGAAGAAAATAAGTCACAAAGGAACCCCTATGAGGCTTTCAGCTTATTTCTCAGCAGAAACTTTACAGGCTAAGGGAGAGGGGAATGATATATTCAAAATTCTGAAAGACAAAAACTTCCAGCCAAGAATTCTCTATCCAGCGAAAATCTCCTTCAGATATGAGGGAGAAATAAAAACTTTCCCAGATAAATAAAAGCTAAGGGAGTTCATCACCACAAGACCACCACTACAAGAAATCCTCAAGAAGGCTCTCATACCTGAAAGGAAAAAAAGAAAAAAAAAAAAAGAAACAGGAAAATGGCCACAAAGCCCTCAGCAAGGAGATGAATAGGTATGCAACAATCAGAAGTCAGCAGCTGTCTATCAGATCAAGTTGGTAAACACTTAATTCTTACATCAAAGATAAAGAAAAGAAAACCACCAAAATAAAAATTATATCATCACCTTAACCACAAACTCACAATACAAGATAGAATAAGATATGACAAAAATAAATTAGAAGGGGAACAGGAAACGGATGGAATCAGTATAGTCTAAGGAAATAAGAAGCAATCAGAAAATGGACGATCTCATCTTTGAGACTTTTAATATGAACCTAATGGTAACCATTAAACAAATAATTAGAACAGAGACATATACAATAAACAAGGAGAAAATGAATAAAACCAACATAGAAAACTACCTAATCAAATTGGTAGCCCGATATACATGGGACAAGAAACAAGGGGTATGCAGAAGAACCAGAAAACATGCAATAAGATGGCAGTATTAAGCCCTCGTATATCAATAATCACTCTAAGTGTAAAGGGACTGAATTCTCCAATCAAAAGACACAGAGTGGGGCCGGCCCCATGGCTGAGTGGTTGGGTTTGCGTGCTCCACTGTGGTGGCCCAGGCTTTCACCGGTTTGAGTCCTGGGCGTGGATGTGGCACTGCTCATCAGGCCACGCTGGGGTGGCATCCTGCATGCCACAGCTGGAGGGACCCACAACTAAAAGTGCACAACTATGTACTGGGGGGCTTTGGAAGGAAAAATAAAACCTTTGAAAAAAAAGACACAGAGTGGTAGGATGGGTTAAAGAACAAGACCCAACAACATGCTGCCTCCAGGAAACACATCTCAGTTCTAAAAACAAACATAGGGTCAGAGTGAGGGGGTGGAAGACAATACTCCAAGCTAATGGCAAACAAAAGAAAGCAGGTGTTGCCATACTTATATCAGACAAAGTAGACTTCAAGATAAAACAGGTAAAGAGAGACATAGAGGGGCAGTATTTAATGATAAAAGGGACTCTCCATCAAGAAGACATAAGACTTATAAATATATATGCACCCAACACAGCAGCACCAAAGTACATAAAGTAACAATTAACAAACCTAAAAGGAGATATTACCAACAACATAATAATAGTAGGGAACCTCAACACCTCACTTATTTCAATGGATAGATCATCAAGACAAAAAGTCAACAAAGAGATAGTGGAATTAAATGAAAAACTAGACCAGATGAACTTAATAGATGTATAGAGAGTACTCCATCCAAAAACAGCAGAGTATAGATTCTTCTCAAGTGCATATGGAACTTTCTCAAGGATAGACCATATATTGGGAAACAAGGCAAACCTCAATAAATTTAAGAAGATTGAAATCATATCTACTATCTTCTCTGAACATAATGCTATGAAACTAGAAACCAACTCCAAGAAAAAAGCTAGGAAAGGAAATAATATGTGGAGACTAAACAACATGCTACTGAACAATCAATAGGTTGCCAAAGAATAAAAGGATAAATAAAAAAATATTTGGAGACAAATGAGAATGAAAACACACCATGCCAACTCACATTGGATGCAGCAAAAGCAGTTCTAAGAGGGCAACATATAGCAATACAGGGCCATGTTAACAAAGAAGAAAAAGCTCAAATAAACAATCTTAAACTACACTTAACATAATTAGAAAAAGAAGAACAAACAAAGCCCAGACTCAGTAGAAGTGGGGGAATTGATAAAAATTAGAGCAGAAATAAATGAAATTGAAACAAAAAAGACTGTTAAAAGGATCAATGAAACAAGGAGCTGGTTCTTTGAGAAGATAAGCAAAATTGACAAACCCTTAGCCAGACTCACTAAGAAAAAAAAAGAGAGAAGGCTCAAATAAATAAAATTAGAAATGAAAGAGGAGAAATTACAATGGATACCAATGAAATACAAAAGATTATAAGAGAATATTATGAAAAACTATACGCCAACAAACTGGACAATCTAAAAGAAATGGATAAATTCTTAGCCTCTTAGAACCTTCCAAGACTGAATGAAGAAGAAAGAGAGAATCTGAATAGACCAATCACAAGTAAAGAGATTAAAACAGTTATCAAAAACCTCCCCAAAAATAAAAGTCTAGGACCAGATGGATTCTCAGGAGAATTCTACCAAACATTCTAAAAAGATTGATTACCCAGTCTTCTCAAACTATTCCAAAAAATTGAGGAATATGGAAATATTCCTAACACATTGTACAAGGCCAACATCACCCTGATACCAAAGCCAGATAGGGACAACACAAAGAAGGAAAATTACAAGCCAAGATTGCTGATGAACATAGATGAATAAATCCTCAACAAAATATTGGCAAACCAAGTACAGCAATAGATTAAAAAGATCATACACCATGATCAAGTGCGATTCGTACCAGAGACACAAGGATGGTTCAACATCTACAAATCCATCAACGTGATTCACCACACTAACAAAATGAGGAACAAAAAACCACATTATATCCTCCATAGATGCAGAGAAGACATTTGACAAGATCCAACATCCATTCATGATAAAACACCCTCAATAAAATGGGTATAGAAGGAAAGTACCACAACATGATAAACGCCATATATGACAAACCCACAGCCAACATCATACTCAATGGGAAAAAAATTGAAAGCCATCCCTCTGAGAACAGGAACAAGACAGGGGTGCCCACTCTCACCACTCTTATTCAACACAGTACTAGAGGTTTTGGTCAGAGCAATTAGGAAAGAAAAAAAAAATAAAAGGAATCTAGATAGGCACTGAAGAAGTGAAACTCTTGCTGTTTGCAGATGACATGATTTTATATATAGAAAACCCTAAAGAATCCATTGTAAAGCTGTAGAAATAATCAATAACTACATCAAAGGTCAACTTACAAAAGTAAGTAGCATTTCTATACTCAAATAATGAACTAACAGAACAAGAACTCAAGAATATAATTCCATTTACAATCGAAACAAAAAGCATAAAATATCTAAGAATAAATTTAACCATGGAGGTGAAAGACCTATATAAAGAAAACTATAAGCCATTACTGAAGGAAATTGATAATGGCATAAAGAAATGGAAAGATATTCCATGCACGTGGATTGGAAGAATAAACATAGTTAAAATGTCCATACTACCTAAAGCAGTCTTCAGATTCAATGCAATCCCAACCAGAATCCCAATGGCATTATTCACAGAAATAGAACAAAGAATTTTAAAATTCATCTGGGGCAACAAAAGACCCCAAATAGCCAAAGCAAGGCTGAAAAACAAGAACAAAGCTGGTGGTATTGCAATCTCTGACTTCAAAATATATTATAAACCATAGTAAGCAAAACAGCATGGCACTGGAACAAGAACAGACAGACAGATCAATGGAACAGAACTGAAAGCCCAGAAATAAAACCACACATCTATGGACAACTAATCTTTGACAAAGGAGCCAAGAACATACGCTGGAGTAAGGAAAGACTCTTTAGTAAATGGTGCTGGGAAAACTGGACAGCCACATGCAAAAGAATGAAAAAGTAGACCATTATCTTTCCCCATACATAAAAATAGACTCAAAAGGGACCAAAGACTTTAAGGTAAGACCTGAAGCCATAAAACTTCTGGAAGAGAATATAGGCAGTACACTCTTTGATATCAGACTTAAAAGGATCTTTTTGAATACCATGTCTACTCAAACAAGGGAAATAAAAGAAAAAATAAACAAGTGGGACTTCATCAGACTAAAGAGCTTCTGGAAGGAAAAGGAAACCAAGGTCAAAATGGAAAAACAACCCACCAACTGAGAGAAAATATTTGCAAATCATAGATCTGATAAGGGGTTAACCTCTATAATATATAAAGAGCTCCCACAAATTAACTACAAAAAACAAACAACTCAGTCAAAAAGTGGGCAGAAGACACGAACAGACATTTTCCCAAAGAGACATACAGATCGCCAATAGGCACATGAAAAGATGCTCAACACTACTAATCACTGGGGAAACGTAAGTCAAAACTACACTTAGATACCATCTTACACCCATTAGAATGGCCAGAATCACCAAGACAAATAACAAATTTTGGAGAAGTTGTGGAGGAAAGGGAACACTCATCCACTGCTGGTGGGAATGCAAACTGGTGCAGCCACTATGGAAAACAGTACAAAGACTTCTCAAAAACTTAAAAATAGAAAACCATATAACGCAGCTATCTCACTACTGGGTATTTACCCAAAGAACTTGAAATCAACAATTCAAAGAGACTTATGCATCCCTATGTTCATTGCAGCGTTATTCACAATAGCCAAGACCTGGAAGCAACCTAAGTGCCCATCAACAGATGATTGGATAAAGAAGATGTAGTATATATACACGATGGAAGACTACTCAGCCGTAAAAAAGACAAAGTCATCCCATTTGCAACCACATGAATGAAGCTTGAGGACATGATGTTAAGTGAAATAAGCCAGACAGAGAAAGACAAACACCATATGATTTCACTTATATGTGGAATATAAACAAACTTACAAACAAAGAGAATAAATTAGTGGTTACCAGGGTAAGGGTGGGCAAAAGTGGTGAAGGGGCATACTTATATGGTGTATGACAAACAATAACGTACAACTGAAATCTCGCTATGTTATAAGCTATTATAACCACAATAAAAAAATATTTTAAAAAAGACCCAACAATATGCTGCCTCCAGGAAATGCATCTCAACTCCAAAGACAAACATAGGCTTAGATTGAAGGGATGGAAGACAATACTCCAAGCTAATGGTCAACTAAAGAAAGCAGGTGTTGCTATACTTTTATCAGACAAATCAAACTTCAAGTTAAAAAAGACAGTGAGAGACAAAGAGGGGCACTATATAATGATAAAAAGACATTTCACCAAGAGGACATAACACATATTAATATATATGCACCTAACACAGGGGCACCAAAGTACATGAAGCAATCATTAGTGGACCTAAAGGGAGAAATTAACAGCAACACAATAATAGTAGGGGACCCAATACCCCACTTACATCAGTGAACAGATCACCGAGACGAAAAGTCAACAAGGAAATAGTAGATTGAAATGAAACACTAGGTCAGATGGACTTAACAGATGTATATAGAACACGCCATCCAAAGACACCAGAATATACATTCTTCTCAAGTGCACATGGATTATTCTCAAAGATAGACCAGATGTTGGGAAACAAGGAAGCCTCAATACATTTAAGATGATTGAAATCATCCCAACCATCTTTTCTGACACAATGCTATGAAGCTAGAAATCGACCACAAGAACACAACTGGGAAATTCAGAAATAGGTTGAGACTAAACAACATGCTATTGAACAAACATCGGATCATTGAAGAAATCAAAGGGGAAATGAAAAAATACCTGGAGAAAAGTGAAAATGAAAATACAACATACCGGCTCCTATAGGATGCAGCAAAACCGGTTGTGAAAGGGAAATTCATAGCAATACAGGCCCACCTCAACAGGCAAGATAAATCTCAAATAAATAATCTTAAAATGCACCTAACAGAGCTAGAAGAAGAAACACAAACAAAGCCCAAAGTCAGCAGAAGGAGAGAAATGATAAAAATCAGAGCAGACACAAATGAAATAGACTTAAAAAACAGTAGAAAGGATTAATGGAACTAAGAGTTGGTTCTTTGAGAAGATAAACAAATTGACAAACCTTTAGCCAGACTCACCAAGAAAAAAAGAGAGAAGTCTCAAACAAACAAAATTAGAAATGAAAGAGGAGAAATTAAAACAAATACTCCAGAAATACAAAGGATTTTAAGAGAACACTATGAAAAACTATACACCCACAAATTCGATAACCTAGAAGAAATGGATGAATTCCTAGACTCATACAACCTCCCAAAACTCAAGAAGAAATAACAATTTGAACAGACCAATCACAAGTACAGAGATTGAAACAGCAATCAAAAACCTCCCAAAAAACAAAATCCCAGGACCAGATGGCTTCTCTGGAGAATTCTGCCAAACAGTCAAAGAAGATTTAGTACCTATCCTTCTCAAACTATTCAGAAAAACTGAAGAAGACGGAATGCTTCCTAACACATTCTATGAGGCCAATATTACCCTGATACCAAAACCAGACAAGAACACAAAGAAGGAAAACTACAAGCCAATATCACTGGTGAACTTTGATGCAAAAATCCTAACAAAATGAAGGCCAACTGAATACAGCAATATTTTAAAAGCATCATAGACCAAGATTAAGTGGGATTTATTCCAGGGACACAGGGATGGTTCCACATCCACAAATCAATCAATGTGATACACCACATTAACAAAATGAGGACTAAAAATCACATGATCATCTCAATAGATGCAGAGAAAGCATTTGACAAGATCTGATATCCATTTTTCAAAAAATCTCAATAAAATAGGTATGGAAGGAAAGTACCTCAACATAATAAAGGCCATATACAAGAAACCCACAGCCAACATCATACTTAATGGTGAAACACTGAAAGCCATCTCTGAGAACAGGAACAAGGCAAGGGTGCCCACTCTCACCACTCCTATTCAACATAGTCCTGGAGGTGTTGGCAAGAGCAATTAAGCAAGAAAATGAAATAAAAGGAATCCAATTTGGAAAGGAAGAAATGAAACTTTTGCTATTTACAGATGACATGGTTCTCTATATAGAAAACCCTAAAGAATCCACCAGAAAACCATTAGAAATAATGAACAACTACAGCAAAGTTTCAGGGTACAAAATCAATTTTAAAAAAATCAGTTGCATTCCTATATGTTAACAATAAACTAGCAGAAAGAGAAATCAAGACTACAACCCCATTTACAATTGCAAAAAAAGAATAAAATACCTAGAAATAAACCTAACCAAAGTGGTGAAAGACCTGTACACTGAAAACTATAAGACATTATTGAAATAAATTGAAGAAAACATAAAGAAATGGAAAGATATTCCATGCTCATGGGTCCAAAGAATAAACATAGTTAAAATGTCCATACTGCCTAAAGCAATCTACGGATTCAATGCAACACCAATCAGAACCCCAATGACATTTTTCACAGAAGTAGAACAAAGAATCCAAAAATTTATATGGAATAACAAAAGACTCCAACTAGCCAAAGCAATCCTGAGAAAAAAGAACAAAGATGGAGGCAACACAATCCCTGACTTCAAAACATACTACAAAGCTATAGTCATCAAAACAGCATGATACTGGCACAAACACAGGCACACAGATCGCTGGATCAGAATTGAAAGCCCAGAAATATAACCACACATCTATGGACAGTTAATCTTTGATAACAGAGCCAAGAACATACAATGGAGAAAGGAAAGTCTCTTCAATAAATTGTGCGGGGAAAACTGGACAGCCACATGAAAAAGAACGAAAGTAGACCATTATCTTGCACCATACACAAAAATTAACTCTAAATGGATTAAAGATTTGAATGCAAGACCTGAAATCATAAAACATCTAGAAGAAAATATAGGCTGTACAGTCTTGGACATTGGTCTTAGCAATGACTTTTCAGATACCATGTCTACTCAGGCAAGGGAAACAAAAGAGAAAGTTAACAAATGGGACTACATCAGACTAAAAAGCTTCTGCAAAGCAAAGGAAACCATGAACAAAATGGAAAAGACAACCCACCAACTGGGAGAAAATATTTGTAAATCATTTATCAGACAAGCGGTTGATCTCCAAAATATATAAAGAACTCATACAATTCAACAACAACAAAAAAACCAAACAACCTGATCAAAAAATGAGCAGAGGATATGAACACATTTTTCCAAGGAAGATATACAGATGGCCAACAGACATATGAAATGATGCTCAACATCACTATTAGGGAAACGCAAATCAAAGCAACAATAAGATATCACCTTACACGGGTCAAAATGGTTATAATTACCGAGAAAAAAACCAACAAATGTTGAAGAGAATGTGGAGAAAAGGGAACACTCATACACTGCTGCTGGGAATGCAAACTGGTGCAGCCACTACGGAGAACAGCATGGAGACTCCTCGAAAAATTAAAAACAGAAATACCATACAATCCAGCTATCCCACTACTGAGTATTTATCCAAAGAACTTGAAATCAATGATCCAAAGAGATTTATGCACCCCTATGTTCATTGCAGCATTATTCACAATAGCCACGTGAATAGCATGTGGAAGCTACCCAAGTTCTCTTCTACAGATGAATGGATAAAGAAGATGTGGTGTATATATATACAATGGAATACTACTCAGCCATAAAAAAGACAAAATTGTCCCATTTGAAACAACATGGATGGACCTTGAGGGTATGATGTTAAGTGAAATAAGCCAGACAGAGAAAGATAAATACCGAATGAGTTCACTCATGTGTGGAACATAACAAATTCATGGGTAAAGAGATCAGATTAGTGGTTACCAGAGGAGAAGGGGGTTGGGTGGGTGGTGGGTGAAGGGGATAAAGAGGCACATATGTATGGTGATGCATAAAAATTAGACTACTGGGGGTGATCGAGATGAAGTGTATTCACGAATAAATAAACAATAATGTACACCTGAAATTACACAATGGTATAAACCACTATAATCTCAATAAAATTACTTTAAAAAGATACCCAGGAAAAAATTTTTTAAAAATAAAATACAATAAAAATTGGTTATTGCTATTACTTTCTTTGTGAGGTTTATAAATGCCTTTATGCAAAGTAGGATCTCAATAAATGATAGCTATTATTATCATTATTAATCGCTTCCTTGTATGACAATTATTTTTGATATATAACTCTCCCAAGGTACAGTATAGAGATGTGATTTAGAAAATGGGATCTTGAGTCTGAGTTCCTAGAATAGAATTTTGCTCCACCAGTTACTATCTGTGTGACCTTGATGAAGTTATTTAATGTCTCTTAGCATAGATAGCTCACCTCAACAATAGGGTTAGTAAATACTCCCTACCTTGTAAGACTGTCAAGTAATTGAATGAGATGAGGTATATAAATTTTGTGTGTGAATCTCATGACATACAGTAGACACTTGCTAAAAGTGACCTTCCATTTTTAGGTCACAATAAATCTGTCTTGTTTGGCTATCATTTATCGAATTTCCCTTAAACTAGCATAGTCATCAAGGATGGAATTCTGATCATTATGAATGCAACAGGTCTGTTACCTGTTTTGACCACTGTGCAGCACTTCTAATTAATGGACATAACAGTGTCTCTCTCTTTCAGAGACTGCCTGCCGGGTGGATTCTTCCAAGAAGAGGGAAAACACACAGACTACATGGATAAGAGGAGGGAAAAAAGTCACAATACCATTCAAACAAAATAAAAACTGTGTGTGTTCGTGTGTGATCATGTGTACATGCTTAAAAATGGGGACATATTGTATTAAAAATCAGTGGAATTCATTGCAAAAAATGTGATTGATAGATTGAATAAAAAATACTCAAAACTCCTATAACTGAAATCATACTAAAAATTGAAAGGCAAATTTAAGGTTTGAAAATAAATGTTTACATTCATCATGATAGAAAAAGCTTCAGTGTTATTAATGTCTGGAAAATTCTAATCAATTAAAGAGAGAAAAAATCACTGAGGGCCAATTTAGTTTGGGCATGTGGGTGGAAAAGGCTTCTCTGCAATATGAACGTTTTAGCTGTGAGAGGAAGGATGATTAATTGTTATCCAGGGGAAATAAGGTAGGGTAAACATTTTGGGCTGAGGGAACAGAATTCACGGTGCCCTATGGGTCACTGAGCTTGAGAATGGAAGGATCCGAGAGGCTAGTGAGATGGAGAACAGAGAGTGTGGGTCAGGAAGACAGAGTGGGGAAGGCCCAAAAGTCCAGCATCCTGTACTATTCCTTGAGGTGCCTCTCACATTGGTAATTTTATGTTTATTTGTGGGTCAGAGGATGTGAGTATTTTGCTTACGCTTTTCTTTCCTGGGACTTACAGGGTGCCTGGCACATAGTAAGTGCTCCACACATACAGGTGTTAGATGTATAATAAAGATTGAGAACAAAAGCATCAACTATGACACAAAAAAGAAATCTTCAAGCTCACAAATGCCTTAATATAGACACAAAATTGAATAGTAAACTTAAATCAAATGCATTCACATTTATTTAAGAGAATAATACATCATGAATAAGTAATACCTATTCTAGGAATGGGAAGCTGGTTTAATACTGTGATGTTTGTTAACACAATTCATGACAAAATAGGTGAATGAAGAGAAATGATATCCATAATCACAATAGAAAATGCATTTGAGAAACTGTAACAGCCATTACCGTTGTTAGCAGCCAGGACAGAATCTCTTGCTAAATGAAGACATTAAGGACAATGTCTTAACCCAATAAAAATGGGTTGTTTTACAACTACAGCCAACAGGAGATTCTACATTAAGGCACTAGAATATTTGTGTTAAATTCATGAACAGACTGAGGCTATCTGCTCCGACTTCAATCATTCAATTGTCTCCTGAACATTTAAAGAGACTGGTAAGATGAGAAAAGGAAATTTGGTCTAAGTACTGAACATCAGAAACAATAATATTATTTGTAGGCGATATTAGGGAAACTAACAAGACAACAACAGAAATAAATACAGAACTAGTAATTGCTATGAGTGAGCTGAATCTGCAGCAAAATAGTTAGGGAATATAATGGAAAAATACAATCCCATGAGGAATAAAATAGACAGTACCTGGTGCATAATAGATCTCCAGTGAGTGGTTAGAGAATAAATGATTGGACACAGGAAATCCAACAGGAGCCTAAAGTTATGGAAAAGAGTAGAGAAGAGGTGGAAACTTTCTGGAAAATAACTCTTATTGAGGAGAGGCTCTAGATTCCACAGAGAGAGAAGAAAACAGAACAAGACCTGGAAAAGACTGGGTTCAGTAGAAACTAAAGTACTTCAAACTACCAGAATTCAATCTTCCTACACTAAATAAATATAGGACTGTCCCAGTCTCATTACTCTAGAGGTGAAGCTCAGTACCCACTTACTCTCCTCTTTTTCTTCTTACTCCACCAGCCCTCACTGGACACACTGACACTCTCTGATGGTTATCAGTGAAGTTTTTGTTCTCTGAGGTCTGTCCCTGGGAAGCCTAATTGGGTTTCACCTAGGCAGGGATCAGGGGATTATAGGAAAAATGACAACAGGAACATGTTCTTATTATCTCAAGGGTTGAATTCTCAGAACTCCTCCTTAAATAAATGGTTCTATTGACATTTTTCTTTCCAAAAAAAATCAGATCCCTTGGGGTATAAAGACAAGAGAATGGAAAATGTTCAGCCTATGTTGTGTCTCTTTAGGCAACGGGGGGAAAGAAGAAAGTATTTTCACCAAGAAAAATTTCCTCTTTCTTTTGTTTGACCTAAATATGACAAGGTGTCCCGTAAGGAACATTTAATTTCTATAGGAACCAAATCCAAATACCAACTGTCTGTGACATTCTTCCTTTGAAGAATCTTTGGAGATTTCATGATTGCTTGGTATCCACAGTGTCACGGAGGCAAAGAGGTCCTTTTTGAAGAAAAGCTGAGTGGTTAGTAGTTTTGGTTTTGTCGAAAGGACTAAACAAACGAGCGCTGAAAAATATCCCTTGACATTTGCTAGTGACATGGAAGCTTTCATTGATATTAGGGAGGGCTACATTTATTATTTGTAAATAGAGGAGCAGGGGCAGAAATAATCCAGGTAGAGTGGGTCACAGTCAGTGTTGAGGCAACATAGGTGGCAAATATAAATCACCTATAAAATTTGTAAGGGAAGGGGAGGACAGAGGTGAAACATAGCCTAGAGGGAGTATCAGGTATGCTTAGTTAAAACAAATTCTTTAATGGAAGATGCGGGAACATGGTTAATTTCAAAGAGAATAATCATATTTATTGTAGGCCTTTGAATATACAGGCCATTGTGGCTACATAATTCACAGGATGCACTATATACCCTAAATCAATGACAATCATAATGTGTTCCTTCTCCAGTTTATAGAATTCATGGATCTAGAAATCAAGGGATAGAAGCAGAAGTGTCTGCACCTAGCATCACTCCCAGAGAGCCAGTTGGGGAGTTTGTGCTTCAGGTCTTCATAACTCTGGCCTCTGCATAATTTGAGGTCTTGACCCCTAAAAGGGATAAAACTTTCAGAGACACGGTGAAAGACCCATTAAACTTCAAGCTATGCTGCTGCCTGACATGCCAGGTCCTTCATGCCAAGAAGAGGAGACAACATTCCGGCAGGTGTAACTGACCTTGGTCCTTAATGTCATTGTGTGACCATGGTAATTGGTATGCACTGGAACCAGTTACTGCTGTGCTCACTCAGTAGCTGGGAGCAGCCCAGGAACAACCTCATTGGAAACACAGTGATGGATGCAAATTGCAGTTGGTCAGTTATGCTCCCACAGCAAAATATCTGAGTGGTGTGACCTTAGGTGATACAGGTTCTTTTAGCTGAGGGCAATTCTCAAAGAGGGCTGAACGCTGAGGGCAGTCAGATGGCTGTACTCCCTGCTTCTTCTGAATTAAGAATAAGCCCTTACTTCAGAAGGGAGAAGTGGGCAACACAGCACAGGATTCACTATAGTCTATCCATAGCCATTTGGATTGTGAGCTTTCAACAACATATACAGTATCCCATGAAGCCTTATTTGTGATGCATGAGGATCTGGAGTTGGGAAGGACACTCCTTAGGTGGTGAGAGCTAAACTGAGAACTGAAGGATCACAAGTAAGACTCAGCCAAGCACAATCCTGTGCTCCTGATCTGCTTCATTGTAAACTCAATTCTCTCTCCCAATACTGCCCTTAAGACAGAACACCAGACGACACATGCCCCTGCCAAGTGGATAATATTACTGGGGTGTTTCACAGGCACAACAAACTGAACCTTTACAAGAACAAACTCAACATTTTTTCCTTCATTCCCATTTTCCTTCCTACCTTCCTCCTAAACACGTTATATCAGAAAGAGTAACAGTATTGACAACATCGACAGATCCACAGATGGAATTGCCCTAGATGGTTAAGTAACAATAACATTATGTTAAGATGTGCTTCATAATTAGACTTTACGTTTTTGTTAGCACTTATCACAGTCTCTATTTTTACTATTTATTTATATATTAGTTTATTTTATTTCTCCCAAAGAATGTAAGCTCTATGAAACTTGGGCCTTTATTTTGTTTCAAACTTCATACCAGTACCTGGAAGATATCAAGTAATAAATATTTAAGGCATGAATCAGTCAACCACACCAATGCTAATACTAGAATTAGAAATCAACTTGGCAGTGCAGATATGTTTCCAATTTTCTCTCTCTCTCAGTCTCTGCCTAATAGCAAACATCATCTACACAAACTGAACATTTGTAATCGTTAGAAATTTGTACAATGAATTTCTTCTCATTTGTTCCATTAATCCACATGTTAATTTCAGAATGTCTTGTTTTTCATATACATTTTACTGACATCTAAAATTTAGGTAATTTGCCTGTTTTAATTTGCCTGATTAAAGCAAAAACCCAGACCTAAGCGTAGTGTAAATAATGGAATAGAAAAGGAAACAAGAAGTATGGTTTAGATAGCATGTTTCCCACATGATTATTAAATGGGAACAGCTGCATGAGGGTATATTAAACACAACTTGGCCACTATTATGGACTGAGTGGTGGCGCCCCTATATTCATATGTTTAAACCCTAACCCCCAGTACATCAGAATGTGACTGTATTTGGAGAAAGTGTCTTTAAAGAGGTAATTAAGCTAAAATGGGGTCATTAGGGTGGGCCCTAATGCAACCTGACTGATATCTTTATAAGAAGAGGTGATAGGTCACACAGAGAGACACCAGGGGCATTCGTGCACAGACACATTGACCATGTGAAGAGGCAGCAAGACAGCCAAAGAGAGAGGCTTCAGAGGAAACCAAGCCTGCTGGTTGCTTGTTATATAAAAATATCATGAACAACCTGTCAGTCACTAGGGAACTCCTTAGATAAACGAGGGAACATTTGTACGATGTAATACTGTGCAGCCAAATAAAAGCAAGATGTATGGTTAATCTACACACAAACACAAACACACAGACACAAAGAACTCTAGCTAATAAATTCAGCAAGGTCGCAGGGTACAATACCAACACAGAAAAATCAATGTGTTTTTAATAGACAACAATGAACAACCTGAAAAGGGAATCCTAAAAACTCCACTTACAATTGCATCATAAAGAATAAAATACCTAGGGTATATTTAACCAAGCAGGTAAAAGCCTTGTATACTGAGAACTACAAAACTCTGCTGAAAAAAGTTACAGAGGACCTAAATAAAACAAGGATGAGATACAACTACACGCCAATTAGAAAGAAAGTATTATACGACTTCATTTATGTGAAAAGTCTAGAAAATGAAAACACAAATCTATGAAGACAGAAAGTAGGTCTGTGGCAGCTTAGACATTAAGGGAGTAGGAAAATGGGAGTATGACAGCCAAAGGGTACTTTTGGACTGATGCAAAGGTTCTAAAATTGTGATGGTTGCACCACTATGTGAACATATTCAAAAACATTGAATGGTATAGTTTTAAAAGGGTAAATTGTATGGCATGCAAATTATATCTCAGTATAGCTGTTGCAGAAAACAAACAAAAGAGAAAATCATGATAGTGTCTACACCATTGCGAGCATAAAACATTTAATGTTTCTGAAGCACCTAGAGCATAAGATGCAACAACCTTTTGCTACCATTATATTTTTACTTCTGAATGTTAAAACAATATAAAACTATTGTAATCTAAAGAGTATGATATGGGCATAAGTAAATATTACTGGCACATAATAGTTTAGAAATTGATACAGGGATATATACGAATTTATTGTTTAATAAAGGCGAAATTTCAAATCAGTAGGTCAAGCATAGTTTATCAATAAAGCATATTACAACAAGTGGTCATCTTTCTGGAGGAAAAAAGAAACTGGATCCACTACCCCACACCACATGCCAAAATACATTCTTTGAGGAATAAAGACTAAAATGTCACTAAAAATAATACATTTAGAAGAAAACTAGGAACTCTGAATGTAATCTACAGTTTGAAGAGAATTTTTAAAACAAGCCAGGAAACCCAGAATATTTTTTAAAAAAGAGTATTTTAGCTACACAAAAATTAAACATTTTGTACAGCAACAGAAGAAACATTCTCAAAGCAAAACAGTTATCAATTCAATAGATGCATAAAACACATTTACTAGTGCACATGAATAATTCTTGGTAAAATGTGTTGGCAAATCAGGATTTTAAAAGACTTTTATTAACTTCCCTAGGGCCACCCACTGAAAACCACAGCAAATATTATCACTGGAGAAACTTTAGAACCATTCCTGAATAAGTGAGGAATGCCTGGTATCAGCGCTATTTCACACTTTAATATGGGAGGCCCTGGACCATATGGTAAGATCAAAAAAATAAAAAACAAAACTACATATTTGAAGAAGACATAAAGTTACAGAAATAGGCCGTTATATTCAAAACACAAAGAAAGCAATGACTAGAGTTTAGCATGGTGTAGTGGACAGATTTTTGGGACCCCTCTCCCTGGTCTAACAGGCAAATCTAGCAAGCAAACTGCATAGGCTTTGAGTTATACAATAAAATCCATGCTGTACTGTGAAGCCGCCATGCAGACCATCTTCAGCCTGTGTCAAACGACTTTGTGACCCCACATCTCATGACTGAAGACACCAGCTGGACAGATCCACAACAGGAACATATAAAGGGGTACCTTGCTCTCACATTCCCCAGCTGTATTTCTTAGAGATTGAGGGACTAATTAACAACCCCGGTCCTTGCCTCCCTCCACATATAGGTAACGTCAGCATCTCTGAACTTATTTGATGTATAACCAAAAAATTCTCATGTATGTTACCTTCAACATATACTCTGGAGAAAAGCCCAGATGTACTCTATCCCCTCCGCGCCTTTTAAAAAAACATATATGAACTCTAGTTGTAAGGTTTTTCTTTTCCTCTTCCCTGCATGTGCACTGTTTTGTGAACGAGATATAAGCTGCACTACACACCTCGGAGCAGCTCCAACAGTTCACTCTGTTGAACTGTTTTCCTGTGGATCACACTCCTCACACTGATTATTGAATCAACTCCTTCACTAATATCATCTAGACTCTTTAATTCAGTCCACTTCTAGCAAAATCGTTACCAATTTAATAGATGCATAAAACACATCTGATAATGCACATGAACAACCCGATAAAATGCGTTATTAAATCAGGGTTTATACTCGTTATTAACCCCACAGAGGCCTTCCACTGAAAACCACAGCAAACGTGATTACCTGGGAAACTTTAGCTCTATTCTTGAATAAGTTAATATCCAGGACAAGCGTTATTTAAAAAATAAATAAATAAATAAAAAGAGAAATATATACTAGAAGAAGAAAAAAATAAAACATTTGCAGAAAATGTCATTACATTGAAAACCCAAAGGAATCAACTTTAGAGTTTACAATTTAGCATGGTGTCTATTTCAAATAAAGGCGTAAAGATAGGATTTATTGGAGACAGATCACTTCACGCATTGGCGGGATTATCAATACGGGAGAATCACTGTAAGGGCTCTCGGAAAGAGGGGAGACAAGGGAGATAACCTTTTGAAGCGCTCGCTGGGGGCTGGGTCTTAACGCGCCGCCTCGCCCTTCAGGCTTGACTATGCAGCATCCAAACGCGCGTTGGGTCTCATCCCACCTCCAGCCCCGCCCTCAGGGATCGGCCGCGCCCTCCGTCCGTAGCTCCGCCCATCGGGCTCGTTCGAGACTCAATCTTGTCCCTGGGGCTGATTAGGGGTCAACCCCCGCGCCCAGCCAACCAGGCACCCATCCACACCCACGCGGGAGGAAACCAGAATTTCTGTATCTGACCTGGCCGAGCGGGGCCAGTTGGCCCCAACGCCGGAGCCCCGCCCCTTCCCGCCACCCCCCAAACAGGAAGTGGAAATGACGTCACAATCGGCCACAGTCTGTGCCGTTACTGGCCCATCTTGAAGTCGTGAGTGTTGGTCGTTGTCCTGCCCGGATCGGCTTAGGCGACGCCGGCATGAAGGAGCGGGAAGCGGGCTGAAGAGGGAGTCACAGGACGTGCTTGGGCGGCCGCCCGGGACCTGCTCAGAGGGGCCTGGCGCGCGCCGCTCGCTTCCGCCGGGGCCGCGGGGCCTCGCGGCAGGGCCAGGTCCTAGAGGCCGCTGGGCCGTCGTGCCCCGGGAGGAGCCGGATCTGCAGTGGGGTGGGGGCGCTTCTGTGGGGTCGCGTCATCCTCTGTGCTCCTCCCTCCAAGGCTCCAAAGCAGCCTTGTGACTTTTCTCCAGGAGGAAGAGGATTTCCGGTTTTCCGGTGGGTTGACTGCGGTCCGTGTCCGCGTCCTCAAGGACCTGGTGCTTCCGGTGTCTCCAGTGAGCACCGGGGAAGGGTGGGTCCAGAGGCCTCTGTCTCCTTTTGTACGTAAAAGAATGCTTGATCTGAGATTTGAGTTCATCTTTGCACGGTCTTTATTTATTTACACATTATTACACGGTATTTATTTACACATTATATTCGGGTAGGAATATGATGTACTTTCTTAGATGTCTATGGTGTGCATGTTTCTGTATAGAAATGTTAGCATATTTAGACCATAGTCTGTCTACTAAAGAGAAACAAGAATACTCACCTCTGTCTTCATCTGAATTTCCTAAGCCTGTTCCTCCCCACACAACTTCAAAACATGAGCCAATCAGAGAAACGGATGGAGGAGTTTTTGCCCTAGTTCTAAAATCATGGAACTTCCCCTAAACAGGATGTTTGAACTAAGTATCATTTTTGCCACATTTTTTGTTTGAAAAATCTTAAAACTAAATAAAGTGTGTACATCTATTACAATGAATGCCCACTGAAGTAGATTCACCTATTTTTAACTGGGGTTATGTATCTATTTCCCATTATATTCAGATTTGGCATCATGAATGTGGGAACACAGTAAGTACATAATATTTATCTGTTCTCTAAGAGGTGACAAGGAATGATGGTGGCCTTACTTGCTGTGACCAGGTTCTGGCAGTTCTCCAGCATCAGGTCTTTGTATAGGTTTCTCTGAGTGAGGTCCAGTAATGTCCACTACTGGGTGAAGTCCACAGTCACATTGTCAAAGGTCATTGAATCCTAAACCATCACACACATGCTGGTGTTAGCTAAGAAATATCTCCACTGATTATTCACTGGAGAATGAGGATAGAAGATCCAGTATCTATGCAGGGTTATGAGTTCTCTCATTATCTTCCCAGGTTGCTATGGTTCTATCTTCTTTTCTCTATCTAGATTCACTCATTGCTGGTCTTCACTCATATGGCTTTAATAGCATCTCTTAAAGATGACCTTATCTCATCAAAACCAAAGTAGGAGGTCTTGCCTTATTTCCCTCTATTGCGGCATACTCCAAAGTATTCTACGGACTCTTAATAACAGTGTAGAATGATCGATTCTTTGAGAAGAGGAATTCAAATCTTCTTTATCATATGTCAGAGCAAGCAGCAAGTAAGAAACATGTAGTTGACATCCATGAAGTTCAAGATTGATTAGAGATTGAGGAATCCCTCTTCAATATGAGAGGTTCCACTTCCTGGGAAATTCAACTGGGGATTTAGTCCTCGTAAGGAGTTCTTTTTGCTTTAGGAAGCTCTGGACACAGGCATGGGTAGAAAGAATGTATCCACCTGGTAAATTTCAAGATGTCATTCACTAGTATATGATTTTTTCTTATCTGCTGACAATTTTTCAGCCAGACAGCCACCAACATTTCTGCCTCTGTGTTCCCCTCATGAAGAGAGGATCCCTAGAAATATCTCAGAGAAAAGAAGGCATACATCAGAATGCAGAATGACCATATTTCCCAGATTTATCTAACTGAAAATTATTCCATCCTAGTTTGCAAATCCCATATATCCTTACACACTCAAGCAATCTCACACAAATACACACAAGTGTCATAAAACGCCAGAGTAGTTCTGTCTCACCTGGAGCCAGTAAAGGGGATTTTGAGCCATGCTGCCCATGAGGAAAGGGAATGGTCTTATTTACAGGTACAGCAACTAAAACCCTGAGAAATATGATTCTTCATTTGCCCAAGATGATAAAACTCATGAATGGTGTTATGCAGACCTGGTTCCCAAAGCACACATGCAGGAAGCTGAGTTAAATCACAGCATTCTCTGGCATACTTCAGCTGCTTCTAAATGAACCAGCAGCATGACTGCTCAGGCTCAGACCACTGGACTCTATATTGTGCAGGGGTGACATTTAGCATACTCTAAAAATGAGGATCAACAAGGACTTACCAAGGGTCAAATCAATGGCTGCTATCCTTGGAGAGTAATGCTAAAATATGCCTGAGGGTTATGTGAAGCCTAGGTCCCTTCATTGCAACTTAGTATCTAAGTGGATATGACAGTCTTCATCATTCTTGACATGGGTCATCTGGAGTCCTGTTTCAGTATCAATCATTGATCAAAAAGCATTACTTGTTAGTCATCAAACATCATACAATAGCTGTCTCTCTGTACATGATATACATGAAATTCACTAAGAATAGTATACTCTATAGCATGAATGTTAGAAACATCAATTACTATTTACTGAAAACCAGTACATGACAGAAGTCTGAATACAAGCTTTACATATATAAGCTCATTTAATTATTATAAGAACCCTTTATAATGGATATCATTACCCCTATTTAATAGCTGAAAAAAGCTAGATTATGATAATACTAATAATTGGTCCAACATCACCCAGTTAGGAAGTGGAGAACCGGAACTTGAATGCAGGTAAGTTTGTCTCAAAAGCTTGATCTCCTGAAGTTATTTTCATTCCCAAACATGACCAGAAGCTGGTGTAGACCTGCACTGTCCATTACAGTAGTCACTAGCGACATATGCTGTTGAGCACTTGATATGCGGCTAGAAAAGAGAATTTTAAATTCTTATTTTAATTAAATTTTATATTTAAAATATGTTACTAGATTCACTTATTTGAAAACTGAAATGTTTGGAAAAACTTGGATACTCGCATCTACTTTCTCAACTGCAATTTTTACATGATGCAAACACAAAAGTACATGTGATGAAAATTTCATGTGCTAAGGGTGCCAGACCAAACAGAGTGGAATATAATAATAGATTGGACCAAATTCATTGACATGGGTGCACTGAATAGACAGTCTGGATTTAATATATTAGCTCCTGGACCTGGGAATGGCTCTAACAGCTTACTTGTTTGGACTGAAACTCAGACTCAATGGGGGCCTACAGTAATGAGCTGATATGCCAGAGATTCCCCAGCAAAATGCAATAGAGTGAATCTAGAGATATGGGAATGTTGCACCGAATTTATCATGTGTGTACAGCCCCCATTCCCCATTCTATGTTGGTGGAATGTTAAAGACTCTGTGTTCATAAAGATATTGATAAATAGATCAATAATTGGAGCACCTCCATCCTTGGAAAGCTCTGTGGGTATTTTCCTTTATAGGCTGGGTATGACTGTAGAGGATACCATCATTGAGATGAATTACCTGATTTCACAGGGCATGAAGAGAACCCAGAGCAGCAGAAATCAAGTAGGTAGCACTTAATTTCCAGAGACAAGGTGGAACATAAACTGTCAAGGACAGTGGGAATGAAGCAGGAATCAGAATGCTTTGGTCTGCAGAGATCTTTAGTATAACTGACCCCAGGCTAGTTGGTTCCTGGCAATGAAACAGACATGCAGCCTATTTAGGACAAGGGTCAAGAAACAGCTCCAAAAGTCCATATAGCTAATTTTAGGCTTTGTGGTTCAAAAGGTCTGTTTTGCTAAACTCAACTCTCTCATCGTAGTATGAAAGAAGCCTCAAACAATATGTAAACAAATGAATATGGTTATGTTCCTATAAGACTTTATTTACAAAAACAGGTGGAGGGCCAGATTTGGCCCAGTATCTGTAGTTCTGCGAATTGTGTACTAGAATTTTGCTTGATATCTATAACAAGAAGTCTCAAGTCTGGTAACCAGAAATCTGACTTAAGCCACTACAGTGGAAAAACACAGCTCACTACCCAATTCCAAGACAGATCAACTCACAAACTTAGAACCCCTTCATCAAAGGAAAGACCCTGCACCATCACCACAATGTATAGTATAAATCTTCCTTCAAACCCTCCACAAAGGGACTTGCAGTCATTTACTAGAGTGACTATGCATCGGGGAAAATGAAATACCCAGAATGGCTCTAAGATGACATTAATTACTGAGGATCCAAAATACCATTGTGGCCTTCCACCACTCAAAGTGGAGGCTTATGCTTGTCAGGTGATGGATCAAGTCTTAACTCCACTGAACTCTTACTGGACCCAGCTGAACTAAGGACCCACCCTGTGGTTATTTTCCCAGTTCCTACATGTATAATTAGACTACAGATATTCTTGGCAATTAGCAGAATTCTCTTAAATTAGCTCTCACCTATGGGGTGAGGACCACTATGGTAGGAAAAGCTAAATGGAGGATCCTAGGATTCCCCACCACCTGACATAATAATCCAGAAATAATACAACATTGCTGAAAGAACTGCAAAAATCAATGCCAACATCAAACTTGCCTAAGGGCAGGGAAATTGGGAGGAATTGGTCTTGAAATAAACCATAGGTATCAACAACAACCTGGAGACCAATTCTACAAACATAAACTGTAGTAGTTCTGCATGTTTTCTCTATGCTTTTTATATGTATATGTTTCTTTACATGCATATATTTGCATATGCTAACCATCCACTTCTATATCCTTCTCATTTTATTAATATGCAAGTTACAAGAACACACTACAATTTAGTCTTTAGGTAGCAGAATATTCATGGGATTGTAACCAAATCTGAGGAGTACTTACTGTGGCCTGTGTCGGGGATAAAAATGACTCGACATAAATTTATAACTTCCTGAGAAAATGCAATTTTAAGTGCACTACATCATCTACATAAGACTTTCTAAATGATCTTTTGAAGCATTTAGATCAGAAGTTGGAAAACTACAGCTCACAGGCCTGTTTTTGTAAAGAAAGCTTTATTGGAACAAAGCCATACCCTTCTATTTACTAAGGCTTATGACTGCTTGTGCACTACAGAGGCAGAGCTGAGTAATTACAGACCTTCTGGCTGCAGAACATACAGTACTTTCTACCTGGACCTTTTCGGAGTAAAAGTTTGCCAATCTCTGTACTGGACCCAATTACTAGTTTACAGGAATTACAAGAAATGAAAGAAATATTTAAGCTCACCTTGCAAATAAAATCACAAACATCAAAAAGCTTGAGTTTCTAAAAGAATATGTGATTCCTCAAAGTCAATTTTTGCAGAAACAATACCTCTGGTGTAGGTTAAAAAGACTAAAAAACACACAGAATTATCATACATAAATCTTGATTGGCTCCCAGATCCAAAAATGTATTTTGGAACAATGTGCAGAACTTTAATTTTCACAGAGTAGATATTAGATGACATTAGTTTTAATTTCCTTGGGTGAAATAATAGCATGATGGTTTTAGTCCTTATCTTAAATAGATGTATTACCAAGTAATTAAATGGCAAGCATCATGTCTGCAACATATTTTCTACTGACTCTCAAAGAGTTAACCAAAATATGTAATTATCTAGAGAGAGAGCAAACATGCAAAATGCTAAAATGGGTGAATCTACTTCAATGGACACTCCTTTTATTAGTTATTTACATTTTCTTTAAGATTTTTCAAAAGAAAAATGTCGGGAAAATACCGTCAGTCCAAACATCCTGTTAATGGGAAATTTAATTATTCTAGAAGTAACGTAATGAAGCCTCCATTCCTTTCTCCTGGAGGCCGCTGTTCTGAAGCTCTGTGGAGATGTACAGACCTAGGAAATTCAGATGAAGAAACAGGTAATAGCCTTGTTTCTCTTTAGTAGAAAGACATGTTCTACTTACTTTCCTAATTGGAAACTAAAATATGCACCCATAGACATCTAAGAAATTATATTTCTACTTGAATGTAGTGTGTCAAAAAATAAGAAACCCTCAAATACAAAGCCAAATTCTCAGATGAAATATTCTTTTGTATACATAAGGAAATGGGCCATTTTGAAGCAAGTTTCCCTGAGTGCTCACCAGAATATGCCTGAATCGCAAGATCCCTGATGAAGCAAGCACACGGGGGCCAAGTCAGGGTCACTCCAACAGCAGAAACTTTTCCTTCTAGAGAAAAATCACAAAGGTTGTTTTGGAGGCTTCTGAAGAGGGGTGCAGGATGGGCGGAAAGACCCCATGGAAGTGCCTTTCCCACATTTTCCGACCCTGGGTATCCGGGGACCTATGGCACCAGCGGGCTATCATGCAGCCTAGGCGGATGCGAACAGTGCAGGCCAGGCCTTTCTAGGCACGCCCCTCAGCGGCCCTCACCCAACCCGTCCTTGGATTCCTCTCCTTTTCCTCCCTCTCCTTCGTGCGAGCCTCACCAGAGCTCACAGAGGCTGGAACACATGAACTCGATATTCTCATTGTGCAGAGTCAGGCAAGGGAAAAGAATGCAATGAACAAGTGACTTCATTTCCGCTTCCTGCTTTGATCCCGGAATGTGCAAGTCTTCGGCATTTGAGTCATCAGGTAAGTTCCACCGTGTCAAACACAGAAATGGTAGATTTCTTCTGCGTGGTTGTGGTTGGGCTGCGAGTCTGGTCATCGTGGGGGCTGAGGAGAGGAAGAAGTGCAGAAGCCAAGGCTGAAGCTGGAACCAGGTACATGGGCTGGGCTACGGGTGGAGGGCGGGGTCCATACCTGGAGGTGGAGGTGGAGGCAGGACGAGGCCCATCTCCTGTTTGGAACATGGATGTGGAAGGCTGGGGTTGGGCGTTAACCTTACAGCCTGCACAAGAAAAGCTTTTCTGCTTTCCTCTCCCCACGTTCATAGAGTCTTTACAATGATTTTCCCTTGTCAGTAATCCCGTAAATCTATGAAATATTCTGTCCTCCATTCAGTCAATCTCATCTGTAGGGCTTTATTTAGACACCAAGCCAAACTCATCATTGATTTTTTGCATTTGCAATATAATGACATTTTCTGTAAATCTTTTATTGTTCCGTTTCAAATATGTTTCCTTTTTTTAATTTTTATGACATAGCACTGATACCTGGCATTCTTCACTTATTCAGGAATGGTTCTAAAGTTTCTCCGGTAATCATGTTTGCTGTGGTTTTCAGTGGATGGCCTTTGTGATATTAATAAAGATCTTTTAAAATACTGATTTTGTAACACATTTTATCAAAAGTTCACGTGCATCATAAAATATGTTTTATGCATCTATTGAATTGATATATTTTGCTATTAATTTCATATTTTACTTACAAATCATTTAATTATACTGTAGCCAAAGAAATTGGCTTTTAAAAATATCTGGATTTCGAGGAGAGGGATCCAAGATGGCGCCGTGAGTAGTCCTCTTTGTCTCTCCCTCTTCGAGTCTACAATTATTTGGACACTTATCGCTTAACAAAGGATATCCAGACAGCATGTCAGGGCATCTGAGAGACCCATGTGACTATACATCAGAAGGCGGACGGACTTTCCTCCGGGAGGATGTGGAAATAGGTGAAAACTCTCCGACTCCGACTGAACAGCCTAGTACCTGCAAGCGGCTTTCTTCCAACAGACACCCCCAGAAGATCAACACACATCTAGGGCAGGAGCGAGCACACAACAGAGGAGCGACGGTGGAAACAGGTGACCAGAACCCTACCTAAACCCCCTGCAATTACTCCTAAATGCAGAGGGAAACTCTAGAGTTACACACCTGAGCCCGCGGGGAGAGTCTCTCCCCGCCATTGGTGGGGAGATCCCGCCTAGTGTTCACAGCGCCCGGAGGGTCCCAGAGACAATCACTGAGGGTACGGAGCTCCCCAGGCTGCCACTGCCTGCACCGTGGGGCAAGGGATTGCCGGAGATCTCGGAGCGGACTGGGGCTGGATGAAGCTTCAGAGGCCGGCTCCGCGCCCTGGAGGGGAAGCTCCAGAGTTCCGCCCTGGCAGCAGACAAAACTCTCTGTCTGCCATTAGCGGAGGGGCCATGCCCAGCATTCAACTCCGGGAAAGTCCCGGAGAGAATCCCAGAGGGCGGGGCGACCCCCGGCTGCCATTGCCCGCCCCATGGGGCTAGGGATTGCCAGAGATCTCGGAGAGTACTGGGGCTGGGTGAAGCTCCAGAGGCCGGCTCCGTGCCCTGGAGGAGAAGCTCCAGAGTTCTGCCCAGGCAGCAGACAAAACTCTCTGTCTGCTATTAGCGGAGGGGCCACCCCCAGCATCCACAACACCGGGAGGGTCCCAGAGAGGAGAATATCAGGCAGGGCAGCAGCTGACCAGCTGCCACTGAAATCAGGATCTCCGGCTATCCCCCAAGACAGGGCAAAGGGCTCCCCGAGTTCCTGGGGAACAGGACTGGGGCTGGGGGGAGTTCCAGCAACCCAGCTCCGTAGCCTAGGGGGAAACCCTACAGGCTCACAGCAGCCTCAGGGAAAGCCTCTGCACAGCACTAGTAGAAAGCACCCATCTGGCAGCCACAAGGCTGGAAGACCCCGGGACAAAAGTAGCATAGCTAGGTGAACTAACCACTGACTGTAGAAGATGCCAATAGCTCTCCTGCGACCATTAGTGGACAAGTGAGATTTCGTGGGTGCCAACAGTGATGGAGCGGCAAATATAAGTGATCCTACCCCTGGCCGCTGGAAAACCCCATAACACCGTTGCAGACCCCAAGGAGGGAGCACATCTAGGTGGGCTGCAACAGTAGTCACCAGCAGCCTGAAGCCCCCCTGTGACGGCCCCCACGGCAGAGGAGGGAATCCAAAGGACCACTGTGACTACAAGGAGGGGCCCAGGCCCAGTTAGCAACTGCGAATAGGGTTCCTGGTTGGTGGAGTATAAACAGCTTCTCCCCCACCGCAGCAGCAGAAACAAGTGAAAGGAGCAGCTAAACTCTATCTCTATGCGGAGGCACAAATCAACGACATCAAGCAATGTGAAAAATCCATTAAATCTCCAGAACAGAAGGAAAATAACAAATACACAGAAAACAATCCCAAAGAAAATGAGATATATAACCTAAATGATGATGACTTCAAAACAGCCATCATTAAAATACTCAATGAGTTAAGAGAGAATTCAGATAGACAAGTCAACGAGTTCAGGAGTTATGTCACAAAAGAGTTTGATACGATAAAGAAGAACCAAACAGAAATATTGGAAATGAAGAACACAATAGAGGAGATTAAGAAAAATCTAGATGCTCTGAACAGTAGGGCCGATAATATGGAGGAAAGAATTAGCAATTTGGAAGATGGCAATATAGAATTGCTGCAGGCAGAGGAGGAGAGAGAAGCAAGACTAAAAAGAAATGAAGAAACTCTCCGAGAATTATCAGACACAATTAGGAGATGCAACGTAAGGATTATAGGTATACCAGAGGGAGAAGAGAAGGAGAAAGGGGCAGAAAGCCTATTCAAAGAAATAATGGCTGAGAACTTCCAAAATCTGGTGAGAGAGATGGATCTTCAGGTGACAGAAGCCAATAGATCTCCAAACTTTATCAAGGCAAGAAGACCAACTCCATGGCATATAGTAGTGAAGCTAGCAAAAGTCAACGACAAGGAGAAAATACTAAGGACAGCCAGGCAAAAGAAACTAACCTACAAAGGAACCCCCATCAGGCTATCAGCAGATTTCTCAGCAGAAACTTTACAGGCTAGAAGAGAGTGGAATGATATATTCAAGAATCTGAAGGACAAAAATCTACAGCCGAGAATTCTCTACCCAGCGAAAATATCCTTCAAATACGATGGAGAAATAAAAACTTTCCCAGATAAACAAAAATTAAGGGAGTTCATTGCCACAAAACCTCCTCTTCAGGAAATCCTCAGGAAAACCCTCATTCCTGAAAAATCCAAAAAAGGAAAGGGGCTACAAAACCAAGAGCAGAGGAGATAAGTAGAAGGACAACAACAGAGAGTAGCAGCTTTTCATCAGAGCAGATTAAACCATGGGACGAGAAACAAAGGAAATTGAAGAAAACCGGAAAACAAGACATAAAATGGTAGTGGTAGGCCCCCACATCTCAATAATCACTCTAAATGTAAATGGATTGAACTCCCCAATCAAAAGACACAGAGTGGCAGGATAGATCAAAGAACAAGATCCAACAATATGCTGCCTTCAGGAAACACACCTCAGCCCCAAAGACAAACACAGACTCAGAGTGAAGGGATGGAGAACAATACTCCAAGCTAATAATGAACTAAAGAAAGCAGGTGTCGCTATACTAATATCAGACAAGGTAGATTTCAAAGCAAAACAGATAAAGAAAGACAAAGAGGGACAGTATATAATGATAAAAGGGACTCTCCACCAAGAAGACATAACACTTATAAATATATACGCACCCAACAAAGGAGCACCAAAATTTGTAAAGCAACTCTTAATAGAACTAAAAGAAGACATCAACAACAATACAATAATAGTAGGGGACCTCAACACACCATTAACACCAATGGACAGATCATCCAGACAGAAAATCAACAGGGAAATAATAGAATTAAATGAAAACTTAGACCAGATGGATTTAATAGATATATATAGAACACTTCATCCCAAAACAGCAGGTTACACATTCTTCTCAAGTGCGCATGGAACATTCTCAAGGATTGACCATATTTTGGGAAACAGCAAACATCAATAAATACACGAGAGTTGAAATAATATCAAGCATCTTTTCTGATCATAATGCTATGAAACTAGAAATCAACTACAAGAAAAAAGCAGAGAAAGGTGCAAAAATGAGGAGACTAAACAACACGCTTCTGAACAAACAATGGATCATTGAAGAAATTAAAGAAGAAATCAAATATTATCTGGAGACAAATGAAAATGAGAACACGACATACCAAATCATGTGGGATGCAGCAAAAGCAGTTCTAAGAGGGAAATTCATCGCAATACAGGCTCACCTCACTAAACAAGAAAAAGCTCACATAAGCAACCTCAAACGACACCTAACAGAACTAGAAGAAGAAGAACAAACAAAGCCCAGAGTCAGTAGAAGGAGGGAAATAATAAAAATAAGAGCAGAAATAAACGATATTGAAACAAAAAAGACAATAGAAAGGATCAATGAAACAAAGAGTTGGTTCTTCGAAAAAATTAACAAAATCGACAAACCTTTCGCCAGACTCACCAAGAAAAGAGGAGAGAAATCGCAAATAAATAAAATTAGGAATGAGAGAGGAGAAATCACAACATATACCAATGAAATACAAGAGATCATAAGAGAATACTATGAAAAACTATATGCCAATAAATTGAACAACCTGGAAGAAATGGACAAGTTCCTAGACTGCTACAATCTCCCCAAACTGACAGGAAGAAATGGAGAATATGAATAGGCCAATCACAAGTAAGGAAATAGAAACGGTAATCAAAAACCTCCCCCAAAATAAGAGTCCAGGACCAGACGGCTTCTCTGGAGAATTCTACCAAACATTCAAAGAAGACTTAATACCTATTCTTCTCAAACTGTTCCAGAAAATTGAGAAAGATGGAGTAATCCCTAACACATTCTATGAAGCCAACATCACTCTGATCCCCAAATCTGACAAGGACAACACGAAGAAGGAGAACTACAGGCCGATATCACTGATGAACATAGATGCAAAAATCCTCAACAAAATTTTGGCAAACTGAATACAGCAATACTTCAAAAAGATTATACACCATGATCAAGTGGGATTTATACCAGGGACACAGGGATGGTTCCACATCCACAAGTCAATCAACGTGATACACTACGTCAACAAAATGAAAAACAAAAACCACATGATCATCTCAATAGATGCAGAGAAAGCATTCGACAAGATCCAACACCCATTTATGATAAAAACCCTCAATAAAATGGGTATACAAGGAAAGTACCTCAACATAATAAAGGCCATATATGACAGACCCACAGCAAACATCATACTCAATGGACAAAAACTGAAAGCCATCCCTCTGAGGACAGGAACAAGACAAGGGTGCCCACTTTCACCACTCCTATTCAACATAGTACTGGAGGTGTTGGCCAGAGCAATTCGGCAGGAAAAAGAAATAAAAGGAATCCAAATAGGTAACGAAGAAATAAAACTCTCGCTGTTTACAGACGACATGATCTTATATATAGAAAACCCCAAAGAATCCATAGAAAAACTATTAGAAATAATCAAACAACTACAGAAAAGTAGCAGGGTATAAAATTAACGTACATAAATCAGTAGCATTTCTATAAACTAACAATGAACTAACAGAAAAAGAACTCAAGAACTCAATCCCATTCACTATCGCAACGAAAAGAATAAAATACCTTGGGATAAACTTAACCAAGGAAGTGAAGGATCTATACAATGAAAACTACAAGACTTTCTTGAAAGAAATTGACGACGACATAAAGAGATGGAAAGACATTCCATGCACATGGATTGGAAGAATAAACATAGTTAAAATGTACATACTACCTAAAGCAATCTACAGATTCAATGCTATCCCAATAAGAATCCCAAGAACATTCTTCACAGAAACTGAACAAAGAATCCTAAAATTCATATGGGGCAACAAAAGACCGCGAATTGCTAAAGCAATCCTGAGCAAGAAAAACAAAGCCGGCGGAATCACAATCCCTGATTTCAAAACATACTACAAAGCTACAGTGATCAAAACAGCATGGTACTGGTACAAAAACAGGTCCACAGATCAATGGAACAGAATTGAAAGCCCAGAGATAAAACCACACATCTATGGACAGCTAATCTTTGACAAAGGAGCAGAGGGCCTACAATGGAGAAAAGAAAGTCTCTTCAACAAATGGTGCTGGGAAAACTGGACAGCCACATGCAAAAGATTGAAAATTGACCATTCTTTTTCAGCACACACCAAAATAAATTCAAAATGGATCAAAGACCTAAAGATTAGGCCTGAAACAATAAGTCTTCTGGAAGAGAATATAGGCAGTACACTCTTTGACATCAGTTTCAAAAGAATCTTTTCAGACACTATAACTCCTCAGTTGAGGGAAACAATAGAAAGAATAAACAAATGGGACTTCATCAGGCTAAAGAGCTTCTTCAAGGCAAGGGAAAACAGGATTGAAACAAAAGAACAGCTCACTAATTGGGAAAAAATATTTACAAGCCACTTATCCGACAAAGGGTTGATCTCCATAATATACAAAGAACTCACACTGCTTAACAACAAAAAAACAAACAACCCGATCAAAAAATGGGCAGAGGACATGAACAGACATTTCTCAAAAGAAGATATGAATATGGCCAAGAGACACATGAAAAGATGTTCATCATCGCTAATCATCAGGGAAATGCAAATCAAAACTACACTAAGATATCACCTTACACCCGTTAGATTGGCAAAAACATCCAAAACCAAGAGCGACAAATGTTGGAGAGGTTGTGGAGAAAAAGGAACCCTCATACACTGTTTGTGGGAATGCAAACTGGTACAACCACTGTGGAAAACAGTATGGAGATTTCTCAAAAAGTTAAAAATAGAAATACCCTATGACCCAGCCATCCCATTACTGGGTATCTATCCTAATAATCTGAAATCAGAAATCTCAAGAGTCCGTTGCACCCTATGTTCATCGCAGCATTATTTACAATAGCCAAGATGTGGAACCAACCTACATGCCCAGAAACTGATGATTGGATAAAGAAGATGTGGTATATATACACAATGGAATACTACTCAGCCATAAAAAAGACAAAATTGGCCCATTCACAGCAACGTGCATGGACCTCGAGGGTATTATGTTAAGCGAAATAAGCCAGTCAGAGAAAGACGAACTCTATATGACTCCACTCATAGGTGGAAGTTAGTATATTGATAAGGAGATCTGATCGGTGGTTACCAGGGAAAAGGGGGGGTGGGGGGAGGGCACAAAGGGGGAAGTGGTGTACCCACAACATGACTAACAAAAATGTACAACTGAAATCTCACAAGGTTGTAATCTATCATAACATTAATAAAAAAAAAAATCTGGATTTCCTGCCTTGCCTTAAAAGGTTTCTTCAAACTTTAGATTACATACAGATTTCATAATTTTCCTCTTAAATGTATTATATTTAAAGAGACTTAGGTCCTTAATCCTTATGGAATACATTTTGAAATGTGATATGGGGTAGTAGATCCAATTACTTTTTTTCCTTCAGAAACTATTGCTAATTGCTTTAGTACTGCTTGTTGTTAAACTGCTCTTGATCTACTGATTTGAATTTCCACCTTAAACAATAAATTCTGTATCAGTTTCTAGACTCTTCTGTGCAAGTAATATATTTATGTCCCTATCACACTCTGTTTATTATAGTGGTTTTATATAAATTTTAATATTTAGTGGTAAATACATAATGGTAGGTAATATTTATTACTATTTATTTATTTATTTAGGTAATATTTATTTACTATTTAGGTAATATTTATTACAGTAATAGTTATTACTGACTGCTTTAGGTGCTCAGCTTGAGGTGCTTTATGAGTCAGCTGATAATGTGTGCAAACAGATGGGCTTACTGTTGGAATCTGCATTTGAAGGAGCAAACACCCATTTCAGCCTTTATAGACTGCTTTCACTAGATAAGGAATGTCTCCTGTCTGGTACATGAGCTGATGGCTTTGCCTTTCGGATCATAGTCAAGTAGAGTTGGACAGTGGTCATGTGCCTACTGCCATATCTGTAGTGGGGTCTGTGGTTGGCAGCCCTGTTACCAGGGATATCAACCCTGTCTGGTCCCCTGAGAGGACAGGACTGCCTCCTCTTTATTAGTGAAGGTGTGAGGTGTGGGTTGTGAAAGTTACTAGTTTATAAGTCTCTTTCCATGTGAGAGAAGCCAATTTGGAAATAAAGCTGATAATCTGAATGGAAATCTTCACAGTATTTGAGCCCCTGTGTCACTCAGCTATGTTTAGATGAATCAGGAAATTCTCTTTATCACTTGCCTCCAAAGCAGACCTGTCAATGCAGCCTTATCTTTATGTGAGCTTGAACCATGAGATGATAATGCCCAGTGAAAATCAACAAGGAGTGCCATAGCTCCTCCACCTTCTCAGCTCAAATGCTTATCAGTCAATTGTTGGCTCACACACATCTCTTGTGGTAGGTTGAATAATAGCCTCCCAAAGATGTTTGAACATGTGAATATGTTACCTTAGACGGCAAAAGGCATTTTGCAGATATCATTAAGTCAAGAATCTTGAGATGGAGGGATTATCCTGAATCTGGATGAGTTCAGTGTAATTAGAAGCATCCTTATAAGGGAGGCAGGAGAGCTGGAGAGAGTATTGAAGATGCCATACTGTTGACTTTAAAGATGGAGGGAGGGGCCACAAGCCAGTGGATGCAGGGCGCCTCTAGAATTTGAAAAAAGGCAAGGAAACAGATTCTCCTCTAGAACCTCCAGAAGGAAAGCATCCCTGCTGACATGTTAGATTTCTTACCTCCAGAATTGTAAAATAATAAGGTTGTATCATCTTAAATCACTAGACTTAGGGCAATTTGTTACAGGAGCAATAGGAAATTAATACATCTTTCTTTTAAAATCTGTCCATATCATTGCTGCTGGCTTAGGTCAGGTCTCCGTCACCTCTCCCCTGGACTATTTCAATAGCCTCCTAACTGTTCCCTCTGCTCCCAGTTTCTCCCACTCAGGGCAAACCTCAAATCCTCAAATTATACATCATGACTCTGGTTCTCAATTGCTTATAACATCCTTAGTATATCAAATTAGACTCTCATTGGTCTGTCCTCCATCTGCGTGTCCCAACCTTATTTACAATATCTCAGCCATAAGTTCCACATGTCTTCCTGATGTATCTAACTCTTGAATATCACCCAAATATATTCTCTGGCTAATTTTCTGCTTATTATGTATTATTCAACCTCCAAGCATATTCTCCTTTTAGATGTTTTTCCTGAATACCAAATGTTGGCTAGGAGGTGGAAAAACTGGAACCTTCATGTGTTCCTGGTGGGAATGTAAAATGAGACAGCCACTTTTGGAAAATAGTTTGACATTTTCTTAAAAAGTTAAGCATTAATTTACCTTTCAGCCCACTAATTGCACTCCAAGGTATCTCCCCAAGAGAAATGACAATGCATGTCAACACAGACACAAGCCAAATGTTCATGGCAGCATTATTCATAATAACCTCAAACTTGAAATGTCCAAATGTCCATCAGCTGGTAATTGGATAAGGAAAATGTGGTATTTACCTACAATAGAATACTGTTCTGCAATTAAAAGGAACAAAATATTGATACTTACTTCCACGTGGATGAGCCTCAAAAATGTATGCTTAGAAGAAGTCAGATACAAAAGACCACATATTGTATGATTCCATTTGTTTAAAATATGTAGAAAGGCAAATTTAGAGGCAGACAGTGGTAGGTAGTTTCCTACAGTTGAGGTGGGAGTAGCAATTAACTGCAAATGGATACAAGGTTAGTTTGGAGATGATAGACATATTCTAAAACTAAATTGTAATAATTGCATAGTTATAAATTTAGTAAAATCTTTGAATTTACGTTATCGTGGGTGAATGCTATATATGTGAATTACGCCTCAATGAAATGTTAAAAAATAAATGTCTAAAGAGTTTTCCTGGAATTACTCAAGGTGAATTGAAAACTTTTACCTTTGTTTTCTGCAGGATTTATTACATATCAATATTATATTCCTCACCACTCTGTATTGCAATAATTTGTATCTCTTTGGTCCCCTCCTCAATTTGTACACAGTAGACAATAAATGCATGTTGGATTAAACTTAAAGCCTTCAAAGTGAATTGAAGCCACTTCAAATAAGTCTTTTGTCTCTAACAAATTATGATTAATGGCAATGGCTGCTTTGGAGGACAGCTGTACAGGGCAATGGAATTATGCAGTGATTTTTAAAAAATATTTTATTGGTAATATTTCAAATCCCTATAAAATATGAGTTTTGAAACAAATGTTATTAAATGCTCATGTTTTTAATACAATTGGGCGTTAATTATAGTAATAATAGGTAATATTAACTGAATGTTTTCTAAGAGCCTGGCAATCTTGTAAGGCATTGTTCTTGACCCTGGCTTTTACATTGAGACTACTAAGAACTGTGTGTGTAGAGATTAGTATTTAGTTGGTTTTAGGCTCTGGCCAGGGCATCAGTACATTTCACAATATTCACTGGGAAGTACATTAATCAACTAGGATTGAGAACCATGGGCTTTATGTTTTATTTAATTTAATTTGTTAAAACAACCTCATAAGGGAAGTTCAGTTATTTTCTCCATTTAACAAATGTGAAAACTCCCCAGGTGTTTGATATTTCCACCTCTGTTCTTTTATCTTTTGCATTTCCCCCAAATTGACTCATAGTGTAAAATGAAGGTGAAAGTTGCCTTCAGGGAGTTGATTTAAGGAGAACTGTATTTAAGGAGAATTTATTGAAGGATAATCGTTGTTTCAGTACAGATTGAAGTGAAGGGGCTATAAGAAGGCTGGGTTTCAGAGCTACTTTGGGGGCCTCCCATGGTCCTAAATTCTTCAGTTGGAAATGAGAGAGTTGGATTTGATGAGGACCCAGAACTTCAAGTGTTCAGGAATAGAAATAAATGCAAGTACTTTACCAAGCCACTACAAAACAGAGATGAAACAACAACAAAAAATGCCATGTCAAACACCAGATGTTTCCCCAATTTTATGTAAGTTGATACATAATCCTGCATAAGATGAGAAATTGGAAGAAACTTTTTTAATATTATTTTTAAAATTGTGAAGTATATTGTACACTAATGTCATCTATGGGATCAATGATGCTGCATGATTTTGTGCATTCACCAAAACACGTTTAGCAACATTTGAAGTCTACCAGGCCAAGGTTAGGAGTTATATTTGAAAACACTTTTAAAAGACAACAAAAATATTTGATTGAGTATGTATTTCCATGGAGGTGAGAAGTCAGAAAATGAAAGGATGATTAAAACCCAGAAAGATAACTGGTACATTAAAAGCAAAGGCTTTTTGATTATGAACATTTGACTTTAATTTAGAAACCAGATCATGTAGTTCTAGAAATTATGCAGTTTATCAGTATTCCAAATAAAGGGAATTTCTTGCACCATATCTGAATAAAATAAATCTGCTTCTAAGCATCATTTAATTAGGAGGGTTTTTTTTTCTCCTGGAAGGGGAAGGATATTTCTTATTCAATGTATTTCCTTAAAAGAGTAGGCTTCTATGGTGTTCATGGATTTGTTATCTCTAAATGTCCTTGTTCCTATAACATTCTTCATGGGAGAGTCTCTAAAGTAAGTGTGTATAGAAAAGATGAGTAACACTCAAACCTATGAGGAAGAATTCTAAGCAAATTGGATTTGAGAAATATTGCAAAGATATTGTGGTGTATGACTTCACAAGTGAATTGCTTAAATCTATAATATGGACAGAATACTGGGTGTCCATCTACTTGTTTCATTTTTTCCAACCCTCTTTTCCTGTCGAAAGGTGTCCAAACTACATAGAACTGCAGAATCTAACATGATTCTCAGAATTTTTTCTCATGGACCTCTCAGATGATCCAGAATGCAACCTGTGCTCTCTGCTCTGTTCTCCTCCATGTACCTGCTCACCACGTTGGGGAACCTGCTCAACATTCTCGCCATCAGCTCTGACTCTGTCCTCCCCACCCCCATGTACTTCTTCCCCTTCAACTTGTCCTTGGCTGGTGTTGGTTTCACTTCCAACACAATCTCAAAGATGATTTTGGATATTCACACTCACAGAAGAGTCATCTTTTATGTGGACGGCCTGATTCAAATGTCTTGTTTTATGATTTTTGTATTTTTGGATAGTCTCCTCCTGACTGTGATGGCATGCGGCTGATTTGTGGCCATCTGTCACCCCTGTACTCTTCCGTCATCATGAACCCAAGCGTCTGTGACTTGTTGATTTTTTTGTCATTTTTAATTAGTATTAGTCAAATACTCAACCTTGCCTGTTCTGACACCTCCACCAATAACATAGTCAAGTATTTTTTGGCAGCATCTCTGGGTTTCTTCCTATCATAGGGATCCCTTTCACTTACTATAAAATTGTTTCCTCCATTCTGAGGGGCCCTCTCATCAGGTGGGAAGCACACTGACTTCTCCACCTGTGGCTCTCACCTATCAACTGTCTGCTTATTTTATGAAACAGGCATTGGAGTTTACCTCAGTTTCGCTGTTTCACTTTCTCTCAGGATTGATGCAATGGCCTCAATGATGTACACTGTGGTCACTCCCATGCTGAACCCCCTCATCTACAGTCTAAGGAACAGAGACATCAAAAGAGCCATGAAGGCTCCTCCGCAAAACAATGTAATATCAGTACCTGTGCCATCCATTTGGAGTGAAAGTTGGGAAATGCAGCACAACTAAACATCTAGATCTGCAAATCCTAACTCTCTCATCACATTGTATTGTAGCTCTCCTGGCTTTCACTTCTCTCCTTTTGTAATATCTGAATAATTGGTTCTTTCAGGTGCCTTTAGGGGACTGTATTTTGAGACTCTTTTTCGTATCATAATCACTGCATGACTAAATTCTGTTTATATCTATGGAGCCTCTGTAGTTTATCTTTGATGACCCAGGCATCCCAGAAAGATAAACAACTCTCTTTTTATGTTTAAAAGTTACATCTTTCCCAAAGCTCTCATGTATCTTCCATAAAAATTTCTCATTTATCAAATACATCTATGCATGTTATGTGTGAGGATGCATGTCGCTGGTTCCCAACCTTGGCTTTTATTGAAATCATCTGGGAAGCTTAAAAATACTGATAACTGAGTCTTGCCACCAAAGATTCTGATTTAATTAGACTGGGATGTGGCCTGAGCATGAGGATTTTTTAAAACCCCTAGGTGGTTCAGGTATGCAGCCAATACTGGGAATTATTTTTTTTATTGCAATAACATTAAACAAATTTCAGGTGTACGTTGTAATATATTTTGATTTCTGAGTAGACTACATCGTCTTCACTACCCAAAGACTAATTACAATCCATCACTGCGCACATGTGCCTAATCATCCTTTTCGCCCCCCTCTCTCCCCTCTTTCCCCTCTGGTAACCTCTGATCCAATCTCTGTCTCTATGTGTTTGTTGTTGTTTTTATCTTGTATTTATCAGTGAGAGCATATGGTATTTGACTTTCTCCCTCTGACTTATTTCACTTAGCATAATACCATCAAGGTCCATCCATGTTGTCATAAATGGCCAGATTTTGTCATTTTCAAAGGCTGAGTAGTATTCCATTTTGTATACATACCACATCTTCTTTATCCATTCATCCCTTGATGGGCACCTAGGTTGCGTCCAAGTCTTGGCTGTTGTGTATAATGCTGTGATGAACATAGGGGTGCATGTATCTTTATGCATTCATGTTTTCATGTTCTTTGGATAAATACCCAGCAGTGGAATACCTGGATCAAATGGTAGATCTATTCTTAATTTTTTGAGGAATCTCCATACTGTTTTCAATAGTGATTGTACCAGTTTTCACTCCCACCAGCAGTGTAGAAGGGTTCTCTTCTCTCCACTCCTCTCCTGCATTTACTGTTTCCTGTCTTGTTAAATAGCCATTCTGACTGGAGTGAGGTGATATCTCATTATAGTTTTGATTTGCATTTCCCTAATAGTTAATGATGCTGAACATCTTTTCATGTGCCTGTTGGCCATCAGTATGCATTCTCTCAAGAAGCGTCTTTTCAGATCTTTTGCCATTTTTTTAATTGGGTTGTTAGTTTTTTTTGCTGTTGAAGTGTATGAGTTCTTTGTATATTTTGGATATTAGCCCCTTATCAGATATATGGTTTGCAAATGTCTTCTCCAAATTGTTAGGTCATCTTTTCATTTTGTTGGTGGTTTCTTTTGCTGTGCAGAAGCTTTTTAGTTTGATGTAGTCCCATTTGTTTATTTTTTCTATTGTTTCTGTTGCCCGATCAGACATGGTACTTAAAAATATGCTGCTAAGACCAATGTCAAAGAGCATACTGTGTATGTTTTCTTCTTGAAGTTTAACGGTTCCAGGTCTTACATTCAAGTCTTTAATAAATTTTGAGTTAATTTTTGTGTATGGTGTCAGAAAAAGGTCTACTTTCATTCTTTTGCATGTGGCTGTCCAGTTTTCCCAGCACCACTTATTGAAGAGACTCTCCTTTCTCTATTGTATGTTCTTGGCTCCCTTGTTCAAAATTATCTCTCCATATATGTGTGAGTTTCTTTCTGGACTCTCAATTGTATTCCATTGATCAGTGTGTCTGTTTTTGTGCCAGTATCACAGTTTTGGTTACTATTGCTTTGTAGTATATTTTGAAATCAGGGAGTGTGATACCTCCAGGTCTGTTCTATTTTCACAGGAATCCTTTGGCTATTCGGGGTCTTTTGCTGTTCCATATAAATTTTAGGATTCTTTGTTCTATTTCTGTGAAAAATGCTGTTGGAACTTTGATGGGAATTGCATTGAATCTGTAGATTGCTTTAGGAAGTATGGACACTTTAACTATGTTAATTCCTCCAATATAAGTGCACAGAATATCTTTCCACTTCTTTGTGTCTTCTTCAATTTCTTTCAACAATGTTTTATAGTTTTCGTTGTACAGATCTTTCACCTCTGGTTAATTTTATTCCTAGATATTTTATTCTTTCGTTGCAATTTTAAGTGGGAGTGGAATTACTGATCTAAGCCAAATATTTCATTTAAAGTTGACCTGTGTGTCTTGGGTCCTATCTGCTCATGGGCAAATACCAAAGATCCTAAAGAGTTCCAAAAAGGAAAATATGAAAAATCTACTGTAGCATTAGGCAATAAGTTTCCCCCATTATTCCTCATACTGTTTCTTCAAATATTTTCTCTCTCTGTACTCCATACAGCTGGTTACGAACCTGTTGTCGCTCTGCTCCGAACTTACACTTCTGTACTTTGCTTTGTGGTGCTGGGTTGGAGCTCTTGAAATCACTGCTCTATTTCCCATCTTGTGTTCACTTTACGTACTTTCAATACTGATCAGTAAAAGTCACCCTGCCTTAAAAGCTCAACGTTTCTCTTTACACCCCTCAAGCCCTTGGTGTTGTAGCTTCTTCCCTCATTTATGATTACTGTATTACCACTTCATCTTTTTTTTTTGCTTCTCAGTCCTTCAATAGCAACTTAAGTAATTCCCTATATTAAATTCTCTTCATTAAAATGACTAATTGATTTCTGTATTCTTGAATGAACCCTGACTGATATTGTAACATTGGGTATAAAGATATGTTATGAGATGTCTGCATTTGAAAGATTGCAAAATATGTCCAGGTAAATATTGTTTCTCGGCCGTGGATATACAACTGGAAAATAGGTACTGATATCATATTTCCGGTTGCTAGGTGGCTTTAATGGTGATTGAGGATCATTAAGTCACTCAAGTCATCACAATAAATTTATCTTCTTTTACATTATTCAAGGACTGCAAAGCACCATGTTGTCAGAAAAATGGAGCTATTTCCAGTAACAGCCTGATTAAGACTGCACTTTATTGTTATGTCTTTTGTCATGATAACTCATGGGCTCCTTTTGAGTTCTACCAGATGGGTTTCCATCCTTCCCTAGAGATGTCACACATCCTTTTTGTGGTAGTAATCTTAATTCTCTGAAAAGATGTCCATAACTAGCTTAATTTCCTTTGCCTTTATGGAAAATCACCTACCAACTACATTGATGAGAAACTTTAAGGTTAGAGAAAAGAATGCACTTTGAATTCAATTCCTGCCAGTTAGTGGGAAGAGATTTCATGCAATAAAAATTACTAAAATGTTATCTTTGCATTTCTGTGTATACACACCTAAATGATAGACAAAAAACCTTGGTAAGTGCTAAAGTCATGTTGATTTTTGTGTGTGTGTGTTAATTTCCAGTTTATGTTTTGTTAAATTTACTGCCTCCTGTTTTCATATCACATCATCTTAAAATTCACAAAGACAAATTGATACAGGAAATTTTAAATCTGAAAATATTATAGTAGAAAGTACACACCTGAGTACTAACCCTTGATTTTCTACGTGTGTGAAATACCTTTCTGTAATGTTCACAATTATTAAAATAGGAGTAAATACACTTGTATCACAAGATTGGGTTGAATTTAAATGATAACAATAATGTTAAAATTATTTAATTTTAAAATTTTCCCAGATGACTAGTAAATAGGATCTTAGACTTACATTTCAATTTGTCATACAGGGCATCATTTCCTGACTGAACCATTTTGTGTCCTCTTTTCTGGCTCTTATATCACTCCATTAGTACTTCTGGAACAGTGGTGAGCAAGGTATCAGACAATTTTCTGGGGGTAGATTCACCTTGTTTTTTTGTTTGTTTAGTTTTTCAGTTTTTTCCAGCATTAATGAGACATAATTGACAGATAACATTGTGTAAGTTGAAGATGTGTAATATGATGTTTGATAAACATATATATTTTGAAATGTTTACCAAAATAAGATTAGTTGACCTTATCTGTTACCTCACATAACTACCATTTTGTTGTTGATGTTATGGTGAGAACATTAATGCTACTCTCATAGAAACTTTGAAGTACAACACAGTATAGTTAACTATAGTCACCATGATGTACGTTACATCCCTGGAACTTTTTCATCTTATAACTGAAAGTTTGTACCCTTTGATCAACAACACCCAAATTTCCACCACTCCTCAGCCCCTGGCAACCACCAATGTACTCTCTGTTTCTATGAGTTAAATGTTTTTAGATTCCATATATAAGGGAGATTGTCCAATATTTGTCTTTCTCTATCTGACTTATTTCACTTATCAAAATGCTCTCAAGGTCAATCCATATCAAAGCAAATGGCAGGATATCTTTATCATGGCTGAGTGTGTGTGTGTGTGTGTATCCATGACCTGAATCTTCAAGTGCTTAGAGCACAAAAGCCTTATAGAGGATGAAGCCTGTGTGGTGGGCAGTATCTGAGATGCTCCCAATGATCCTTAACTCCTTGTTTTCTTGCCCTTGTATATTTCCTTCACATTAAGTGTAAGATGGACATGATGACTCACTTTTGACAATGAGAATGTGGAAGAAATGTTGGGAAGTCACTTCTGGGAATAGAGTGAAATAAATCTATTTTTCTTTTTTCTGCCTCTCTCTTGCTCTCTGTTGCTCATATTGATGGAACCCAACTGCCATGTTTTGAACTGCCTCATAAAGAGGTTCATGTGTCAAGGAACTGAGGGAATTCTCTCACCAATAGCCAGAAAATACATAAATCCTACCAACAGCCTATGAGTGAACTTGAAATGGTCCTCAGTCAGTCAAGCCTTGGAATGACTGAACCTCTAGCCAATACCTTGATTACAGTCTTCTCTGAGGTCCTCTGAAGTTTTTATGTAAAGTATCAGTTGCCAAATAAATATGTAAAAATCAGTAGCTTTGTAATATGTCAATTTAGTTCAATTAGATAAAACATTTACCATTGAAGTCTCATTCAAATTACCAAAAAAGAAAAATTCTTGCAAATCTCCAACAAATAAAGTGCTAACCCAAACAAGAGCTAAGGAAAGAAAAATAACAATTTATCCTGAGAGACAAATATTAATTGAGAAAATGGAAATAGTATTGATACGGGGACGGCTAGCCAAAGAGTTGAAAGAAAGATTTCTTGGACTCTCAAGGTCTAGCAGTAGTGCTCTTTTATTTAGAGAATAGTGTGGAATAGCATAGGGATAGGACCCATGGGCAGTAAAGAGCTGCTGCTGCATGGGGACAGGACCCATGGGCAGTCAGAGCTGCTGCTGCCCTGAGTTGAGGGTTAGGGCTAAATTTATAAGGCAAGGGTACGTGACTTATTTTTACTGGAAAAAGAAAAGATGATGTAAAAAGTCATTAAATGATTTCAGTGCAGATGGGGTCTGGTTATCGTGTGGTCGTATAACTTTAGATATGAATCTGGTCATATAGATCGGCATGTAGGCAAGGATGCCCTGGGCTTCTCTCCCTGGGGCAGCCCTAATTCACACCATAAAAATCCATCGGGTCATATAGATCGGCATGTAGGCCAGGTCACCCTGGGCTTCTCTACTTGGGGCAGCCTTAATCCACATCAGTATCACATTCTTGTTATAGACGACCTAATTCTGCATAGACTTCATGATTAATACAATGATTTACATATATCAAAATCACACAATGAACTGTTAAATTGGAAAGAAGCCTGAATTTTATGTTAAAATTCTGCAACTTGGAAGTACAAAGCAGGAGTACAGGTGAACTTCCTCCTGAGGAGAGCAAGGACCTAGATCTTTCCAAGGACATTCACTTGTCTCTTATTCCTCTTCTATTAATACTAGCAAGTCTTTGGAGAATGGGATAACATGGCCCAACTGACTAATTATGAGCTTTGTGCATTGAGCACCCAAGGTCATACATGTGTAAATAAATGGTCATACAATTGTAAATGAAAAAATAAAGGACTCCGGGCTTTAGTTTGCTAGTTCTATTATCATGCCACTGTGCCTGTGTCTCCTTCCTTCATGGCATCTGTATCAGAAAGGCTCAACCTGAATCTGTCTTCCTGCCAGTCCTGAGGAGGGACCCTGAGCCTTCATCACACACCAGGCAGGAGAGGGCAGTGAATCCATACTCCTAGGTCGTGAGCCAGCAGAGATACAGCACAGACCAGTGAGCACCCGAGGAGATGGTGGATGGAGGAGGGACTATGGAGAATCTTGTTTCCTCATTATCAAGACAAGGAAGACAATGGAGATAGCCAGATGGGAGGGCATCACTATGCAAAGTTTCAGCTCAGAGGCCAATGACGTTTATGTTCATTTTTCTGTTGGGGATTTCAGAACTCTCATTCAGAATTCTGCTCTTCTCCACCTTTTCTAGTTTCCTTAGGCATCATCCACACCTGACCAGGAAATGGATCTCTCCAAACCATCCCCTAAGCACTCCAAAATGATCATGAATGTGATGATTATGATCACGATGGGGATGAGGCATAATTATAATAACATGAAACTATTGAGAGTTTGGTTTGACAGGCTCTGAGCTACGTGCTGTTCAGCTTTTAAATTTTTATCTGCATAATCCCCGCAAGATACAGGTGAATACATTATCATAATTTTACAGTTGAGGAAAGGAGTATGATGTTTTCACTTAATTTGTACCAGGTCCTGGGGTAAAAAGGGATGAAGTCAAGTTTGGCTCTGAGCAGTGAGACTCTATTCACAGGGCACAGGACAGCGCCTTTCCCTACAAGTTGGTTTCATGTGGCTGTTGAGCCCTTGAAACGTGGCTAGTCTAAACTGAGATGTGCTGTTAGTATAAAATACTAGACTTTGAAGATGCACAAAAAAAGAATGTAAAATATCTCAATTTTGTATATGGTGTAATTACAATATTTTTGGTATAGTTGGCTAAATAAAGTGTTAAAGTTAAAAAAACGAAAACCAACCTACTCAACCTTCCCTTTCTCTTCCCAGGTCGCTCCAGGCAGAATTTTCACAGGGAAATGACTGAGTTTCATGCCTTTCTAGTTCCCCAGAACCTACACTGTGGTTGGCACTGCATAGGCAACCAAAACAAAATATATATGTGTATAAAAATCTTTGTGAAATATTGATCACCCTTCATTGGTTCACAGGAAAAGAGTAGTCAAAATGCTTCCACACACTGGGGGCTTTCCTACCGGGGCTTTCAGACCTTGCAGGGATGTCCTGTGTGACTAAAGAAATAAATGAGATTGGTCGTTTCTCTCCAGGCACTCTTCCCAGAGTGATAAATTAGTTGAACCTGAAAATGGGTCATGGGGACCTCCAAATTGTAGCCAAGTCAGACAGAAGTTGGGACCTGCTACTTATGATTGGCATCTGAAGCAGGAGCTTGTGGGGCTGAGGAGTCATGGGACTGAGCCCTTAACCTGTGGGATCTGACAGTCCAGGCAGATAGTGGCAGAATTGAATTAAATTGTGGGACACTCAGCTGATGTCATGGAGAATTGCTTGATGAGGGAAATGCCCCCATATTTGGTGACCAGAAGTGTCAGAAGTGAAGGGTTTTGTGTGAAAGTAAAGGAGACATAACAGGAGGTGAAAACCTGGGTAGGTTTTTCCTACATAATGCCGAACACTTATTGTGATTTTAATTTAGTCAAAATGTTCATGTCCACTATTGGATCTCTGATGGCAATGCATGCTATTGCGGTGGGGAATTTGGGCAAGACAATAGTTCCAATGCTGAAGGTGAGGGATGCTGTTTCTCCTCTATTTTTATAGAGGAGAACTTCCCTAAGATTATAGAGAGTACTTTCTTTAAATTTAGTAGGATCTCCAGCTATTACTGTAATTTGAGTCCCAGTACTGATTGAGAACATGAAGGTTTGCCAATTGATGCATTTCAGCACATAGTAAAGTGAATTCAGAACCTAAGTTGAAGAGATGCAAAAGCTAATTGATGCCTTTTTTGTTGTTGTTCTATAAATTCTTCTATTAAATTTTGGACTTTCATTGAGTCAAATGGTAGACTTCTGTTTCAGTTTTTGTTTCCTCTCTTACATCTGGGTTTCTTTCTTTTTACTTTTTATTTTATCACTGGGTAGACTTCAAGTGAGATCCTCTCTACCCTCCTCATACTTATAAATTTCTTTCTCCAGAGAGCCTCAAATCAGTATCTTCAGTGTTAGGGACCTCCTCCAAGATATTGGGTGTTTTATAGGGTTTATATACCATATGCTTAAATCAGGTTTGAATAAAGCCTTCCACTGTGCTACAGGGGTGCCATGGGTGTTTCTCATATAATCCTGAGAATCTGGATCTTTGTTGCAACAAAGGCATGGGGCAACAGTAGCAGCAGAGATATTAAAACGTCCTGGTCTGTTTTTAGAAGTTCACACCTCAGCATGACATCAATGGCTGCTTTTCTTCTTGTTCTTCCTCTCCTTTTCTTCTTCCTCTCCTTCCTCTCCTCCTCCTCTTTCTTCTTCTTCTTCCTCCTCTTCTTTTTTCTTCCTCTTTCTCTTTCACTTCCTCCTCCTCCTCCTTCCCCTCCTTATTCTCTCTTCTCCTTCTTCTCCTTCTCCTCTTTCTCCTTCTCTTCTCCTTCTTCTCTTTCTCTCTCTCTCAATTCCCTAATGACCAGTTTTTCATGAGCAATCATCCTATGGAGCTATAACTTCCTCAGTATATTCTTTCCCCTGAGCATTCACAAGAGCCATTGCCTGGTTGAAACACACAGCCAGCCATCAGAATAAGACTCTTTCCTCTGACCCTAATGTCAGTCACAGCTTCATTCTAAGATATACAGATAGCTCAGATAGGTCTGGGCCAAGACACAAGACCCAGGGCCACAATAAAGACGTACCAATTCCATACTCTTGTCTCTAATATCTAAGTAATTATCAAAAGATCTAAATTAGGTAAGTTAGATACATATGAGAAGATTGGAAGGACACATAAAATGCAGCACAGTCCAAAGTGCAAGCTTCTAGCAGGTAGGAGCTCAAAGAGTATGCCTGTCTTCAGGCAGCAGAGCCAGGGAGCAAACCAGAAGAAAAGAAAGACCTTTGAGGATGGTGGTCATTGTCTGAGTGCCCCACTCACTGAATCAAGAGGAGTGGACACTCTGCAGAAATAGAGTGGACTCCCACTCAAAATTTGGCTTGGATGTCGAGGCTGATAATGCCACACACACGCACAAGAGAGTACACAAACTTTTATTCCTCATATAAAGGTCTCCTTCTCTGGGCAGAGCTTAGCAGGGAATCTAAGCTGATCTGAAATGACGGAAGAGTGCAGTGAAAGTGGCTGGCTTAGGATTTTTATTGTGGTTAAAGTGTGGGTTCACAGTGAAAATTCCTGCATATATGCATGGGCTTGCTAGGTTTGAATCTCTCGCTGTTGCCAATGGAGGGATGACCCAGGCTTGCTTTTTTTTATTGAGATATAATGAAAATCTAATATTATTTTAGTTTCAGTTGTACAATTTAATGATTCAGCATTTATATATATTGTGAAATGGTCAGCACAATAATTCTAGTTAACATCCGTTACCATACCTAGTTACAAAATTTTTTTTTCTTTCGATGAGAACTTTTAAGATCTACTAACTCAGCAACTTTCAAATATGCAGTACAATATTATTAACTATAGTCACCATGCTGTACATAACACCCCAGGACTTATTTGTCTTATAACTGGAGGACCAAGTTGTCTTATCAGCTAGCTAGATGTTTGGGAGAAGAGTAAGAGAGAGAGGTGTGACTTAAAAACTTAGCAGCCAAACATCACATTCAAGAAATGGAGTCAGACACTTTGTTAAATAGTTCTTAAAGGGTGTTTATACATAGTCCAAATCAAGGGAATTTATTTTGTGTCCTTTAACTAAAACATTTTTCTTCTTTAAGACAGATGATATTTGTTATTCCTTTTTTCTTCTTTCAAAGGAGGGAACTGATATATTAGTCTGTTTATAGATTTTTAAAATCTTTAATTATCCTTACACCTCTAATTTCTTTAGCTCAGTCTTTCCCAAGTCGATGCATATACAAACAGGTGAATGAAGCAAAAGCCAATGAGAAGGAGTTCTAAGAAGAATGTGTTTGCCACAACCAAGAAGCTTTGCTAAAGTGGTATGGCCCTCAAGTGTGAATACTTTATCTTTGAATTGCTTGAATCCAAAACACAGACACAATGATGGGTACCTGTATACTTGTTTCTCTTACATCAACTCATTTATTTTCCAAAAGGTGTCTCTGCTCTGTGGAACCCCAGAATCTAATAGTTGTCTTGGAATTCCTCTTTCTTGGGTTCTCAGATGATCCAGAACTGTGGCCTCTAATTTTTGGCCTGTTCCTGTCCATGTACCCATTAATCATTCTGGGGAATCTGTTTGTTATCCTCACTGTTAGCTCTGATTCCCACCTCCAAGCCCTCGTATACTTCTGTCTCTCCATCCTATCCACGGGTGATATCAGTTTTACTTCTACCATCGTCCCAAAGATGATATTGGACATTCAAACTCATAGCAGAGTCATCTTCTATGCAAGCTTCCTGATTCAGTTGTCTTTTCTCTTTTAATCTTTTTGGATGTTTGGACAGTTTACTCTTAACTGTGATGGCCTATGATCTGTTCATAGCTATTTGCTATCCCTTACACTACCTTGTCATAATGAATGCCCTCCTCTGTAGCTTCCTGGTTCTGGTATCATTTTGATCAGACTTTTGTACTCCCAGCAGCACTGTTTAATGATGTTGCAACTAACATTTTGCGCAATTGTGGAAATCCTCATTTCTTCTGTGATACTCCTCAACTCCTCAAGCTTTCCTGTAATGATGCCTCCATCAATAAAATGTTAATATATTGTATTGGTGTCATCTTTGGCAGTATTCTATTCACAGGGATCCTTTTCTCTTAACTCAAATTGCTTCCTCAATTTTGAGAGTCTCATCAACAAGTGGGAAGTACAAAGACCTCCAGGTGTGGCTCTCACCTGTCAGTTGTTTGCTTATTTTGTGGAACAACCTTTGGGAAATACCTCAGTTCTCTGGGTTCACATTCCCCCAGGAAGGATGCAGTGGCCTTGGTGATGTACACTGTGGTCACCCCCATGCTGAACACCTTCATCTACAGCCTGACAAACAGGGACATTGAGAGGGCCTTGAGAGTCTCCTCAACAAAACAGCCTAGTCTCAATATTTGGGCTTTTTTGCTGTTGTGGTTGTTCAGTGGATTACAAATTATTGCAAAGCCAAAGATCTGGAATTGGTAAACCTTCCTCTTTGGTATCATAATTTTTGTAGCTCATGGTTTTCACTCCTCTTGATTTATCATATCTGAAAATTACTTATGTTGGTTCATCTTTGATGGGATTAAAGAAGTATTCTGGGATCCTACATGTGTCAGAATCACTGCACAGTTGAATCTTTTTACCTCTATGGAATCCTCTATATTTTTCACCTATGACCTGGGATCCTGTAGAAATTCAGAACACTCTTTTAAATATATATACAGTTTTCAACCATTTTCACTGTCCATATCTGTTTTCCATAAAACTTTGGCTTTGATCAAATCAATTGATGCAGGTTGTATCAGAGAATGTATGTCTTTAGTCCTCAATCTTGGCTTCATACTAGAAGTATCTGATGAGCTTTAAAATCCTCATGCCTGAGTTACCACCATAGATTATGATTTAATTGGACTGGAAAGTGAAAAGAGCAAGATCAGTTTTAACAGCACCCCAGGTGGATCTAATGTGCAGCCAAGGTGAAGACCTGTTGAATTTTGTCAGGTGTTTCCTTGAAATGTGACTTGTATGTTTTCAGTCCTTTACTGTTCATGACCAGGTCTTGAAGATCTTAAGGTGATCAGAGTTCATAAAGGAGAAGATATGAATAGAGTTTGCCTTAATAACAAGCAATGCAATTTTTTCCCCTCATATTCCTAGTAATATTTTTTCATATGTCTTCTCCCTCCATGCTCTACAGCTGGTCCTATGTGCTGGATCTTAAGCTATAATTTTTTGCTCCAAACTTATGCTTCTCTAATTTAATTTGTGATGCTGTGGTGGGGGGCTGGGAATCTTTTAACTGCTTCTCTGATTTTCTATCTGGTTTCCCTTTAGACTCCTCTAATATCATTAACATTAACTTCACATGCATTAATGCCCAACTTTTTCCCTTTACTCCTTAACCTGTGGCATTGTCACTACATCCAGCAGCTATGACTCTGTTACTGTATTTTTTCTTTTAAGCCTTTCATCTTTTAATTACCATTAACTATACCTGTATTAAATTGTCTTCATTAAAATAACTAGTGTGGTTTCTCTTTTCTTGATCAACCCCTGCCCAATAAATCATAAAGTTACATTGTAAGGTGCAACTGGAAGATTGCAAAGTGAGCTCAGGTTAAAAAAGTGATTGTAAAGATATCTCCTGGTCAAGGGTGTGCAACTGCAGTTTAAAGAAATGGTATGATATTTCCAGTGGCTGTGTGGTTCTAATTGTGCCTGTAGATCATTGCCAACCAAGTCATTATTAATAAATTTAGTTCTATCTTCATTTTTATTACTCAAGGGTAACAAACGACCACATCCACAAAGGGTAGATCTTTCCTTTCACTAGTGACAGCCTCTTTAGGATTCCATTTTGTAACCATACTTCCCTGTCTTCTGTTATGATCAATGTTTCATAAGCTCTTTGTGCCTCTGCACACACCAAGGTACCTGTGTACATATCAGTCTTTCCTTTAGAGGTGCTACACGTAGATTCTGAGGTAGCCATCCAGACTTTTTGAAAGGCTGCCTAATAACTTTTACCACTTAGCTAAATCACCTACAAACTTAACTGACAATGGTCCTCATATCTGATGGGCTCTTCTCATTATGAAATTACTTCAGTTTAACATTATATTTTTCCTCTTGCCCAAACATTCTAAAATGTCTCAACACTCAAAATTCTTTATAATCCCACCATTTCATCATTTGGGCTCCCTAAAATTTTCCTCTGCCATTGATGCACACACACATAATTAGCATACTTTCTCCCATACCTAATTTAATTAGGAAAATATTTGTTTTTTTCCTGTCAGTTAATGAGAAATCAGTCTCTGAGTTCCTCATTCAGATAAATTTGAGGCATGAGGACTGCAAAGATAAGCTATAGACATTGCCACAAATCATGATTCCCATACATTCCACTTTATCTCACTATGTAAGCCAAAATCACCTGTTTTTAAAAAAGACTTGAAGAGTTAAAATACAAAGATTCCAAAGAAAATGTATTTGGAGGGAGATGAGCCCTTACTAGTTGAGCAGAGATCAGAAGCCTCTAGAGATGCTTGCTGAATTGGTCCTGAAATGGCTGTGACTTCTCCTGGCAAAGATGAAAGGACTCTGTTGGTATAAGAGAGCCCAGAGACGCTTCTTCTTATGACATGGCCAGGAGCAGCATGTTGGAGTCTGCAGAATTACCTAAAAGTGAGCAGGCTCTTCTATTTGCCAATTATCCAGTAAAGTTTTGTTGAGAAGATAGTGATGTGATGAGTTGAGAACTATTCAGGAAAGCAGAGATAAATCTCTAGAATCTTTTTGTGTTTATAGCCCCAATTCCTGATAAGAAAGTGTGGCCTTGGGGTGGGCAGCTTCTAAGATGCTCTCAATATCCACTGCTTCCTATATTTATACCCTTGTATTTTTCCATTTCCAACTGGGCTGGACTGTGTGACTTGCATCCAATGAAAAAACTATCAAAAAAATATTGGAACATCACTCCAACCTTAAAGTTCAAATAGACTCAGACTTCCAACTTGCCAGCCCTCTTCTACTCTCTCACCAGTTCGTTCTGATGGAAGATAGCTGCCATGTTTTCAGCTGCCCAGTGGAGAAGCCCATGTGGCAAGAAACTGAGAGATGACTGTAGCCCTACGTTTAGAATGCAGACATTTGTGAAACTCCCTGTAGTATTTAAGGAAACTGACAATTTAATAAGTATTTCAAATTAGATAGTTAATGTACCAACATGCATAAATTCTACAGATAAATTAAAACGTTGTCATTCAAAATAGCAAAAACCATAAATCTCCAAACATAAGATCCAAAAGTCCAAAGCAGGAATACAGAAATAAAAATAGAAAGTTCTCCTTAAAGACATAAATTTCAATTGAGAAAATAAAAATTGCATTACAGTCTTGGTGTAAACGACATAATTCTTCCTACATGCATGATTAATTCAATGAATTTGTAGATCTACAACTCACACATTGCTTTTTTAATTGAAAAACATCTGAATTTATAAAATTCCTGCAACTTGGAAGCCAGAAGTGAGAAGTATGGATGAGCTTCCTCTTGAAAAAAGGAAGGACTCAGACTCTTCCTAAAACATTCTGTTTTCCGTTTTCCTCTTCCATTAATAATAGCAAGTCCACAGAGATTGCACTAACACAGACTAATTTTGCTAATTATGAGCTCTGTGCATTGAGCTCTCAAGGCCATACAAGTGTAAATAATCAGCCTGTGCCTACAGCCCTTCAGGTTCTTGGTCCCAGTCTGTCTTTTCTTCCCAGAATCACCATCTGGATCAGGAGGCCTGTGACTAGCTGTGTCTTCCTGCCAGTCCTGAGGATGCAGACTAAACCTTCACCACTTTCCAGGCAGGAGAAGGGCAGCAGATTCTCACCCGTGGTCATACTCCAGCAGAGACACAGAACAGTCCAGTGAGTACCGTGAAGACGGTGGATAGAGACGAGACTTTCAGGAGCATTGTCTTTTCATAATTAAGACAAATAGGAGAGTTGGACAAACAGGTGGTAGGGCACCAAATGCAGAGTTTCAGCTCAGAGCCCCATGTAGTTTATATTGTTGTTTCTGTTGGGGACCCCAAAACTCTCAATCAAAGTTTTCATTTCTCCCTCATTGGTTCTGCTGTCATATGTATCTCTCCCATGACAGCAGTAGTAAGTCCTTATAAACTGTTCTCTAAGCACTGAAAAACAATCGGGAAAGTGATGTTGGTGATAATGATGAAAACGATGACAGTACCACAATGTGACATACGTTTACTTAGGGATTTTAAGTGCCAGGCTCTAAGCTAAGTTTCTTTATATAGCTTATTAGTTTTTATCTGCATTCTCACCCCAAAAAGAGGGAAATATGCATTATCATCATTTTACAGTTCAGGACAGAAGCACAGCATTTTTATTTAATTTTATCAGGTCCTGGAGTCAAAAAGGGTAAAGTCAGGTTTCAATCCAGACAGTGAGATTCCAATCACAGGGCACCTAAACAATATTCTCTTCTACTAATCCGACCTGGAATTTCTCTTCCTTTCGTTCCATGCAGAGGCCCCCCTCACTGTGCTCTTCTCTTTGGTTTTCTTCTAGACCACAGTGGAAAGCAGTGGGTTGCCCTGGCTGCATCAGCTATAGTATGGGGGAGATCACATGCAGGAATCACATGATAATTCAGAGCAGATCTCTTTCTTGTCCCTGCTCTCAAATTTTCCTTCAATTGTTCCACTTTCTCCTTCACTCTTGTAATTTTTCCCATCTTGATCTAAGGGAGGCATAGAGTCAAAGTGTTGGGTTCCATTCTTAGTCAGGAAACTGTTAAAATGTATACCTCAGGAAGTTTGCAATAGACTTCTGGAAGACTGCTTAAACTCTCCTTGTTAAACAGTGAACAATTTCTGTGCATGGTACTCACCCTTTAATTTTTAATCTTACCTGTCCTATGTGGCACTGGGCAAGTTTTTAGTATCTCTGAGCCTGAAGCTTGCCATCTGAGTTGATCTCCAGTTGATAAAATTGTACTGAGTGAGAATTAAACACAACGGGTGCTGATCATGTGAATAAAAACGTGATGGGGTCTTGCCCGATGGCACAGCGGTTAAGTGTGCACGTTCTGCTTTAGCGGCCGGGGTTCGCCAGTTCAGATCCCGGGTGTGGACATGGCACCGCTTGGCATGCCATGCTGTGGTAGGCGTCCCACATATAAAGTAGGAAAATGGGCATGGATGTTAGCTCAGGGCCAGTCTTATCTCATGAAAAGAGGAGGACTGGCAGCAGTTAGCTCAAGGCTGATCTTCCTCAAAAAAAAAAAAAAGAAAGAAAAAATGTGATGGATGTATACAGTAGAGACAAAGTAAATTTTAGGCATTTTTCTTAGTACCAAGGCTAAGCACCAGATACCAACTAAATGATCCTGTACTCTGCTGGTTTGGTTTTCCCTAGATCCTGAGAGAACATTTTGTCCTTATGTATGCAGACTTTGATGCGTGATGAGAAACAACTTAGTCTCATTCAATTCGGCTACCCCAAAGTCTATCATTGCTTGGCACAGTGTAGGCTACAAGAACAGTAACAATCTCTGTTATATACTGAATAGAATCTTCCTTGGTTCTCAGGAACAGAACATGGTCAATATGGCTTCCACACACTGGGCACTTTCCTGCCTTTACTTTCATTCCTTCCAGTGATGTTACTTAGGACTAGGCAAAAAATAAAACAGTGTTTCTTATCTATGTCACATATTTTCTAAGGGAGCCATTGTTTTCCATGTAATATAGTCTACAACATTCAATTGTAAAAAATGTGGATATTTTCTTTAAAATGACAGCAAAAGAGAAAGAGAAAGGGAAGTAAATCTTGCTGTGTGGACTGAGACACATGTTAGGATTTCCACTCATTCCATGAATAGATTCCCTAGGACATGATAGAATTCTCTCTCTGCCATATAATAGAATAAAAGGTTATTAAACCTTTCTTGGGATTGTGTTTCATCAATAAACCCACTATTCCAATAATGATTCAAATTCTGATTTGAAAATCATGAATGAATATTTATTATGTGCAGACCTCTGTTTGGTGCCACATATATCCTAGAAATGGACATTATTCTTCCCATTTCTGGTTAAGGAATTCCAGCACAGAAAGTTGGAGAGATGGACGTGCACTCCACTTTTAGTGGGTGAAAAATGTGGGACTCAGACAACAGTCTCCTGACACCAATCCCAGGGTTCTGTCTTCTTGAACAGAGCAGAATATCTCTTTTCTTTTGAAAGCTGCTTTAGTCCCAAATGGACACACAGAAACAAAGCCATAGATTCATTCTCTTGGGATTTGGTGAGTTCGTCTGTGAATTAGGGGAATGGACAAAGTGGTTTGCAGGGGACTTTAGCACATGAATATTGCAGATCACAAAGTCCTCTATGAACAGTAATACATTTTGTAGCCCATTTTGGAAATCTGAGATATGGAAATATTATTCCAAGATGGAAATTTTCATGTGTCTGTATCATGCAAGCAGACTTGAGGGATCTTTCTGATGCTATACCTTGACAATAAGAGCATGTAGTTGATGTGTCTAAATTTTCTATTGGGAATAATTTTAGATAAGAGTAAAATTTACAACTCAAATAATTATCTTTCATGCATATACATTATAGAAATTCTTACTTGTGCGATATGGAGGTGAACAGAAGAGTTTATTAGGAATTATCTCCTACTTATTAGGAGATGAGCATTAGGAGTTTTATTAGGAAATATTGTAATAAGAAATTGAAAGATAAAATGAAGTTCATCTCTCAAGTAATACTATGCCCATTTAAATTGTTTGAAATAGATGTATGTACTTCACAGAGGCTCAAAATACAATATTTTTGTAAATGAGAACTTCTCAGGAAACAGAACGTGTATTATGATACAATTTAGGTAGGCTTTCAATAAAACTGTTTATTAATGCGTGAATCTGTTTATGAATACATAAACTCAATACTGATATCATAGAAACATTGAAATGAAAGTACATCCACCAAATTCATAGCAGTGTTTGCTTTTGGGCAACTGAAGTGCAAGACAATGGGATCATGCAGGGAAAGAAAAAAACCCAATTTTATTGGTAATAAATATGAGTTCTGAAGCAAATAGGATTAAATATTTTTATGTTTAATGTGAGTAGTAGGCAATAATAGCAATAATAATAATAGGTAACATTAATGGAGCATTTACTAAGTGCCTAGCAATGGTTCTTCACCCTGGCTATGTGTTAGTATGACCAAAGTATTTATGTGTAGAGGTTCTGATTTAGTTGGTTGTAGGTTGTGACCAGCACATCAGTAAAATTTTAAAGATCCACAGGTAATTACAATGAGCAACCAGAATTGAGAAAAACTGGCTAAGCACTTTATAATTATTATTTAATTTGATTTTTATAGCAACCTGATGAGATAAGTTCAGTTAATATACCCATTTCATATACAGAACTTCCAACTTCTCAGAAGGTCAAGGACTTATCCATCAATTGTTGGCAAATTCTAAGTCACACACATCTCTTGCAGTAATTTGAATAATAGTTTCCCAAATACATCCATTTCCTAATCTCCAGAACCTATGACTATGTTACCTCATGGCAAAAGGCACGTTGCAGATGTGATGAAGTTAGGCATCTTGAGATGGTAAAATTATCTTGAATTATCTGGTTGGGCTCAATGTAATAAAAAGCGTGTTTATAAGAGGGAGGAAAGAGGGCCAGAGTGAGAATTGAAGATACTATACTGTTGACTTTGAAGAGGAGAAAGGGGCCGTGAGTCAATGAAGGCAATAGGCCTCTAGAATTTGGAAAAGGCAAGGTAGCAGAATCTCCTCTAGAGCCTTCAGAAGGAAAGCAGCTCTGCTTGTACATTTTATACTTCCGAGCTCCAGAATTGTAATATAACAAATTTATGTCATTTTAAGCCACTAGACTTGGGGGAATTTGTTACAACAACTAATACAACTTTCTTCCAAAATCTACCAATCTCATTGCTACTGGCTTAGGTCAGGTCCCCATCATCACTCCCCTGGACTATTTCCACAATATCCTAACTGTTCCCTCTGCCTCCAATTTTTCCCACTCAGGATAATCCTAAACTCCTCATATTATACATATGATTACACCATGGCTCTGGTGCTTAACTGCTTTTAAAATCTTTAGTATGTCAAATTAGGCTCTCAATGATCTGTCTTCCATCTAGATATTCAACCCTATTCCTAATATCTCAGCCATAGGTTAAATACATCTCACTCTTGAATGTCTCTTGAATGTCACCCATATCTATTCTCCAGTTAAATTTCTTCTCTTTTTTTTCTATTCAACTTTCAAGCGTATTCTCCTATTAGAAGTTTTTCCTGAATAGCAAGTGTTGGCAAAAATGTGGAAAAACTGGAAGCTTCATGCTTTCCTAGTAGGAATGTAAAATGGTGCAATGACTTTGGAAAGTAATTTGGTAGTTTCTCAAAAAGTTAAGCATAAATTTATCATATAGTCCAATAATTGCATTCCAAGTTATCTATGGAAGAGAAATGAAAGTGAATGTCAACATAGAGACACAGGCAGAAATGTTCATAGAAGCATTATTCATAATAACCCCAAATTGGAAATAATCAGATGTCCATCTGCTGGTCAATGAATAAGCGCAATATGGTATACACATACAATAGAATACTATTCTATTACTATCTAAAAGGATCAAAATATTGATACATACTTCCACATGGATGAGCCTCAAAAACATTGGTAACTAGAAGCAGCTTGATACAAATGAAGAAATATTGTATGATTCCATTTATATAAAATATCTAAAAAAAGGCAAATTTATAGAGGCAAAATGTTATAGGTGGTTTTCTAGGGCTGAAGTCAGAGTGGAAATTAACTGCAAATGAACTCAAAGGTAACTTTTGATATGATAGACATTGTCTAAAACTGGATTGCGGTAATGATTGCATAACTCTATAAATTTACTAAATTCATTGAATTTACATTTTCATGAATGAATTTCATGGCCTCAATAAAAATGTTTAAAAGTAAATGTCTAAGGGATTTTTCCTGGAATTATTCAAGGTGAGTTGAAATCTTTCACCTTTGTTTTCCACAGGATGCCTTACACACCAATATTATTATGCTCACTCCCTCTATATTGCAATCATTTGTATCTCTCTGGTCTCCTCCTCAAGTTATACACAGTAGACAATAAATACACACTAGATTAAACTTAGTGGCATCAAAGTAAATTGAAGCAGCTTCAAATAAGTCTTTTGTCTGCAACAAATTATGATCTCGAGTAATTTTGCAGTCCTCAGCATGTCTCCAATAGTTACTTTCCCTTATTCTCTCAATGTCATTAAACCCTTCTGTGATATTGTCTTGATGCATTACAGTCTTTATCACCTGTTAGCTTTGGTTCCTACAAAAGCTAATGCTGAGTCAAGAATTCATGTACAAGCACTTTATTGGAAGGAGCAATGAATGTAGGGAGACAGGAGGAGTGGACACAGGGATGAAAATACATCTAATAAAGCTTGCATTAAGTGAGCTACCACAGTAAATGAGCAGAGTTTTCAACATGTGGGGAAATTCTGGAAAATGGTTCAAAATCCAAAACTCAGAATTATCCCAGTTGAAGGGTGAAGGAGATGGTGTACCACACACCTCTCCCTCAAGGGCTGTCTCTGAAGGGGCATGATTCCCTGTTACTTCTGCCACTACATATTGGGCAAGGACGGTTTTAGCTGATGCCAGCCATTGGTAATCATGAAGTGGAGATGGTGAGAGGGTCCCAGGGAATTTAGAGGAATGTTGACAGCATCTACTACTTCATCCTTCCCTGCAGACTCAATACCATAACATTCCTCTCAAAAAGTGAGCTAAGTTCTCAACATCTTCCATACGTGTGTAACTGTGATTCCTGATGGCACTTCCAGAGAATCCCAGAAAAAAATTAAACCATGTGGTAAAACAGCTCTGATTCTATTTTATTCAACATTATATGTTATAGGATCTTAGAGGGAGTACCTCAAAATTCCAATGATGAGAAATAAAGATCAAATAAAATAAAGGAAGAAAAGAATGAAAGAAGGAAGAAAGGAAGGACCTCAAAGAATAAAGTAACATCTCAGTGTTAATCTAGATAGTATACTACTATGAATCATCTGAACAAGCCAACGTTTAAATCTATATTCCTCCTATGAAGTTGAAAAATTACATTAGTGTTCTCATGACAAGTAAGATACCAAAGTCACTGTGAGTAAGCCAGGTTAGAGTCCAAGTCAATGTCAGTCTCTTTTTGAAAAGTGAAGTGAATGAGATAAAATATCTCAAAGATATACTTTCAAGTTGAAATAAAGTCGTATATGTGAATAAACAAGGGCCATCCTGATAGATAAGCATTTTGTTGTGACAAATGTATGATTTTCCTTTCATTTCTCCCAGAGAAAACAAGTGCACCACCAAATGGAGGTGAAGAACATCAACGTTTGAGTGGATAAATTTTGAGGAAACCACATCAGCAGTTGGTACAATAAGCTCTTTAAATCTATAGTTAGAACATAGCAATTTTTATCTTTCAGATCCGTTCATGTATGTTATATACAGGGATGCATATGACTGGTCCTAAACTTTGGCTTCATATTGGAGTCACCTGGGGATCTTTAAAAATATTAATCATTGCTTCTCACCACACATTATAATTGAATTGGACTGAGGTGTAGCTTTAGCTTGTGGACTTAAAAATCATGCCGTTTGGTTTTCATGTAAAACCAAGGTTGTGAACTACTGATCTAATCACATATTTCATTCAAAGACGATTAGTATGTTTGGATCTTTTATTGCTCATGAGCAGATGCTGAAGTTTTTAAAGTCCCCCTAGCTCACAAGAGGGATGATATGAAAAATTTCACCCTCACAACAAGCACTGTGACTTTTCCCACCATTCCTGATATTTCTTTATGTATCTTCTCCTTCTATACCATACAACTACTCATCTGTGCTGGCTAATAAGATATTGTCACCTTGCTCCAAACACACCCTTCTATACTTTACTTGAGCAAAGCATAGCTATTTCCTTTCACTAGTAACAGTATCTTTAGGACTTCAATTTGGAGCTATTCTTGCCTGTCTCTTGTCCTGACACATCTGTCTTTGGGCTCTGATCTGTGTCCACTCTACGGGTATCCATCTTTCCTTTAGAAGTATTGCACAGAGTTTCTGAGGTAGTGATCTGGGGCTCTCTGAAAACCTGCCTACTAACTAGTTTAAATTCTTTGGCTTCGGCCATGAAGCTCAATCATCCGCCAAGTTCACACATCAGGAACTTTGATACTGGAGAAGGGAATGCCCTTTACAGAAGACAAAGCCATACCAGCCAGTGAGAAGAGATACTTTCCATTAAAAATGAGTAAATTAGGGTTTTTACTACTTAGGTTTCAAAGAAATGAAATGAGACAGTTTGGGCCTGATCTACTCCGGAGTAATGAATGGGCTCTGTCTTCATTTCTGAAAACCTAAGTAATGGACTAAGGCCTTGGAATTCACCCCCCCCCCTCCTTTTTCTTTTTGAGGAAAAATTAGCTCTGAGCTAACATCTGCCACCAACCCTCCTTTTTTTGCTGAGGAAGACGGGCCCTGAGCTAACATCTGTGCCCACCTTCCTCTACTTTTTATGTGAGACTCCTGCCACAGCATGGCTTGTCAAGCAGTGCCATGTCCGCACCCGGGATCTGAACCGGTGAACCACTGGCTGCCAAAGTAGAATGTGTGAACTTAACCTCTGTGCCACCAGGCTGGCCCCAAAGGCTTTGGAATTTGTCAAGGTAATTATGATGGTTAATTTTATGTGTCAAATTGGCTGGGCCATGGTGCCCAGATATTTGATTAAACATTATTCTGGATGTTTTTTGGCTGAGGTTAACATTTAGATCAGCGGCCTTTGAGCAAAGCAGATGACTCTCTATTACGTGGGTGGGCTGCCTCCACTCAGTTGAAGGCCTTAATAAAACAAAGACTGATGCACTGGAGGAAGAAGAAATCCTGCCAGCAGATTGCCTTTGGACTTGAACTGCAACTCTTCCCTGAACCTTCAGCCTGCAGGCCTACCCTGCAAAATTTGGGCTTACCAAGACTCCATAATCACAAGAACGACTTAAAATAAATCTCTATGTATCAATATATACATAATGAGTGCTACTAATTTATTAATGCTATGAAACAGGGGGGAGACTTGGTAGAAATATGCCAAAAAGAACCATGGTAACTATCTAGGAGTGGTGCTACTATCCTTGATATGAGAGAGGCATCACAGAGAATAGAAAAGGTATAGGATTTGAAGACACATTCCCACCTAGTCTTCACAAAAATTTGATACCTATGGCAACTGAGTGCCCCTCACATTCCTCATCAGTGAAAAGGTAACCTATGGAATGAGAGAACAGTTATGCAAACCATATGTTTGATAATTGGTTCATTTCCAAAATATATAAGGAACACCTATAACTCAATAGTAAGAAAACTAATGACCTGATTAAAAACTGGGTTAAGAAATTAAATAGATGTTTCTCCAAAGAAGACATACAAATGATTAACAGGAATATGAAAAGGTACTCAGCATCACTATTCCTTGGGGAAATACAAATCAAAACCACACTGATATCTCACCTCACACCAGTCGGAATGTCAATTATAAAAAAACTATATAAGACAAGTGTTGGTAAAGATGTGGAGAAATTGAAATTCATCCGCTCTATTGGTGTTCATGGAAAATGTGATAGCTACTATGGAAAACAATATGGAGATTCATTAGAAATTTAAACATAAATCCACTATATGATCCAGCTACTCCGCATCTTGGTATTTACCCACAAAAATTGAAACCAAGTTCTCAAAGAAATAGTAGCACTCCTATGTTTATTGCAGCACTATTCACAATACACAAGATCTGGGAACAACCTAGATGTCCATTAGAAATGAATGGATAAAGAAACTGTGATACATATGTATTAAATTATTTATGGATATGTATATTATATATGTAATGAAATACTATTCACCCTGCAAAAGAAGGAAATCCTGTTATTTGCAACACCATGGATGAATCTTAAGGATATTACATTAAACAAAAAAAGCCAGTCACAGAAAGACAAATACTGCATGATTCCAACTACATGATGTATCTAAAATAATCAAATTCATAGAATCATAAGGTCAAATGGTAGCTACCAGGATTTGCAATAGGTGAAAATGGAGAGTTACTAATCAAAAGGCAGAAAGTTTCAGTCAAGCAAGAGGAATCAGCTTCCGAAATCTGCTGTACAACATCGTACCTATTGTCAATAATAACACATGAACACTTCAAAATTTGTTAGGAGGGTTGATCTCATGTTCAGGGTCTTTTCCACAATAAAAAATAGCTGTTCTTAGAGACACAAATGTTAACTGAGAAAATAGAAATACTATCAGATTCTTGATGTAGAAGACCTAATTCTTCCTAAATTACTTAGTCATTTGAATGCATTTGATGTTGATAAACTCACGTGTTGATGTGTGTTAATTTAAAAAATTTTACTAAGAAATATGAAACTTGAAAGTCAGAAGGAGGACTAAAGACAAGATTCCCCCTGAGACCTGGAAAGCCTCAGATCCTACAAAGGACATTTACTTTTCCAATAACCTGTTCGATTAATCTTAACAAATCCTCAGAGACTGGGATAGCAAGGACCGATTTGGCTAATTATGAGCTCTGTGCATTGAGCTCTCAAGCCAACATAACTGTAAATAATCAGCCTGTGCCCTGCAAATTTTCAGTTGGCTGGTCCCGGTATACTTGGATCTGTATGTGTGTCTTCTCTTCCTAGAGTTATTGTATGCATCCAGGGGCCCTTGCCTGAGTCTGTCTTCCTGCCAGTCCTGAGAACCAAGCCTAAGCCTTCATCACTCACCAGTCATAGGAAAGACAATGGATCCTCATTCCCCTGTCACACCTCGGCATACAGGCAGCACAATCCAGTGAGTGCCATTGGAGTGATACTAGATACTACATACGAGATACTAGATACTAGATACTAGATACTAGATACTAGATACAAGAGTGACTGGGTGAGCATTGTTTCTTTATCATCAGGATAAGTATGACAGCTGTAGTAGCCAGATCGGGGGGCAGCAATATGCAATTTCAGCTCAAGGCCTATGAAGCTAGTGTTCTTGGTTCTGGTTGGGATCAGGAGAACTCCCATTCAGAGTTCTGCATTCTTCCCATATTGGTTCTAGCTCCTGTAGGCATCTCTTTCACTGAAGAAGGAAATGAGTTCCTCTAAATTGTCGCATAAGCTCTCCAAAATGATCATGAAAGTAATGATGGAGATAAGTGGGAGAATGATGCCAGGTGACCATGTACATGATATCATGAAAGTGTACTAAGGATTCCCAAGTGCTGGGCTCTGAATTAAGTGCTCAACGTAGCTTGTTTCTTTTCATCTGCATAGTCATTCCTAAGATATATGTGCACACATTACTGTTCTTATACAGATGAGGAAAAGATGACAGACTTTTAATGTAACTTTATCTGGGATAAAATGGAATGAAGCCAGGTTTGAATCGAACAGTCTGACTGTAGACACAGGGCCTCTGGCCAAAATTCCCCCCTGTGAAGCCAACCAGCCATGTAACATCTCTGATCTTTACCCACACACACACACACCTGGTTTACTGTGTTCTTCTTCTTGGATGTTACTGGTAGACCACTGTGGAGAGCAGTGGAGAGCACTTGCTGTATCAACTATAGGAAGGAGGGCTGAGATGACAGGCAGGGGTCACAGAAAGAGCTGGCTCATGACAATTTAGGGCAGATCTCTTTCTTGCCTCTGCTCCCAGATTTTGCATTAGCTGTCCACTTCCTCCTCCATTATTATAATTTAACACTTCTCCATTTCAAAGAAAAACTTAATGTCAATGTCTCAGATACATCCATACTTAGGAAACTAGAAACGGTTAAAAGAGGTACAATAGATGTGTCACTGGTTAAAGAACTGTGTATCTCTGCCTTAAACTTTCTGAATTTTAACAGAGCCAAGAAGTTAACTGTGTGTGCCACAGTGATCCATAATGTAATTTTATGTCCTATCTGCTCTGCTTATTATCTAGTAACATAGATCAAGTTCTTAGTCTCTCTGAGCCTCAAGATTGTTATGTGAGTTGATTCCTACTTGATAGCACTCCACTGAGTAAGGTCTAAGTAGCTAATGAATACTACTTTTGTGATTAAATATGTGATAGATACATATAAGGGCAAAATATTTAGATTTATTATTATTATTGTTAATAGCACTAAGTATCATTTGTGCAATTTGACGAAAATATCTTGTAATCCAATGATTTGGTTTTCAATGGATACCTGACACAACATTTTATTTTTGTCCCTATACAAATAGATACTGAACACTTGGAAGAAAATGACTAAATCTCATTCATTTTTGATTCTCCAGAGTTTACGTTGTCTTTGGTACAGAGTTGGTAACAACAATAACAACCACAAAAAGTCCAAAATACCTTAAATATTCAATGGACCCTTTTATTCAGAGAAACAGAGCATAGTCAATATGGGTTGCACACAGTGGCGCTTTCTTGTCTGTGCCTTCATCCACTTCAGGGATGTCACATAAGACAGGAGACAGAAAATAGCACTTGTTTATGTGTATGTCATAGACATTCAATAAGATCTATTATTTTCCATTCAATAGCATCTACAACATTCAATTATTCAAAAACCACCACAGTGATTTTCATAAATATGAAAAAAAAGTGGCAGAATGAGAATAGGAAGGTACATTTTATTGTGTGGGCTGAGACACATTTTAGGATTTCTAGTGCCCTGAGACAAGAAAGCCTGCAGATTCCCTACTTTAAAATTAAATGCAAGGTTAGCAAAACTTTCTAAGTGCTACGTTTCATCAATAAACCCCTTGTTCCAGTATTGATTCAAATTCTGGTTACAACAAAATGACCAAACATTTATTAAGTCCCACCTCACTTGGACGCCACATGTCTCTGGAAATGGCTGTAGTTCTCTTAATTTCCAGATCAGGAACACCAGCACAGAGAGTTTGAGAGACTTACACACATTTCTGTGAATTAGAATAATGAACTAGTGGTTTTAGGGGCACTCATTATACTAATATGGTGGATTATTGGATTTTCTATGAATAATAATTCACTTTCCAGCTCAGCTTGAAAATCTGAAATATGGGAATATTATTCCCTATATATGACGTGAATTTTCATATGGAGCTATCATGGAATGACTACTATTAGATACTTGAGAATATTTCTGATTCTATCCCTTAATAGTAGCATATAACTGATAGCAACTGATTTTTCTATTGGAAAAACAAATCTAGGCAATAAATAGTAAAATTGAACTGGCGTTGAGTTTTACAACACAAACAACCATCTTCTAAGCACATATCATATAGAAATTGTCACATGTGTGGTATGGCGAAAGGCAAAAGAATTTTCATAGGCTTGTTGAAATAAGGAATCAATAAATATAATTAAGTTCATTCCTCAGGTAAAACCATACACCAGTTAAATTATTATATCTAGTATTACGTACAATGTTGTAAACAAGAATGCTTTAGAGGTAAGATGTATAATAATATACTATTTAGGTAAATTTTCAAGAAAACCCATTACATGTACATAAGTAAATACCAACATGATGGAAACACTGACAAATACATACCCACTAAATTAATGGCAGCGACTGCTTTGGAGGACTGATGTGGAGGGCAATGGAATCATGCAGTGATTTAAAGAAAACCACCAAAGAAAACTCAAATTTGTTTGGCAATGTTTCAAATCCCTATAAAATATGATTTTGGAATCAAATAGCATTAAATACTATGTTTTAATATAGGTATTGTGTATTAATTAAGTAATAATAGGTAATATTGACTGAATATTTTCTAAGTACCCAGTAACATTAAGGCATTGTTCTAGACCCTGGCTGTATGTTGTGACCACTAAGAACTGTCTGTGTAGCGACTGTTATTTAATTGGTTCTAGGCTGTGGCCAGGGCATTGGTGCATTTTACAATATACACAGGTAAATACAATAATCAACTAGGGGAACCATGGGTCTGAGCACTTTATGTTTAATTTAATTTAATTTCTTAAAACAATCCTATAAGGTAAGTTCAATTATTATTTCCATTTTACCAACATGGAAACTGCCCAGATGTTTGATATATCCATTTCTGTTCTTTTCTCTTTTGCATTCTTCCCCAGATTAACTCAGTGTGATCTATCAAAAAAAATGAAGATCAGAATTGCCTTTAGGGAGTTGATCTAAGGAGAAATTGATTTAAACAAGAATTGACTTAAGAAAAATCCTCTCTGTTTCATTGCAGATTGAAGCGATACAGACATAAAAAAGCTGAGCTTCATATCTGACTTAGGGGCCTCCCATGGTCTTAAATTCCTCAATTGTAAATAAGAGAGTTGGTATCGTTAAGAACCCAGGAATTCCAAATGTTTAGGATTAGAAATACATGTAAGCATTTTTACCAAGTCACTACAAAGTTGAGACCAAAGAAACAAGAAGCAGTATCAAACATCAGATGCTTTCCTGAAATTATCTAGGGTTGATATATAACCCTGCATAATATGAGAAATTAGAAGAAACTGTATTTTTAAAAGTTAATGTTGAATGATTGAGAGGTACTTTGTACACTAATGCCATCTATAGGGTCAAGGATGCTGTATGATCTTTTGCACTTAACCAAAATATATTTATCAAAATTTGAAATCTACTAGGCCAAGGTTAGGAATTATATTGGAAAAGACTTACCCCCCGTTTTATTGCGATATAATTGACATCCAGCACTGTATAAGTTAAAGGTGTGCAGCATAATGACTTGACTTACACATGTTGTGCAATGCTTACCACAATGTCTAGTTCACATCCATTATCTCATATGGAGACAGAAAAAGAAGGAAATTGGGGTTTTTTCTTATGAGAACTTTTAGGATTTACCCTCTTAACAACTTTCAAATATAGCACACAGCAGTGTTAAGTAGAGTCATCATGTTGGACATTTCGTCCCTTGTACTTACTCATCTTATAGATGATTTGACCACCTTCATCCAATTCCCTCACAACCTACTCCCCACCTCTGGTAACCACAAATCTGTTCTTTTTCTATGAGTTTTTCTTTTGAGATTTTTTTTTGTTTTGAGATCCACATATAAGTGAAGTGAGGTCATTCAATATTTTTCTTTCTCTCTCTGACTTATTTCACTTAGCATGATGCCCTCAAGGTCCATCCATGTTGTCACATATGACATGATTTCATTCTTTCCTATGGCTGGATAATATTCTATTATATATCATATTCTATTATATATCATGATATATATATATATATATATATATATATATACACATAGACACACATATATATGCCACTTTTTTTCATCTATTCATCTATTGATGGACATTTAGGCTGTTTTTGAGTCTTGGTTATTATAAATAATGCTGCTATGAAAATGGAAATAAAGATATCTCTTCAACATAGTGATTTTGTTTCCTTCAGACATACTCCCACAAGTGGAATTGCTGGATCATATGGTAGATCTGTTTTTTTTTTATTGTGTTCATAATAGCTTATAACATTGTGGAATTTCAGTTGTACGATATTATTTGTCAATCACCATATAAGTGTGCCCCTTTGCCCCTTGTGCCCACCCCCCAACCCCCTTCCTCCTGGTAACCACTAAACTGTTCTCTTTGTCTGTAAGTTTATCTTCCACAAATGAATGAAATCATACGGTCTTTCTCTGTCTGATTTATTTCGCTTAACACAATATCCTCAAGATCCACCGTGTGAATTGTTTGAGGAACCTCGTATTATTTTCCATAGTAGGTGTACCAATTTGCAATCCATCAACAGTACATAAGAGTTTCCTTCAAAAGACTTTTTTTTATTAATGTTATGATAGATTACAACTTTGTGAGATTTCAGTTGTACATTTTTGTTAGTCATGTTGTGGGTACACCACTTCCCCCTTTGTGCCCTCCCCCCACCCCCCCTTATCCCTGGTAACCACCGATCAGATCTCCTTGTCAATATATTAACTTCCACCTGTGAGTGGAGTCATATAGAGTTCGTCTTTCTCTGTCTGGCTTATTTCATTTAACATAATACCCTCGAGGTCCATCCATGCTGCTGCAAATGGGCCAATTTTGTCTTTTTTATGGCTGAGTAGTATTCCATTGTGTATATATACCATATCTTCTTTATCCAATCATCAGTTTCTGGGCATGTAGGGTGGTTCCACGTCTTGGCTATTGTAAATAATGCTGCGATGAACATAGGGGTGCAAGGGACTCTTGGGATTTCTGATTTCAGGTTCTTAGGATAGATACCCAGTAATGGGATGGCTGGGTCATAGGGTATTTCTATTTTGAACTTTTTGAGAAATCTCCATACTGTTTTCCATAGTGGCTGTACCAGTTTGCATTCCCACCAACAGTGTATGAGGGTTCCTTTTTCTCCACAACCTCTCCAACATTTGTCGCTCTTGGTTTTGGATGTTTTTGCCAATCTAACGGGTGTAAGGTGATATCTTAGTGTAGTTTTGATTTGCATTTCCCTGATGATTAGCGATGATGAGCATCTTTTCATGTGTCTATTGGCCATATTCATATCTTCTTTTGAGAAATGTCTGTTCATGTCCTCTGCCCATTTTTTGATCGGGTTGTTTGTTTTTTTGTTGTTAAGCCGTGTGAGTTCTTTGTATATTATGGAGATTAACCCTTTGTCGAATAAGTGGCTTGTAAATATTTTTTCCCAATTAGTGAGCTGTTTTTTTTGTTTCAATCCTGTTTTCCCTTGCCTTAAAGAAGCTCTTTAGTCTGATGAAGTCCCATTTGTTTACTCTTTCTATTGTTTCCCTCAACTGAGGAGTTATAGTGTTGGAAAAGATTCTTTTGAAACTGATGTCAAAGAGTGTACTGCCTATATTCTCTTCCAGAAGACTTATTGTTTCAGGCCTAATCTTTAGGTCTTTGATCCATTTTGAGTTTATTTTGGTGTGTGGTGAAAAAGAATGGTCAATTTTCAATCTTTTGCATGTGGCTGTCCAGTTTTCCCAGCACCATTTGTTGAAGAGACTTTCTTTTCTCCATTGTAGGCCCTCTGCTCCCTTGTCGAAGATTAGCTGTCCATAGATGTGTGGTTTTATCTCTGGGCTTTCAATTCTGTTCCATTGATCTGTGGACCTGTTTTTGTACGAGTACCATGCTGTTTTGATCACTGTAGCTTTGTAGTATGTTTTGAAATCAGGGATTGTGATTCCGCCGGCTTTGTTTTTCTTGCTCAGGATTGCTTTAGCAATTTGGGGTCTTTTGTTGCCCCATATGAATTTTAGGATTGTTTGTTCAATTTCTGTGAAGAATGTTCTTGGGATTCTGATTGGGATAGCATTGAATCTGTATATTGCTTTAGGTAGTATGTACATTTTAACTATGTTTATTCTTCCAATCCATGTGCATGGAATGTCTTTCCATCTCTTTATGTTGTCGTCAATTTCTTTCAAGAAAGTCTTGTAGTTTTCATTGTATAGACCCTTCACTTCCTTGGTTAAGTTTATCCCAAGGTATTTTATTCTTTTCTTTGCGATTGTGAATGGGGTTGAGTTCTTGAGTTCTTTTTCTGTTAGTTCATTGTTAGTGTATAGAAATGCTACTGATTTATGTATGTTGATTTTATACCCTGCTACTTTGCTGTAGTTGTTGATTATTTCTAATACTTTTTCTATGGATTCTTTGGGGTTTTCTATATATAAGATCATGTCGTCTGTAAACAGCGAGAGTTTTACTTCTTCATTACCTATTTGGATTCCTTTTCTTTCTTTTTCCTGCCCAATTGCTCTGGCCAACACCTCCAGTACTATGTTGAATAGGAGTGGTGAAAGTGGGCACCCTTGTCTTGTTCCTGTCCTCAGAGGGATGGCTTTCAGTTTTTGTCCGTTGAGTATGATGTTGGCTGTGGGTTTGTCATAGATGGCCTTTATTATGTTGAGGTACTTTCCTTCTATACCCATTTTATTGAGGGTTTTCATAAATGGGTGTTGGATCTTGTCGAATGCTTTCTCTGCATCTATTGAGATGATCATGTGCTTTTTGTTTTTCATTTTGTTGATGTACTGTATCACGTTGATTGACTTATGGATATTGAACCATCCCTGTGTCCCTGGTATAAATCCCACTTGATCATGGTGTATAATCTTTTTGATGTATTGCTGTATTCGGTTTGCCAAAATTTTGTTGAGGATTTTTGCATCTATGTTCATCAGTGATATCAGCCTGTAGTTCTCCTTCTTTGTGTTGTCCTTGTCAGATTTGGGGATCAGAGTGATGTTGGCTTCATAGAATGGGTTAGGGAATACTCCATCTTCCTCAATTTTCTGGAATAGTTTGAGAAGAATAGGTATTACGTCTTCTTTGAATGTTTGGTAGAATTCTCCAGAGAAGCCGTCTGGTCCTGGACTCTTATTTTTGGGGAGGTTTTTTATTACCATTTCCATTTCCTTACTTGTGATTGGCCTATTCAGATTCTCCATTACTTCCTGATTCAGTTTGGGAAGGTTGTAGGAGTCTAGGAATTTGTCCATTTCTTCCAGGTTGTTCAATTTGTTGGCATATAGTTTTTCATAGTATTCTCTTATGATCCCTTGTATTTCATTGGTATCTGTTGTGATTTCTCCTCTCTCATTCCTAATTTTATTTATTTGTGATTTCTCTCTTCTTTTCTTGGTGAGTCTGGCTAAGGGTTTGTCGATTTTGTTAATTTTTTTGAAGAACCAACTCTTTGTTTCATTGATCCTTTCTATTGTCTTTTTTGTTTCAATATCATTTATTTCTGCTCTTATTTTTATTATTTCCCTCCTTCTACTGACTCTGGGCTTTGTTTGTTCTTCTTCTTCTAGTTCTGTTAGGTGTCGTTTGAGGTTGCTTATGTGAGCTTTTTCTTGTTTAGTGAGGTGAGCCTGTATTGTGATGAATTTCCCTCTTAGGACTGCTTTTGCTGCATCCCAAATGATTTGGTATGTCATGTTCTCATTTTCATTTGTCTCCAGATAATATTTGATTTCTTCTTTAATTTCTTCAAAGATCCATTGTTTGTTCAGAAGCGTGTTGTTTAGTCTCCTCATTTTTGCACCTTTCTTTGCTTTTTTCTTGTAGTTGATTTCTAGTTTCATAGCATTATGATCAGAAAAGATGCTTGATATTATTTCAACTCTCTTGTATTTATTGATGCTTGCTTTGTTTCCCAGAATATGGCCAATCCTTGAGAATGTTCCATGTGCACTTGAGAAGAATGTGTAACCTGCTGTTTTTGGATGAAGTGTTCTATATATATCTATTAAATCCATCTGGTCTAAGTTTTCATTTAATTCTATTATTTCCCTGTTGATTTTCTGTCTGGATGTTCTGTCCATTGGTGTTAATGGTGTGTTGAGGTCCCCTACTATTATTGTATTGTTGTTGATGTCTTCTTTTAGTTCTATTAAGAGTAGCTTTATAAATTTTGGTGCTCCTGTGTTGGGTGCGTATATATTTATAAGTGTTATGTCTTCTTGGTGGAGGGTCCCTTTTATCATTATATACTGTCCCTCTTTGTCTTTCTTTATCTGTTTTGCTTTGAAGTCTACCTTGTCTGATATTAGTATAGTGACACCTGCTTTCTTTTGTTCATTATTAGCTTGGAGTATTGTCTTCCATCCCTTCAATCTGAGTCTGTGTTTGTCTTTGGGGCTGAGGTGTGTTTCCTGGAGGCAGCATATTGTTGGGTCTTGTTCTTTGATCCATCCTGCCACTCTGTGTCTTTTGATTGGGGAGTTCAATCCATTTACATTTAGAGTGATTATTGAGATGTGGGGGCCTACCACTACCATTTTATGTCTTGTTTTCCAGTTTTCTTCAATTTCCTTTGTTTCTCGTCCCATGGTTTAATCTGTTCTGATGAAGAGCTGCTACTCTCTGTTGTTGTCCTTCTACTTATCTCCTCTGCTCTTGGTTTTGTAGCCCCTTACCTTTTTTGATTTTTCAGGAATGAGGGTTTTCCTGAGGATTTCCTGAAGAGGAGGTTTTGTGGCAATGAACTCCCTTAATTTTTGTTTATCTGGGAAAGTTTTTATTTCTCCATCGTATTTGAAGGATATTTTCACTGGGCAGAGAATTCTCGGCTGCAGGTTTTTGTCCTTCAGATTTTTCAATATATCATTCCACTCTCTTCTAGCCTGTAAAGTTTCTGCTGAGAAATCTGCTGATAGCCTGATGCGGGTTCCTTTGTAGGTTAGTTTCTTCTGCCTGGCTGTCCTTAGTATTTTCTCCTTGTCATTGACTTTTGCTAGCTTCACTACTATATGCCGTGGGGTTGGTCTTCTTGCCTTGATAAAGTTTGGAGATCTATTGGCTTCTGTCACCTGAAGATCCATCTCTCTCACCAGCTTTGCGAAGTTCTCAGCCATTATTTCTTTGAATAGGCTTTCTGCCCCTTTCTCCTTCTCTTCTCCCTCTGGTATACCTATAATCCTTACGTTGCATCTCCTAATTGTGTCTCATAATTCTCGGAGAGTTTCTTCATTTCTTTTTAGTCTTACTTCTCTCTCCTCCTCTGCCTGCAGCATTTCTATATTGCCATCTTCCAAATTGCTAATTCTTTCCTCCATATTATTGGCCCTACTGTTCAGTGCATCTAGATTTTTCTTAATCTCCTCTATTGTGTTCTTCATTTCCAGTATTTCTGTTTGGTTCTTCTTTATTGTATCAAAATCGTTTGTGACATAGCTCCTGAACTCATTGAGTTGTCTATCTGAATTCTCTCTTAACTCATTGAGTATTTTAATGATGGCTGTTTTGAAGTCATTGTCATTTAGGTTATATATCTCATTTTCTTTGGGATTGTTTTCTGTGTATTTGTTATTTTCCTTCTGTTCTGGAGATTTAATGTATTTTTCCATATTGCTTGATGTTGTAGATTTGTGCCTCTGCATAGAGATCGAGTTTAGTTGCTCCTTCCACTTGTTTCTGCTGGTGTGGTGGGGGAACAGCTGTTTAAACTGCACCAATCAGGAACCCTATCTGCAGTTGCTAACTAGGCCTGGGCCCCTCCTCGTAGTCACAGTGGTCCTTTGGATTCCCTCTTCTGCTGTGGGGGCTGTCACAGGGGGGCTTCAGGCTGCTGGTGCCTACTGTTGTAGCCCACCTAGATGTGCTCCTTCCTTGGGGTCTGCAATGGTGTTATGGGCTTTTCCAGCGGCCAGGGGTAGGATCACTTATATTTGCCACTCTGTCACTGTTGGCACCCACAAAATCTCACTTGTCCACTATGGGTCGCAGCAGAGCTATTGGCATCTTCTACAGTCTGTGGTTAGCTCACCTAGCTATGCTACTTTTGTCCCAGGGTCTTCCAGCCTTGTGGCTGCCGGATGGGTGCTCTCTACTAGTGCTGTGCAGAGGCTTTCCCTGAGGCTGCTGTGAGCCTGTAGGGTTCCCCCTAGGCTACGGAGCTGGGTCACTGGAACTCCACCCAGCCCCAGTCCTGTTCCCCAGGAACTTGGGGAGCCCTTTGCCCTGTCTGGGGGATAGCCGGAGATCCTGATTTCAGTGGTAGCTGGTCAGCTGCTGCCCCGCCTGATATTCCCCACTCCGGGACCCTCCTGGTGTTGTGGATGCTGGGCGTGGCCCCTCCGCTAATAGCAGACAGAGAGTTTTGTCTGCTGCCTGGGCGGAACCCTGGAGCTTCCCCTCTGGGCTGCAGAGCCGGCCTCTGGGGCTCCCCCCAGCCCCAGTGCTCTCAGAGATCTCCAGAAATCCCTAGCCCCACCAGGCGGGCAATGGCAGCTGGGGGTCACCTCGCCCTCTGGGATTCTCTCCGGGACTTTCCTGGAGTTGTGAATGCTGGGCGTGGCCCCTTCGCTAATGGCAGACAGAGAGTTTTGTCTGCTGCCCAGGCGGAACTCTGGAGCTTCCCCTGGGGGAGCGGAGCCGGCCTTTGGAGCTTCACCCAGCCCCAGTCCTCTCTGAGATCTCTGGCAATCCCTTTCCCCACCGTGCAGGCAGTGGCAGCCGGGGGGCCGCCGTACCCTCAGTGATTCTCTCTGGGACCCTCCGGGTGCCATGAACACTAGGCGGGATCTCCCCGCCAACAGCGGGGCGAGACTCTCCCCGCAGGTTCAGGTGTGTAACTCTAGAGTTTCCCTCTGCGTTTAGGAGTAATTACGGGAGTTTTAGGTAGGGTTCTGGTCACCTGTTTCCACTGTCACTCCTCTGGTGTGTGCTCACTCCTGCCCTAGGTGTGTGTTGATCTTCTGGGGGCGTCCATTGGAAGAAAGCTGCTTGCAGGTACTAGGCTGTTCGGTCGGGGTCGGAGAGTTTCACCTATCTCCACATCCTCCCGGAGGGAAGTCCATCCGCCTTCCGATGTATAGTCGCGTGGGTCTCTCAGACATCCTGAGATGCTGTCTGGATATCCTTTGTTTGATGAGTGTCCAAATAATTGTAGACTCGAAGGGGGAGAGACAAAGAGGACTACTCATGGTGCCATCTTGGATCCTCCCTCCTCCTTCAAAAGACTTTTAAAGACAACTCACACGTGTGCAAGCTCATATTTCCATGGAGGAGAGATGTAAGAAAACCAAAGAAGGATGCAAACCTAAAAGATAACCAGCACATTAACAAAAAGGCTCTCTGGTTATGAATATTTGACTTTAATTTAGAATCCAGACAATGTAGTTCTATCAATTCTAAAGTCTAGCAGTATTCCAAATGAAGGAAATTTCTGGCACAGTATCTGAAAATAAATAAGACTGCTTCTAAGTTTCCTTTAAATAGCAGGATTTTTTTTTCTTAAAAGGCGAAGAATATTTCTTATTCAATATATTTCTTTAAAAGAATAGGCTGTATTTTATGATGTTCCTGGATTTGCTATGTCTAAATATCTTTACTCCTGTAATATTCTTCAAGTGAGTGTCTCTAAAGTATGTGTGTATAGAAAGAGATGAATAACACAAAAACCAATGAGGAAAGAGTTCTAAGAAAATTGCATCTGAGACACTGAGAAATATTTTGAAGGCACTGGTGTGTATGACCTCACAAGTGAATTGCTTGAATCCAAAATATGAACACAGTACTGGGTGTCCACTTGTTTCCTTTTTTCTAACCCTCTCTTATTTTTCAAAGGTGTCCAAGCTACATAGAACCACAGAATTTTACACGTGTCTCAGAATTCTTCCTCATGGGACTCTCAGATGATCCAGAACAGCAGCCTGTGCTCTTTGCTCTGTTCCTATCCATGTACCTGGCCACCATGTTGGGGAACCTGCTCATCATCCTGGCGGTCAGCTCTGACTCCCACCTCCACACCCCCATGTACTTCTTCCTCTCCAGCCTGTCCATAGCTGACATCAGTTTCACCACCACCACAATCCCCAAGATGATGGTGGACATCCACACTCACAGCAGAGTCATCTCCTATGAGGGCTGCCTGACTCAGATGTCTGTTTTTACTCTTTTCGGATGTTTGGACAGTGTACTCTTGGCTGTGATGGCCTACGACAGGTTTGTGGCCATCTGTCAACCCCTGCACTACCCAGTTATCATGAACTCACGCCTCTGTGGCATGTTGGTTTTGGTGTCTTTTTTCACTTGCTTTTTGGACTCCCAGCTGCACAGTTTGGTGGTGTCACAGCTTAGGTTCTTCATGGATGTGGAAATCCCTCATTTTTTCTGTGACCCTTCTCAGTTATTCAACCTTGCCTGTTCTGATACTTCCACCAATAACATATTAATCTTTTTTATTGGTGCTATCTTTGGTGGTGTTCCACTTACAGGGATCATTTTCTCTTATACTCGAATTGTTTCCACCACTCTGAGAGTCTCATCACCAGGTGGGAAGTACAAAGCCTTCTCAACCTGTGGCTCTCACCTGTCAGTGGTTTGCTTATTTTATGGTACAGCCCTTGGGGTCTACCTCAGTTCTGCTGTTTCACATTCTCCCAGGAAGAGTGCTGTGGCCTCAGTGATGTACACTGTGGTCACCCCCATGCTGAACCCCTTCATCTATAGTCTGAGGAACAGAGACATAAAGAAAGCCATGCAGAGGCTCCTCAGAAGAACAGTCTAATCTCAATACCTGTGCCATCTTTTTCAGTGTGGGTTGGTAATTCAAGTAAAACCAAACATCTGGAATTTGAAAACCTGCCCATTTGCTTACATAATTTTGTATGTATTGTGCCTTTCAATATTGGCAATCTTTCATATCTGAATATTGCTTCATTTGGTACATCTATAATGAGATTGAGGTAGTGTTATGGGATCCTATCTTCATTATAATCAGTGCATGATTGAATCATATTACAGCTCTAGAGTCTTCTTTATTTCTCATCCTTCTCCCAGGCGTCCTGGAGAAATGTATAACATTTTCTTTTAAATAATTGCAATTCCCAGCCCTTTAAAAAATGTATTTCTGTTGTTCATGCAACTTTTGTATCTTTCAGATCTGATCATGCCTTTTATGTATGAGAATACATGTTACTGGTCCTCAAATTTGGCTTCATGTAGGGGTCACCTGGAGATCTTTAAAAATATTGATGACTGCTTCTCACCACAGATTATAATTGAATTGGACTGAGGTGTAGCCTTAGCATGAGGATTTGAAAATCATGCCAGTTGGTTCTCTTGTATAACCAAGGTTATGAACTACTGATCTAATCATTTGTTTTGTTCAAAAATGACTAGTATATTTGGATCATCTACTGCTCATGAGAAGATGCTGAAGTTCTTAAAGTCCCCCTAGCTCACAAGAGGGATGATATGAAAAATTTCACCCTCACAACAAGCACTGTGACTTTTCCTACCATTCCTGATATTTCTTTATGTATCTTCTCCTTCTATACCATACAACTACTCATCTGTGCTGGCTAATAAGATATTGTCACCTTGCTCCAAACACACCCTTCTATACTTTACTTCAGCAAAGCACAGCTATTTCCTTTCACTAGTAACAGTATCTTTAGGACTTCAATTTGAAGCTATTCTTCCCTGTCTCTTGTCCTGACAAATCTGTCTTTGGGCTCTTATCTGTGTCCACTCTACGGGTATCCATCTTTCCTTTAGAGATGGTGCACAGTTTCTGAGGCAGTGATCTGGGGCTCTCTGAAAACCTGCCTACTAACTAGTTTAGTTTCCTTGGCCAGTTGCAACTAAGCTCAATCATCTACCAACTTCACTGATCAGGAACTTTGTTATTGGAGAATTGAATGCGCTTTACAGTCAATGAAACTCTAGCGGCCAGCGAGGAAAGATACTTTCCACTAAAAATGAATAAATTGGGGGGTTGATTCCTTGGTTTTTATGAACTGAAATGAGACAGTTTGGGCCTGATCTACTCTAGATCAATGATTAGGCTGTGTCTGCATTTCTGAAAACCTAAGAAATGAGCAAAAGCACTTGGAATTTGCCAAGGTAAATATGATGGTGAATTTTGTGTGTCAATTTGGCTGGGCCATGGCCTAGATTTGGTCAAACAACATTCTGGATGTTTTTATGAAAGTGTTTTCAGGCTAGGATTATCATTTAGATCAGTGGCCTTTGGGTAAAGGAGATGACTCTCTATAATGTGGGTGGGACTTCTCCACTCAGTTGAAGGCCTTAAGAGAACAAAGACTGACCTCCTGGAGGAAGAAAAAATCCTGCCAGAAGACTGCCTTTGGCCTTGAACAGCAACTCTTCCCTGAATCTTCAACCTGCTGGCCTACTATGCAAAATTTGGGCTTACCAAGCCTCCACGATCATACAAGCAAGTTACTTAAAATAAATCTCTGTGTAAATATATACATATCCAGTTGATTATTTTTATCTGGAGAACGTGACTACTAAAACAATGTTGCCTTTTGATTTTATATTTTCCCCAGGGTTCATCCTTGTTTTTTCCTTTTTAAACTTCGACAATTATAATGACTGATACTAATTGATTAACACTATGTATGAGGGGGGAGCCTCAACAGAGGTATGCCAAATAGGGCCACAGTAACTATCTAGGAGTGATGCTACTATCCTTGATATGGGAGAAACATCACATGTACTAGAGAGGATATGGAATTTTAAGACAAAACTCCACCTAGATCGCAGCAAAAATTTGAGACCTGTAGCAATTCAGTGCACTTCAGATACCTCATCAGTGAAAAGGTACCTATGAATGGGAGAAAATATTTGCAAATCATATGCCTGATAATTGGTTAATTTCTGAGATATATAAGGGACTCCTATAACTCAATGGTAAAAAAGCTAATAACGTGATTAAAAAATAGTTGAAGGACTTCAATAAACAGTTCTCCAAAGAAGACATATAAATAGCCAACAGGTATATGAAGAGATGCTCAAGATCACTATTCACCAGAGAAATGCAAATCAAAACCACAGTGAGGCATCACTTCACTTTTGTCCGTCTAGCTACCATATAAAAAACAAAAGGCAACAAGTGTTGGCAAGGATGTGGAGAAATTGGAACCCTTGAACACTGTTGATGTAAATTTGAAAATGTGATAGCCACTATGGAAAAAATATGGGAGTTCTTTAGAAAATTAAAAATAGTACTACATTATCCAGACATTCCATTTCTTGATATTTACCATGAAAAAATTGAGACCAAGATCTCAAAGAGATAGTAGCACTCCTGTGTTCATTGCAGCACTATTCACAATAGCTAACATATGGGAACGATCTAGGTATCCATTGAGAGATGAATGGGTTAAAAAACTGTGATATATATAATGGATTATATACGTATAATGCAATACTATTCACCCTGAAAAGAGAAGGAAACCCTGCCATTTGCAACAAAGTGGATGAACCTTAAGGGTATTATGCTAAGTGAAATGAGCCAATCACAGAAAGACAAATACTGCCTGATTCCACTTACATGATCTGTCTAAAATAGTTAAAATCACAGACTCATAGGGTGATATGGTGGCTGCCAGGGGCTGGCAGGAGGGGGAAGTGGAGAGTTACTAATTAAAGGGCATAAATTTTCAGTCAAGCAAGATGAATAAGCTCTAGAGATCTGTTGTACAACATTATCCTATAGTCAAAATAATATATGAACACTTCAAAATTTGTTAAGGTGGTAGATCTCACGTTGTGTTCTTTCCATAACAGTAAAAAAAATGTCCTTAAAGACACAAATTTAACTGAGAAAATGGAAATTTTATCAGATACTTGGTATAGAAAACCTAATCCTCCTTAAATTTTTTGGTCACTTGAATGCTTTAGATGATAAATTCACATATTGATGTATGTTAGTTTAAAATGTAAGTCTGAATTTCTAATTAAAATGTATGAATCTTGAAAGTCTGAAGGAGTACAAGTGAGATTCCTCCTGAGAAGTAGAAATCCTCAGATCCTACAAAGGACATTTACTTTTCCCATGAGCTGTTCCATTAATCTTAGCAAATCCTCAGAGACTGGGATAATAATATGGACCAATTTGACTAATTATGAGCTGTGCGCATTGAGCTCTCAAGCCCACACAACTGTAAATAATCAGCCTGGGTCCTGCAAACTTTATTGCTGGTCCTAGTTCAGTTGGATCTGTATATACGTCTTCTCTTCCCAGAGTTATTGTATGCATCCAGGGATCCATGCCTGAGTCTGTCTTTCTGCCAGTCCTGAAAAGTGAGCCTGAGCCTTCATCGTTCACCAGGCATGGAAAGAATGATGGATCCTATTCCTTAGTCATGCCCCAGCATAGAGGTGGCCCAAGCCAGTGAGTGCTGTTGGAAATACTGGATTCAGGAAAGACTGGGGGAGTATTGTTTATTTATCATCAGGATGGGTAGGACAGTTGTAGTAGCCAGATGTGAGGACACCAATATGCAATTTCAGCTCAGAGGCCTATGAAGGTTATGTTTTGGTTCTGATGAGGATCCAAGAACTCTCATTCAGTGTTCTGCTTTCCTTCCACATTGGCCCAAGCTCTTGTAGGCATCTCTCTCACTGGAGCAGGAAATTAGTTCCTCTAAAATGTCCCCTAAACACTCCAAAATGATCATGAATACAATGATGAAGATGAGTAGGGGAATGATGCCAGATGTCCATGTACATGATATCATGAAAGTTTTTTAAATATTCCCACATGCTAGGATCTGAACTAAGTGCTCCATGTGGCATGTTTCTTTTCATCTGCCTAGTCATCCCTAAGATACATGCACATACATTATTGTTCTTTCACAGATGAGGAAAGAATTATAGACTTTTAAAGCAACTTGATCTGGGGTAGAATGGGTTGAAGCCAGGTTTGAATCAGTCCTACTCTAGACACAGGACCCCTGGCTAGAATTTTCCCCCTTCCAACCTGACCAGCCATGCCACTTTACTGGTCATTAGATGTAGATACCCGCTGCTTACTGTGTTCTTCTCCATGGCGGTGACAAGTAGACCACAACAGAATGCAGTTGGTGGCACTCACTGCATCAACTATAGGAAGGATGGCTGAAATGACAGGCAGGGACCACAGAAAGAACTGGCTTATGATAATTTAGGACAGATCTCTTTTTTGACTCTCCTCCTAAATTTTGCCTCAGCTATCCACTTCATCCTCCATTCTTATAATTTAGCCCTTCTCCCTTTCAAATGGAGGCAGAAAATCAATGTGTCAGATGGATCTGTATTCAAGAAACCAGAAGCTATTAAAAGATGTATAATACATGTGTCATTGTTTAAGACCTGTAAATCTCTGCCTTAAATGTTCTTAATTTTAACAGAGTGAAGATGTTAACTGCACATGCCTCAGAGATCCATAATGTAATTTTAAGTCCTATCTGCTCTACTTATTATCTAGTGACATGGAGAAAGTTCTTAGTATCTCTGAGCCTCATCATTGTCATCTGAGTTGATTTGTAGTTGATAGCAGCCCACTGAGTAAGGACTAAATAGATAATGAATTATGCCTATGTAATTAAATGTGTAATAGATACATATACAGGTAAAATATTTAGATATTGGTGTTATTTATGTTAATAACACTAAATTTCATTTATATTATTTGACCAAAATATCTTGTGATCTGAAGATTTGGTTTTCAATAGATAACTGACAGCATTTTATTTTTGTCCCTATGAAAATAATACTGAGCCCTTGAAATGAAATGACTATGTCACATTCTTTTGTGATTCCAGATTCATCTTTGGCATAGAAGAGGCAACAACCGAACAACTACAAAAATCCCACAATATATTAAACATTGAACATACTCTCTTTTGGTTAAAGAAACAGAGCATAGTCAATATGGCTCACACACTAGTGTCTTCCCTACTGTGCCATCATCCATTTCAGGGACATCTCCCAACTGTGCCACCATTCATTTCACGGACATCCTACAGGACAGGAGACAAGATAAAATTAGCACTTGTTTGCCATAGACATTCAATAGGATCTAGTATTTTCCATTTAATAGCATCTATAGCATTTAATTATTCAAAAAACATCACAGTGATTTTCATAAATATGAAAAATAAGAGGCAGAATGAGTAGGGGAAGGTAAATTCTATTGTGTGGGCTGAGACATATTTTAGGATTTCTAGTGCCCTGAGATGAGAGAGCTTTCAGATTCTCTGTGGTATAATCAAATAAAAGGTTATTAAAATATTGTGTTTCATCGATAAACCGACTAGTCCAAAAATGACTCAAATTCTGGTTACAAAATCATGACCAAATATTTATGAATTTCTGCCTCTGTTGCATGCCGCATATCTCTGGAGATGGCTGTTACTCTCTTCATTTCCAGATCAGGCATACTGGCACAGAGACATTCAGGATTTACACGCACTTCTGTGAATTAGGGTAATGAACCAGTGAACTTATGGCACTAATATGGTCGAGTATAGGATTTTCTATAAATGGTAATGTATTTTACAGCCCAGTTTGAATATCTGACATACGGAAATATTCTCTATATAAGATGTTATTTTTCATATGGAGCTGTCATGGAATGACTATTATTAGATAGTTAAAAATATTTCTGATTCTATCCCTTAATAGTACCATGTAGTTGACAGCAACTGATTTTCTATTAGAAAAACAAATGTAGGCAAGAAATAGTAAAATTGAACTCACATTGATTTTTACAGCACAAACAACCTCCATGCAAATATCATATAGAAATTCTCATTCGTATGATATGGAGAGAGGCAAAAGAATTTTCATAAGATTATTGAAATACAGAATTGATAAATAAGATGGATTTCATTTCTCAGGTAATACTATGTATCAAATTATTATATCTAGTTTTAAAAGCAATCTTGTAGGAAACAAGAATGTTTTAGGTGCAATAGGTGTAGTAATATGCTATTTAGGTAAATTTTTGAGAAAACCCTCAAGAAATACGTAAATAAACACTAAAAGTATGGAAACACTGACAGAAAATATATGCACCGTATTAATGACAGTGGTTGCATTGGGGGACAGGTGTACAGGGCAATAGAATCATGGAGGAATATAAAGAAAACTCAAATTTTATCGATAGTGTTTCAAATCACTACAAAATATGTTTTAAACAAGTACTATTAAATGCATATATTTTAAATATAGGTATTGGGTATTATAGTAATAACATATAATATTAACTGAACATTTTCTAAGTGCCAGGCAATATTCTAAGGCATTGTTCTTGACCCTAGCTATATGTTGAGACCACTAAGGTCTGCATGTGTAGAAATTATTATGCAATTGGTTCTAGGCTGTGACCAAGGCATCAGTACAATTTACAATATTCACAGGTAAACACAATAATCAGCTAGGATTGAGAACCAAGGGTCTGACCTTTTTACGTTCTATTTAATTTACTTTCTTAAGACAATCTTATAAGGTAAGTTCAATTATTATCTCCATTTTTACTGATCTGGAGATTCCCCAGGGGTTTGATATATCCATCTTTGTTCTTCTTTCTTTTGCATTTTTCCCCAAATTAACTGATAGTGTGAAGGAAAATGGAGATCAGAGTTGCCTTCAGGGAAATGACTTGTGGATAATCGGTTTAAAGGAGAATTGATTTAAAGAGATCCCTCCCTCTTTCAGTAAGATTGAAATGAACTAGGCATAAGAAGGCTGGGTTTCAGACACAGTTTGGGGGCCTCCCTAAAGTCTTCATTTGTGAATAAGAGAGTTGGATTTGATGGGGACACAGCACTTCCAAATATTTAGGATGAGAAATACATGTAAGCATTTTTACCAAAACACTGCAAAATGGAGACCTAAAAAACAAAGAGCAGTGTCAAACACTAGATGTTTCTCTGAGATTACGTAGGTTTTGTACGTAATCCTGAATAAACCAAGAAATTGGAAGAAACTAGTTTTTTAAAAGTGAATTTTTGTTGAATGATTGAGAAGTGCACTGTACATTAATACCATCTATGGTGTCAATCATGCTATATATTTTTGTGCATTTACCAAAGCAGATTTATTAAAATTTGAAGCATATCAGGCCAAGGTTAGAAGTTATATTTGAAAAGACATTTATTTCCAGTTATATTGAGATGTAATTGATGTACAGCACTGTATAAGTTTAAGGCGTGCAGCACAAGGACTTGACTTACATATATTGTGAAATGATTATCACAATAAGCTTAGTTAACACCCGTCATCTCCTATAGATACAACAATAAATTGCTGTTTTGATAAGCACTTTCAGTGTTTACTCTCTTAACAGTTTTCAAATATACCATACATCAGTGTTAACTACAGTTATCACACTGTACATTACATCTCCAGTACTTATTTATCTTATAAGTGGAGTTTGTACCTTTGGGCTGTGTTCATCCAATTCCCCCACCTGCTATCCAGCCTCTGGTAACCACAAATCTGATCTCTTTTTCTATGAATTTGTTTTTGTAAGATTCCACATGTGAGATCATACAATATTTGTCTTTCTCTGCCTGACCTATAACACTTAGCATAATGCCCTCAAAGTCCATCGATGTTGTCATAAATGATGGAATTTTATTACATTTTATGGCTGAATAATATTCCATATATATACATATATGTAGAATAATATTCCACATATATACATATATGTATATATATACACACACACATATATATATAGCACATATACATATACCTCACATTTTCTTTATCCAAACATCTATCAATGAACACTTGGGTTGATTCTATGCCTTGGCTATTATGAATAATGCTGCTTTGTATGTGAGGGCACAGATATCTCTTCAACACAGTGTTTTCTTTTCCTTTGGATATAATCCCAGAAGTGGAATTACTGGATCATGTGGCAGTTCTATTTTGAATTTTTTGAGGAACCTCCATACTGTTTTCCATAGTGGATGTACCAATTTGCAATCCCAACAACAGTGCACTAGGGTTTCCTTGAAAATACATTTAAAAGACAACCCATATATTTGCTTGAGCACGTCTTTCCAGGGAAAAGATAAATCAGAAAACAAAGAACGATGGAAACACAGGAAAATAACTGGCACATTAAAAGAAATATTTTCTGGTTATGAACATTTGACTTTAGTTTAGAATCCACATATTGTAGTTCTAGTAATTACACAGCTTATCAACAATAATAAAAAATATTCCAAATAAAGGGAATCTCTTGCACTGTATCTGAATGAAATAAGACTGCTTCTAAGTGTCTTTTAATTAGAATAGTTGTCTTTTCCTAAAGGGAGAAGCCTATTTCTTATTCAATGTTTCTTTCTTTTGTTGAGGAAGATTGGCCCTGAGCTAACATCTGTTGCCAATCTTTCTCTTTTTGCCTGAGCAAGATTGTCGCTGAGCTAACATCTGTCCAATCTTCCTCTATTTTGTATGCATGTATCCACAGCATGGTGTGATGAGCAGTGTGTAGGTCTGTGCCCAGTATCTGAACCCATGCACCCAGGGCTGCTGAAGTGCAGCACGTGAACTTCACCATTACACCATTGGGTCAGCCCCTCAATGTGTTTCTTTAAAAAAGTAGGCTGTATTTTATGGTGTTCATGGATTTGTTATCTCTAAATGTCCTTGATCCTATAACATTCTTCAGGTGAGTGTGTCTAAAGTAAGTGTGTATAGAAAGAGATGAATAACATAGAAACCACTGAGGAAATAATTCTAAGAAAATTGGATTTGGGACACTGAGAAATACTGCTGAAGACACTGGGGTATACAACCTCGTGAGTGAATTGCTTACATCTAAAATATGGACACAAAGCTGGGTGTCCATTTACTTTGTTACTTTTTTCAAGCCTCCCTTCTTTTTCAACAGGTGTCCAAGCTATACAGAGCCTCAAAATCTGACAAGTGTCTCAGAATTCCTTCTAATGGGACTCTCAGATGATCTGGAAATGCAGCCTTTGCTCTTTGGGCTATTCCTGTTCATGTACTTGGTCACCATGTTGGGGAACCTTCTCATCATCCTGGCAGTCAGCTGTGACTCCCACCTCCACACCCCCATGTACTTCTTCCTCTCCAACCTGTCTTTGGCTGACATCGGTTTCACTACCACCACAATCCCGAAGATGATTCTAGATATACAAACTCACAGTAGAGTCATCTCCTATGTGGGTTGCCTGACTCAGATGTCTTTTTTTACTATTTTTGGATGTTTGGATAGTTTACTCCTGACTGTGATGGCCTATGACCGGTTTGTAGCCATCTGTGAACCGCTACACTACTCACGCATCATGAACCCATGCCTCTGTGGCTTGTTGGTTTTGGTGTCACTTTTCATAAGCTTTTTGGTCTCCCAGATGCACAATTTGTTTGTGCTACAACTTACCTACTTCAAAAATGTGGAAATTTCCAATTTCTTCTGTGACCCTTCTCAACTCCTCAACCTTGCCTGTTCTGACACCTCCACCAATAATGCAGTCATGTATTTTATTGGTGCCATCTCTGGTTTTCTCCCTATATCAGGGATCCTTTTCTCTTACTATAAAATTATTTCCTCCATTTTGAGAATCCCCTCCTCAGGTGGGAAGTATAAAGCCTTCTCCACTTGTGGCTCACACCTGTCAATTGTCTGCTTATTTTATGGAACTGGCCTTGGGGTGTACTTCAGTTCTGCAGTCTCACTTTCTCCCAGGAAAGATGTGGTTGCCTCGGTGGTGTACACTGTGGTCACCCCCATGCTGAACCCCTTCATCTACAGTCTGAGGAACAGAGACATCAAAAGAGCCATGCGGAGGCTCCTCAGCCAAACAATCTAATATCAGTACCTGTGCCATCCATTTGGAGTGTAGGTTGGAAAATGCAGCAAAAGTAAACATCTGAACTTGCAATCCTACCTCTGTAATCACATCATTTTATAGTTCTCATGACTTTTACTTCTCTCCTTTTGTAATATGTGAATATTGCTTCTTTTTGTATGTCTTTAGTGGAACTCAGGGCATGTTACGGGATCCTTTTATATCATAATTACTGCATGACTGAATCTTGTTTAAACAGTTTATCATTGATGACCCAGGCATCCAAGAAAGATGAACAATGCTTTTGTATATTTAAAAGTTACATCTTTCACACAGCTCTTGTGTGTTTTCCATACACATTTCTTATTTATCAGGGCCAGCCCAGTGGCATAGTGGTTGAGTTCACATGCTCCCCTTCAGCAGCCCAGGGATCATGGGTTCAATCCTGTGTGCATACCTATACACTGCTCATCAAGCCATGCTGTGGCAGCATCCTACATACAAAAAAAGGAGGAATATTGGCACAGATGTTAGCTCAGGGACATCTTCCTCATGCAAAAAGAGGAAGATTGTCAACGAATGTTAGCTCAGGGTTGATCTTCCTCACCAAAAAAGAAATTCTCATTTATTAAATATGCTTATGCAGGTTATGTGTGAGGATGTGTGTCACTGGTTCTCAACTTGGCTTTTATTGAAATTGCCTGGTAAGCTTAAAAATACTGATAACTGGATCTCACCACCAGAGATTTGGATTTAATTGGATTGGAATGTGGCCTGAGCGTGAGGATTATTTAAAGCTGTCAGGTGGTTCTAGTGTTCAGCCAATGATGAGAACTGCTGATCTAGGTCAGATCTTTCATTCAAAGATGACCTGCATGTCTTAGGTCCTAACTGCTCATGGGCAAATGCCAAAGACCCTGAAAAGATCAGGGCTCCAAAAGGAAAGATACAAAAAGCCTACTGTAGCAATAGGCAATGTGTTTTCCCCACTATTCCTGATAACGTTTTTTGGGATATCTTCTCTCACTACACTGTATAGCTGGGCATATGTTCTGCTGATGAAGCTGTTGTCCCTCTGCTCCAAATTCACAATTCTATACTTTGCTTTGCTGTGCTGGGGTGGGGCTCTTGAAATCACTGCTCTATTTTCCATCTTGTGTTCACTTCACATACTTTCAATAGTGGTCAGCAAGAGTCATTATTCCCTAAAAGCTCAACTGTGTTGCTAAAGTTTCCCAAGTGGTCCCCTGAGCTATTCCAGAATGTTTTTTTTTTTTTTTTGAGGAAGATTAGCCCTGAGCTAACTACTGCCAATCCTCCTCTTTTTGCTGGGGAAGACTGGCCCTGAGCTAACATCCATGCCTATCTTCCCCTACTTTATATGTAGGATGCCTACCACAGCATGGCTTTTGCCAAGCAGTGCCATGTCTGCACCTGGGATCCGAACTGGCAAACCCCGGGCCACCAAGAAGTGTAACATGCGAACTTAACCACTGTGCCACCAGGCCAGGCCCCCAGAAAAGTTTGTATTCAGGGATAGCTTTCTAATTATTGATCTTTGTTGGAGGGGCAGAGGCTGGGGAGTCTCTTACTTCACCTAAATGGTTTTGTCTTAGGGTCACATGTGAAGAGATGCACTATAATTAGTGTTCGGGTAGTGAACATGATGTAATGTATCCAGAATTTGAAATATGATGTACATCCGAAAACAAACAAACAAAAGATAAATGGTTTTGTCAAGTTTCTTCATATCGTTAATGACAAACCAATTTCTGAATTCCTCATGCAAAGACCTCTGAGTGAGGAAGACTGAATGGGGAGGATGTAGAAGGTTGTAAAGGACCATCATTTTCTTATAACTCACTTTATCAACTAGAAAAAAACCCAGACATTCCAAAAGCACATTTATTTAGACCTTGGGATCTGTGAACACAAAGTAATCTAAAGTAATGGAGTAAATGAGCTCTTCTCAATGAGCAGAAATCAGAAGGCACTGGGCATTTGTTGAATTTGGGCACAGAAAGGCTGTAGCTTGGTGTGATGCCAACGGAGGGACCTTGTTGATGGAAGAAAAATCACATTGGCTTCTTCTGAATGCATGTCATCAAACAACATGTTGGGGTCTGCAGAAATACAATATCAGAGGCAATTTCTACCCATGTACCAGTTCATGCTCAAGGAAATTTTGCTGAAACCATTGTGGTGTGAAGGGTTGTGGACTATGTTGGGAAGCAGAAAGACATCTCCAGGGTCTTGTGGTACCTAGAGACCAACATCCTTATAGAGGGTGAAGGCTTCATGGTGGGAAGATTCTAATATGCTCCCCAAAACCTCTGCCTCCTGTATTCACTCCACTGTGGAGGCCTATCCCCTTGAGTGTGTCCCTGATGATTTGCTTCCAACCAACCCAACATGGCAAAACTGATGAGATGTCATTTATGAGATTAGGGTAGAAAAAGATTCTGGCTTTCATCTTCCTGGTCTTTGCTTCTCCTTCACTGGCATGCTTGTTCTCATGGAAGCCACCTGTCACGTGTGATCGTTCCCATGATAATCTTGTAGCATAGAACTGAGGAAGTCCTCTGGCCAACAGTTCACAAGAAACCCTTCCAGCAGCCATGTGAGAGGGCTTGGAAACACATCCTGTTCTGGTTAAACCTTGAGATGACTGCAGACCTAGCTGACTCTTTGATTGCACTGTAATCTGACACCAAGATTGCAGTCTTGTAATATACCCTGGTTTATTTAAGAGAAGTAACAAATTACAAATAAGAGTATAGCTGTCAATAGTTTTCTAATATATCAACATACACTAGTGAAAGAGAAAACTTAGAACTTGGGATATCATTTAAATAAGCAAAAAAAAAAAAAAAACCCTAAAAAAGGGAAATAGAAAGTTCCTCTTTGAGACAGAAATCTTAACTGACAGAATGGTCATAATTTCTGCTTCTTATTATAGAAGACCTACTTCTCCCTAATTTACGTGATTAACAGAATGTACTTGCAGATGTTAAAGTCAAAAAGATATAGATTCAATTGAAAAAGAAAAGAGTCTGCATTTTATGTTAAGATCCTTGAAATTGGAAGTCGGAAGCAAAGAGTACAGTTGAATTTTCTCCTGAGAGGCGGAAGGGCCCAGCTGCTTCTAAATACATTCACCTTTCTCCTTTTCCTCTTCTGTTAAATTAGGAAGTCCTCAGAGATTGGACTAATTTTACTAATTATGAGCTCTGTGCACTGAGCCCTCAAGGTCTTACAGGAGGGAATAAATATCCTGTGCCTCCAGCCTTTCAATGTATCAGTCCTAGCTAGGCTTCATACCTGTATCTCTTCCTCCCAAAGTCATGGTCTCCATCAAGGTATCTATGCCTGAGTCTATCTTCCCTCCAGTTCTGAGAACAGAGATTCAGCCTTCATCATTAACCAGGCAAGAGAAGGCAATGGATCCAAACTCCTAGGTCATGACCCAGCAGAGATACAGCACAGACCAGTAAGTACCCAGGGAGATGGTGGATGAAGGAGGGACCATGGAGGATCTTGTTTCTTCATTATGAAGACAAGCAAGACAATTGAGATAGCTAGATGTGAGGAAATCAATATGCAAGTTTCAACTCAGAGGCCAAGGAAGTTTATGTTTTGTTTTCTTTTTTTCTGTTGAGGATTTCAGAACTCTCATTCAGAATTCTACTCTATTCCACTACCATTTCTAGCTTCCTTGGGCATCACCCACACCAGAGCAGGAAATAGATCTCTCCAAACTATTCCCTGAGCATCCCAAAATGATCATGAATGCAATGATTATGTTCATGATGGGGATGAGAAGAATAACCATAATATCATGAAAATTTATTGAGGGTTTCCTATGACATTCTCTGAGCTATGTGGTATGCAGCTTTTAAATTTTAATCTGCATAATCACCGCAAGATATAGGGGCACATATTATCATTATTTTACGGTTGAAGAAAGGAGTACTGTATTTTTATTTAATTTGAACTAGGTCCCGGTATAAAAAGACGTGAAGTCAGGATTGGATCGAGTAGCGAGACTCTATTCACAAGTCATAGGACAATGTCTTTCTGTACAACTGAGTTTCATATGACTATTGAGCCCTTGAAATGTGCCTAGTGTAAATTGAGATTTGTCTTCCGTATAAAATACCAGATTTTGAAGACGTAGAATAAAGCAACGTAAAGTACCTCAACTGTGTATATTGGTGAAATTATATTTTTGGTATAGTGGGTTAAATAAAATGTTAAAATAAAATAAAGACTCAACTATCCTACTCAACATTTCCTTTCTCTTTCAAGGTCACTCCAGGAAGAATGCTCACAGGGAAATGACTGAGTCTCATTCATTTCTGATTCCCCAGCACCTACATGGTGGTTGGCACAGTGCAGGCAACCAAAATAAAATATATATAAATCTCTGTTAAATGTTGATTACCTTGTGTTAGTCCACAGGAACACAGCATAGTCCATACAATTTCCACACTGAGAGCTTTCCTGCCTGGGCTTTCATCCCTTTCAGGGATGTCCTGTATGACTAAAGAAATTAATGAGATTAATCATTTCCCTCCAAGCACTCTTCCCAGAGTGACAAATTAATCACACCTGAGGAGGGGGTCATGAGAACCTCTGATTTGTAGCCAAGTCAGACAGAATTTATGGGTAATCTGGGGACCTACCACTTATTATTGGCACCTGAAATGGAAGCAGTCTTGAGGGACTGATCTCGTAACCTGTGGGATCTGACACTCCAGGCAGATAGTGTCAGAATTGAATTAAATTGTAGGACACTCAGCTGGAATTGTGGAGAATTTCTTAGCGTGGGGAAAATCTCCCACATTTGGTGACTAGAAATGTCAGAACTGAAGGGTTTCATTTGAGGGTAAAGGAGGCACAATTAGGAAATGAAAAACTGGGTAGATTTTTCCTATACAGTGCCAAAGACAATTTTAATTCAGTCAGAATGTACATGCCCCTTATGGGATTTTTGAGAGCAAGGGGAGCTATTGCAACAGGGAATTAAGGCAAGAAAATAGTTCCAATTGTGAAGGTGAGGTATACTGTTTGTCCTCTCTTTTTGTGTTCACGAACCTTCCTAAGATTATAGAGAATTCCTTGTTGAAATTTAGTGGGATCTCCAGCTAACTACTGTAATTTGAGCCCCGATATTGACTGAAGACACATAGGTTTGCCAATCATGGTTTGAATTTCAGCAGATATTAAAGTTAGTTCAGAACCTATGTTGAAGAGAAACAAAAGCTAATTGATGTCATTTTATTTTTTGCTCTATTAATTATTTTAGTAGATGTTGGACTTTCATCTTGCCCAAATTGTATACACCTGTTTCAGTTTTTTGTTTCCTCCTTCATATTCAGGTCTCTTTCTTTCTCTCCTTTTTCTCTTCTTATTTATCTTTTATCACTAGATATATGTCAAGGGAGCTCCTTTCTATCCTGCTCATATTTAATGAATTTCTTTATCTGGAAAGCCTCAAATCAGTGCCTTCAGGGTTAGGGAACTCCTCTGTGATAATGGCTGTTTTACAGTTTTCATATACCCTATACTTTAATTGGGTTTTAACTAACCCCTTCATTGTCCTACAGGAGTGCCATGGGTATTTATCCTGGTAGCCCTGTGGATCTGGATCTTTGTTGTGACAAAGGCATCTGGCAACAATAGCTGCTGGGGTTTTTAAAGGTCCTGGTATGTTTTTAGGGGTGGATACCTCAGCATGACACACGATGGCTGCTTTTCTTCGTCTCCTCTTCCTTCTTCTCCTTCTCCTTCTTCTTCTTCTTCTTTTTCTTCTGCTTCTGCTTCTTCTGCTTGTCCTTCTCTTCTTCCTCCTCCCCCACCATCTCCTTCTCTTCCCTTCTCCTTTCCTTCTTCTTCTTCCTCTTCCTGTTTTTCTTCTTCCTCCTCCTCCTCCTCCCCCTCCTTCTTCTTCTCTCTTTCTCAATTTCCTGATGACCACTCTTTCTTGAGAAACCACCTCATGAACCTATATCTGGCTCAGGGTATACTTTTTCCCCAAACACCCCCAAGGGCAAATTCCTGGCTGAAACAAACAACCAATCAGGGTAAGAGTATTTCCCCTGACCTTACTGTCAGTCACAGCTTCATTATAGGACATACAGATAGGTCTGGGATGAGACACAAGGCCCAGGGCCACCTTAAGGAAGGACCCAATCTAAACCTCTTGTCTCTAATAGCCAAGTAATTATTGAAACATCTTAAGTAGGTGAGTTAAATTTTTAGGAGAGGATTGGAAGGACTCAAAAAATGCAGCACAGTTCAAAGTGCAAGCTTCTAGCAGGCAGTAGCTCAAAGAGCATGCTTGTCATCAGGCAGCAGATCCAGAGAGCAAGCCAGAGGAGGAGAAGACCTCTGAGAGTAGTGGTCATTGTTTCAATGCCCCACTCTCTGCATGAAGTGTAGAGGACACTCTGTAGAAATAGGATGGACTCTGACTCAAACTTTGGCTTGGATGTTGAGGCTGATGATGCCACACACACAAGAAGGTATAAAAAGTTTCATTCTTCATATAAAGATCTCCTGGTCTGGTGAGAGCATAGCAGGCCTTCTAAACTATTCTGAAATTACATGAGAGTTCAAGGAAAGTGGCTGGCTTGGGTGTTTTACTGTGATTTTTTTGTGAGTTCACAGTGAGAGTTCCTGAACATGTGCATGGGCTTGTGAGGATTGGACCTCTCATGGTGGCCAAAGGAGGGAGGACTCAGGCTTTCTTTTCTTTAAATTATGTTTAATTGACACATAACATTATATTAGTTTCAGAAGTACAATATAAATATTCAGTATTTGTATATATTGTGAAATGATCACCACAGTAAGTCTAAGTAACATCCATCAGCATCCATCGTTATACAATTTTTTCCTTGATGAGAACTTTTAATATCTATTCTGTTGGCAACTTTCAAATATGCAATACAGCATTGTTAACTATAATCACCATGTTGTATATTACATCCCCTGGACTTATTTATTTTATAACAGAAGGATCCAGGCTTCTTTATCAGCTACTTCATATGTTGGGCAGAAGGGGAAGAGAGAGAGATTTGGCTTAAAAACTGTTAGGAGCCAAACTTTACACAGAGAAAATGGAGTGAAACACTTTATTACGTAGTTTTTATACTGTTTATAAATAGTACAGATCAAGGGAATTAATTTCCATGCATTTGGATAAAATAAATTACATTCAACTGCTTATTAGTGTCCTTTATTTTTTTTTCTTCAAGGGAAAGGATATTTCTTATTCCTTTTGTTTCCTTCAAAGAAAGGAACTGATATGTTAGTGGGTTTATGGATTTTTTAAATCTCTAAATATCTTTGCTGAGAGTTGATATCAAGATAGTGGTGTAGGCAGACTCTTAACTCACCTCCTCACACAGACATAACCAATTTACAACTATTCTTGGAACAATTACCCCTGAGAGAGAACTGAAAACTGGATAAAAAGAACCCCTGCAACAAGGGATGGTCCTGACTGAAGTGGGAGAGGCAGAAATTCCTTTATGGAGAAAAAAGAAGCCACCTTTGCAAGCCACGGTGCTTCACAGCTGGCCAGGAGAAATCCTAAGGTACACAGCCTTCTCAGGAGAGGCTGAGGACCTGAGCAGGGGAGCATTACCTCTATAAGCATCCTTTGGACTCAGCACAACTGAGACGAGTGTCATCATATCTGTCTTTGCTAGCTACTAACAGCAACAGGGAATATCCCCAGGAAAGCTATGAGTCATAAGAGGGGGAAAAGCCAACTCTTAAAGGACCCATGCACAAATTCATCTGTTTTGGAAAACAAGCTAAAATCACCATAAAGAAAGGTGCACAATCCTTTCATGAAAAAAAAAACCTCACCTGATAGGCTCTGGGTGACTTTCAGTTAGAGGTGAGGCCTCTCCAGGGACTGAGATACTGGAAGCAGCCATTATTGTGACCTAGTACAAGTGTGCTAACACAGATGCTGGCAGTCACCATTGGAGTACTTCAACTGGCCTGTAGGCCCAGGTTCTGCCCCCCCCACTAGAACACCAATTTAATCCAGTTCAGCCAGGGCAGAACTAGGGACTGGCCTAGGGACTGACCCAATCCAACAGCAAGTCCTTGGGCAACTCATGGGCCTGTATAGGCTGGGTGCCTGGATCCTCTGCAGTTAAGGCAAGTGGGTCCACCTCTGTGGGGCAAGCCATGGGCGAGGGGCAGGTGGAGTGTGTGGGGCATTGGTGGAGTTTGTGGGGCCTCTGCAGTGGGGTTATTGGTTCTGCTTCAGGGGGTTGGGGTGTGCCCCAGGGAAGGACTGTGTTGACACTGTGTGTGGCCCTGTGGGTGGTGGGGCCTGTCAGTGCAGAAGACATGTGTTTTTCAAACAACCACATAGTAGATATACAAACTCTGAAACAATTGAGTGCTCCCATGACTGGGGCCAGCCCCAGTCAGTTGCAATCCTAGGACAGCTGAAAAGAGCCTCAGTGGCTGGAGGCCTACAGCAATTGTAAGCCCAAGCCTAGCAACCAGCAATGTTGGGGGCCTACTCACATAACAGAAAAACTTCAACAAAAGTGTGCTATTGGACCTTGCAGCCAATTTTTCTGGGCCTCCCCATGCCCGGCAAAGTGACTTTAGGGTCCATGGCAGCCACACAAAGCTGAGCATTGCAACCACCCAGCCAGGGGAATAGCCTAGCCTCCCTGGGAACCTACTGCAAATGCAACCCTGCCACAACAGAAGGACACATGTAGCCCACACATAGGACACCCGGGGAACATTTGGAACTGGTGTCAAGAGGGAAGCACAGTGCTGTGCCTCATGAGGCATCTCTTACGTAAGGCCACCTCTCTAAGATCAGGAGATGTAGCTGACCTGCCTAATCTATAGATATAAGCACAGAGAAAGAGGCTAAAAGAGGAAGTAAATGAATAGGTTCCAAGTAAAGGAATAGGACAAAACCCCAGAAAAAGAAATAAATGAAACAGAATTAAAGAATCTACCTGACAAAGAGTTCAAACAAAAAGTTGTAAGGATTCTCACTCATCTTGGGAGAAGAATGGATGAACCCAGTGAGAACTTCAACAAAGAATTGGAAAATATAAAAAAGAATCAATTAGAAATGAAGAATATAATACTTGAAATGAAAAATTCACTAGAGGGACTCAATACCAGAGTAGACGACACAGAAGAACAGATTAGCAACCTGGATGAGGGACTAGAGGAAATCACCCAAGCTGAATAGATAATAGAAAAAAGAATTAAAAAGAAGAAGAACAGTCTAAGGGACCTCTGGGACAACAACAAGCACACTACCATTCATATTATAGGTGTCCCAGAATAAGAGAGAGACAAAAGGGCAGAGAATCTCTTTGAAGAAATACTAGCTGAAAACTTTCCTAACCTAAGGAAGGAAACAGACATCCAGGTATAGGAAACACAGAGAGTACCAAGAAAGATAAACCCAAAGAGGCCCACACCAAGACATATTATAATTAACACGTCAAGGATTAAAGATAAGGAGAGAATCCTAAAAGCTGCAAGGCAAAGGCAACAAGTTGCATAAAAGGAAACTTCATAAAGCTATTAGTTGACTTCTCAGTAGAAACTTTACAGGCTAGAAAGGAGGGCCATGATATATTTAAAGTGCTGAAAGGAAAAAAAAAAGTACAGCCAAGAATACTCTGCCTGGCAAAGTTATCACTCAGAATGGAAGGAAAGATAAAGAATTCCCAGACAAGCAAAAATTAAAGGAGTTCATCACCAAGAAACCAGTCTTACAAGAAATGATAAGGGGACTTATTTAAGTGGGAAAGAGAAGACCACAAATAGTAGTAAGAAAATTATCAGGAAAAAAAAGAGCAATAAAATCACTGGTAAAGGCAAAAATACAGTAAAAATAGCAGATCAGCCACCTAAGAAGACAACATAAAGGTCAAAAGGCAAAAGAACTAAAATTAACTATTTCTATGATAGGAGGGTAACAGATGCACACACACACACACACAAAGAGGTGAAACATGATATCAAAAACATAAAATGTGGGAGGAAGGGAGTAAAAGAGTAGATATTTTAGTAAGAGGTCAAACTAAAGAGACCATGACCTTAATATAGATTGCTATATACATAGGTTATTATAAATGAAGCTCTTGGTAATCACAAACCAGAAACCTATAATTAACACACAAAAAATTAGAGAAAGGAACCCAAACATAATACTAAAAAAAGCCATCAAACCACAAACAAAGAGACCAAGAGAAGAAGAGAACTACTGAAACACCCGGAAAAATAGTGACAAAATGGCAATAAGTGCATACTTACCAACAGCAACTTTACATGTCAATGGATTAATGTTCCTATCAAAAGGCATAAGGTGGCCGATTGGGTTAAAAAACAAGACACATATATATGCTGCATACAAGAGACATACTTCAAACCTAAAGACACTCGCAAACTGAAAGTGAAGCAATGGAAAAAGATACTCTATGCAAATGACAATGAAAAGAAAGCTGGGGTAGCAACACTTATATCAGACAAAATAGACTCTAAAACAAAAACTATAACAAGCGACAAGGAAGGTCACTACATAATGCTAAAGGGAACAATCCAACAAGAGGGTAAAACACTTGTAAATATCTATGCACTCAATGTAGGAGCACATAAATATATAAAGCAATTATTAACAGACATAAAAGGAGAAATAGACAGAAATACAGTAATATTTGGGGGCTTTAGCACTCCACTTACACCAATGGATAGATCATTGAACAGAAGATAAATAAGGAAATAGCCTTAAATGCCCATTAGACCAGATAGACTTAGGAGATATATACAGAACATTCCATTCAAACCCCACAGAATATGCATTCTTTTCAAATGCACATGGAACATTCTCCAGGATTGATCATATATTTGGTTGTAAAACAAGTCTTACTAAATTCAAGAAGATTGAAATAAGACCAAGCATCTTTTCTGACCACAACAGCATAAAACTAGAAATCAATTACATGAAGAAAATTGGAAAAGCCACAAATATGTGGAGATTAAACAAAATGCTACTGAACAATGACTGGGTCAATGAAGAAATCAAAGGCATGAAACTACAACATGCCAAAATCTATGGGATGCAGGAAAGGTAAGTCTAAGAAAGAATTTTATAGCAATACAGCCCTACCTCAATAAACAAGAAAAATCTCAAATAAACAATGTAACAGTGCATGTGAAGGAAATGGAAAAAGAAGAACAAAGCCCAAAATCAATAGAAGGAAGGAAATAATTAAAATCAGAGCAGAAATAAATGAAATAGAAACTAAAAAACAAAAATAGAAAAAAATCAATGAAACCAAGAGTTGGTTCTTTGAAAAAATAAATAAAAACGTCAAACTTTTAGCTAGACTCACCATGAAAAAAGGAGAGAAGCCTCAAATAAATAAAACCAGAAATCAGGGGCCAGTCTGGTGGCACAGTGGTGAAGTTCACATGTTCCACTTCAGTAGCCCAGGGTTTGCCAGTTTGAATCCCAGGTGCAGACATGGCACTGCTTGGCAAGCCATGCTGTGGCAGACATCCTACATATAAAGTAGAGGAAGATGAGCACGGATGTTAGCTCAGGGCCAGTCTTTCTCAGCAAAAAGAGGAGGATTGGTGGCAGATGTTAGCTCAGGGCTAATCTTCCTCAAAAAGAAAAACCAGAAATCAAAGAGGAGAAATTACAACAGACGCCTCAGAAATGCAAAAGACTATAAGAGAATACTATAAAAAGCTACACATCAACAAATTGGATAATCTAGAAGGAATGGATAAATTCTTAGAATCATACAAACTTCCAAATTTGAATCTAGGAGAAATAGGAAATTTGAATAGGCCAATCACCAGTAAGGAGATCAAAACCTCCCAAAAAATAAAAGTCTGTGACCAGATGGCTTCCCTGGTGAATGCTACCAAACAGTCAAAGAATTAATACCTATCCTTCTCAAATTCTTCCAAAAACTTGAAGAGAAGAGGAAGCTTCCTAACTCATTCTACAAAACCAACATTACCCAAACACCAAAAACAGACAAGAACAACACACACAAAAAATAAAATTACAGGCCAATATGACTGATGAACATCAATGCAAAAGTCCTCAACAAAATACCAGCAAATTGAATACAACAATACATTAAAAAGATCATACACCGTGATCAAATGGGATTTATTCCAGGTATTCAGGGATGATTCAATATCCTCAAATCAATCAAAATGATACATCACATTAACAAAATAAAGAATAAAAGTCACATGATCATCTCAATAGATGCATACAGAGCATTTGACAAGATACAGCATCCATTTACAATAAAACCTCTCAATGGAGGAAAACTGAAAGCTACCCCTCTAAGAACAGGAATCAGACAAGGATGTCCACTTTCACCACTGGTATTTAACATAGTATTGGAAGTCTTAGTCAGACCTTGTAGGCAGGAAAAAGAAATGAAAGGATCCAAATTGGAAAAGAAGAAGTGAAACTGTCATTATTTGCAGATGACATGATTTTATATATAGAAAACCCTAAATAATTCACTAAAAATCTTTTAGAAATAATAAATGAATACTGTCAAGTAGCAGAATACAAAATCAACATACAAAAATCAGTTGCATTTCCATATACTAACCACAAAGTAGCAGAAAGAGAAATTAAGAATACAATCCAATTTACAATTGCAACAAAAAGAATAAAATATCTAGGAATAAACTTAGCCAAAGAGCTGAAAGATCTGTGCGCTGAAAATTATAAAACATTATTGAAAGAAATGGAAGAAGACACAACGAAATGGAAAGATATCCCGGGCTCTTGGATTAGAAGAATTACCATAGTTAAAATGTTCATACTTCCTAAAGCAATCTACAGATTCAATGCAATACCGACCAAAGTTCCAAAAACATTTTTCACAAAAATAAAGTATCCTAAAATTCTTGTGGAACAACAAAAGACCCCGAATAGCTAGAAGAATCCTGAGAAAAAAAAGAACAAAGCTGAAGTTACCACACTCTCTTATTTCAAAATATACTACAAAGATACAGTAATCAAAACAGTATGGCACTGGCACAAAAACAGACACACAGATCAACGGAATAGAATCAAAAGCCAAGAAATAAACCCACACATCTAAGGGCAACTAATTTTCGACAAGGGAGCCAAAAACATGCAATGGAGAAGGGAAAGTCTCTTTGATAAATGGTGTTGGGAAACTGGACAGCCACATGCAAAAGAATGAAAGTAGACCATTTTCTTACACCGTGTGCAAAAATCAACTCAAAATGGATTAAAGATTTGAATGTAAGACCTGAAACCACAAAACTTCTAGAAGAAAACATAGGCAGTATGTTCTTTTGACATCGGTCTTAGCAGCATATTTTCAAGTACCATGTCTGACTAGGCAAGGGAAACAATAGAAAAAATAAGCAAATGGGACTACATCAAACTAAAATCTTCTGTACAGCAAAGAAAACCATCAACAAAATGAAAAGACACCCTAACAATTGAGAGAAGATATTTGCAAACCATGTATCTGATAAGGGGTTAATATTCAAAATATACAAAGAACTCATACATCTCAACAACAAAAAAAACTAACCCAATTAAAAAACGGGCAAAAGTCCTGAACAGGCATTTCTCCAAAGAAGGATACAGATGGCTAACAGGCAAATGAAAAGATGTTCAACATCATTAACTATCAGTGAAATGCAAATCAAAACTATAATAAGATATCACCTCACTCCAGTCAGAATGGCTATAATTAACAAGACAGGAAACAACAAGTGTTGGAGAGAATTTGGAGAGAAGGGAACTCTCATACACTGCTGCAGGAGTGCAAACTGGTGCAGCCACTATAGCAAACAATTTGGAGATTTCTCAAAAAACTAAGAATAGAGCTACAACATGATCCAACTATTCCACTACTGAGTGTTTATCCAAAGAACATGAAAACACAAATGTGTAAAGATATATGTACCCCTATGATCATTGGAGCATTATTCACAATACTCAAGACTTGGAAGAAATCTAGGTGCCCTCCAAGGGATGAGTGGATAAAGAAGATGTATATGTACACAATGGAATACTAGTCGGCCATAAGAAATGATGATCTCCGGTCACTTGTGAAAACTTGGATGGACCTTGAGTGTATTATGCTAAGTGAAATAAGTCAGAGGGAGAAAGTCAAATACCATATGATCTTACTCATAAGTAGAAGATAAAAACAATGGCAAACAAAGACACAGAAACAGAGAGTGGATTGTTGGTTACCAAAGGGGAAGGGGGGAGGGAGGAGAGTGAATGGGTTGATTAGGCACATGTGTCTCATGATGGATTGTAATTAGTCTTTGGGTGGTTAACATGATGTAAGCTACACAGAAATCTAAATATAATGATGTACACCTGAAATTTATATAATGTTATAAACCAATGTTACTGCAATAAAAAATTAATTAATTAATTAAAAATAAGTAAAAATAAATAGATATCCTTTCTAATTTCTTTAGCCCAGTATTTTCCAAACTGGATTCATATAGAAACAGGCAAATGGAGCAAAAACCAATGAGAAAAGAGTTCTAGGAAGAGTGTGCTTGCCACACTGAAATATTGCTAAAGGAGCATGGTCCTCAAGCATGAACACCTTACTTATGAATTGCTTGAATCCAAAATATAGACACACTGATAGGTAGCTGTATAACTGTTTTCTTTATATCATCTCTCACTTATTTTCCGAAAGATGCCTCTGCTAAGCGGAACCACAGAATGTAACAAATATCTTGGAATTCCTCCTCTTGGGTTTCTCAGATGATCCAGAACTGCAGCCTCTAATATTTGGCCTATTCCTGTCCATGAACCTCATCACCATGCTGAGGAGTATGCTGATCATCCTGCCCATCAACTCTGACTCCTACCTCTACACCCCCATGCACTTCTTCCTCTCCATTCTATCCATGGCTAGCATCAGTTTTACTCGTATCACAGTCCCAAAGACGATTTTGGGCATTCTAACTGATAGCAGTGTCATTTGCTATGAGGGATGCCTGATTCAGTTGTCTATTTTTTTAATTTTTTTGGCTGTTTGGACAGTTTGCTCTTAACTGTGGTGGTCTATGATTGATTTGTAGCTATTCATTATATCTTATACTACCTGGTCACCACAAACATGTGCCTCTGTAGCTTGCTGATTCTGGTGTCTTTTTTGATCAGCCTTTTGGACTCCCAGCTGCACTGCTTGTTGGTATCACAACTTACCTTTTCCACAAATGTGGAAATTCCTCGTTTCTTCTGTGATCCTCCTCAACTCCTCAAGCTTACCTGTGACAATACCTCCACCAATAAAATATTAATGTAAAAATTAATGTAAAAAATATTAATGTATTCTTACATTAATATTTTATTGGTGTCACTTTGATGGTATTCCGGTCTCAGGGATCCTTTTCTCTTGTATTCAAATTGTTTCCTCCACTCTGAGAGTTCCGTTAATGGGTATGAAGTACAAACCTTCTCCACCTGCGACTCTCACCTTTCTGTTGTTTGCTTATTTTATTGAACAGCCCTTAGGGTGTACCTCAGTTCTCCTGTTTCACGTTCCCCCAGGAAGGATGTAGTGGCCTTGGTGATGTACGCTGTGGTGACCTCAATGCTGAACCCCTTCATCTACAGCCTGAGGAAAAGCGACATCAAGAAGTCCATGCAGGGCTGGCCCCGTGGCTGAGTGGTTAAGTTCGCGCGCTCCGCTGTAGGCGGCCCAGTGTTTCGTCGGTTCGAATCCTGGGCGCGGACATGGCACTGCTCGTCAGACCACGCTGAGGCAGCGTCCCACATGCCACAACTAGAGGAACCCACAATGAAGAATACACAACTATGTACCGGGGGGCTTTGGGGAGAAAAAGGAAAAAATAAAATCTTAAAAAAAAAAAAAAAAAAGAAGTCCATGCAGAGGCTCCTCAACAAAACAGCCTAGTCTCAATATTTTGGCCATTTTTTGGTCTCTGGTTTAGAAAAGATTACAATACTAAACATCTGGAATTGACAAACATGCCTCTTTTGCCACATAATTTATGGAGTTCAAGGTTTTCATTCCTCTTGACTTACCATATCTTAAATTTTTTGGCACATCTTTGGTGGGATTAAGTGAGTATTCTGAGATCCTACGTATGTCAAAATCACTGCACAATTGAATCCTATTATATCTATGGAATCTCCTGTATTTATCACCTATGATTCAGGCATCCATAGAAATTCAGAATTCTATTTTATAATATATAAATACAATTCTTAACCTTTTTCACTGTCCATGTCTGTCTTCCATAAAACATTGGCTTCTATCAAATCTATTGATGCAGGTTGTGTGAGAGAATGTATGTCACTGGTCCTCATTCTTGGCTTCACACTGCAAGTGTCTGATGTGCTTTAAAAATCCTCATGCCTGAGTATCACCACCATAGATTAAGATTTAATTGGACTGGAGTGTGAAAAGAACATGAATGGTTTTAACAGCACCCTAGGTGGGTCTAATGTGCAGCCAAAGTGAAGCACTATTGACTTTTGTCAGACCACCTTTCATTCAAAGATGGCTTGTATGTCTTGGTTCTTTTGCTGTTCGTGATAAGACCCTGAAGGTTTTAAAGTGATCAGAGTTCAGAAATGGAAGGCATGAAAGAGTTTGCCTTAGTAACAGGCAATGTGAGCTTTTTCTCATATTCCTGGTAGTATTTTATCACATATCTTCTCCCTCCACACTCTATAGCTGGTCCTATGTGCTGGACATTAAACTACCATTTTTCTGCTCCCAACTTACCCTTCTATAATTTAATTCATGATGCTGTGGTGGGGGCTGGGAATCTTTAAAATGCTGCTATGATTTGCCATCTGGTTTACCTTTAGTTTCTTCTAATAATGGCCAGTAAAGCTCACACACACTAATGCTCAACTTTTTCCCTTTATTTCTTAGCTTGTGGCATTGTTACTACATCCTCAGCTATGACTCTGTGTTATCATATTTTTTTAGTTTATGCCTTTCATCTTTTAATAACTATTTAGCCCTAGTAGTATTAAATTGCCTTCATTAAAATAACTTGTGTGGTTTCTGTTTTCTCAATGGACCCTTGACTGGAAAATCATAAAGCTGCATTGTGAGATGCAATTGGAAGATTGCAAAGTGAGCTCAGGACAAAAAAGTAATTGTAATAATCTGTGTTGGTCAAGTGTATACAACTGAGGTTTAAAGTAATGGTATGATATTTTCAGTGGCTATGTGGCTCTAATTGTGCCAGTAGATCATTGTCTCCCAAATCATTATGAATAAATTTAACTCTATCTTCATTTTCATTACTGAAGGGTAACAAAAGACCATGTCTTCAGCAAAAGGAAGATATTACCTTTCACTAGTAACAGACTCTTTAGGATTCCACTTTGTAACCATACTTCTGTGTCATCTGTCATGATCAATCTGTGATCAGTGCCTTATGTTTTATGCTACTCACCCAGGCACCCACGTACGTAAAAATCTTTCCTTTGGAGATGCTACACATAGTTTCTGAGATAGCAATCCAGGCTTTGTGAAAAGCTGTCCAATAACTCTATCACTAACCTAAATCACCTACAAACTGCACTGAAAATGATCCTAGTATCTGATGGGCTCTTCGCATTATGAACTGACTTCAGTTTAATATCAGATTTTTTCTTTCTGCCCAAATATTCTAAAATGTCTCAACACTCATAATTCTTCTTTTACGTACACTATTTGGTCATTTGAGCTATCTACAATTTCCCCCTGCCATTGATGGACTCACACAGAATTAACATACTTTCTATTATATCTATTTTAATTGGGTAAATATTCAAATTTTCTTCATATCAATTAATGAGAAATCATTCTCTGAGTTCTTCATTCAGAGAAATGTGAGCCAGGAGAGCTGCAAAGATTAAATGTAGAGGTGGCCACAAACCATGATTTCCACACATTCCACTGTATCTCACTATGTAAGCAGAAAATCACATTTTTAAGAAGACTTCCAGAGTTCCAGTACTTAGAGTCCAAAGAAAATATGTTTGGAGAGAGATGAGCCCTTACTAGTTGAGCAGAAATCAGAAGATTCTAGAGATACTCATTTAAGTGGTCCTGAAATGGCTGTGTCTTCTCTTGGCAAAAATGAAAGGACACTGCTGCCTTTAGATCATTGTCACCAGTAAGACTTCTTTTTTTTTTTTTATTAAGGTTATACAAGTTAACATCCTTGTGAAATTACAGTTGTACATTATTATTAGTCAGTTGTAGGTACACCACTTCACCCCTAGTGCCCTCTCCCCACCCCCTTTCCCCTGGCAACCACCGATCAGTTCTCTTTGTCCATATGTGAACTACCACCTATGAGTGGAGTCATACAGAGTCTGTCTTTCTCTGTCTGGCTTATTTCACTCAACATAATACTCTCAAGGTCTATCCATGTTGTTGCAAATGGGACGACTTTGTCCTTTTTTATGGATGAGTAGTATTCCATTGTATATATATATACCACAACTTCTTTATCCACTCATCAGTTGCTGGGCATTTAGGTTGGTTCCATGACTTAGCTATTGTGAATAATGCTTCAATGAAGATAGGGGTGCATGGAACTTCTGGAATTGCTGATTTCAGGTTCTTAGGATATATACCCAGTAGTGGGATGGCTGGGTCATAAGGTATTTCTATTCTTAACTTTTTGAGGAATCTCCATACTGTTTTCCATAGTGGCTGCACCAGTTTGCATTCCCACCAACACTGTATGAGGGTTCCCTTTTCTCCACAGCCTCTCCAAGATTTGTCACTCTTGGTTTTGGATATTTTTGCCATTCAAACAGGTGTAAGGTGATATCTTAGTGTAGATTTGATTTGCATTTCCCTGATGATTAGTGATGATGAACATCTTTTCCTGTGTCTATTGGCCATCCGTATATCTTCTTTGGAGAAATGCCTGTTCATGTCCCCTGCCCATTTTGTTATTGGGTTATTTGATTTTTTATTGTTGAGTCATGTGAGTTCTTTGTATATTATGGAGATTAACCCTTTGTCGGATAAATAACTTGTGAATATTTTTTCCCAATTAGTGGGCTGTTTTTTTGTTTCAGTCCTGTTTTCCCTTGCCTTGAAGAAGCTCTTTAGCCTGATGCAGTCCCATTTGTTTATTCTTTCTATTGTTTACCTCATGTGAGGGGTTATGGTGTCGGAAAAGATTCTTTTGAAGCTGATGTCAAAGAGTGTGCTGCCAATATTCTCTTCTAGAAGACTTATTGTTTCAGGCCTAATCTTTAGGTCTTTGATCCATTTTGAGTTTATTTTAGTAAATGGTGAAAAAGAATGGTTGATTTTCATTCTTTTACATGTGGCTGTCCAGTTTTCCCAGCACCTTTTGTTGAAGAGACTTTCTTTCCTCCATTGTAGGCCCTCAGCTCCTTTGTCAAAGATTAGCTGTCCATAGATGTGTGGTTTTATTTCTGGGCTTTCAATTCTGTTCCATTGATCTGTGCATCTGTTTTTGTACCAGTACCACGCTGTTTTGATTACTGTGGCTTTGTATTATGTTTTGAAGTCAAGGATTGTGATGCCTCCAGCTTTGTTCTTCTTTCTCAGGATTGCTTTTGCAATTCGCGGTCTTTTGTTGCCCCATATGAATTTTTGGATTCTTTGTTCAGTTTCTGTAAAGAATGACATTGGAATTCTGATTGGGATAGGTTGAATCTGTAGATTGCTTTAGGTAGTATGGACATTTTAACTATGTTTATTCTTCCAATCCATGTGCATGGAATGTCTTTCCATTTCGTCATGTCGTCGTCAATTTCTTTCAAGAAGGTCTTGTAGATTTCCTTGTATAGATCTTTCACTTCCTTGGTTAAATTTGTCCCAATGTATTTTATTCTTTTTGTTGCAATCGTGAATGGCATTGAGTTCTTGAGATATTTTCCTGTTAGTTCATTGCTAGCATATAGAAATGCTACTGATTTATGTATGTTGGTTTTATACCCTGCAACTTTGCTGTAGTTGTTGATTGTTTCTAATAGTTTTTCTATGGATTGTTTGGGGTTTTCTATATATAAGATCATGTCGTCTGCAAACAGTGAGAGTTTTACTTCTTTGTTGCCTATTTGGATTCCTTTTATTTCTTTTTCCTGCAGAATAGCTCTGGCCAACACCTCCAGTACTATGTTGAATAAGAGTGGTGAAAGTGGGCACCCTTGTCTTGTTCCTGTTCTGAGAGGGATGGGTTTCAGTTTTTGTTCATTGAGTATGATGTTGGCTGTGGGTTTGTCATATATGGCCTTTATTATGTTGAGGTACTTTCCTTGTATACCTATTTTATTAAGGGTTTTGATCATAAATGGATGTTGGGTCTTGTCGAATGCTTTCTCTGCATCTATTGAGATGATCATGTGGTTTTTGTTTCTCATATTGTTAATGTAGTGAATCACGTTGATTGACTTGCGGATGTTGAACCATCCCTGTGGCCCTGGTATAAATCCCACTTGATCATTGTGTATAATCTTTTCGATGTACTGCTGTATTCGGTTTGCCAAAATTTTGTTGAGGATTTTGCATCTATGTTCATCAGTGATGTTGGCCTGTAGTTTTCCTTCTTTGTGTTGTCCTTGTCAGGTTTGGGGATCAGGGTGATGTTGGCTTCATAGAATATATTAGGGGGTGCTCCATCTTCCTCTATTTTCTGGAACAGTTTGAGAAGGATAGGTATTAAATCTTCTTTGAATGTTTGGTAGAATTCTCCAGAGAAGCCGTCTGGTCCTGGACTTTTATTTTTGGGGAGGTTTTTGATTACTGTTTCTATTTCTTTACTTGTGATTGGTCTATTCAGATTCTCTATTTCTTCCTGATTCAGTTTGTGTAGGTTGTATGAGGCTAGGAATTTATCCATTTCTTCTAGGTTGTTCAATTTGTTGGCATATAGTTTTTCATAGTATTCTCTTATGATCCTTTGTATTTCTTCGGTATCTGTTGTGATTTCTCCTCTGTCATTTCTAATTTTATTTATTTGAGACTTTTTTTTTTTTAGTGAGTCTGGCTAAGGGTTTGTCGATTCTGTTAATTTTTTCGAAGAACCTACTCTTTGTTTCATTGATCCTTTCTACTGTCTTTTTTGTTTCAATATCATTTATTTCTGCTCTAATTCTTATTATTTCCCTGCTTCTACTGACTTTGGGCTTTGTTTGTTCTTCTTTTTCTAATTCCGTTAGGTGTAGTTTGAGGTTGTTTATGTAAGATTTTTCTTGCTTATTGAGGTGAGCCTGTATTGCAATGAATTTCCCTCTTAGGATTGCCTTTGCTACGTCTCAAATAATTTGGTATGGCGTGTTTTCATTTTCATTTGTCTCCAGATAATATTTGATTTCTTCTTTAATTTTTTCAATAATCCATTGTTTGTTCAGTAGCATGTTATTTAGCCTCCATTTGGCCCTTTCCCAGTTTTACTCTTGTAGTTGATTTCTAGTTTCATAGCATTGTGATCAGAAAAGATGCTTGATATTATTTCAACCCTCTTGAACTTATTGATGCTTGCTTTGTTTCCCAAGATATGGTCTATCCTTGAGAATGTTCCATGCATGCTTGAGAAGAATGTGTAACCTTCTGTTTTTGGATGAAGTGTCCTATATATATCTATTAGGTCCATCTGATCTAATTTTTCATTTAATTCTATAATTTCCTTGTTGATTTTCTGTCTGGATGATCTGTCCATTGGTGTTAATGGGGTGTTGAGGTCCCCTACTATTATTGTATTGCTGTTGATGTCTCCTTTTAATTTTGTTAATAGTTTCTTTACGAATTTTGGTGCTCCTGTGTTAGGTGCATATATATTTATAAGTGTTATGTCTTCTTGGTGGAGTGTCCCTTTTATCATTATATACTGCCCCTCTTTGTCTTTCTTTATCTGTTTTGCTTTGAAGTCTACTTTGTCTGATATAAGTATGGCAACACCTGCTTTCTTTTGTTCATTATTGGCTCTGAGTGCTGTCTTCCATCCCTTCACTCTGAGTCTGTGTTTGCCTCTGGGGCTGAGGTGTGTTTCCTGGAGGCAGCATATTGTTGGATCTCGTTCTTTGATCCATTCTGCCACTCTGTGCCTTTTGATTGGAGAGTTCAATCCCTTCACGTTTAGTGTGAGTATTGAAACGTTGGGGCCTACTGTTGGAATTTTATCACTTGCTTTCCAGTTCTTTTGCATTTTGTTCTGATGGAGAGCTGTTACTTTGTGTTATTGTCCTTCTGCTTATCTCCTTTGTTCTGGATTTTGTGACCCCTTTCCTTTTTTTGATTTTTCAGGAATGAGTTTCTTCCTGAGCAATTCTCCAAGAGGAGCTTTTGTGGTGATGAACTCCCTTAACTTTTGTTTATCTGGGAAAGTTTTTATTTCTCCATCGTATTTGAAGGATATTTTGCTGGGTAGAGTATTCTTGGCTGCACGTTTTTGTCCTTCAGAGTTTTGAATATTTCATTCCAATCTCTTCTAGCCTGAAAGGTCTCTCCTGAGAAATCTGCTGATAGGCTTATGGGGTTTCCTTTGTAAGTTATTTTCTTCTGCCTGGCTGCCCTTAATATTTTCTCTTTGTCATTGACTTTTGATAGTTTCACTACTATATGTCTTGGGGTTGGTCTTCTTGCGTTAATAAAGTTTGGAGATCAATTGGCTTCTGTGACGTGAAGTTCTATGTCTCTTCCCAAGTTTGGAAAGTTCTTAGCTATTATTTCTTTGAACAGGCCTTCTGCCCCCTTCTCCTTCTCTTCTCCCTCTGGTATACCTATAATCCTTATGTTGCATCTCCTAATTGAGTTGGATAATTCTCAGAGAGTTTCTTCATTTCTTTTTAGTCTTAATTCTCGCTCCTCCTCTGCCTGCAGCATTTCTACATTCCTATCCTCCAAATTGCTAATTCTGTCCTCCATATCATTGACCCTACTGTTCAGAGAGTCCGGATTTTTCTTAATCTCCTCCATTGTGTTCTTCATCTCCAGTATTTCTAATTATTTCTTCTTTATAGTGTCAAGCTCTTTTGTGACATAGCTCCTGAACTCATTGAGTTGTCTATCTAAATTCTCTTTTAGGTCGTTCAGTTTTTTCATAATGGCAGTTTTGAAATCATCGTCATTTAGGTTATAGATTTCATTGTCTTTGGGATTGTTTTCTGGGTGCTTATCATTTTCCTTCTGTTCTGGAGATTTACTATATTTTTTCATACTGCTTGATGGCATGTATTTGTGCCTCCGCATAGAGATAGAGTTTAGTCGCTGCTTCCACTTCTTGCGACTGGTGTGTGGGGGGGGGGCAGCTGTTTAGACTGCCCCAACCAGGAACCCTGTCAGCTGTTACTGACTGGGCCTGGACACCTCCTCGTAGTCACAGTGGTCCTGTGGGGTCCCTCGTCGGCTGTGGGGGCAATCGCAAGAGGGCCTTAGGCTGCTGGTGCCTACTGCTGCAGCCCACCTAGACATGCTCCCTCCTTGTGGTCTGCAGTGGTGTTGTGGGCTTTCCCATCAGCCAGGAGCAGGATCACCTATAATCTCCAATTTGTCCCTAACAGAGCCCACCAGATCAAACTTGTCCACTATAGGTCCCAGCCGAGCTATGGGTATCTTCTGCAGTCTGTCGTTAGCTCACCTGTGCTGCTTTTGCCCCAGGGCCTTCCTGCCTTGCGATTGCCAGTTGGGACCTCTCCACTAGTCCTGTGCAGAGGATTTTGTTGAGGCTGCTGTAAGAACCTGGAGATCCTTCCTGGGCTACGTAGCCATTTCACTGGAGCTCTACTCTGCCCCACTTCACTCTCACAGGATCTCTGGGAGCCCCTTGCCTCGTCTGGGACATGGCCAGAGTCCGTGGGCCTGGTGGTGGCTTGTAAGCTGCTGCCTTGTGGGGAATTCTGCTCTAGGGAGCTTCCTAGTGTACTGAATGCTGGGTGGGCCTCCCTGCCAATGGCGAGCAGAGGCCCTCCCTGCTGGTGGGGTGTGGGAGCCTGGAGCGAACCCCAGGCCTCAGAGCCAGGTGTTGGAGCTCCACCCAGTCCCCAAGTGTGTCCACGGGAAGTCCGGGCACCCCCTGCACCGACCCGTGTGCAGGAGACCGTGAGCCCAGAGGCAGCTTGCAGTCTGGAGATGCCCCAGGGGGATCCGCCCACCGGAGCTTCCCTTTGTCCTGGATTCTGGGCATGGCCTCCCTGCTAATGGCGAGCAGAGGCTTTCCCTGCCAGGGAGATGCAGGACCCTGGAGCCTTCCCCTGCACTGCCAAGGCAGGCACTGGAGCTCCAACCATGTCCCCAAGCATGTCTATGGGAAGTCCAGGCAACTCCTGCACTGAGCCGTGTGCCGGAGACCGTGAACTCAGTGGCAACTTGTGGTCTGGTGCCGTGCTGGGCCCGCCAGGAGCTACTCTTTGTTCTGGCTTCTGGGCGGGGCCTCCCTGCTAATGGCGAGCGGAGGCCTTCCCTGCTGGTGGGTGCGGGACCCTGGGGATTTCCCCCTGGGCTTAGGTGTGATCGCAGGGGTCTTGGGTAGGGGTATTGTCACCTGTTTCCACCATCACTCCGCTGGTGAGTGCACACTCCTGCCCTTGGTGTATGGTGATGCTATGGGGGAGTCCGCTGGAAGAGAGCCTCCTGCAGGAACTAGGCTGTCCAGGGATCGGGGTTTGGGGGTCGGAGAGTTTTCACCTATTTCCACCTCCTCCTGGGGGCAAGTCCATCCGCCTTCCGATGTGTAGTAGCAGTAGACTTTTAGGCATCTTGAGATGCTATCTGGATATCCTTTGTTAATTGGTGAATGTCCAATTAGTTGTAGATTCGACGGGGGAGAGACAAAGAAGACCTCTCACTCCGCCATCTTGGTCCCGCCCCAGGAAGACTTCTTTTTTATGACATGGCCAGGAGAAGCATGATGGGGCCTGCAGAAATATCTAAAACTGAGCAAGCTCATCCATGTGCCAGTTCCTCTCCAGTAAAGTTTTTCTTTTTCTAGTAATTTTATTAAGATCATTATTGCTTATAACATTGTGTAATTTTGGATGCACATTATTATTTATCAATTTATGAATAGACTTCATCATGCTCACCACCAATAGTCTAATTTCTTCCATCGCCATACATATGTGCCCCTTTATCCTGTTTGGCTACCCTCCAACCCCCTTCCCAACTGGTAACCACTAATCTGTTCTCTTTATCCATGTATTTATTCTCTTCCACATATGAGTGAAATCATGCAGTATTTGTCACTCTCTGTCTGGCTTATTTCACTTAACATCAGACCCTCAAGTTCCATTCATGTTGTTGCAAATGGGACAATTTTGTATTTTTTAGGGCTGAGTAGTATTTCATTGTATATATATACCACATCTTCTTTATCCATTCATCCATAGAAGGGCACTTGGGTTGCTTCCACATCTTGGCTATTGTGGATAATATTGCAATGAACATAGGGGTACATAAATCTGTTTGGATGATTGATTTCAAGTACTTTGGATAAATACCCAGTAGTGAGATAGTTGGATCATTGGTATTTCAATTTTTAATTTTTTGAGAAATTTCCATAGTGTTTTTCGTAGTGACTTCACTAGTTGGCATTCCCACCAGCAGCGTATGAGAGTTCTCTTTTCTCTACATCCTCTCCAACATTTGTTGTTTTTTGTCTTGTTAATTATAGTCATTCTAACTGGCATAAGGTTATATATCATTGTAGTTTTTATTTGGATTTCCCTAATAATTAATGATATAGAATGTTTTTTCATGTGTCTGTTGACCACCTGTATACATTCTTTTGAAAAATTTCTGTTGATATCCTCTGCCCATGTTTTAATTGGGTTGTTTGTTTTTATATTCTTGAGTTGTATGAGTTGTTTGTATGTTTTAGAGATCAACTCCTTGTCAGTTAAATGATTTGCAAATATTTTTCCCCAGTTGGTAGTTGTATTTTTACTTTATTGATGGTTTCCTTTGCACTGCAGAAGCTTTTTAGCCTGATGTAGTCCCATTTGTTAACCTTTTGTTTTCTTTCCCTTGCCAGAGGAGACATGATATTTGAAAAGATGTTGCTAAGACCGATGTCAAAGAGCATACCACCCAAGTTTTCTTCTAGATGTTTCATGGTTTCAGGTCTTACATTCAAGACTTTAATCCATTTTGAGTTAATTTTTGTATATGATGTAAGACAATGATCTATGTTCATTCTTTTGCACGTAGCTATCCAGTTTTCCCAACACCATTTATTGAAAAGACTTTCCTTTTTCCATTGCATGTTCTTGGCTTCTTTGTCAAAGATTAACTGTCCACAGATGTGTAGTTTTACTTCTGGGCTTTTGATTCTGTTCCATTGGTCTGTGAGTTTTTGTGCCAGTACCTGGCTGTTTTTTTTTTTTTTCAATTTTTATTTTTTATTGCAGTAACATTGGATTATAACATTATATAGATTTCACATGTACATCATAATACAATTTGAATTCTGTGTAGAATATATCACGTTCACCACCCAAAAACTAATTATAATCCATCACCACACGTCTGCCTAATCCCCGCTTTTGCCTTTCCCCCTCCCCCATTCTCCTATGATAACCACCAATACAATCTCTGTTGCTTTGTGTTTGTTTGTGGCTGTTTTTATCTTCCACTTTTGAGTGAGATCATATGGTATTTGACTTTCTCACTCTGACTCATTTCACTTAGCATCATAGCCTCAAGGTCCATCCATGTTGTCACAAATGGCCGGATTTCATCATTTCTTTTCACTGAGTAGTATTCCATTGTGTACATATACCACATCTTCTTTATCCATTTGTCCCTTGATGGGCACCTAGGTTGCTTCCAAGTCTTGGCTATTATGAATAATGCTGCAATGAACATAGGGGTGCATGTATCTTTATTCATTTGTGTTTTCAAGTTCTTTGGATAAATATCCAGCAGTGGAATAGCTGGATCATATGGTAAATCTATTCTTACTTTTCTGAGGATACTCCATACTGCTTTCCATAGTGGCTGCACCAGTTTGCACTCCCATCAGCAGTGCACGAGAGTTCCCTTCTCTCCACATCCTCTCCAACACTTGTTGTTTCCTGTCTTGTTAATTATAGCCATTCTGATTGGAGTGAGGTGATATCTCATTGTAGTTTTGATTTGCATTTCCCTGATATCTAATGATGTTGAGCATCTTTTCATGTGTCTGTTGGTCATTCGTATATCTTCTTTGGAAAAATCTCTGTTCAGATCTTTTGCCCATTTTTTAATTGGGTTGTTGGTTGTTTGTTGTTGTTGTTGAGATCTATGAGTTCTTTGTTTATTTTGGATATTAACTCCTTATCTGATATATGGTTTGCAAATATCTTCTCCCAATTGTTAGGGTGTCTTTTCATTTTGTTGATGGTTTCCTTTGCTGCGAAGGAGCTTGTTAGTTTGATGTAGTCTCATTTGTTCATTTTTTTCTTGTTTTTCCTTTGCCCAGTCAGACATGGTACTTGAAAATATGCTACTAAGATCAATGTCAAAGAGCATATTGCTTGTGTTTTCTTCTGGAAGTTTCATGGTTTCGGGTCTTACATTCAAGTCTTTAATCCATTTTGAGTTGATTTTTGTGCATGGTGTAAGGTAATGGTCTACTTTCATTCTTTTGCATGTGGCTGTCCAATTTTCCCAACACCATTCTTTGAAGAGACTCTCCTTTCTCTATTGTATGCTCTTGGCTCCCTTGTTGACTATTAGCTGTCCATAAATGTGTAAGTTTATTTCTGGGCTCTTGATTCTGTTCCCTTCATCTCTGTGTCTGTTTTTGTGCCAGTACCAGGCTGTTTCTATTACTATAGCTTTGTAGAGCATTTTGGAGTCAGGCATTGTGATGCCTATAGTTTTGTTCTTTTTTCTCAGGATTGCTTTGGCTGTTCAGGGTCTTTTGTTGTTCCATATACATTTGGGGATTCTTTGTTCTATTTCCATGAAGAGTGTCCTTGGGATTCTGATTGGAATTTCATTGAATCTGTAGATTCCTTTAGATAATATGGACAATTTAATTATGGTTATCCTTCCGACTCAAGACCATGGACTATCTTTCCATTTTTTCGTGTTTTTTTTTTCAATTTCTTTCAATAATGTGTTATAGTTTTCAGTGTGCATGTCTTTAACCTCTTTGGTTAAATTTATTCCTAGATATTTTATCCTTTTTCTTGTGATTGTAAATGGGATTGTATTCTTGACTTCTCTTTCTACTAGTTCATTGTTAATGTATAGAATTACAACTGATTTTAAAAATAGATTTTGTACCCTGCAACTTTGCTATAGTTGTTGATTATTTCTAGTAGTCTTCAGATGGATTCTTTAGGATTTTCTATATATAGAATCATGACATCTGCATGAGAGTTTTGCTTCTTCCTTTCCAATTTGAATTCCTTTTATTTTTCTTGCCTAATTTCTCTGGCTAAAATCTCCAGTACTAAGTTGAATAGGAGTGGCAAGGGTGGTGCCCTTATCTTGTTCCTGTTCTCAGAGGGATGGCTTTCAGTTTTTCACCATTAAGTATTATGCTGGCTGTGGGTTTGTCATATATGGCCTTTCCTATGTTGAGATGTTTTCCTTCTATACCCATTTTATTGAGAGTTTTATCATAAATTGATGTTGGATCTTGTCAAATGCTTTCTTTGCACCTATTAAGATGATCATGTGATTCTTATTCCTCATTTTGTTAATGTGGTGTATCACATTGATTGATTTGTGGATGTTGAACCATGCCTGCATCCCTTGGAATAAATCCCACTTGATCATGGTGTATAATCCTTTTAAAGTATTGCTATATTCAGTTTGCCAATATTTTGTTGAGGATTTTTGTATCTATGTTCATCAGTGATATTGGCCTGTAATTTTCCTTCTTTATATTGTCCTTGTCTGGTTTTAGTATCAGGGTAATGCTGACCTCATAGAATGAGTTAGGAAGCATTCCATCCTCTTCAATTTTTTGGAGTAGTTTGAGAAGGAGAGGTACTAAATCTTCTTTGAATGTTTGGTAGAATTCCCTAGAGAAGCCATCTGGTCTTGGGCTTTTGTTTTTGGGAGGTTTTTTATTATGGTTTCAATCTCTTTACCTTAGGGTTCTCTAAAACCCAAAATTGATCTATTCAGATTCTCTATTTCTTCTTGATTCAGTTTTGGGAGGTTGGATGAGTCTAAAAAGTCATCAATTTCTTCTAGGTTATCCAATTTTGGGGCCTATAGTTTCATAGTATTCTCTTATAATGCTTTGTATTTCTGCATTATCTGTTGTAATTTACAATAAAGTTTTTTTTAAAATAAAACGGACATGTGAAGAGTTGGTGACTATCCTGGAGAGCCAAGAGAAATCTGTAGAATCTTGCTGTGCTTAGAGCCCAAATTCCTGATACAGCATTAAAAGCTTTTGTGTGGGCAGCTTCTAACATGCTCTCAATATCCCCTGCCTCTTATATTCATGTCCTTGTATTTAGCTACCTCCAACTGGGCTGGACCCTGTGACTTGCATCCAATGAATAAACTATCAAAAAATATTGGAACATCACTCTGACCTTAAAGTTCAAATAGACTCAGGCTTTCAACTCACCAACCTCTTCTACTCTCTCATCAGCTCATGCTGATGGAAGCTAGCTGTCACATTGTCAGCTGCCCAATGGGGAAGTCCATGTGGCAAGAAACTGAAATATGCCTCTGGCCAATGCCCAGAAGAAACTGAATTCTGCCATGCCACATGAGGGAGCTTGGAATCAGATCCTCTTCTAGTCAAGCCTTGAGATGACTCCAGCCATACATTTAGAAGGCAGACATTTTTGAACAACCTGTAGTATTTAAGGAAATTATCAATTAAATAAGTATGCCAAAATAGTTACAAAATGTACCAACACACATAAATTCTACAGAAAAATTAAGACCTTGGCTGTCATTCAAAAATGACAAAGAAAAATACATCTCTAAACATAAAATCCAAAACTACAGAGCAGGAATAAAGAAAAAAAATAGTAAGTTCTCCTTAGAGACAAATTATAATTAAGAAAATGAAAGTTGCATTAGATTCTTGGTATAGAAAATATAATTCTCTCTACATAGCCTGATTAATTAAATGAATCAGCAGACATACAAGTCACACTTTTTTTTTAATTGAAAAAGAAATCATCTGAACTCATAAAATCCCTGCAACTTGGAAGTTCGAAATGAGGAGTATGGGTGAGCTTCCTCCTGAGAAGAGGGAGGGCCCAGACTCCTCCAAATATATTCACTTTTCCCCTTTCATCTTCCCTTAATGATAGCAAGTCCTCAGAGATTAGGATAACATGGACCAATTTGGCTAATTGTGAGCTCTGTGCATTGAGCTCTCAAGGTCATACATGATTAAATAATCAGCCTGTTCCTCCAGCCCCTGAAGTTTCTGGTCCCAGGTCAGCAGGCTTCACATCTGTGTCTCCTCCTCTCAGAATCACTGTCTGCATCAAGAGGCTCATGACTAACTCTGTCTTTCTGCCAGTCTTGAGGACAGAGCCCAAACCTTCCTCACTTGCCAGGCAGGAGACTAGCAGTGGATTTTCATTCCTTCGTCATATTCCAGCAGAGACACAGAACAGCCCAGTGAGTACCAAGGAGATGGTGGATGAAGAAAAGACTGTCAGGATCATTGTTTTTTCATCATTAGGACAAACAGGAGAGTTGATATAAACAGATAGGAGGGAACAAATGTGCAAAGTTTCAGGTCACAGCCCCAGGTAGTTTACGTTCTTGGTTCTGCTGGGGAATCCTAAAACTCTAATTCAAAGTTCTGCTTTTCTCCCACACTCGTTCTGCCATTGTAGGTACCTCCCCCATCACGGCAGGAATGAGTCCCTATAAACTGTCCCCTAACCACCAAAAAAGGATCAGGAATGTGATGATAATGATACTGATAGAAATGCTAGCAGTACCACAGTATTACAAACCTTTACTTAGAGATTCTGAATGCCAGCCTCTGAGCTGTTTTTTTAAGTTTAGCTTTTCACCTTTTATCTGCATTTCCACCCAAAAAGAGGGAAACACACATTATCATCATTTTAAAGTTGAGGATAGGAACACAGCATTTTCTATAATTTTTGCCAGGTCCTGGAGTCAAAAGGGGTGAAGCCAAGTTTCAATCAAGACAGCAAGCCTCCATTCACATGGAACCTAGGCAATATTCTCTCCTGCCAGCTCCAACTGGCATTTCTCTTCCCTTCATTCCAGGCAGAGATCCCCACTCACTGTGCTTCTCTCTTTGGTTTTCTGGTAGACCACAGTGGAAAGCAGTGGGTTCCCCTTGCTGCATCAGATACAGTAAATATGGCTGAGAACACCTGCAGGAGTCACAGAAAGTGTTGGCACATGATAGTTCAGGGAAGATCTCTTTCTTGTCCCTGCTCCCAGATTTTGCTTCAACTGTTTCCCTTCTTCCTTCATTCTTCTAATTTATCCACTATTGAATTAAGAGAGACATAGAGTCAGAGAGTTGTGTTCCCTTCTTAGTCAGGAAACAGTTAAAGTTATACCTTAGGAAGTTTGGAATAGACTTCTGGATGTCTACTTAAACCCTCATTGTTAAACAGTGAACAATTTCAGTGCATGGTCCTCAGAGGCTTACCATCTAATTTTGAATATTACCTGTTCTATTTATTATCTGTGTGACACTGGGCAAGTTTTTAGTATCTCTGAGCCTCAATGTTTTCATGTGAGTTGATATCAAGTTGATAAAAGTATGTTGAATAGGAATTAAACAAAATAGGTATTGAACATGTGACTAAATATGTGATTGATGCATATAGTAAAGACAAAGCAAATTTTTACTAGTATCAAGGATAAGCACCAGAGACCCAGCTAAGTGATCCTGTGATCTGCCAGTTTGATTTTCCCTAGATCTTAGAGAGCATTTTATTTTTGTCCTCATAAAAGTACATTCTGAATGTCCAAAAGGAAACAACTTAGTCCCATTCATTTCTGATTCCTGAGAGCCTATAATTCCTTGGCATATAGTAGGGTACAAGAACAGTGACAATCTCTGTTATGCATTGAATAGACCCTTCCTTGGTTCTCAGGAACAGAGTGTCATCAATGTGGCCCCCACACACTGGGCACTTTCCTGCCTGTGCTTTCATCCCTTCCAGAGATGTTACATAGGATTAGAAAAAACATAAAACAGTGCTTGTATTTAATGTCACAAATTTTCTAAGGGATCTATCATTTTCCATTTAATAGAATCTACAATATTCAATTACAAAAAGTGGTTATTTTCTTTAAAATGAAAGCAAAAACAAAAGAGAGAGAGAAAGAGAAAGGGTAGTAAATCTTATTGTGTAAACTGGAACATCTTCTGGGATTTCCACTCATTCTATGAATGAATTCCCTGGGACATGATAGCCTTCTATCTCTCTCATAATAGAATACTATCTCTCGCATAATAGAATAAAAGGTCATTAAACCCTTCTTGGGACTGTGTTTCATCAACAAACCCATTATTTCAATCATGATTCATATTCCGATTTAAAAGTCATGACTAAGTGTTTATGAAGTGCAAAACTCTGTTAGGTCCTAACATGCCCTAGAAATGGGTGTTATTTTCTCTATTTCCAGGTAAAGGATACTAGCACAGAGAGATGGAGAGATTGGCACACACTTCATACTATATGTGAAAGATGTGGGACTCAGCCTAAAGTCTCCTGACTGCCATCCCAGGGTTCTGTCCCCTCCACCAGAGTGAATAGTTGTTTTCTTTTCACATCTGTTTTAGTCTCATATGAGCAAACAGAGGCAGAATCACCAGCTCCCTCACTTGGGATTCAGTGAGTTCATTTGTGAATTAGGGGAATTGGCCTTTCTGACTTGAATACTGTGTATCACAGGACTTTCTGAGTAATGCATTTTGTAGACCATTTTGGAAACCTGAGCTATGGAAATATTAGTCCCTATACAACACGAGAATTTTCACATGGCTCTATCAAGACCATAGTTAGACAGACTTCAGGGGTATTTCTAGTCTATACCTCGACACAAGGTATGTATTTGATGATTCCTGATTTCTATTGGGCAAACAAATGTTGGAAATTAATAGTAAAATTTACAATGTATCAATTTGTATAATTCTAACAACTATCTTTCTTGAATATATCTTAAAGAAACTTTTACTTGTGATATGGAGAGAGGCAAAAACATTTTATTAGGAGTGTTTTAATAACAAATTGAAAACTAAAATGAAGTTCATTCCTCAAATAATATTATGCATCATTTGAAATAGACGTCTGTACTTCATAGAGACACTGAAAACACAATATTGTAGTAAGTGGGAACTTCTCAGGAAACAACTTGTGTAGTATGATGGTATTTAGGCAAGTTTTCAAGAAAACTAAGGTACATAAATCAACACTGATATTAAGGAAATGCTGAATGGAAAATACATCCACCAATTTCATGACAGTGTTTGCCTTCGGGCAACTGAAGTGCGAGAGAATGGGATTATGTGGGATAACAAGAAGACAGGTTTTCTTGGTATAAAGAGGAGTTCCAAGGCAAGTATTATTAAAAATTAATGTTTTTAATATGTGTAGTGGGGGATAATGATAACAATAATAGGCAACATTCATAGAGAATTTACCAAGTGCCTGGAGAAAGTCTAGGGCAATGGTTCTCTATCCTGACTGTGTGCTGAATGACCAAAGTACCTATGTGTAGAGATTCTGATTTAATTGGTTCTAGGTTGTGGCCAGCACATCAATAAAATTTCGAAGATCAACAGGTAATTATAATGACCAACTAGCATTAAAACCATTGTCGAAACACTTTATTTTTATTACTTAATTTAATTTCTTATAGCAACTCTTTAAGGTAGTGTACAGGAAAACTATGATTTTTCCTCTGCTCAGCTTCTCCTCCTGGGGCTCTGTAAATTATACAGACAAAAAATAAATTAATGAGAAAAAGTAAACAACTTCATTAAATGTAGACCACACATTCACACGAGAGTGTTCAGAGATGTGTCACTCAAAGGGTAGTTATAACTTATGCTTGTACAGCATGTTAACAAAAGAACAAAACATTTTTAGAGAAGTGGCAAGATGAAAGAAAAGGATTTTGAACTTCTATGGGTGAAAAATTATGGGAAGGCAAATATATGGGGAGACTAATGATATACAAGGGCCAGTTTTAGCAAGGTGTGTTATGTAGACTCGTCTGGTGGCATGTTTGGGCTGATAAGTGTCTAGAATTGTCTCTGGTGATTAAGAACCCTCCTGACTTACCTTTTAGAGAGGGGAAGGGGGCTAGCTTTATATATTTATGTCCTGCTTTTAGGAAAATAGGAGGAGGAAGGCAGAGATTTTTTTTTGTATCCATTTCTTCTAAAGTTCCCTCAGCTCAAAATAATCCTTGTGCCAATGTGGTGTCTTTTGGAGTGGCATGGTATGCAAATGTCATAAGAAGTCAGTTTAAGGTTTCACACCTGGCATTGGGACTTCTATGGTTCTAAATTCCTCAACTGTACATAGAGGGTTAGATTTGATAAAATAACACTTCACAAATATTCAGGATTAGTGACATATATAAGCAGTCTTGAACAAAAAAAGCAAAATATGAACTCAATCTCAGGTGTTTCCCTGGGACTGTGTAACACTGATAGAATAACCCCACAAAAAATGAAAAATAGCTACAGTGTTCATTAAAAGGTAATTATTTTTTAATCACTGGTACATTAAAAGTTAATACCATCTTCAGAATTGGTGATGTGGTATGATTCTGTGCATTTAATAAAAAGCATAATTTACCAAAATGGGAAGTTCGCCAAGGCTAATTATTTATATATTTATGTTTTAAGAGACTTTTACCAGACAACCCACACATTTGAGTGAGCAATTATCTCCATGGAAGATAGATATTATAAAACCAAAAAATTATAAAAATCCATGAAGTAATTTGCATATAAAAATTATATTTGACTGTGACTGTTATGAATATGTGGTTTTAGCTCTTCTAGGGTGTTTATCCTCTTTACATATTAAGGAAATTTCTTGTAGTGAATTTCAATAATAAAAAGAACATATGACTGCTTCTTAGTGTCTTTATAGACTGACTATTTTTCCCTTCAAAGGAGAAAGATATTTATTATTCTATGTACTTCCCTCAAAAGTAGGAGGCTGGTATTTTACTGCATTATTGGATGTTTTGTCTCAAAATGCATTTGTTACTCAAATATTCTGTAGTGCAGAGTCTCTAAAGTAGACGTATGTAGAAACAGATGAGTAGCCCAGACATCAATGAAGACGGTTCTAAGAAGAATGAATTTACCACAACTGAGAAATTTTGCTAAAGGTTTAGGTTCCTCAAGTGTGAATATTTTATTTTGAATTGCTTGAATCCAAAATATAGACACTTAAGTGGGTGCCTGTATATTTGTTTTGTTTATTCCAACCTGCCTTTCTTTTTCAAAATATATCTCGGCCACATGGAACTCCAGAATCTAACACATATCTCAGAATTCCTCCTCCTGGGCCTCTCAGATGATCCAGAACTTCAGCCTCTTCTCTTTGGACTGTTCCTGTCCATGTACCTGGTCACTGTGCTGGGGAACCTGCTCATCATCCTGGTGGTCAGCTGTGATTCTCACCTCCATACCCCCATGTACTTCTTCCTCTCCAACCTGTCCTTGGCTGACATTGGTTTCATCACCACTACAGTCCCCAAGATGCTGGTGAATATCCAGACACACAGTAAATCCATCACCTATGCAGGCTGCCTAACTCAAGTGTCCTTTTTTTTACTTTTTGGATGTTTGGACAGTCTACTCTTGGCCATGATGGCCTGTGACCGGTTGGTGGCCATTTGTCACCCCCTTCACTACCCAGTCATCATGAAGCCCCATTTGTGTGTCTTGTTGTTTCTGGTATCATTTTTCATCAGCCTTTTGGACTCCCAGGTTCATTACTTGATGGTATCACAACTTATCTTCTGCACAGACCTGGAAATCCCTAATTTCTTTTGTGATGTTTCTCAGCTTCTCAACCTTGCCTGTTCTGACACCTCCGCCAATAACATAGTCATATTTTTTGGTGGGACCATCTCTGGTTTTCTCCCTATCTCAGTAATTGTTTTCTCTTACTACAGAATTGTTTCCTCCATTCTGAGACTCTCATCATCGGGTGGGAAGCATAAAGCCTTCTCTACCTGTGGCTCTCACCTCTCAGTTGTTTGCTTATTTTATGGAACAGGCCTTGGAGTGTACCTCAGTTCAGCTGTCTCATCTTCCCCAAGGAAGGATGCAGTGGCTTCAGTGATGTACACTGTGGTCACCCCTATGCTAAACCCCTTCATCTACAGCCTGAGGAACAGGGACATCAAGAGCGCTCTGTGGAGGGTTGCCAGCAGAATAGCCTAATATCAATACCTGTGCTTTAATTTTGGTCACAGGACTGGAAAAGCAGGTGGCTTTTTAAAAGATAAGCAAAGTTGACCAAACTTTACCTAGAATAACTAAGAAAAAAAGAGAAATGGCTCATTTTAATAAAATCAAAAATGAAGGAGGAGGTATTACAACTGATGCCACAGAAATAAAAAAGATCGTTAAGAGACTACTATGAACACTGTACACCAACAAACGGATGATCTAGAAGAAGGGGATATACATTCCTAGAAAGATACAACCTACCAAGTCTAAATCATGAAGAAATAGAAAATGTGAACAGACCAATAAGTAAGTTGATTGAATCAGTAATCAAATGCCTCCCAACAAATAAAAGCCAAAGACTGGCTGGCTTCACAGGTGACTTCTACCAAACATTTAAAGAAGAATTAATGCCAATTCTTTTCTAACTCTTCCAAAAAACCGAAGAGGAGGGAACACTCCCAAACTCATGTTATGAGGCCAGCATTACCCTGATACCAAAGCCGGATAAAGATATTACACAAAAAGAAAATTACAGGCCAATATACCTGATGAATATACATGCAAAATTCTCAAAAAACACTAGCAAACTGAATTCAACAGCACATTAAAGGAATCATACACCACAATCAAGCGAGATTTATCCCTGGGATGTAGGGATGGTTCAACATACACAAATCAATAAAAGTGATATACCACAATGATAGAATGAATGATGAAAATCACCTGATCATCTCAATAGATACAGAAAAGGCATTTCATGAATTCAACATTCTTTCATCATAAAAAACTCTTGAGTAATTGGGTATAGAAGGAACATACCTCAACATAATAAAGGCCGTGTATGACAAACCCACACCTAACATTGTAGTCAATCGCGAAAGGTTGAAAGCTTTCCCTCTAAGATCAGGAACAAGACAAGGATGCTCAGCTGCACCAGTCTTATTCAACACAGTACTGGCAGTCCTCACCAGAGCAAATATAAGGGAAAAATAAATGAAAGGCATTCAAAATTGTAAGGTGGAAGCAAATTTGTCTCTGTTTGCTGATGACATTATCTTGTATATGGGCAATACTAAAAATTCCACCAAAAACTGTTGGAACTAAGAAACAAACTTAGTAAAGTTTCAGGATACAAAATCAACACACAAAAAACAGTTGCATTTCTATACACTCACAACGAACTATCTGAAAAAGAAGTAAAGAGAAGAATCCCACTTACAAAAGTATCAAAAACAATAAAATACTTAGGAGTAATTTAACCAAGGAAGTGAAAATCCTATACACCAAACTGTAAGACACGGAGGAAAGACACTGAAGAAGAACAAAATGAATAGATATGCCATGTTCATAGATAAGAAGAGTTTATTTATATACTTAAAATGGACATATCATCAAAAAACATCTGTAGATTCAATGCAATCCATATCAAGATTCCAGTGACATTTTTCACAGAAATAGGAAAAAAGTCCCAAAATTTGTGTGAAACTCCAAAGACCCTAAAAAGCCAAAGAAAACTTGAGAAATAAAAAAGCTATAGGCATTCACTTCCTGATTTGAAAGTATATTACAAAGCTACAGTAATCCAAACACCATGGCACTGGCATAAAAACAGGCACATAAACCAATGGAACAGAACTGAAAGCCCAGAAATATGGTCAAATAATATTTGACAAGGGAACAAGAACACTCAATATGGAAATGTGGAAAGGCTAGTCTCTTCAATAAATGGTGCTGGGAAAATTGAATAACCACATACAACAGAATAAAATTGGATGCTTATCTTACAGCATGCAAAAAAATTAACTATATTTGAATGCTTTTGCCAGGGCCTGAGGGGTGGGGGAAATGGGGAGATGTTGCTCAAAGTGTACAAACTTTCAGTTATAAATGATTAAGTTCCAGGGATCTAAAGTACTGCATTGTGACTATAGTTAACAATATTTTATTGTATACTTGAAAATTGCTATGAAATTAGAGTTTGAATGGTCTCACCATAACAACAACTAAATGGTAATTATGTGAGGTGAAGGATGTGTTAACTAATCTTATTGTAGTAAACATTTTGCAATACATGTGTGTATCAAATCATCACACTGTACACCTTAAACGTACATGTTAGATATCAATTGTATCTCAATAAAGCTGAAAAAATAATAAAATAACCTACTTAAGGTGAAAAAAGTTAGATAAATCAGACTACATCATTTCTAGAAACTTTTGTTCATGAAAGTGCACTATCGACAAAGTGAAAGGCATCCCATGATATGGAGGGAAACATTTGCAAATTTTACATTGATAAGTAACCCAAGTGTCCTTTGATAGATAAATGGATAAACAAAATGTGTTATAGACAAAATGGAATATCAGACAGCCTTAAAAAGGTAAGGCATTTGGCACATACTACAACACGAATGAATCTTGAAGTTATGCTCAGTGAACAAAACAGACGCAAATGGACAAATGCTGTTTGATTCTACTTATATGAGATCCCCAGAATAGTTAAATAGATAGAGGTATAAAGTGGTTGGTTAGGACCAAGAGGAGGGGGAAATGTGAATTTATAGTTTAATGGGGACAGAGTTTCAATTTAAGAGGATCAAAAATTTCTGGAAGTGGATGGTGATGGTGGTTGCACAAGAATGTTAATATATTTAATGCCACAAGACTGTACAGTTAAAAATGGTTGAAATGGTAAATTGGTGTTATATATATTTTACCACAATAAAATAATGGAATAAAAAAACACAGATGTATCTTAAACAAACAAAAAGAAGTGAGGCATACAGAAAAGTTTCCTCATGAGAAGAGGAAGGCCCCAGACCCTTCTATGGACATTCATTTTTTCTCCTTTCTCTTCCTTTATATTAGGAGATCCTTAGAGATTGAGATAACATGGACTAATCTGGCTAATTATGAAATCTGTGCCTTGTCCCCATGGCCATACAATTGTAAATAATCAGTCCATGCCTCTAGCCCTTCAGTTTGAGGGTTCCAGTCCACTGTGCTCCATACCTAAGTTTCCTCCTCTCATTGTCATCTGCATCCAGAGGCTCATGTCTGACTCTGTCTTTCTGCCAGTCCTGAGGATGAACCTGAGCTTTCATTGTATGCCAGACAGGGGAGGAACAGTGGATCTGTACTCTTTGTTCATGTCCCAGCAGAAATGCAATGCAACCCAGCAAGTGCTGAGGGCGATGGTGCATGGAGGAAGGATTGTCAGGAGCATTGTTTCCTCATCACCAGGACATATTGCACCATTAGGAAAGACACATGGTAGGGCAGTAATATGCCAAGTTACAGCTCTGAGCCCTATGAAGTTTATGTTCTTGGTTCTGGTAGGGGTCAAGAAATTTCATTCAGAGTTCTACTTTCCTACCTCAGTGATTCTACCTCTCATAGTTAGCTCCCACGTTATAGCAAGAAATGGTTCTCGTTAATCTGTCCCTTAAGCATCTAGAAAGGATCATGAAGGTGAGATTGAAATGAAGAGAAGGTAAAGGAGGACAGTAACCATAATATCCGGAACATTTATTGAGGGCTTTCTAAGTGCCAGCCTTTGATCTATATACTATGCTGTTTGTTTCATTTCATCTGCATAATCGTCCCCAACGCATGAGTGCACATGTTATCATTATTTTACAAAAGAGGAAAGTAGTACAGTATTTTAAATGTAATTTATATCAGTTATGAGTTAGAAAGGGATGAAGCCAGGTTTGAATCTGGGTGATATGACTCCAGATACAGGGCACCTGGCCATTTCCCATCTCTGTTACTCCAGACAGAGACTCCCTGCTCACAGGCCTCTCTCCCTTGGGGGTTCCTGGTGGGCCACACTCCTTGCCATATAAGTTATAGGAAGGTTATCTTAGATCACAAGTAGCAATCCTAGGAAGTTTCAATACATCAAGTACCACATAACTATGTTTTAGTCGATGACAGACAGCATGTGCGCCGACATTGGTCCCATGAGATTATAATGGAGCTGAAAAATTCCTATTATCTAGTGACATCATAATATCATATGAAAAGAAAAGGAAACTGCAGGAGAAGACAAAGAAGAAACTCCAAGAAAGTTCACAGTGAAAGGCTTAGCAAAAGTTTTTTCAGGCCTCAACAAGCTCCTTAAAAAGTTTGGAAACACGGACCCCCACACTGAAAGATTTTCGCTAATAGAGAGGGGTGTTCTTGGTGCATTATCTGCTTACAAGCAAATCTAGGGTGAACAAAAGAAACAAACCACCATGGACATATTTCTGAAAAGAGTGACACCTCCTCAACAAGAGCCTCAGGCAGGTCCTTCAGGAGGTGTTCTAGAAGAAGGTATTGTTATCATAGGAGGTGACAGCTCCACGTGTGTTATTGCCCCTGAAGACCTTCCAGTGTGACAAGATGTGCAGACGGAAGACAGTGATATTGATGATCCTGCCTCTGCATAGGCCTAGGCTAATGTGCATATTTGTGTCTCAGCTTTTAACAAAACAGCTCAAAAAGTAAACAGAAATTTAAAATTTTAAAAATAGAAAAAATATTTATAGAATAAGGATATAAAGAAATTATTTTTTGTACAGTTGTTACAATTTGTTTTAAGCTAAGTTTTATTTTGAAAGAGTCAAAAAGTTTCAGAACATTAAAAAGTTTATATAGTAAAAGAGTTACCATAAGCTGAGGTTAACTTATTATTGAAGAAAGAAAAAAAAATTTTTTTAATTTAGTGTAGCCTAAGTGTACACTGTTTATAAAGTCTACAGTAGTTACAGTAACGTCCTAGGCCTTCATATTCGCTCACCACTTACTCACTGATGCACAAAGAGCAACTTCCAGTCTTGCCAGCTCCATTCATGACAAGTACTCTATATAGATGTATCACTTTTTAATCTTTTATACTGCATTTTTACTGTACCTTTTCTATGGTTAGATATCTTTAGATGCACAAATACCTATCATTGCAGTAACATGCTGTAGAGGTTTGTGACCTAGGAGCAATAGGCTACACCACATAGCCTAGGTGCGTAGTAGGCTATACCATCTCAATGATGTCCTATGATGACAAAATTGCCTAATGACGCATTTGTCAGAACATAGCTCCACTGTTAAAGGACACTTGACAGTACTTGATAATTCAGTGCAGGTCTCTCTGGGGTTCTTGCTATTGTTTTTTCTTGCAGGTGTTCACTTGTCCTTTCATTTTTGTAATCAACCCACCCAATCTAAAAAAGAGATATAGTCAGGGGCTTGGGTTCCATTTCTATTCAGGAAATTGGAAATATTTTTAAATGTACCTCAGGTGTATCTGTGCTTAAGACCTCTGGACCTCTGGACCTCTGCTCAAAACCTTCTGAAGGCCAGGAAAACAATGAAGTTGAGTGCATAGGACTCAGAGACTGACAATCTAATTTTGAATCCTCTCTGTTCTACTTATTATTAGTGTGACGTGGGGCAAGATCTTAGTGTCTCTAAGACTCAATATTGTTCTCTGACTTGATTCCTGGTTGACCCAATTCCCCTGAGAAAGGATTAAACAGATCACAGATGCTTTCTATGTGATGCCTATGTGATGGGTCCATTTGTGATAAAGTAAGGCCAAAATCAATTTTAGATATTACTATCTTTAATAATGATAAGTCCGATCCTCATGTCATTCAACTTAAACGTACTGTAACCTGAAAGTACAGTTTACCTACATGTCTGACAGGAAATTTATTTTCGTCCTTTTACAAATAGGTACTTAGTGTGTGGAGGGAAATGACTAGTCTCATTTATTTCAGATTCCCTAGAGCCTATACCTTATTGGCACAGAGGAGGCACCAAAAACAAACCAAAAATATTAGTTAAATGCTGGAGAGACCTGTCAGCTGTTCACAGAACAAGGCCTAAGTATTACGGCTTCTACACACTGGGACCATTCATGCCTGTGTTTCATCCCCTTTTTAGGAATGTCCCACAGGACTGGAGACAAGGTAAAATTAGACTGTTTGTCTATGTCATGGACTTTCTATGGGACCTATTATTTTCCACTTAAATGTATGCATAACATTCTATTATAGAAAAAACACTTCAGAGATTTTCATAAATGCTTAAAATATGAAGCAGGAAGAGAAAGGGGAGACAAATCTTATTGCATGGGCTTAGGCACATTTTCAGGTTTGAAGTCATTCCCTGCTCCCATGACCTGAGATGGGGAAGGCTTGGAACTTCCTGCCATATAATCCATAAAAGATCATTAAGTTTGTGGTATGATATTGAATTACTAAACATTATTCCAATAATGATTGAAATTCTTATTGAAAACAATGAAAAATTTATTAAGTTCCAAATTTCCCTTAGGTGCCACATATGTCCTGGAAATGGGTTTTATTCTCCCCTTTGCAATAAGGAACACAAGGAGAGAATGCCTGGGAGATTTACACACACTCCACAGATAGGCAATGAAAGATTCAGGACTCAGACATTGATCTCCTTATCCTTGCACCAGGGCTTTGTATTTGCCACCACAGCTGATGAGTGGTTTTCTTTTCAAAGTTACCTTGGTCCCAGAGGGAAAATTGAGATTGAAGAATTGATTTCCATTCTGTGGGTTCAGTGAGTCCACCTGTGAATTATGAGAGTGAGCCACTGCTTATAGAGGCCATTATGGCACAAAAATGTTGGTCTATAGGGTTTTCTATGAATAATCATGCAATTCACAGTTCAGTTTGCAAATCTGAGATTGAAAATGTTTCCTATAGACGATGAAAATTTCATGTGGAGCTCTTGAGGAATGATTGTTGCAAGTCAGATTCAGGGATATTTTTAAATGTGTACCTTAATTGTAAAAGGATGCAGTTCATAGTAAGTGATTTATGTTTGGGTACAATGGATGTAAACAATTATTAGTGAAATTGAACCTGCATCAATTTTTAGACATCAAACAACTAACTTCTACTCATATATTTCGTAGAAATTCGTACTTGTGTAATAAGGAGAAAAGCACAAGAATTTTCATAGGATTGTAATAAGACTAAATCAACATGAATAATATAAATATAAAATACGTACTATATGTATCAAATTATACATATATCATTATATTATAAAATATATTAAAAACACATCTTAAATTTATTGAATACATATTCAAAATTTGTTAATATAAAATAATAAATGGAATAAAATGATGTCCCTCCCTCAGGTGATGCATGAGTTAAAATATCGGAAGTAAATGTGAAAACATCACATAGAGACTTAAACACAATGTAATTATAAACAAGGACATTTTGGGGACAACACTTGCAGCATACTGTTTAGATAAGCATTTCAGGAAACTGTTTCTGGATACATAGATCAATTATGGAAACATTGGCAGGAAAATACACCACCAATTCATGACTGTGGTTGCTCTTGTGGGTCAGCTATGCAGAAGAATAGTATCATGCAAGGATACTTTTGGGGGTCAGATATGCAGAGGAACAGTATCACGCAAGGATGCTGAGAAAACTCAAAATTTATCAGTAGTATTTAAAATCACTATAAAACATGAGATCTGAAGCAAATATTATTAAACGTTTATATTTTAATATAGTTATGGGTATTGATGATGGTAATGAAAGGTCACAAGGATTGAACATTTTCTATGTGCCTAGCAATATTTGAAGGAAGTTTTTCTCAAATCTGGCTGCACATAAGATCAACAAGAACAAAATATGTAGAGATTCTAATTAAATTAGTTCTAGGCTACAACCAGGGCATCCATATATACTAAAAAAATCCACAGGTAAATATATTGATTTACTGAGAATGAGAAGCACTACTCTAAGCAATTTAAATATTTTTAAAGAATTTTCTTTTAATAACTGTATAACATTGTTTCATTTTTACCCACATGTACAGAAGAGAAACCTGAACAGATTTATTTATATTACTCTCTTCACGTTTTTTTGCATTTTTCCCAATTAAATAATAGTGTGATCTGCCAAAATAATGAACCTGAGTTGCCTTCAGTTTGTTGAAGTAGGAGAATTAAAGTCCCTGTATAAAGGAGATTTGACAGGAAAATTTGTTAACTAGATATAAGAAGACCAGATCTTAAATTTGGCTTTCGTGCCTCTCTTAGGTCTAAACTCCTTAACTATAAATAACAGAGTTTACAATCAGAAAAACAATGAATCAGTATTACCAGCCTACTGTACAACAGAGTAAAAAAAGGTAAATAGTGGTCTTGTACACCAGACGTTTTATTCAGATTATGTGGGGTTAATGCAAACAACATTGTGTAAAATAAAAAATTCAAGAGGTTTTCTTAAAATTTCATTGTTTAATCATTCACAGGTATATTGTACTCTACTCTCATCTTTGTGGTTACCAATGCTGTATGATAATACACAGTTAGCTAATCTGTATTTATCCAATTTTGAATTCCATGAAAGCCAACATAGGAGTTATATATTGAACAAATTTTAAAAGACCTACATATTTGAGTGAGCACTTATTTCCATGAAGGAAGGAAGTCAGAAAACCAAATAATGACGAAAATTCATGAAGATAACATAAAAATGTTTATGATTATGTGCATTTGACTATAATTTCAAATCCAGCTAACATGATCTAGCACTTGTAGAGTGTTTACAAGTAATGTTAATCAAGGGAGTTTCTAGCATTGTATGTGAATAATATAAAGTACATTTGACTGGTTCTTAATTTGCTTTAATTAGAATCATTTTATTTTCTTGATTTTTTTGTTTTGTTTTGTGAGGAAGATTTTCCCTGAGCTAACATCTGTGACAATCTTCCTTTACTTTGTATGCAGGATGCTGACACAGCATGGTTTGATGAGCAATGTATAGGTCCTCTCCTGGGATTCTTTTTTTAAAATTTTTTGAGGAAGATTAGCCCTGAGCTAACTGCCACCAATCCTCCTCTTTTTGCTGAGGAAGACTGGCCCTGAGCTAACATCCACACCCATCTTCCTCTACTTTATATGTGGGACGCCTACTACAGTGTGGCTTTGCCAATCAGTGCCATGTCCACACCTGGGATCCGAACTGGCGAACACCATGGCCACCGAGAAGCAGAACATATGCACTTAACCGCTGCACTACTGGGCCGGCCCTCACACCTGGGGTTTGAACTCACCAACCCCAGGATGCTGAAGTGCAACATGCAAACTTAACCACTACACCACCAGGACGGCCTCAAGGATCATTTTGTTTTCTTAATAGGGCAGGACATTTCTTCTCCATATTTTATCTTAAAAGAGTTGGCTCTATTTTACTGTGATCATAAATTTGTTATCCCTATTTTTCTTGCTCTTCTAACAATCTTAAGTTGAGTGTCTCCAAGCAGGTGTGCATAGAAAGAGGAGACTAACACAGAAAAGCAATGAAGAAAGAGTACTAAGAAAATTGAATTTATCACAACTGAGAAATATTGCTGAATGTACTGGGGTGCATGTTCTTCAAGTGTAAATACTTTACTAGTGAAAAACTTTTACTAGTGAAAAGTCCAAGATATAGGCACAGCGATAGTTGCCATTTTTCCTATTTCCTTTTACCCAACACCCTTTTTTCATTTTTATCAAAAGATGTCCAAGTTATATAGAACCGCAAAATCTAACATGTGTCTTGAAATTCCACCTCGTGGGACTCTCAGATGATCTGGAACTACAGTCTCTTTTATTTGGACTCTTCCTCTCAATGTACCCAGTGACCATGCTCAGAAATCTGCTCATCATCCTGACTGTCAGATCTGACTGACAGCTCCACACCCCTATGTACTTCTTATTCTCCAACTCGTCCTTGGCTGACATTGGTTACACATCCACCACAATCCCCAACATGATTGTGGGCATCCAAACTCACAGGAGAGTCATCTCTAATTTGGGTTGCCCGACACAGATGTCTTTTTTGATCCTTTTTGGATGTATGGATTGTATGCTCCTGACTATAATGGCCTATGACTGATTTGTGACCATCTGTCACCCACTACACTACCCAGTTTTCATGAACCCGTGCCTCTGTGGCTTCTTAGTTTTGGCGTCCTTTTTTATTAGTGTATTGGACTCCTAGCTACACAATTTGATTGTGTTACAACTTAGCTACCTCAAACTTGTGGAAATTTCTAATTTCTTCTGTGACTCTTCTCAATTCCTCAACCTAGCCTGTTCTGACACCTCCACCAATAACATAGTCATGTGTTTTGTTGATGCCATCCCTGGTTTTCTTCACATCTGGGATGCTACATGTTCAAAACCAAGGCAAATTTGAATCCTGCATTGAATTTTCTATACTGAATCACAGATTGAATCATCTGTATTTGTCACCTATGACCCAGGAATCCTGTAGAAATGGACAACTCTCTTTTTTAAATATGCATGTAATTCTCAATGCTTTCCACAGCCCATGTCTATTGTCCATAAAACGATGGCATTGATCAAATCCATTGACACAGGTTATGTGAGAGAATGTATGTCACTGGTTCTCAATCTTGGCTTCATAAAGGAAGTACCTGGTGAGCTTTAAAAATCCTCATACCTGATCCCCACCACCATTGCCTAAGATTTAATTGGACTGGCATGTTGCATGAGTATGAAGAGTTTTATCAGTGCTCTAAGTGCGTCTAAAGTGAAGTCAAGGTGGAGCGCTAATGATGTTTGTCAGACCTTACATTCAACAACAACTAGTATGTCTTGGGTCCTTTAATATTCATAATCAGATCCTGAAGATCTCAAAGTGATCAGAGCTCATAAAGGAGAAGATATGAAAGAATTTGCCACAGCAACAGGCAATGTGACTTTTCTCAAATTCCCGGTAATATTTTTCACATATTTTCTCCCTCCACACTTTACAGCTGGTCATATGTGTTGGTTATTAAGCTATTGTTTTTCTGCTCCAAACTCACTCTGTTTTTATTATTATTTTTTAATTTATTGAAGTCATAATAATTTATAACATTGTGAAATTTCAGTTGTACATTATTATTTGTCAGTCACCAAATGTGCCCCTTTACCCCTTATGCCTACCTCTCAACCCCCTTCACCTCTGGTAACCACTAATCTGTTCTCTTTATCCATGTCTTTGTTTATCTTCCACATACGAGTGAAATCATATGGTGTTTGTCTTTCTGTGTCTGGCTTATTTCGCTTAACAGAATACCCTCCAAGTCCATCCATGTTGTTGTGAATGGGATGATTTTTGTCTTTTTTATGGCTGAATAGTATTCCATTGTATATATATACATCTTCTTCATCTATTCATCAGTCGATGGGCACTTGGGTTGCTTCCACATCTTGGCTATTGTAAATAATGCTGCAATGAACATAGGGGTGCATAAGTCTCTCCGGATTGTGGATTTCAATAAATCCCAGTGGATAAATACACAGTGGTGGGGTGATTAGGTTGTATGGTATTTCTATTTTTAATTCTGTTTCATTGAGTTCATAAGAGTTTACATCAATGTGAGATTTCAGTTGTACGTTATTTCCTGGCTGTCACCACATAAGTGCTCCCCTTCAACCCCTGTGCTCACCCCCTATCCTCATTCCACTGGTAACCCCTGAACGGATTTCTTTGTCCATGTATTTGTTTACATTCCGCATATGAGTGAAATCATCTGGTGTTTGTCTTTCTCTGACTGGCTTATTTTGCTTAGCACAATTCCTTCCAGGTCCTTCCATGTTATTGCAAATGGGATGAATTTGTCTTTTTTATGGCTGAGTAGTATTCCACTGTGTGTGTGTGTGTGTGTGTGTGTGTGTGTGTGTATACCACATCTTCTTTATCCAATCATTAGTCGATGGGCACTTGGATTGTTTCCATGTCTTAGCTATTGTGAGTAGTGCAGCAATGAAGATAGGGGTGCATATGCTACTTTGGATTGTTGATTTCAAATTGTTTGGGTAGATACCCAGTAGTGGGATAGCTGGGTCATGTGGTAGTTTTATTTTTAGTTTTTTGAGGAATCTCCATACTGTTTTCCATAGTGGCTGCACCAGTTTGCATTCTAACCAGCAGTTTATGAGGGTTCCCTTCTCTCCACACCCTCTCTAACATTTGTTATTTTTAGTCTTCATGATTATAGCCATTTTAACAGGCATAAAGTGGTATCTTATTATAGTTTTGATTTGCATTTCCCTGATGATTAGTGATGTTGAACATCTTTTCTCGTGTTTATTGGACATCTGTATATCTTCTTTGGAAAAATGTCTGTTCATATCCACTGCCCATTTTTTGATTAGGTTGTTTGTTTTTTTGTTGTTCAGTTGTGTGAGTTCCTTATATATTACGCAGATTAATCCCTTGTCAGATATATGATTTACAAATATTTTCTCCCAATTGGTAGGTTGTGTCTTTGTTTTGATTCTAGTTTCTTTGCCTTGCAGAAGCTCTTTAGTCTGATGAACTCCCACTTGTTTATTTTTTCTTTTGTTTCCCTTGTCTGAGAAGACATGGTTTTTGAAAAGATCCTTTTTAGATCGATGTCAGAGTGTACTACCAATATTATCTTCCAGGAGTTTTATGGTTTCAAGACTTATCTTCAAGTCTTTGATCCATTTTGAGTTTATTATTGTGTATGGCATGAGACAGTGGTCTACCTTCATTCTTTAGCATGTGGTTTTCTGGTTTTCCCATTTATTGAAGAGACTATCTTTTCTTCATTGTATGTTCGTGGCACCTTTGTGAAAGATTAGCTGTCCCTAGACGTGTGGTTTTATTTCTAGGCTTTCAGTTCTGTTCCATTGATCTGTGTGCCTGTTTTTGTACCAGTATCATGCTGTTTTGATCACTATGGCTTTGTAGTACGTTTTGAATTCAGGGATTGTGATACTTCCAGCTTTGTTCTTTTTTCTCAGGATTGCCTTAGCAATTAGGGGTCTTTGGTTGCCCCATATTAATTTTAGGATTCTTTGCTCTATTTCTGTGAGGAATGTCATTGGGATTCTGATTGGGATTGCATTGAATCGGTAGATTGCTTTGGGTAGTATGGACATTTCAACTATATTTATTCCTCCAATCCACGAGCAAGAATCTCTTTCCATCTCTTTATGTTATTATCAGTTTCTTTCAGTAATGTCTCATAGACTTTTCATTGTATAAGTCCTTCACCTCCTTAGTTGTGTTTACTCTTTTAGCTGTGATTGCAAATGGAATTGTATTCTTGAGTTCTCTTTCTGTAAGTTCGTTATTGGAGTATAGAAAAGCAACTGATTTCTGTAAGTTGATTCTGTACCCTACCACATTACTGTAGTTGTTAATTATTTACATTATTTTTCGATGGAGTTTTTGGGGTTTTCTATATATAAGATCATGTCATCTGCAAACAGCGAGAGTTTCACTTCTTCCCTCCCTATTTGGATTCCTTTTATTCCTTTCTCTTGCCTAATGGCTCTGGCCAAAACCTCCAGTATTATGTTGAATAAGATGGTGTTAGTGGGCATCCTTGTCTCCCTCCTGTCCCTGGGGGATGGTGTTCAGTTTTTCCCCATTGAGTGTGATGTTGGCTGTGGGTTTGTCATATATGGCTTTTATTATGTTGAGGTAATTTTCTTCTATCCCTATTTTGTTAAGAATTTTTATCATAAATCACTGTTGGATCTTGTCAAATGCTTTCTCTGCATCTATTGAGATGATCATGTGGTTTTTATTCCTCAATTTGTTGATGTGGTGTATAATGTTGATTGATTTGCGAATGTTAAACCACCCCTGTGTCCCTGGTATGAATCCAACTTGATCATGATGTATGTTCCTTTTGATGAATTGCTGAATTTGGGTTGCCAAAATTTTGTTGAGGATTTTTGCATCTATGTTCATCAGCGATATTGGCATGTAGTTTTCCTTTTTGTGCTGTCCTTGTCAGGTTTTGGTATCAGAGTGACGTTGGCTTCATAGAATGTGTTAAGAAGTGTTCCATCTTCCCTAGTTTTCTGGAATAGCTTGAGAAGGATAGGTATTAAATCTTCTCTGAAAGTTTGTAAAATTCCCCATGAAAGCTGTCTGGACCTGGGGTTTTATTCTTGGGATGCTTTTCATTACTGTTTCAATCTCTTTCCTTGTGATTGGTCTATTCAGATTGTCTGTTTCTTCTTTACTCAGCTTTGGGGGGTTGTAAGAGTCTAAGAATGTATGCATTTCCTCTAGGTTATCCATTTTGTTGGCATATAGTTTTTCCTAGTATGCTCTTATAATCCGTTGTAATTCTGTGCATCTGTTGTTATTTCACCTCTTTCACTTCTGATTTTGTTTATCTGAACTTTCTCTCTATTTTTCTTTAAAATTCTGGCTAGGGGTTTGTCAATTTTATTTATCTTCTCAAGATCCAACTTTTTGTTTCACTGATCCTTTCTACTGCCTATTTTTGTTTCAATAGCATTTATTTCTGCTCTGATTTTTATTATTTCTCTCCTTTTCCTGACTCTGGGCTTTGTTTTCACTTTTTCTAACTCAGGTGCTCTTTGAGATTTCTTATTTGGGATTTTTCTTGCTTGTTAAGGTGTGCCTGTATTGTGATGAATTTCCCTTTCCCATATAGCTTTTGCTGCATCCCATACGCATTGGTATGGTATGTTATCATTTTCATTTGTCTCCAGATAAATTTTGATGTCTTCTTTAATTTATTCATTGATCCATTGCTTGTTCAATAGCATGTTGTTTAGTCTCCACATCTTTGTCCCTTTCTCAGCTTTTTTTTTTTTGTAGTTAATATCTAGCTTTATAGCATTATGATCAGAAAAGATTCTTGTTATTATTTCAATTTTCTTAAATTTATTGAGGCTTGCCTTGTTTCCCAACATATGTTCTATTCTTGAGAATGTTCCATGTGCACTTGAGAAGAACGTGTATTCTGATTTTTCTGTATGGAGTGTTCTATATATGTCTCTTAAGTCCAACTGGTTTAGCTTTTTGTTTAATTTGACTGTTTCCTCATTGATTTTCTCTTTAGATGATCTGTCCATTGATGTGAGTGGGGTGTTGAGGTCCCCTACAGTTATTGTGTTATTTTTAATATCTTCTTTTAGGTTTGTTAATACTTGCTTTATGAACTTTCGTGCTCCTGTGTTCGGTGCATAGATATTTATGTATTATTTCTTCTTGATGGAGTGTCCCTTTGATCAGTATATACTGCCCGTCTTTGTCTCTCTTTACCTGTCTTATCTTGAAGTCTACTTTGTCTGATATAAGTATTGCAACCCCTGCTTTCTTTTGTTTGCCATTAGCTTGGAGTATTGTCTTCCACCCCTTCACTCTGAGCCTGTGTTTGTCATTGGAGCTGAGATGTGTTTCCTGGAGGCAGCAAATCGTTGGGTCTTGTTCTCTAATCCATCTCACCACTCTGTGTCTTTTTATTGGAGAATTCAATCCATTTACATTGAGGATGATTATTGATGTATGAGGGCTTAATGCTGTCATTATATCACTCGTTTTCCAGTTTTCCTGCATTTCATTTGTTTGTTGTCCTATGTGTTTTGGTCTACCCATTGAATTATGTAGTTTTTTATGCTGCGTTTCTTTGTTTTTCCTTATTTATTTTTTGTGTCCGTTCTGCTTTTTTGTTTAGTGGTTACTTTGAGGTTTGTATTCACTATCTCGTGTGTAAGATAGTCCATTTTCTGATGGCCTCTTATTTCCTTAGTCTAAACTGTTTCAATCCCTTTCCTCCTCCCCTCCTAAGTTGTTTTTATAATATCTTATTCCAACTTGTGTTGTGAGTTTGTGGTTAAAGTGACAAGATTGTCTTTGTTTTTGGTGTTTTTCTTCCCTTTCACCTAATGCTATAGTTGAATATGTGCTATCCCCTGATTCTGTCTACCTTTTTATCTCCTTACTCTGTGTTTTGTGACCCATTTCTCCCATTTTTTTCTTTTTTCAGGTATGAGGGCCTTCTTGAGGATTTCTTGTAAGGAGGGTCTCATAGCTACGAAGTTGCTTAGCTTTTGTTTGTCTGGGAAAGATTTAATTTCTCTCTTATATCTGAAGGATATTTTTGCTAGATAGAGTATTCTTGGCTGAAGATTCTTGTCTTTTGAAGATTTGAATATGTCATTCCACTCTCTCCTAGCTTGTAAGTTTTCTGCAGACAAATTCGCTGAAAGCCTGATAGGAGTTCCTTTGTGGGTTATTTTCTTCTGCTTTGCTACCCTGAGTATTTTTCCTTTGTCATTCATTTTTGGCAGTTTTACTACTATATGCCTTGCAGTAGGTCTTTTTACATTGACAAATCTAGGAGATCTGGAAGATTCTTCCACACATCTTTCCATCTCTTTCCCTAAATTTGGGAAGTTCTTTGCTATTATTTCTTTGAGCACACTCCCTGCTCCATTCTCCTTGTCCTCACCTTCTTGAGTACCTATCATTCTTATGTTGCATTTGCTCATTGAGTTGGGTATTTCTCAGAGACTTTCTTCATTTGTTTTTAGTCTTATTTCTCTCTCATTCTCTGTCTGGAGCCTTTCAACATGTCTATCTTCAATTCTGCTGATACATTCCTCTATGATGTCCACTCGAGCATTCAGGGAATCCATATTTTGTTTTATCTCTTCCATTGTGTCTTTCATCTCTAATATTTCTGATTGATTCTTCTTTATAGTTTCAATCTCTTTTGGGAAGTAGCTCCTGAACTCATTATATTGTTTCTCTACATTCTCTTTTGCCTCACTGAGTTTTTTGATGATAGCTATTTTGAATTCATCGTCATTTAGCTTACATATTTCTGTACCCTCAGGACTGAGTTCTGGGTGCTTTTCTCTCTGGTCTGGAGATTTGATGTAGTGTCTGATGTTGGAAGGTCGAGTCTTTCTCATTTTGATTTTATTCAGTTGCAGATACAGCCTATCACCACTGGTTGGGGGTCGAGAGCTGCATATTCTGAGCCCTCCACCTTCAGCTGTGATCCTAGGTCCTGGAGCAGCAGGTAGCAGGGCAGGTGGGGAGAGGGGCACTTTCTCCTGCATGCACTCTGGGATTTCTTGATCAGCTCTCACTGTCTGATCTCCTGGGGTCTTGGCTTGATGAGGTCTCCCCCTACAAAAGCTTTCACCCTGTTAGAGGGCTTCCCTCTAGGCTGCAAGGGCCCTAAAGAGTTCTTGGTGATCCTATGAATAAGCAACCTCTCCCTTGCACCTTCACTCACAGATCCTCCCATGGTTGTGATTGTAGTCTTTAGTTGAGGGAGCGAAGATCTCTCTTACCCCATTCCAGCTCCTCAAAGGGGGCCTTCCGCATATCCACCCTCCATGGTGTGGCTGCATGTCTCTCCCAGGTTTTTGTGTTGTTAGGATGTCTTCTGTTGGAGTATGGATGCCCCTTTTTTGTATGTTGGAGGGGAGAGAGTCCTGGGAAAGTTCACTCTGCTATGATGCTGACATCACCCTAAATTCACTCCTCTTTACTTTAATTCATGATGCTTGAGTAGTGGTGGGATCTTTAAATTACTGCTCTTACTTTCAATCTGGCTTTTTGCATTTCTTTTTAGGTTCCTGCTATAGTGGTCAGTAAATATCACCATGTCCTCATGAATCAAACCATTTCCCTATACCCAGTAGTCTATGACATGGTCAGTTCCCGAAGTTATTACTTTGTTACAACATTTTTATTTTATCCCTTTTGTCTTTCAAAAATTATTTAATCAATTACTTTTATTAAATTATTAAATAACTAGTGTGATTTCTATTTTGTTGATTGAACCTTGACTGAAAAGTCATAGATGGGGGAAAAGGTATGTTGTGAGATTCTACATTTGGAAGATTGTAGAGTGAGCTCAGGAAAAAAAAAAGTCATTGTAATGATATGTCCTTGGTCAAGGGTATATACTTGAGGTTTAAAGTAGTGGTATGATATTTCCAGTTCCTCTGTGGTACTCATTGTGCCTGTAGATCATTAAGCCATCCAAGTCATTTAACTTTTTCTAATTTTCATTACCCAAGGGTAGAAAAGGACCATGTCCTCAACTAAAGGGATAACTTTCCATTAATTGGTAATAGCTTCTTTAAGATTCCACCCTGCAACCATGCTTCCTTGTCTTCTGTCATGATCAATCTGTCTTTGGGCTTTTCTGTCTTCCACACATACCCAGATAGCCATGTAGATATCAATCTATATATCAATCTTTCCTTTAGAGATGCTACACAAAGTTTCTGAGGTAGCACTCTGGGGTCTCTGAAAAGCTGTCCAATAACTAGTTTAATTCACTCTGTCTTTTACCACTAAGCTAAATCGCCTACCAACTTCACTGACAATGAACTTTGAAACTCAAAGGGTGCTTTAACCTGGAAGGGAGAGGAAAGGCCTTATTATTTTTGTGAATGAGACTAAGAACAATCTAAGGGCTGAAACTTGATATCCTATATCTTTATAATTCAAATCTAGCACTGTGAGGTCAGAGACTAGGCACATCTTTACCGTGTATAATGTTGAATAAATTATTCCCCATTTTGCTAGAAAAGGTAAAAATATTTTGTAACCCATATATTCGACATTTCTCTTCTTCCTTGAACCACTGGACCTTATGTAGAGTGTTCTATATACTTCTGAAAAAATAAATGTATCCTTGGTTTACTTATATTAGTGTGAATATTCAGTGGGATCTATTGTTGCTCATCTAATAGTATGCGCAAGATTAAAAGTCACAAAATAAAGGGTGGGTTTCTAAGTTCTATAGTAAATGGATAAAAAATGAGAATAGAAATTTCTCAATTGGACATCTAAAAAGAAAATACAAGAAGGTGCTGCTCTTTCAATATTCCTTCAAGAATATTCATCATAGCAGGTAGGGGGTATTGGGAAAAAGAGACAAACAACCCACAAACATATCTTTGGTTTTCATATCACGTCTTCTAAACTCAGTGTGGCAGTGATCACAATATCTAAAATGTCTCACCACTCACGTCTTCTCTAATCCTTCTCTACACTCCTGCCATTTGGTCATTTTGTCTCCCCCCAATTTTCCTCTGCCATTGAGGCACACACACATAATTAGTGTCTTTTATTTTATGCCTAACTTAATCGGGTATATATTCTAGTTTTCTACATATCAGTTAATGTGAAATCAATCTGAGTTCCTCATAGAAAGAACTCTGAGCCAGTAGGACTGCAAAGATAAGATGTAAAAGGCTGCAACAGACCATCTCCCATACATCACACTTTATAAGCCAAAAGCACATGACATTAAAGACTTCAACACAAATATTCCAAAGAAAATATATTCAGAGAGAGAGGAACCCTCTCTAGTTGAGCAGAAATCAGATGTTTGTTCAAATTGGGCACTGAATAGCTATTACTTGCTCTAACACAGATGGACACCAATGACATCGATGGAAGAACTCTACTGGTTTAGGAAAAACTAGAGGGATTTCTGTCTGTATGTCCAGGAACAGCATGGTGGGATCTGCAGACGTACCCAAAGCAGAGCAAATTCTTCCATGTGCCAGGTCTTCTTCAGGGAATTTTTCCTGAAAAGGTGATGGTGTCACGGGTTGGAGATGATGCTGGAAACCACAGGAACATCTCCATCATATTATTCCTCTTAGAGCCAACTTCACAATAGAGCATGAGGTCTGTGTGGTGGGTAGCTTCAAAGATGATCCAAATTCCCCCTCCATCTGTATTCATGCCCTTGTATATACACATCTCCTTGAGTGTGATGGATGGATGTAATGATTTGTTTCCAATGAACATAATTTGGAAACATATGGGTTGTCCCTTCCAATATTAATGTGTAGAAAGACTCAGCTTTCATCTCGCCTGCTCTCTTACCAGCTGACTCTGATGGAAGCCAGCTGCCATGTTGTCAACTGCCTGATGGAGAGGCCAATCTGGCAAGAAACTAAGTGAATCTTCTGGCCCTCAAAGAATTGAATCCTGTCAACAGCCATGTAAATGAGCTTGGAATCAGGTACTCTTCTAATCAAGCCTTGAGATGACTATAGCCCTGGGCTATATTTCAAACATAGACATCTCTGAGACCACATGAAGTATTTAAGCAAACTATCAATTTACCAGATAAACATGTCAAAATAAACCATTGTTGTGTCCATCCTGGTAGCATAGTGGTTAAGTTCACACACTCCACTTCATGGCCCTGGGTTCTCAGGTTCGGATCCCAGGCACAGACCTACACACTGTTCATCAAACTATGCCATGGCAGGGTCCCACATACAGAATGGAGGAAGACTGGCACAGTGTTAGCTCAAGGGCAGTCTTCCTCACCAATAATACATAAATACACAAATAAAATAAACAGTTTTTAATGTAACAACCTACACCTACTGGACATAAAAATTAGAACCAGGATGTCATTCAAAATAGCAAAAAACATAAATCTCCAACACCTAAAACCAAAACCCCCCAACCAGCACTATAGAAATAAAAATAAGAGATTCTCCTTATAGATACAAATCTTAGTTGAGAACACAGGCATATCATCAGATTCTTGGTATGCAAGACCTACTTCTCTCTAAACCACCTGACTAATTCAATGGGTTTGCAGATATAAAAGTCACATGCTGCTTTCTCTAATTGAAAAAAGTGTGTTTGAGTTTTAAGCAACTTGGAATTCAGAAGTAAGGAGTAGAGGTCACCTTCCTGCTGAGAATAGGAAAAGCTGAGATTTTTCCTAGTACATCCACTTTTCTCCTTTTCCTCTTTCACTAAATAAGCAAGTCCTCAGAGACTGAGACAACATGAACCAATTTAGCTAATTATATGCTGTGTGCATTGAGCTCTCAAGGCTATGCTGCTGTAAATAATTAGGCTGTGATTTCCAGCCCATCAGTTAGCCAGTTCCAGTCCAGTGGGCTCTATATGTGTGTCTCCCCTCATCAAGGTTGTTGTCTGTACCAAGAGGCCCACACCTGAGTCTATCTTCCTGCCAGTCCTGAGGACAGAGCCTTAGCCCTCAACAAACACCAGGTAGGGGACGGCAGCCAGTAGGGTAGTTGGGACAGTCAGAGGAGAGGACATCCAAATGCAAATGCTCAGCTCAGAGCCCTATCAAGTTTATATTGTTGGTTCTGATGGGGATCCTAGAACTCTGATTTAGATTTCTATTTTCCTCCCACCCTGGTTCTATCTCCCATAGACATCTTCCCCACAAGAGCAGGAAATAGTTCCCTCTAAACTGTCCCCTAGGCACTCAAAATGATCATGAAGGTGATGATGATGATAATGATGAAAATGATGACAGTAGCCACCACATCACAAATCTTTACCTAGGGAATCCAAACGCCAGGTGTTGAACTTTGTTTTATGTAGCTTGTTATGTCTGATCTGCATTACCACCCCCAAAAGAGAGCAACGTGCATTATCATCACTTTAAAGGTGAGGAGAGGAGCACAACATTTTATACAACTTTTATCAGGCCTTGGGGTAGGAAGGGGGCAAAGTCATGTTTGAATCCAAACAGTGAACTGCATTTGCAGGATACCGAGACAGTATTCTGGCAAACCCAACCTATATATATCTTTCCTGTAACTCCAGGAAGAAACCTCAGCTCACAGTGCTCTTCCCTTTGGAGATTCATGGTAGACCACACCAGAGACCAGAGGGTTGAATCTGCTACATAACTACAGGAAGAACGGCTGAGATCAAGGTTAGGATTACAGAGTCAGCTCCTGATAACTCAGGGCAGATCTCTCTCTAGTTCCTGCTCCTGAATTTTGCTTCACTGTCCACTTCCTCCTCTATTCCTATAATTTAACCTCTCTTGATCTCTAAGGAGACATACAGTCAAGATATTCGGTTCTTTTCTTAGTTAGGAAATAAGAAACAGTTAAAAGATATACATTGAGAAATTTAGAAGAGACCTTTGGACCTCTGCTTAAATTCTCTGAAGTGCGTAGAAACAGATTGACACGTTCTGTGCAAGGGCCTCATCTAATTTTCAGTATATCTGTTCTACTTACTTCCATACAACACTAGGAAGGTTCTTAATAACTCTGAGCATGGACGTTGTCATCTGAATTGATCTCCACTTGATACAAGTATGTTGAGTATGAATTAGACAAACTGAGTACTGAACATGTGACTGAATATGTGATGGATGCTTATAGTAAGGGGAAAGTAAATTTTAGTTACTATTATTATTATCAAGGCATCTTCTATCCAACTAAAATATCTTGTGAGCTGAAGATTTGGTTTTCTCTAGATCCTGAGATAATATTTTATTTTTGTCCTTTTACAGGTAGATTTCGAATGCCTGAAGGGAAACAACTTAGTCTCATTCATTTCTGATTCCTCAGAGTCTATCATTGCTTGGCAAAGAATAGGGTACAAGAACAGCACAATCTCATTTGTATTTTGGGTAAACCCCTTGGATCTCAGGAATAAAGCCCAGGCAATATGGCTTCCACACACTGGGTACTTTCCTGCCTGTGCTTTCATTCCTTCTAGCCAGGTTACGTAGGACTAAACAAAAGATAAAACAGTGCTTGTATCTACATCATGGATTTTCTAAGGGACCCATCATTTTCCATTTAATAGAATCTACAATGTTCAACTATAAGAAAATTGTGGAGATATTCATAAAAATAAAAAAGAGACAGAGAGAGGAAAGTAAACATTACTGTGTGAACTGAGACATGTGTTAGGATTTCCACTCCTTCCATGAATGAATTCCCTAGGAGATGATAGGCTTCTATCTCTCTGCCATATAATAGAATGAAAGGTAATTAAAACTCTCTTGGGATTGTGTTTCATCAATAAACCTACTATTCCACTAATGATTCTAATTCTGGTTTAAAACCATGAGTGAATATTTATGAAGTCCAAAGCTTTAGGTGCCACACACGTCCTAGAAATGAATATTATGCTTCTCACTTTTAGGTAAGGAACACCACTACAGTGAGCTGGAGAAACTCTACATTTAGTGGGTGAAAGATGTGGGACTCAGACAAAGGTCTCCTGACTGCCATCGCTGGGCTCTCTCCTCTTGAACAGAGTGGAATGATCCTTTTTCTTTTGAAACCTGCTTTAGTCGCAGCTGAGCAAGCAGAAGCAAAACCATAGATTCTTTCTCTTGGGATTTGGTGAGTTCATCTGTAAATTAAGGCAATGGGTCAAGTAGTTTACACTTGAGTTCATGAATATTGCAGATCACAGGGTTCTCTATAAATGGTAATGAATTTTGTAGCCCATTTTGGAAATCTGAGATAGGAAAATATTATTTCCTACACAAGATGGGAATGTTCATGTGGACCTATCATGGAAGGGCCCTTGCAAGACAGACTTGAGGGATCTTTCTGATTCAAAACCTTGACAATAAGAATATGTAGTTGAATTTGTCTACATTTTCTATTAGGAAAATAAATATGGATAAGTAAACTTGTGCATGCATTGATTTTTATGACAATTATCTTTTATGAGTATATCTGATGGAAATTCTCACTTGTGTGATATGGAGATGGGCACAAGAATTTTATTAGGAATATTATAAAAAGAAATTAAAAGATAAAGTGAAGTTCATCTCTTGGGCAATACTATGCACATTTAAATTGTTTGAAATAGATGTGTGTACTTCACAGAAACTTAAAACATTGTGGCAAATGAGAATTTCTCAGGAAACAATAGGTATATTATGATAGAATTTAGGTAAGTTTCCAAGAAAAGTGTTTTATGGATATCTATATCAATGCCGATATAATGAAACCTTGAAAAGAAAATATATCCACTAAATTCACAGCGGTGTTTGCATTTGGGCAACTGAAGTTCAAGAAAATGGGATCATGAAAAGGTAGCAAAAAAGCCCTCAGTTTTTTTCAGCAATAAATATGAATTCTGAAGCAAGTATGATTAAATATTTATATATTTCATATGAGTAGTAGGTAATAATCGTAATAACACTACTAGGTAACATTAATGGAGTATTTATTAGAAGTCTGGTAATGGTTCTCTACCCTGGCTATGCGTTAGTGTGACCAAAGTATTTACATGTAGAGATTCTGATTTAATTGGTTCTAGGTTGGGACCAGCACATCAGTAAATTTTTAAAGATTAACATGTAATTATAATGATTAAATAGCATTGAGAATGACTGTATAAGCACATTATCATTATTATTTAATTTGACTTTTATAGCAACCTGATAAAGCATGTTCAATAAATATATACATTTTACAAGTGAGAAAATTACCTTGGTATTTGTAATAGTATTCTCTGCTCTTTTTCCATTTGCATTTTCCCCAAATTAAATCATTTTTTGACCTGCCAGGAGAAAGGAAGACCTGATTGCCTTCAGGTTACTCAATTTATGAGAAATGCAATACCTCTTATAAGGAAGGATTGACTTAAAAGCTCTTATGCTGGGATAAGCAGGCCAACTTAAGGTTTCAAACCTGGATTTGGTTCTAAATATTGCAACTGTTCATAAGATGTTAGATCTGAGGAGAAAACAACCCTTTGCAAATGTTTAGGATTAGAAACAAATTTAAGACATTTACCAAACCACTACAAACAAAAACAGCAAAAAGTGGGCTTACCTTCATCTATTTTCCTGAGATTTTGTAGCACTGATAGAAAATAACCTGGCAGAAAATGAAAAATAGAGAGTTTATCAAAATGAAATTATTGTTTAACCACTGGTGCATTTTGAATTGACACCATCTTCGGAATCAGTGATGCTATATGATTTTGTGCCTTTAAAAAAAACATATTTATCAAAACTTTGAGTCCATCAAGGCCAAATACATATATATTTCAGTTATATTTGAAAAGACTTTGACCAGACAATGCGCACATATCAGTGAATACTTATATCCATGGAAGCTGAATGTCGCACAATCAAATAAGGATTAAAACCAAGGAAGATAATTGGCATACAAAAACGCTATCTTAATATGAATGTTCTACTTTAATTTAGAATCCAGCTAATGGGGTTTTATCTTTTGAAGGGCTACATTCCAAATCAAGAGCATTTCTTGCACTGTGTTGGACATGATAAATTACATTTGACTGCTGCTTAGTATCCTTTAATTAGAATTTTTTTTCTTAAAGAGAGAAGGATATTTCTTATTCCATATTTTTCCTTCAAATGTATGGGGCAGATACTTTACTGTGTTCATGGATTTGTTGACTCAAAATGTCCTTGATTTATAATATTCTTTGGCCCAGTGCTCTGAAGTGGTTCTATATAGAAACAGGTGAATAGCCCAGACATCAATAAGGAATGAGTTCTAAAGAGAATTCGCAACTGATAAATGTTGCTGAAGGTAATGGTGCGTAAAGTCCTCAATTGTAAATACTTTAGTTGTGAATTGCTTGAATCCAAAATATGAACATTTAGCTGGGTGTCTGTATTCTTGTTTTTGTTTATTCAACACTCTTCCTTTTCAAAAGTGTCCCATCTACATGGAACCACAGAATCTAACACGTGTCTCAGAATTCCTCCTCCTGGGCCTGTCAGATCATCCAAAAATGCAGACCCTCCTCTTTTGGCTGTTCCTGTCCATGTACCTGGCCACTGTGCTCGGCAACTTACTCATCATCCTGACTGTCAGCTCTGACTCCCACCTTCACACCCCCATGTACTTCTTCCTGTCCAATCTGTCATTGGCTGACATCAGTTTCAGCACCACTACAGTCCCCAAGATGCTGGCAAACCTCCAGACACACAGCAAATCCATCAGCTATGTAGGCTGCCTAACTCAGGTATCCCTTTTTTTCCTTTTTGGATGTTTGGATGATTTACTCCTGGCTGTGATGGCTTATGACCGGTTGGTGGCCATTTGTCACCCCCTTCACTACCCAGTCATTATGAACCTTCACCTCTGTGGTTTGTTGGTCCTGGTGTCATTTTTAATCAGCCTTTTGGACTCCCAGCTGCACTACTTGATGATGTCACAGCTTACCTTCTGCACAAATGTGGAAATTCCTCATTTCTTTTGCAATGTCCCTCAACTCCTCAAACTTGCCTGTTCTGATACCTCCTCCAATAACACATTAATCTATTTTATTGATGCCATCTTTGGTGGTGTTCCACTCACAGGGATCCTTTACTCTTATATTCGAATTATTTCCTCCATACTGAGCATCTCATCATCAGGTGGGAAGTACAAAGCCTTCTCCACCTGTGGCTCTCACCTGTCAGTTGTTTGCTTATTTTATGGAACAGGCCTTGGAGTGCACCTCAGTTCCACTGTCTCATCTTCTCTGAGGAAGGAAGCAGTGGCCTCGGTGATGTATACTGTGGTCACTCCCATGCTGAACCCCTTCATCTACAGCCTGAGGAATACAGACATCAAGAATTCCTTGTGGAGGATTGTCAGCAGAATAGCCTAAGCTCAATATCTGTGCTAACTTTTTTTGTTCAAAGGACTGGAAAAGGCAGCAAAACCAAACACGCACAATGAGGAATGCTGAATCTTCAGTCACTTAATATGTATATATACCCACTCATCTATCTGCTTTCTTTTTTACACAATTTTCCCTCTTAGTATCTCTCTCATGGATTTGGGAGATTATTTTGGACTCCCTCCTTAAGTCATAGCCCCTGCAGGATTATGCATCAGACATCACTATACCCTTCTCACTTTCCTTTAGCATTTTCCAGGACACTTGGCCATGAGGAATCTTGTTTCTATCGTTACAAAATAATCATAGCTCTCTCCTTCTTGTTATTTATTGTTTCTATATTTGTCCCATGATTTTTTTCTATATTTTAGGAGGATCTAAAACCTACCTTAAGGACCAAGACATCTACAATATTTTTGCTCCTTAATGATCTTGAACAAGTAGGGTGAGTATTTAATTTCCTTTGCAAACCAGGGTAGTATTTTGAAATTGAAATGGGACACTATTAATACTAATTTTGAATAAATAGTTATCAACTGGGACTTTCCTAGGCTAACTGGGATGTGTGATTCCCAAGGAGAAGATGTGAGAGGACCTACCAGAGCAAAGGCAATTGCAAATTTTCGTGATAAGCCTCCTTCCCATTCCGTCTAAAGTCTCCTCAGTCATATTACATAGTCAGAAACAAACACTTTCTGATTCTAGTCCTAGGAGTTCCCTAGAGGAGTCACATTCATAGAGACAGAAAGTAGAATGATGGGTGCCAGAGGTTAGAGGAGGAGGATGAGGAGTCAGTGTTTCTGGGGTCAGAGTTTCAATTTTATGAGATGAAAAGAGTTCTGGAGATGGATGGTCGTGATGTTTGCACAACAATGTGAATGTACTTAATGCCACAGAACTGTATACTTAAAAATGGTTATGATGGTAAATGTTATGTTATTTTCGCACAATATAAAAAAAATGTCTTGTCAGGAATGAGGGACATGTTGCTCCAAATGTTTGGTGTGTTACTCAGTCCTCAGCAGTTAAGTCCTACAGGGATCTGCCTCAGCTGAAGAGAACCACCTTAACCAAGGTCATGCCATCTTCCTGGGGCAGCCCATATCCAATGACTGATGCAGGGGTGTAAACATTTTGCCCCTTTGTCCCAATTCCAGACAACTCCAAAGGATGATCCTAGCTCCAGAGCTCCCTTGCAGTTTTAGGGGGCCTTTGATAGATTTCAACTTGGCTTGACTTTTTCCGCTGCCGTTCCTTCCTACAGAGTTTTCCAAAGTACAAAGTCTGAAGGAACAGTCCCCACAAGACTCTCTTCATTTCAGAAACTAGCCACAAGTTCAGGGTTTCCCATGGATACCCCTACTTCATACCAGTTGTCTACAAATTCAGAGACTCCCTCACATTCAATAATTTGCTGGAATGATTCAAACTAAGAGGACTCCCTCAGGTTCTATAATGCATAAGAATGACTCACATAACTCAGGAAAGTGTTGTGCTTATGATGACAGTTTTGTTATAGCAAAAGGATACAAATTAGAATCAGCCAAAGGAAGAGACACACAGGGCAGAATCTGGAGGGTCCTATATGTAAAGGTTCTTGTCTGTCCCTGTGGAATCTAGACCCCAGACCCATTACCTCCTCCTGGCTATGATGTGTGACAATACTCAGAGAGTATTGAAACCAGATAGCTCACCTGAGTTTCAAAGTCCAGAATTTTTATGGAGCCTTCATTACATAGACACAATTAGTTGAATTATTGCCCATATGGTTGAACTCAATTTCCAGCCTCCCTCCCAGGACATTGGGCTGATATCACTTGGTGCAAAGCTCCAACCCTTTAATCATGTGAGTGATCTTTTTGGCATGGCCAACACCCATTCTGAGTATTCTTATTAGCATAAACTATCAGGTATGTTTCACCAGGGGCCACCATGAATACAAAATCACTCCTATCACTAGGGAAATTTCAAGAATTCAACTACACGTATACCTTTCCACATGTGTTGATTTCAGGAGCACTGCCTGATAAACATCCTACATACAAATCACATCTCAGAGTCTGCTTCACAAGGAACTGGACCTGTGACACCTTGTTACTAATAAAATTAATTTGAGAATATTTTTAAAGAAGGGGTGCACCTACAACACCACTGACAAACAATAATGTACAACTGAAATGTCACAAGATTGTAAACTATGATAAACTCAATAAAAATTAACTTAAAAAAAAAGACAGTTCCAAGATAGTTCTTTGAATAGTCAGCAATGTTCTTTGAATTACAAACCCAATGCTGAGCTTCATGATGGGAAAATTTAAGGGTGATAAACTAAAGGATAGAAATTTGGGGGCAACAGGGAGGTCCCCATAAAAAATATTAGTTAATCTGGAAATTCAGTTTCAGAAGTTTTTTATGGGAAGGGAGTACATAGTTTGAAATAATAAGGTAACTTACTTTTTTTATGTGTATTATACTTCAAAATAGTTTATTTAAAAATATTAAACCCTAGGGTGTAAATAACATATGATTAAAGAATAATAATTTATTTGGCCTTTGCCATCCTCCTGAAATATCTCCTCTTCAAATTTCTATGTGAGACCCAAAACCATAAAAATCATAGAAGAAAATATAGGCAGTACACTCTTTGACATCAGTCTTAGCAATGTCTTTTCAAATGCCACATCTACTCAGGCAAGGGAAACAAATGAAAAAATAAACAAATGGGACTACATCAGACTAAAAAAGCTTCTGCATGGCCAAGTAAACCATGAACAAAACAAAAAAAAAAACAACCCACCAACTTGGAGAAAATATTTGCAAAACATATATTCAACAAGGAGTTAATTTCAAAAATATATAAAGACCTCATACAACTCAACAACAAAAAACCAAAAAACCAGATCAAAAAATGCACAAAAGATGTAAACAGACATTTTTACAAATAAGATATACAGATGGCTGACAGGCACATGAAAAGATGTTCAATATCACTAGTTGTTAGGGAAATGCAAATCAAAACTTCAATGAGATATCACCTTACACCTGTTAGAATGGCTAAAATTAACAAGAAAAAAAAATAACAAATGTTGAGGAGATTGTAGAGAAAAAGGAACACTCATACACTGCTGGTGGGAATGCAAACTTGTGCAGCCACTATGGAAAACAGTATGGAGATTTCTCAAAAACTTAAAAATAGAATCACCATATGATCCAGGTATCCCACTACTGGATATTTATCCAAAGAGCATGAAATCAACAATTCAAAGAGATTTAAGCATCCCTATGTTCATCACAGCCTTATTCACAACAGCCAAGATGTGGCAGTAACCCAAGTTGTCCATCAATAGATAAATGAATAAAGAAGATGTGGTGTATATATATACAATGGAATGCTATTCAGCCATAAAAATGACAAAATTGTGCCATTTGTGACAACATTGATGGACCTTGAGGGTGTAATGCTAAGCAAAGTAAGCCAGACAAAGACAAACACGGTATGATTTCACTCATATGTAGAAGATAAGCAAACAATGGATAAGGAGAATAGATTAGTGATTACCAGAGAGGAAGGAGGTTGGGAGAGGGCAGAAAGGATAAAGGGTCACACATATATGGTGACAGATAAAAACTAGACTATTGGTGGTGAATACGGCAGACTGTACAGAAAGTAATATATAATAGTGTACACCTGAAATTTACACAATGTTATAAGCCAATATGACCTCAATAAAATAATTTTTAAAAACTTCTAGAGCCAATGGTCCAACCATAAACACCCCCCCCCAAACCCCAATTTTGTTACAAGTTTGACCAGGTCCCCTAGATTCTTTTGTTCACTAGATTTTGAAGGCATTGAGCATGGGGATGACCTAAGTGTTTAACACTGAGGATATTCCTGCCCTTCTGGGAAGAGGAGGTTTCTGAAGAACTGAGGAACAGTCCAAGGCTTGTCCATTAGAATAAAGAGATAGGTGACACCAACTAGTGGAAGGTGCTTTAACTTCATGCTAGCAGACATACTGCATAACTCTTTTCTTGTTTCCACTGTCAAAATTCTCTAGCATATAGCTGTTCACATTTTCAGATGAGAGACCAATTCCATTCCAAGTCAGGTCTCTGCAAATTCTGTCATTTTAGATCCTCGTTTCTTTTTTCCAAAACAATTAAATGATTTGAACAGCACTGCCTCAGCTTCAATACTTGCTTTTCCCATTCTCCAGAAACAGTCTATATAAAAATTTTGCTCTTGCAAGAGTGTCCTAAATGGCTTCTCAATATTCAGTTTCCCTCCCTTTATGTGGCAGCCACATTGATTTTTTTAGGTGTAATGAAAATTTGTGATTTCTATGAGTAAAACCTTCCAATCATTATCTGTTACTCCTAGAATAAAATTTGAACTCCCTGCTAGGGTTTATAATCCTTCATTATTTAGTCTCTACTGTCCCTTTTCAGCTCCCTCCTTAGTCCCTGGACCAGCACCATCAACAACACCTGGGAACATATAAATGCAAATTTTCAATCCTCACCCAAGACTTTCTGAATCAAAAGATCTGTGGCTGGAACCCAGCTGTCTGTAGTTTAATAAGCCAATCAGGTGATTCCATTGCATACTAAGTTTGAGAACCATTTGTCTAGATATACTGGCTTTTTTGTGTTTCTTCAAACAGACCATGTTCTTTTCAGCCTCTATACCATTGCAATCATTCTTCTCTCTGCCTAGAATTTTCTTCCCCATTCCTTCTCAACATTTCACCTAAATATCAGCACTTAATAACCCCTTTCCTGGGGCCAGCCCAGTGGCATAGTGATTAAGTTCACACACTGCTTTGGCAGCCCTGGGTTCACCAGTTCAGATCCTGGGTGTGGACCCATGCACCATTTATCAAGCCATGCTGTGGCAGGCATACCACGTATAAAGTAGAGGACTATGGTGAAAGATGTTAGCTCAGGGCCAATCTTCCTCAGCAAAAAGAGGAGAATTGGCAGTGGATGTTAGCTCAGGGATAATCTTACTAAAATAGATTAATTAATTAATTAATTAATGCCTTCCCTGACCACCCATTTAAATTCTCCTAATGTGCTCTCCATCAAGCTAGTCTCTGATCCTCTTTCACTATTACTACACTTGAGTGAATTCACACATTTTGAGTATTTTGAGGGAAAATCTTTGCACCAGGCTGCCTTGGAAATTCTGTTCCAAATTAAACTGCTTCATCAAGAAAGTGAGTTTTGCTCCTTTTCTGCTCCAGTCTGAAGTCTGAGTAAAATCTATTATGGTGCTCATTAAATATTGGAGGCAGAGATAAATTACAGCAGGATGTTTACATATAAGCCTGAAAGAATTAGCGTCAGAACTGGCACTCACACTAAGGTGATGCTTAGCAAGGGACTGAGAAGATGGGGGCAGTCACGTTGAGCCCACCTACTCTCTGACTCTCTCCACTCCGTGTCCTGAAGCTCCTGTACCCAGAAAAAGAGGAATGAGTCATGTAACCAGTGACAAGGAACAGCATAAGATCATAAAATGACCTTCAGTGTTCTGTTTTGCCTTGTTAGAAGTATTTTTTGTGTAGTATTTTGTAAAGCCCCTAACTAGAGAGGAAAAAGGCCACCATTGGCTGTCATCACTGTCCATTTCCTTAGATATAAAAACCAAACCAGATAGCATCTCTGGAATGATAAAAATGACCATATAATGTGCAAATTGTCTAACTATGGATGAGCATCTTTGTCCTTACCCTTTGGGGGATGAGCAGTTTGCATCACCTCTAGTGGTTTCTGATCAGTTGAGAGGTATTCTAAACAAATTGTCATGACACATCTTTAAAGTATGATAGTTTGTAAAAGATTCTCTTGACTCTTAAAGAGAGTGGCTTGCCTTCTTGTGTTCCAATTTGTTATATTGAGCAAAACAGAAGAAAGTGCATGGGAAATACCCATGACTCTGGGTCTTCCCTGCAGTGTGCTGTGCATGTTCATGGCATCGATTGCATTGGAAAAAAAGAAAATAATTTTATTTCTTACTAGATCTATGGCAGGGCTTCCTTCTTGGTCTCCAGCCTCATCTTCAATTCCCATACACAGCCACCTGACTGATATTTCCAAGAGGAAAATCTGATTTTATCACTTACCTACCTAAAACCCTTAGAACACCTTCCTGCTACCACCTGAAAGCATTCAAACTCCTTGGTGTATCATGGCTCCACTATGACCCTCTGACCTTATTTCTCTGCAATTCTTACCTTTTACCCTAAATTCTTATCACTCTGAAAAGCTTCCCTTTGCCCAAATGGGTCATACACTCATGTCTGCAATTTTTCAAGACATACTCCCTCTGCCTAAACCTTTCTCTATTTTCTTCTCTTGATGCCTACCTGTAATTTTACACTTGGAACAGTTCTCACCTATTAGGTGATTCCTGACCTCCTCGGGTCTCAATACTAGCTAAGTTCTTAGCACACAAGAGACTCTCCATATTGGTTTGGTGGCAGAATTAATAAATGGATGAGCACACAAACCAATATTTTTCCATTGTTGCAGCTCATCAAATAGTTCCTTTGTGGCTATCACTCCAAAACTTTCAGCAACCCTTACCCTCAAGGAGGTAATACATGGAGAGGATAAAAGAAATAAGATGTTGACGGAAGAAAATTAGAAGAGCAGGCAAAAAGGCAGCATAAACTTTCTGCTCTTTAAATGCCGAGGATCTCCTCTCAACCCTCATTTTTAATGTTGGCCTCTCCCCGGTGCCAAAAATTTACCCTATTTTCTCCTGCTCTTGTATCTACCCACTCTCTCACCTGGGATCTTTACCTATAGAAGCATCTGCAACTGCTTTTCTGCAGCCTTTGCCTGAAATACCTACATGTATGTCCTTGACTTTCTGTCTCAATTATCTAAAGGCACAAACAGGAGGTAGCTGAGAGACTAAATGGGGAAATAACACACTTACAAGAAATTTCATAAAGGATTAATTGTCAAACAGTTACTTTTCTGGGATTATAAATGAGAACACTCATCATCTTCCGTGTACCCTACTGGAAGTCCCTCAACATTCATATTCTCAGTCCTTTAACTTGCATGTGAAACTGATTACTACTTTCCATCCATGAATGAGGAGACTGACTCTTTTGTGCTCTCTCCTCAAACACTTGAAGATCCACTTTCCAGGAGAGAGAATTAGCATGAAAGTGGATAAAGATGCTCATTCCTTTACTTCTGCTTACAGGATCCTCAGGCCCTGGAAAGGAGAGAGCCAAAAGATGGGCAGACACTGAACAGATGCCCCCTCTCTTCCTCCCCAGTGTGATTCTGAGAATTACCTGGTGTCTGACTCTCATCCTTTTGGGATCATATGTAAACATCCTGGTGGAATGTCTTTCTTCTTACAATTATTTAATGTACACCATAGAAAATAGTACTTAAAATTCTTTTCATGGATTGCTGATTGGAGGGATGGTTAAAAGAGAGTCAGCCTGTGAAGTGGAATGTGTTGTCAGCTTCAAATTTCTTCTCTCAAGAAAGAGATGTACAGTCCATGCAAACTTTCAAGGTTTAGAAAGTGATTGTGTTTGGTGAAAGTAAGTAAGTAATTATTTGGCCTGAGAAATTGTTTTATTCATAGAATGGTCAAATATTGCCCCCTCAAGCCAATAAACAGATTGACAGAATGAAAAATAGTTAGTGAGAAAGTGGACTTGAAGGAGAGGAAACAGTGAGAATCAATCTTGTTCTGAAGGGCAAGGCTGGGAGTCTGGCTGCTGCAGGGTTTGTGCTTAGGTTTTGAGAATTCAAATCTACTGCAGTAATTACTTCTTTCATAAAGTCCCACCTGGATTTGCAGCAGTGGCTGAATTGTGATTCAAATGGGTCATGAAATTATGAATAATAACATTCACTTAGGAAGAAGTCTCCTACACATTAGAAACCTTTTACCTTAGGACCAGACGTTAGAAATTAGAAGTGGAGGATACAGCCATTTGTCACTGACACTTCCCCTCTTATCCATGCACAAAATAAATATGTCCTATTCTGTTTCTAGCGTATAGTGTCAATTTTGTTGAGCCATGCCAGGAAGTAGAGAAGAATTGAAACAGACTTGTAGTCACTGAAAAAGCCCTGGAAGCCATTCTGCAAGAAGGGTTTCTTTGGGACAGTCTAAGTGCTAGCTGTTGGGGATACAAATAACAATGGTATCGTCTTTGTCCTCAAGGAGGCCACCTTCTAGAGGTAGAGATTGATGCAAAAACTAGTCATTGTAATACAGTGAATTAAATGCTAAGATAAAAGCAGTCACAATCAGAAGAGAAGAGTACAGAGAGGAGTCCCACATCTAGCATGGAGTGGAGTCAGTGAGGGATTCTTGGAGCTGGATAAGGAGGTATTTAGGTGGATGATTGAGTAGAGGTTTTCCTGGCAGAGAAGAGAGGAAGGGAAAAAGGCTCATAAGCAAGAAGTATCATAGGAAAGAATGCTCTTAGCAATATGCTGAATCACAAAGTGAGAGATGGGAATGATTAAGAATGAAGTTGGAGAGCTGGGCAGGGACCACATCTTGGGAACCTTAAAATGGATAATGGATAAAGGATGGGGGCTATGATCAAATCACCATACCACAATTTTCCCTGGTGCATGGAGTGAAAGATGGATTTAAGGCAGACAAAACTAAGGGAAAATAGGATTTGTTGGGAACCCTCACATCATTAGAGTTGAAGGAACAAATCCACTTGTTTTAAGGAAGAGTAACAAAGGCCAGAAAAGTGAAGAAATGATTCCTATATCTTGCTAATGATTCCATATCCCGGCTTACCTGACACCCAGGAAGAATTAAGATCAACTATGGGGAAGGGACACGTGAGTTTCAACGTTCCACAGAATGTTCACAGATTGAGTGGGTTATCAAAATGGGACTGGATGTTGGACTCTCCTGTGTCCTTCACTTTCCCTCTCTCACCCACCCTACCCCAGTCTTTATACACTACAGCCCTAGACACCAAGGGACACAGATCCTTCTCTCTTGAAGTTTTTTAAGAAGAACCGTGGGTAAGGGTGCAGAAGGAGGGGGAAGAAAAGATCCTTTAGGAGAAACAGAGATGTTTCCAAGTAAATGACAGTGACAGAGAAGAATTCAGAAAGATTTCTCTAGGCTGAGTGAAGATGGAAGCTCTGGAGCTCTGGGGCCAGGTAACAGGAGAAAAGAACAAGAAAAGATAAAGGCTTCACTATGAAGAACATAAAGCTCTATCAGTATCTGGTAGCATCCATTTGTATGACTCAGACTGGTAGGTGTATCACTAGACTGTGTGATCCTGGGAGTGCTATGGTGTCAAAGATTGGGCTGGGTTTAGCCTCTTATTCCCCTTCCCTATAATCTCCACCAACCGTCCACTACAAATATACAAGTGAGGTAAAATCTCATATGTAATGGCAACTTCAAACGGAGTCTAGCCATTCACCCTTGCAAGTAATTAGCCAGAAGAGCTCATCCTCCACAGACATAATTGGGTTTCCCATGCTCTGTGCTTAACAATAGTCAATGCCCTTTCCACTCAGCTGCCTCCTTTCCTATTTCCAACAACACTTACTGGACTATGCAGATTTGGCAATGTGGACCCACCAAAGGAACAAGGTCCTCTGAATCTTCCTCTTTCATGGAGTATGGGTGATTCAGAAAGAAGGTCTGTCTCCCAAAAGAGCAGAGATACAGAGCCAGACATGAGGCACAGGGTCTAGCTGATTTCTCATGGCAGGAAGGCATGAGTGTCTTGAACCTGCCACAAGGGACCTGTGGCGACTATAAGTTGATGTGTTAAAAGTGTTGTGGCCCTAGGGTCTGAATTCCCTGTGAAACTTGTTAGATAAGTTAATCAATGAATGTTTTATTCTCTGATCAGTTTGACTCCTCAAGGGCAGGTACCACACAGGAAGGGGTCTCTGACCTGCCAACAACTTATCACTGGGAGACTAATGGTAGGGCCAGCTGTGATTCCTGTCTCCTGGGTCTTTTTCCTCTGGGAAGAAAAATTCCAGTCTTCCTTGGATCTCCTCTTGGGGACAAGTGTCAGCGTTTTCTGACTAGTAGTTTCCTCCTCAGGAAGATGGCTGAGTAACAAAGGGCCCCAGGATTCACTAGGGTACTGCTTCTCAAACTTTAGCCTTCACCAGGATGATCTTGAGGATTTGTTAAAACACAGATTTCTGGGTCCCACCCTCAAGTTTCTAGTTTCTATCTCAGTAGATCTGGGTTTGGATATGTTTCTTTGGATTTTTTATAAATTCCAAATTTTTCTGTTCCCCATGACAATACTTTGAGAACCATTACTTTAGGGCACTGTTTCACCATTTTTGCTTTATCAAAACTATCAACTGAGGCTTTTGTTAATATATAGCTTCCCACATTATCTCAGACTTATGTAATCAGAATCTCCAGGGGAAGAACCTGAGAATGTACTTTTAAAAGAAAATTACAACAGTTTTATTATATTCTATTTTTATTGATTTTTTTATTTTGGAGATATTTAGATATATATATAGCAAACTTTACCATTTTAACTATTTTTTAAATATATTGTTCTGTGGCATTAAGTACATTCACAATGCTGTGCAACCATAACCACTATCCATTTCCAGAACTTTTTGATCATTTAAAACAGAAACTCTTGTCCCCATTAAACACTAACTCCCCATTTTCCCACCCTCAGCCCCTGGAAATCTGTATTTATTTTCTGTCTCTATGAATTTGCCTATTCTAGGTACTTAATCTAAGTGGAATCATGTAATACTTATCCTTTTGTGTCTGGTTTATCTCACGTTGCATAACTCTTTCAAGGTATAACCATGTTGCAAGATGTATCAGAATTACAGTAATTTATAAGTCTGAACAATATTCCATTGTATGGCTATACCACAAGTAAAGAGGTTGAAATAATAATCAAAAACCTCCAAAAAACCAAAGCCCAAGACCAGATGACTTCTCTGGAGAATCCTGCCTAACATTCCTCAAAGATTTAATTCCTGTCTATCTCAAACTATTCCAAAATATTGAAGAAGATGGAATGCTTCCTAACTCATTCTCTGAGGCTAACATCACTCTGATCCCAAAACCAGACAGCAACAGCACACAGATGGAAAATTACAAGCCAATATCACTGATGAACATAGATGCAAAAATCTTTAACAAAACATTGACAAGCCAAACATAGCCGTACATTAAAAGGATCATACACCATGATCAACTGGGATTTTAACAGGGGTGCAGGGATAGTTCAACATCCACAAATCAATCAATGAGATACACCACATTAACAAAATGAGGAGTAAAAATCACATGGTCATCTCAATAGATGCAGAGAAAACATTTGACAAGATCCAACATCTATTTATGATTAAAAAAAAAAAACCTCTCAATAAAATGGGTATGGAAGGAAAGTATCGCAACATAATAAAAACCATACACGACAAACCTACAGCCAACATCATATTCAACAGTGAACAACTGAAAGCCATACATCTGGGAATAGGAACAAGACAAGGGTGCCCACTCGTGCCATTCCTATTTGGCATAGTGCTGGAGTTTTGCACCAGAAGAGTTAGGCAAGAAAAAGAAACAAAAGGTATCAAAATTCAAAAGGAAGAAGTGAAACTCTTGCTGTTTGCAGATTACATGATTCTATATATAGAAAACCCTAAAGAATCCATCAGAAAAGTATTAGAAATAATCAATAACTACAGCAAAGTTGCAGGATACAAAATAAATATACAAAGATCAGTTGCAAATTTATATTCTAGTAACAAACTAGGAGAATGAGAACTTAGGAGCACAATTCCATTTACAATCACACCAAAAAGAATAAAATATCTAGGAACAAACTTAACCAAGAAGGTGAAAGACCTATACATTGAAAACTATGAGACATTATTGAAAGCAATCGAAGATGACATAAAGAAATAAAAACATATCCCATACACATGGATTGGAAGAATAAACAGTTAAAATGTCTATATTACTTAAATCAATCTGAAGATTCAATGCAATACCAATCAGAATCCTAATGACCTTCTTCATGGAAATGGAACACAGAATCCTAAAATTTATATGGAATAAGAAAAGACCCCCAAATAGCAAAAGCAATCCCTAGAAAAAAGAACAAAGCTGGAAGCACCAAAATCTCTGACTTCGAAAAGCACTACAACAATATAGTAATCAAAACAGCACAGTACTGGCACAATAACAGACACATAGATCAATGGAACATAATTGAAAGCACAGAAATAAAGCATACATCTATGCACAGCTAATCTTTCACAAAGGAGCCAAGAACATACAATGGAGAAAGGAAAGTCTCTTCAATAAATGGTGGTGGGAAAACTGAAGAGCTACATGCAAAAGAGTGAAAGTAGACTGTTACCTTATGCCTCACACAAAAATTAACTCAAAATGTGTTAAGGACTTGAACTCAAGACCTGAAACCCAAAACTCCTTGAAGAAAATATAGGCAGTACACTCCTTGACATCAGTCTTAGAAGAACCTTTTCAAATATCATGTCTACTCAGGCATGGGAAACAAAACAAAAAATAAACAAATGGGACTCTATCAGACTAAAGAGCTTCTGCAAGTCAAAGTAAACCATGAATAAAAGAAAAAGACAAATGGCCAAGTGGGAGAAAATATTTGCAAATCATCTCCTACAAGGGGTTAATCTCCAAAATATATAAAGAACATAACAACAACAAAACAAACAACTTGATCAAAAAATGGGCAGAGGATATGAACATTTTCCCAAATCAGTTATACAGATGGCCAACAGGTACATGAAAAGATGTTCAACAGCACTAATTGTTAAGGAAATGCAAATCAAACTACAATAAGATTTCACCCTACGTCTGTTAGAATGGCTATAATTAAAAATACGAAAAAAAATAAATGTTGGAGAGGATGTGGAGAAAAGGGAACCCTCATACACTGCTGGTAGGAATGCAAATTGGTGCAGCCGCTATGGAAAACAGTATGGAGATTTCTCAAAACATTAAAAATAGAAATACCACACGATGCAACTATTCCACTACTGGGCATTTATCCAGGGAACTGGAAATCAACAATTCAAAGAGATTTATGCACCCCTATGTCATCCAGAATTATTCATAAGAGCCAAGACAAGGAAGCAACCTAAGTGATCATCAACTGATGAATGGATGAAAAAGATGTGGTATATATACAACGTAACACTACTCAATCATAACAAAAGAAAAAATCGTCCCATTTGCAACAAAATGGATGGAACTTGAGGGTATTATGTTAAGTGAAATAAGCCAGACAGAGAAAAACAAACACCACAATTTCACTCATATGTCAAAGATAAACAAACACATGGACAAGGAGAACAGATTAGTGGTTACCAGAGGGGAAGGGGGCTGGGGGTAAGGCAAAGGGGTAAAGGAGCACATATATATGGTGATGGATAAAAATTAGCCTATTGGTGGTGAGCACAAGGCAGTCTATTCAAAAACTGATAAATAATAATGTACACCTGATTATTTCACAATGTAATAAACCATTATGACCTCGGTAAAATATTTTTTAAAAATAAAATAAAATAAAAATAACAGCACACCAAATGATCAAAAAGACTGGAGACCCTGTCCTAGGACATTGAGCAACAAATCTCGGAAAGTCCCAATGACTCCTATGCTACACTTTGGTGCCCCTCAGGAGAAAACAGAAGAGGCAAAGAGTCCAAATGTCAGATTAGTGAATCTGAAAGATTTTTATAGGCACTTTCCACCTAGGTGTCACAAATTAATTAATTAGTCAAATCTTTACTGAATGATTTAGGCCAAGGACTGTGTAAGATACCAGCATTAAATGATAAACAAGACACCAGATGGAATTCTACCATAAAATGAAGATCAATGGCTAATGCCTTGAGAGAGAGGACAGATATGTTTTCCAAAGAACAATTTGGGTAGAAATGGTACCATCCCTTGTAGGTGTCAGATAGACTTTTTTTTCTTTACTAAATCACTTTAAAATTCTAAAAGTGAGCAAAAAATATGCTTATAGTAGGCTTTTAAATGATAGAGGATGCAGTACAGAGGGAGAAATAAAGTATAGGAAAATGTCACAGGGATCCAAGACATCCAGGCGTGTTCAAATACTTCTCTTAAAGACCAGGACATGTGTTATCTTCAAATTACAAACCACCAAGGTAAGTGCAGATATCACAGTGTCACAGAAACAAAGGCATGGGTTTACTGAAAGGGCAATTATACACCGTTGGTAACAGAGACAAAGCCAGGCTATATAATCCAGTTGCAGACCATCAATCTGTAAATTTCCAATGAATTATGGAAACATGCCAGTATAGGGGATTCTGGTGAGGTTTCTGCACTTTAAACGGCACATTATAAATCATTATATAGCTATATTTCATTTTCATCTTGAACGAGAGTTAGTATCTTGATTCCAATTGACACTGGAAATAAACATTGAGCTAATAAAGACCACTTGCAAGTTAATCCTATCCTTACAGGCACATTAATAGGGAAATAACTGAATAAGCATGGCAATCATACTTTGGAATCCTATGCAGCACATGTATGAAAACCCCAGCAAAACAATATAAGCTATAAGATGTCGTCTAGTTAAAAAACACAATACAAAGTTACACATTTTCTGTGGTTACATATTTAAATATGTTAAAGGATAGAAAATATTTTCCAGCTACATGAAAGATGGCCACCATGAACATCCCGGCCTCCAGCATGAAGAAGCTTTGGAAAGTATAATTGGTGCCAAGAGGGGGCTAGGATGGACAAAACATGTGACAGATGGACTATTTGTTTCCTGTCTCTCCCCAAGAGTTTGATCTCTTAGGATTGGGCAGAGAGAAGAGGGAACTGGATATCTTGAGTTGTGGAGATTGTATCTTGCTCTGATGTGATGCCCTACAAATGGAAAGACATTCAGCTGGGGTAATTGATGCCTGTTGGGCTAGAACGAATTCAAGCTTTAGGGACAACTTCAGGGACACTTGCAGGGAAATAGTGCAGGTTCAGGTGAACCACAAGTGGGACTATAATGTCCAGAAACATGGAATGCTTCTGCTTCAAAGAAAAAAAGATAAGGACAGTGGAATCTGGTGACTGCCCTTTAGAACAGATGAAAGGTTTACCATCTTCTCCCTTTCCCTCTGTCTCCTTCTATGTCCTACCAATTTAAGAGCTATTCAAGGACACAGTGATTTTTCATGCAGTTCCCTCAGTAAAACCACACAGATTCAAATTGTGGCAATTTTAAATCATGGCTCCCAAATTCTTTGATATTCTTCTCAAATGTCATATCCCCTGTCATGGAATCCTACCTGGGATGCTAAGTTTGAATAATAGTTGAAACTACTTACTACTGCTGTAAAATTTGGGTAAGTTATCCAGCCTCTCAGAACATGAGTTTCTTTGTTGTGAAATGAAACCAACAATAATTATAGTTTTCAGAATTTTTTTAAAAACTGAGAAGGAAATAAGCTAATTTCTCAGTTATTTATTCCTACATGACAAAACAAGCCAAAATCTAATGGCCTAACAAGAGCCATTTTACTCTTATCATGATTTTTTCGGTCAGGAGTTCAGGAAAAGCTCAGAAATTCTTCTGCTGTACATCACATGATGCTATTCAGCTAGCAGTTTGGCTGGTTGAGAAGACTAAGTTGGTGGCACTCATATGGGGTGCCTTAGCAGGGAACACTGGAAAGTTGGCCTCATCTGAGACTGGTACCAGAGCACCTACATATGGTCTCTCCAGCATGCCAGTCTCAGAACTCAGAACTCAGTCAGAACTCTTATATGGTGACTTAGTGCTGCCAGAGTAAATATTCAAGGACCCCAAGTATTTTACAACTTAATCTTGTAGATGAGGCAGCATCACTTTTGCTGAACTCTCTTGATCCAGTCACTGGCCATTCCAGATTAAAGAAGAGAAGAAATAGACATCACCTCTCTGTGGAAAAGAATTTGTAGACACCTTTAATTTGTTACAGGTAATGAATGTAAGCTTAGTATTGAATCTAGCACATGGCAAATAACTAATAAATGTTGACTCCATCAGTATTATAATAGCCTTAATAATGATATGTGAAGAAATAAAAACATATAAACAGAAGTAATGTGCATAAAAAACACACTCAGCATAGAGCTAAATTAATATTTAAAAATAATACTTTTATATCATTATTATTATCATAATTATGATCCTAATCATTATTTACGAATGCTCATTTCATAGGATACCTAGAGATGCTTCAAGTCTAAGCTTGGTACACATTGGTGTAGATGCAGGAAAGTTGATAAAAGACAGAAGTTTATAGATAGGAGAGAGGATAGGAATACTTAAAGAAATTACATAAGAAAAACTTGATTTTTCAAATGTATAAAAATATACTTGCAGATGCCCAAGGAATATTGGGCAAGAAGTGAAGATATTGAAAGATAAGCTAGGTATTACCATTGCCACTTACCTAGAGGGTCCATTTAAGTCCCAAATTCATCAAGAGCAAGAGCCCACTCTCCTGAGGAACATTTCCAGTGTCCCCACACAGAACTTTAAAATGTTTCTCCAGGATTCCCAGGAAAGTATTCACACTTTCTCCCAGTTATTCAAACACACCCTAATCGAGGTGCTACTGTGAAGGGATTTTGCAGATGAAATTAAGGTCCAAATTCCATTGACCTTAAAATAGGAGATTATCTGGATGCTCTTAATCTAATCATTTGAGGCCCCCCAAAACAGAGTTTTCTCCAGCTGATCAAAGAAGAAGAAGTAGAAGATTTCAAGCATGAAAAGGATTTGATATCCCATTGTTTTCTTGAAGAAGGAAGTTGTCATGTGTTGAGGAATGCAGAGAATCTCTAGGAAGTGAGAACGTCCCTGGGTTGACAGCTACTAAGCAATAGGGACTGTGGCAGACAGAATAATAGAGTCCAAAGACGCCCATTCCAGAATTGCTGGAACCCATATATATATACATCTTACATGGCAAAAGAGACTTTGCAGATGTGACTAAATGAGTGACCTTGAGATAGGGAGATTATCTTGGATTATCCAGTAGGCCCAATCCAAATTTAATCATGTTGATAATTGTAAGAGAACATCAGGAAGATGAGTGATAAAAGAAGATGTGAAAATGGAAGCATATGAGAGAGAGACTGAGCTAACCAGCGCCTCTTAATTCCACCTTTAGGTGGACAAACATCACCCCCTGTTGAGTCTTTCCAAAGAGAGTGATTTACTCCATCAAATAGTAGGCTGTTTCCATTTTAAATGTGTGTAGTCATTCAAACTTTCTGTAATTTAGCATAAATCTCTCTCTTTTTATATCCTACTCACTGGTTAAAATTCCTTTCTTCAATCTGTGAATATAAACAAATTTCTTCCTTGATAAGACTTTCGCCAAATAATTGAAGACCTTTTCTTTGGTAATCTCCATACTCCCTTGATGCTAATAAATCTGTAACAGTCATGAAGACATGGATTTTCAACCCAAACAACCTCAAATCTGTGACCTGATGCTTCTTATTGATGTCACAGCTAACTCTCATGTGCCTTAATTTTCTTTCTATAAATATGGTTACTGCTATCACATTCTTCACGAGATTTAGAAATGCCTTTGTGCACAGTTGGATTTCAATAAGTGATAACAATTATTATCATTAACATGTTCCTTCAATGACAAGTATTTTTGATATATAACTCTTCCAAAGTACATATAGAGACGTGATTTATAAAATGAGATCTTCCTTGAATTGAAATTGCTCCACCAACTTACTATCTCTGTGACCTTGAGGAAGTTATTTACCATCTCTTTGCTGAAAACACATCACCTCTACAATGGAAGTAGTAAATATTCCCTGCATTGTAAGACTGATGAATGAAATTACAAAGGACACCTCAGAAATACAAAAGATTATAAGAAAATACTACAAAAAGCTTTATGCAAACAAATGGAATAGTCTAGAAGAAATGGGTAAATTCTTAGACTCATACAACCTTCGAAAACCTAATCAGGAAGAAATAGAGAATTTGAATATAACAATCATTAGTAGGGAGCTCAAAACAGTAAAAAAAACCCTCCCCGAAAATCAAAGTCCAGGACCAGATGGCTTCCCTGGTGAATTCTGCCAAACAGTCAAAGAAGATTTAATACCTATCCTTCTCAAACTATTCCAAAAAATTGAAGAAGATGGAAAGCTTCTTAACTCCTTCTACAAAGCCAACATTACCCTAATAACAAAACCAGACAAGGGCAACATGAAAAAAGGAAACTTACAGGCCAATATCACTGATGAATATTGATGCAAAAATCCTCAACAAAATACTAGCAAATTGAATACAACAATACATTAAAAAGATCATACACCATGAGCACGGAGATTTATTTCACGGATGCAGGGATGATTCAACATCTTCAAATCAATCAATGTGATACACCACATTAAATAAATGAGGAAAAGAGAAACACATGATCATCTCAATAGATGCAGAGGAAGCATTTGACATGATCCAACATTCATTTATGATAAAAACTCTGAATAAATGGGTATAGAAGGAAAGTGCTTCAACACAATAAAGGCTGTACATGACAAACCCACAGCTAATATCATTCTCAATGGAGAAAAACTGAAAGCTACCCTCTAAGAACAGGAATTAGACAATGTTGCCCACTTTCACTACTCTTATTTAACATAGCATTGGAAGTCCTAGTCAGAGCAATCATGCAACAAAAAGAAATTAAAGAGATCCAAATTGGAAAAAAAGAAGTGAAATTGTCACAATTTGCAGATGACATGATTTTATATATAGAAAATGGTAAAGAATCCAGCAAAAAACTTCTATAAATAATAAATGAAAATGGTAAATTTGCAGGATATAAAATCAACATATAAAAATTAGTTGCATTTCTATACACTAACAAGGGAGTAGCAGAAAGATAAATTAAAAATACAATCCCATTTACAATTAAAACAAAAAGAATAAAATACCTAGGGATACTTAACCAAAGAGGTGAAAGATCTGTACACTGAAAACCATAAAACGTTGAAAGAAATTGAGGAAGATATGAAGAAATGGAAAGATACCTTGTGCTCTTGTATTGGAAGAATTAACATAGTTAAAATGTCCATACTTCCTAAATCAATCTACAGATTCAATGCAATCCCTATCATAGTACCAACAAAATTTTTCATGGAAATAGAACAAAGAATCCTAAAACTCACATGGAACAACAAAAGACCCCGAATAGCCAATGGAAACCCGAGAAAAAAGAACAAAGCTGGAGGTATTACATTCCCTGATTTCAATATATACTACAAAGCTATAGTAACACAAACATCATGGCACTGGCACAAAAACAGACATATAGATCAATGGAGCAGAATCAAGAGCCCAGAAATAACCCCACACATCTATGGACAGCTAATTTTCAACAAAGGAGCCAAGAACATACAGCGGAAAAAGGAAAGTCTCTTCAATAAATGGTGGTGGGAGAACTGGACAGCCACATGCACAAGAACGAAAGTAGACCATTATCTTGCACCATACACAAGAATTAACTCAAAGTGGATTAAAGACTAGAATGTAAGACCTGAAACCATAAAAATTCTAGAAGAAAACATAAGCAGTACGATCTTCTATTTTGATCTTGGCAGCATATTTTCAAGTACCATGTCTGACCAGAAAAAAGAAACAATAGAAAAAAATTTTTAAATGGGACTACATTAAACTAAAAATATTCTGCACAGCAAAGGAAACCATCAACAAAATGAAAAGACAACCTAACAATTGGGAGAAGATATTTGCAAACCACATATCTTCTAAGGGGTTAATATCCAAAATACATAAATAACACACATATCAACACCAAAAACACTAACAACCCAATTTAAAAATGGGCAAAAGATCTGCACAGACTTTTCTCCAAAGAATATATACAGATGGCCAACAGGTACATGAAAAGATGTTCAACACCACTAATTATCAGAGAAATGCAAATCAAAACTCACTCCCATCAGAATGGCTAAAATTAACAAGACAGGAAATAACAAGTGTTGGAGAGGATGTGGAGAAAAGGAACTCTCATACACTGCTGTGGGAGTGCAAGCTGGTGCAGCCACTGTGGAAAACAGTATGGAAATTCCTCAAAGTTAAGAATAGAACTACCATACGATCCAGCTATTCCATTGTTGGGTATTTATCGAAAGAACATGTAAACACGAATGCATAAAGTGGCATGCACTCCTGTGCTCATTGCAACATGATTCACAATAGCCAAGACTTGGAAGCAATCTAGGTGCCCATCAAGGGACAAATGGATAAAGAAGATGTGGCATATATACACGATGGAATACTACTCAGCCACAAAAAATGATGAAATCTTGCCATTTGTAACAGCATGGGTGGAGCTTGAGGAACTATGCTAAGTGAAATAAGGAAGAGGGAGAAAGTCAAATACTGTATGATCTCACAACAACAAACAGTCACATAGAGACAAAGGTTGGATTGGTAGTTACCAGAGGAGAAGGGGGTGGGGGCGGTGAAAGGGGTGATTTGGCACATGTGTATGGTGATGGATTGTAATTAGTCTTTGGGTGGTGAAAATGATGTAGTCTACACAGAAATCGAAATATAGTGATGTACAACTGAAATGTATATAATGTTACAAACCAATTTTACATCAATTTTTTAAAAAAATTTAAAGCAATAAAGTTAAATCAAATACATTCATATCTATTTTAAGAGAATAATCCATCATGAATAAGTAATACTTATTCTAGGAATGGGAAGCTGGTTTAATACCATGATGTTTGTTAAAATAATTCATCACAAAAGTAGGTCAATGAAGAGAAATCATAACCATAATCGCAGTAGAAAATGCATTTGAGAAAATGTAGCAGCCATTATTGTGGTTAGCAGCTCTGGCAGACCCTCTTGCTAAATGAGGAAACTAAGGATAATTTCTTAACCCAATAAAGAATGGTTGTTTTTTTAACACTGCAGCCAACAGGATATTACACATCAAAACACTGAATTACTTGTGTTAAATTTGTGAACAAACCAAGACAATCTACTTCAACTTCAATCAGTTGATATTCTCCTGAACATTTAAAGAGATCGGTAAGATAAGAAAAGGAAATTAGGCTGATTGTTGAACGTCAGAAATAACTACATTATTTGTAGACTATATTGTGAACACAAAAGTGAAACAACAAGCAATACAGAATTATTACATGCTAACAGTGAGGCAACTCCGCTGCAAAAATAGTTACAGCATATAATAGAAAAATCCTATCACATGAGGAGTAAAATAGACAATGCCTTGTGCATAATAGATCTTCAGCGAGTAGGTAGTCAATAAAGGTTTGGACATAAGGGATCCAACAGGAGACTACAATTGTGGGACAGAGTAGACAAGAGGCAAAGACTCTCCAGAAAATAACTCTTAACTGGAGACAGGCTCTAGATTCCCGAAAGACTGAGAAGGAAACAAAAGAAGAGTTGGAAAAGACTGGGTTCAGTGGAAACTAAAGCACCTCCAAAGTACAGAGACTTCACCTCTGTAGACTAAATAAATATGGGACTCTCCCACTGTCATTACTCTAGAGGTAAAGCCCAGTACCCAGTGCCTCTCCTCTTTGTCTTCTTAGTCCACCAGCCCTCACTAGGACACATTGACCCTTTCTGATGATTATACTGAATCTTTCTGTTCTCTGTGGTCTGTCCCTGAGAAGCCCAATTAGGTTTTCATTTGGCTGGGATCAGAGAATTATAGGTAAAGAGTAACAACAACATGTTTAAAGTTTCCAGTGTCTCAAAGATTGAGTTCTCAGAGCTTCTTGTTATATGAATTGTTCTATTGACTCTGTTCTCTCCAAACAATTTAGTTCCCTTGGGGCACAAAGGTCAGAGAGTGGAAAATTTTCAGCCAATGTTGTATCTGTGAAAGCAGCAAGGATTGGAAATCAGTTTATTTCCTTCAAGGAGAAACTCTTCTTTCTTTGATTTGACATAAAAATAAAGTATCCCCTAAGGAATGTTTAATTTCTACAGGAGTCAAATCCAGGAGCCAACTTTCTGTGATATTCTTACCTTGAAGAATCTCTGGAGATTTTATAGATCACTTGGTGGCCACAATGTCATGGAGTCATAGAGATCCTTTCTGAAGAAAAGCAGAGTGGTTTATAGCTATGGTTCTGTTGAAAGAACTAACCAAATGAGGAGTGAAAATATTCCTTGATATTTGCTGGTGAAAATAATGCATGGTGAACATAAAAGCTTGTCTTGATATTAAGGAAGGCTCTATTTATAACTTCTAAATAGAGGGGCAGAAAAATTCCAGGTTGAGTGGGTTGAAGAGTGAGTATTGAGTCAACATAGGTGAGAAATATAAATCATACATAATGTTTGTCAGAGAAAGGGAGGACAGAAGTAAAACATAGCGTAAAGGGAGTATCAACAATGGAAGAGTTAAAAAAATAATGGAAGATATAGAAAGACATTTAATTTCAAAGAGAATGATCATATTTCGTGCAGGCATTTGAATACATGGGAAGTGATGACTACATAGTTCACAGGATGCAGTAAACACTGGAAATCAATGACAATCATAATGCACTGTATCGCCAATTTAGAGAATACATGGGTCCGGAAGTCAAGGGCTGGAAGTAGAAGAAGCCCTGTCTAACATCACTCCCAGTGAGCCACTTGGGGAATTTGTCCTTCCGGTCTCCACACCTCTGGCTCTGTAGGTTTAGAGGTCTTGACACCCAGGGGGATAACACTTTCAGAGACATGGCAAAAGTCCCATTAAACTTTAATCTGTGGTCCTGCCAAGCACTTCAGTTCCCTCATGCCAAGAAGAAGAATCATTTTCCTGGCAGGTGTAATTGACCAGGTCATCAATGTCATTGTGTGATCATGGCAGTGAGCACGCACTGGTACTCTGCTGTGCTCAGTCAGTAGCTGGGAACAGCCCAGGAGCAACCTCATGCAAACACAGTGGGGGATGCAGATGGCTGTTGGTCATTTATGCTCCCACAGCAAGAGATCTGAGTGCTGTGACCTTGAGTGAGGCAGCCTCCTTTAGTTGAGGGCATTTCTCAAGGAGGACTGAATGCTGAAGGCTGTCAAATGTCTCTACTTTCTGCACGTGGACAGGGAAGAACAAGCCCTGAATTGTGAAGGAGGATCTGGGCAACACAATACAGCATTCACTAGAGTCCATATCTTGGGACATTTGGGTCAACTTTTTTTTAAAGTGAGGTATAATTGACATATAACATTTTATTAGTACTGAGTGTATGACATAATGATTTGATATTTTTGTATACTGGGAAATGATCATCACAATAAAATTATTTAATCCATCTCCACATTAGTTACAAGTTATTTTTCTGGTGATAAAAATCTTTAAGATCTACTCTCTTAGCAACATTCAAATATACAATACAGTATTGTTAACTATAGCCATCTGCCTTATATTTCATCACCAGTACTTATTTATTTTATAACAGAAAGTTGGTACCTTTTGACCACCTTCACCCATTCCTAGCCACTTCTGGAAACCACAAATCTGTTCTCTGAATCTATGAGTTAACAAACAAGAAAACATTCTTGTTTCTTTGTTTTTAAGACTGTCTTGATCAGTACATTAAAGAAAAATAAAACAGACCAATACTGATCATCCAGGAATTTAAACATGCAACTTTAGGTTATCTATTTATGTTCATTTAATGCATAAATACATCAAAAAAATCTGGCAAGTTCAATGGGAATCAAAATGTATTTGTTAATTTTCAACAGACATTTCTGCAAATGATCGTGTGTACTTTTGTGTAGGGGATGCAGGCTCTCAAAGTAGGAAAATAAGGATATATCTTTCAAATGATAAATAGTGTGGATTTTTCAATGAGAGATATTTCTTTTGAATATGGAAGAATTCAGAAATGACAGTTAATGAACATACAAGGATTGCAGCTTTGAACCATAATTATTTAATATTATTCTAATAATTCAAAGAAATGCATAAGTTGGAAAATGAAAGGGGATACAAGCATTGTAAAGTCAAAAACAAACGTATCATTATTAGTAGATAAGATATTGGAGGTGGAGAGCCCTCAGATCCCTGGAGATGCAGCCCTGTGTGGGTCCTTCCTCATCCATTTCAACAAATCCCATAGGGCAGTTGTTTTCAAATTTTAGCTATGCATAAGATGTATCTGGATGGCTTATTAGACATAAGTGGCTGGGCCTGTCTCTGGAATTTTTGATTTAGTAGAACTTGGATGAAGGACAAGAATTTCCATGTCTAACAGGCTCCCAAGTGATGCTGGGGCTGCTAGTCTAGAGACACTTTGAGAGACACTAGTTTGTGTTCCTAGTACTCTGGTCTAATAAATGTTTTCTCTCCACTCTTTACATCTCCCCTCCCTGACGCCATCTCTAACCTCTACTAGGATACTCAGGTTCTTTCACATATTCAGATGGCATAATGGAAACCCATGGGGACCTTGGCTCTTTCTCCTACAATGACTCAGGGAAATCAATTGTGATGGAGGTAGAAAGACTACAGATGAGATGGATGAAGAGAGATTGAGCAAAGTGGAAATGGAAGTAGAAAGTATACCAAATTCTCCAAAAGTTTGGAGCAATACCCAAATGGGAGTATAGATCTATGAATGATTTCATTTTCAATGAATGAAACAGGAATGTGGAACATATCCATGACATTGGAAATTATAACATTGCATGCAGACATTGGAATATATAAGACAAAGAAAGGATAAGTGATAGTGTAAGCTCTTCCAAGATTTAGGAAGGGAGGGGATTCAAAGTTCAGCTGGAGGATTTTAAGAGGCAATCATTAATTAAAAAACTTATAGAAATAATGATTTAATTTCAATGGCAGCTAATATTGTGATGGATACATGAGAGTGTATATCTAGTATGGGCCTATAACTGAAACTGAAGGATCATGGATAGGATTCAGCCCAGCATCAGCTTGTCTTTCTAACTCCAACTTTCTCAACAGAAACTTTTCCCTCTTTCTGCATAATTATTTGATTTATATTGCCACCTACGTAGCCTGATGGTCATAAGACCAACACATTTGGCCTCTGAGACAATAGCATCGATGGGGTGTTCTTTTTGCTCATCACCTCAACCTTTCCAAGATTCAACTGATGTTTTATCCCCCCTAAAATATTTCTCTTCTTTTTATTTCCATACTATGAAAGCTAACACCATCAACTCTGGCACCATGGAATTATTCTACTCCAGTGGTTCTCAATCAGTCTGAATTTGGCCCCAGCAGTACAACTGGCAATGTCTGGATACATTTCTGGTTATCACAACTAAGCCCTGGCATCTAGTATATAGATTACAACGTTCTCAAAAATCTTACCATACACAGGAAAGCTCCTCATGAAAAATAATTATATAGACCAAAATGTCAGTAAAGTTTGGGTTAGAAACCCTAGAAAAGACTGTTGAGAACGAATGTTAAAACTTTTATCTAAAAAAATCCCAACCACTCTTGATTAATTTACAATGATAGTGAAAATATTATCTGAAAGAAATCTCAAAACCCACTCCATTATTTTATGCTACCTCATCTTTTTCATTGCGGTTAAATTTATATAACATACAATGTACTGTTTAGTCTATTTTTAAGTGTACAATTTTGTACCCTTGTCATTAAACACATTCACATTGTTGAGCAACCATTGCCACCATCATCTCTAGAACGTTTCATTTTCCTAAACTGAAACTCTGTCCTCATTAAATACTAACTCCCCATTCCTCTTCTCCAAGTCCCTGGCACCCATCTTTCTATGTTCTGTCTCTATGAATGTGACTCCTCTAGTCATCTCACATAAGTATAATCATGTAATATTTATCCATTTGGAATATATCAACTTTGACATTTCAAAACCTGAACTTATGAAGTTTCTTTTCCTTGCCAAATTTGCTCCACCACAATCCTCCCTCTCTCAATGAATGCAATTCCATTCTTTCAGTTGTTCAGGCTCCAATCCCTGGAGTCATTCTTGTCACTTCTCTTTTTCTCATCCCATATTTTGCCTGGCAACCTGTCCTCTTGGCTCCACCTTCAAAATATAGCCCAAGTGAGCACTTCTGAATTCTTTTCCTACTATCTCTCCCAGGTCCTAGCTACCTATAGCTCACCCAGCTTGCTGCAGTCAGTTCCAAGAAGCCTTCCTCACGCTGTACAATTCATTCTCAACCCAGCAGTGAGAATGATTTTTAAAAATTCTAATCTTGTCATGTGTCTGCTCAAAACCCAGGAAGGACTCTCCACTTCACTCGGAGAAAATGAAAGAAAAAGTCCTTTGTGGTTTTTTTGAGGAAGATTAGCCCTGAGCTAACTACTGTCAGTCCTCCTCTTTTTGCTGAGGAAGCCTGGCCCTGAGCTAACATCGTGCCCATCTTCCTCTACTTTATATGTGGGACGCCTACCACAGCATGGGGTGCCAAGTGGTGCCACGTCCACACCTGGGATCCGAATCGGCAAACCCTGGGCCACCAAGAAGCGGAATGTGCGAACTTAACCACTGTGCCACCGTGCCACCCCGAAAAAGTCCTTTAATGACGGAGAAAGCCTCACTGATCAGCCTCTGATACCTGTCTTCCTCTTCTACTATGCTCCCCTTCATTCTCTCTACAGAAGCCACATTCTCCCCAGGCCAATCTAACCTCAGGATGTTTGTAATAACCTTACACTCTGCCTAGGGCTGTCTTTCCCCAGATATGCACTCACTTAGGTCATTCACTGTCTTAATAGATGTACTTTCTCAATGCTGTTTATTAAGATCATCCTTTATAACATGATACATAAACTTCCCACACTCCTTATCCTCTTTATCCTGTGGAGTTGAGCCTAATATAGTGACTGACACATAGTAAACACTCAGTAAAAATAAGTTTGATAAATTGAATAAACAAATGTAGTTCTGAAGGAGCTGCCAATAACATTGTCTCCAAATCACATCTGATTGGTCCAAGGTAGGAAGAGAGAATGATTGTGTCAATTAGAATTCTTTTCTGAGCTTTTTCATGTTTTCAGACATGAGGAGCTAAAATAAATCCAGTTCCTCTTTAGTGGTGAAGCTACTAGGTGTGAGTTGTGAGAGCTGCTGGTTTATGAGTCTCTTTCCATGTGGAGGCAGCCAGTCTGAGAAAACAAAGCTGATAATCTGAATGGAAGTCTTCACAGCATTTGAGTCCCTGTATCTGGTGTCCAGCTGAGCTTCTACTCAGATGAATGAGGAAATTCTATTCTATTACTTGCTACCAAAACCAATCTGTCTTGTGCATGCTTATATTTATGAGAGCCAGGAACATGAGAAGATCCTGCCCAATGAAAATCAACAAGCAGTGCCATAACAGACCCTCTACCTTCTCAGCTCAAGGCCTTATCAATCAATTATTGGTAACTGGTAACTCACATATATCTCTTAGAGTAGATTTAATGATAGCCTCCCAAAGATATTTGAACCTGTGAATATGTTACCTTAGATGGCAAAAGGCACTTTGCAGGTATAATTAATCAAGGATCTTAAGATAGAGAGATTATCCTGAATTATCTGAGTTCAACGTAACCATAAGTATCCTTATAAGAGGAAGACAGGTTGGCTACAGAGAGATTTGAAGATAGCATATTGTTGACTTTGAAGACAGAGGATGGGGCCAGGAACCAATGAGTGAAAGAAGCCTCAAGAATTAGGAAAAGACAAAGAAAGAGATTCTCCTCTAGATCCTCCAGAAGGACAGCTTCCCTGTTGACACATGTTAGATTTCTGACCTCCAGAATTGTAATATAATACATTTGTGTTGTTTTAAGCCACTAAACTTCTGGTAGTTTGTACAGCAACAAGAGGAAACTAACACGTCTTTCTTCCAAAATCTACTCCTCTTATTGCTACTGTTTTAAGTCAGGTCCCCATCATATCTCCCCTGGATTATTTCCAGCCCACTAACTGTTCCTTCTGCCTCCAATTTCTCCCAATCAGGCCAAACCTAAATTCTTCATATTATATGAATGATCACAGCATGGCTTTTATTCTCAATTGCTTATAAAATCCTTAGTATGTCAGATTAGACTCTCAATGGTCTGTCCTCCATCTACATATCCAATGTCACTTCCACTATCTCAGTCGTAAGTTTCATATGTCTCATTCTTGTATGTCTCTTGAATGTCTCCCAAATATACTCTCCCATAAGGTTTCTACTCATTATTCGTTCTTCAACCGTCACACATATTCTCCTATTAGAATATTTTCCTGAATCGCAAGTGGTGGTGAATGTGTGAGAAAACTAGAACATTCATGCTTTCCTAGGGGAATGTAAACTGGAGCAACTACTTTGGAAAATAGTTTGAAAGTTTCTTAAAAAGTTAAACATGAATTTACCATAAAGGACAGTAATTGCACTCCAAGGTATCTACTAAAGAGAAAGGAAAATGCATGTCAACAAAGAGACACATGCACAAATGTTTATAGCAGCATTATTCATAATAACCTCAAACTGGAAATATCCAAATGTCCATCAAGCCGTAACTGAATAACCAAAATGTGGTATATATATACAATAGAATATTATTCCAAAATCAAAAGGAACAAAATATTGATAAATACTTCCACATAGATGAGCCTTAAAAACATATGCTAAGTAGAAGAAGCCAGATAAAAGGACCACATATTGTATGATTCCATTTATATAAAATATTTAGAAAGAAGGAAATTTATGAACACAGTAAGCGATAAGTGGCTTCCTAGGGCTGAGGTGGTAATGTGAATTAACTGCAAATGGACACAAGGGTACTTTTTGAGGTGATAGACATATTCTAAAACTGGATTGTGATAATAATTGCATAACTCCATAAATGCACTAAAATCATTGAATTTACATTATCATGGGTGAATTTCACATATGAAAATTATACCTCGATAAAAATGTTAAAAAGTAAATGTCTAAAGAGTTTTTCCTGGAATTACTCAAGGTGACTTGAGAACTTTTATCTGTGTTTTTCTTGAGATCTATTACACACAAATATTATCGTGCTCACCCCTCTCTATTGTAATCATTTGTGTCTTTCTGGTCCCCTCCTTAATTTGGACACAGTAGACAATAAATGCACGTTGTATTAAATTCATGGAATGAATGTGAATTGAAGTCTCATCAAATAGGTCTTTCATCTCTAGAAAATTATAATTTTGAGTAATTTTGCAATCCTTATCACGTATCCAATAATTAGTTTCTTTTTTCTCTCAAAATCTCTAAATACTTTCATAGTAATTTCTTGATACATCAGAGCCTTTATCACCTTCATTAGTTTTGGTTCCCACAGAAGCAGAGGCTAAGCCAAGGAATAATGTGCAAGCTCTTTACTGGAAGGAGCAACAAATGGATGGGAGACAGGAGAAGTGGACACAAGAAAGCAAATATGTCCAATAAAGCTTGCATTAAGTCAGTTGCAACAGGAAATGAGCAGAGTTTCATCCTGTAGGGAAACTCTGGAAAATGATACAAAATTCACCCTCAGAATTGTCCCAAGTAAAAAGTGAAGGAGATGGCATACCCCACACCTCTCCCTCAAGAGCTGTCTCTGATGTGGCATAATTCAGTGTCACTTCTGCCACTACAAGGGGGAAAAGCAGGTCCAGTCTCTGCTGGCCATTGGCAGTCATGCAAAGGAGATGGTAAGAGAATCCTGGAGAACATGTGAGGAACATTAACAGCATTTACTACTCCATCTTTTCCTGAAGACTCAATTCTATAAACATTCTTCTCAAAAAATGAGTTAAGTTATCAACACCTTCCACACATGTGTAATTACAACTCTGATGGCACCTCTATAATACCAGAAAAAAAGTTAAAGCACTTGAGAAAACACATGTGATTCAATTGTATTGATTATTACATGTTTTAGGATCTTAGAGGGTGTATCAAAATTGCAGTAATGGGAAATGAAGATCAAATAAGAGAAGTAAAGGAGGAAAGGAAGGATCATAAAGAATGAAGTAACACCTCAGAGTTATTCTGCCTGGTATAGTACTAGGAATCATCTGAACAAACCAGCTTTTAAATCTACATTCTTACTTTGAAGTTGAAAATCTCATCACTTTTCCTATGAAAAATAGGATAGCAAAGTCAGTGTCAGCTACCCAGGTTAGAACCCAACTCAATCTCAGTTTCTTCTTTTGCATAGCATGGTGAATGTGAGAAAATACCTGAAAGAAATGTTTTCAAGATGAAATAAGTCATACATGTAAAGAAACAAGCACAGTCCTGATGTGGTAAGTGCTTGTGTGACTGCAGTATAATTTTCACTCCATTTGTTCTGGAAAAACAAACCCACAACCAAAGGAAGGTGAAGAACATCAACATTTGAGAGTACAATTTTTGGAGAAACCACATCAGCACTTGATATGACAAGTGCTTTAAATCTAAAGTTAGAAATCTTAAGAATCGATGAAAGAAGGGGACCAAACATGGAATTTTATGGACAGAGAATAAGCAAGAAAAGTCAAAAAGACCCTACTGAGGAGGTTGTTGAGGAGAAACTAATACAAACAAATAAATGTTTAATTTGGGAATTGAAGAAATCAAACATTTCTTTTAGAGCAGAAAAAGAACCAGGAGATTTAAAGTCTCAACATTTGCTTTGGGGCCCACAATGTCCACTAAATTCTGAGGCCAGTGACCCATCACAGACAAGAGGCTGCTCTGCTGAGGGGCCTTCCCAGGGCTCTCTTAACATCCTTGTTCCTCAGGCTGTAGATGAAGGGGTTCAGCATGGGGGTGACCACAGTATACATCACTGAGGCGATTGAGTTTCTCTGGGAAGAATGGATCACAGCAGAACTCAGGTAAACCCCTAGGCCTGTTCCATAGAATAAGGAGACCACTGAAAGGTGTGACCCACAGGTGGAAAATGCTTTATACTTTCCCTCAGTAGAATTCATCTTCATTAAGGAGGAGACAATATGAGCGTAGGAAAAGAGGATTCCAGTGAGAGGAAACACACACAGCAGGGCAGTTGTCACATACAAAAAGATGTTATTAATTAGAGTGTCAGAGCAGGCTAATTTGAGAACCTGAGCCAGTTCACAGAAGAAATGTGGAATTTCTGTGCCTATACAGAATGTCAACCTCATTATTAACAGAATATGAATCAAGGATATCCAGAAAATGATGAGCCAAGATATCAGAACCAGGAGGCCACAAAGGCGTGGGTTCATGATCACTGTGTAGTGCAGGGGGTGGCATATGGCCACAAACCGGTCATAGGCCATCACGGTCAGGAGGAAATTGTCCAGTCCAACAAAAATTGTAAAAAAACACACTTGAGTGAGACATCCCATGTAGGAAATGTCTTTGCTCTGTGTCTGGATGTTCACTAGCATCTTTGGGATGGTGGTGGAGATGAAGCAGATGTCTACGAATGACAGATTGGAGAGGAAGAAGTACATGGGGGTGTGGAGGTGGGAGTCAGTGCCGATGGCTAGGATTATGAGCAGGTTCCCAAGCACAGTGATCAGGTACATGGACAGGAACACTCCAAAGAGCAGGGGCTGCAGTTCAGGATCCTCTGAGAGACCCAAGAGGAGGAATTCTGAGACTTCGGTGTGGTTTCCTGCTTCCATGTAGCTGGTGTGTCTTCTGGAGAAGGAGGCAAAACCAAGGTGCAATGATCATTCAGTTGGAACCTCAGCTAGTCAGCACCTCTTGATTCCATGTTTTGATGGATAAATTCACCCTCTCCTGAGTCTTTCCAATAACAGTAACTCACTCATTCAATTGGTAGCCCATTTCCATTTTAAATGTGTGTGATCACTCAGTTTCTTTAATTTAGCAGAAATCTCTCTCTCTCTCTTTTTCTCCTACTCACTGGTTCTAATTCTCTTATTCAAATCTATGGACATAAATTAATTTCTTCTTTGATATGACTCTTAGTTGAACACCGTTAAGATCTTTTCTTTGGTAATGTCCATATTTCCTTCATTCTAATAACTCTATGATAGTGATTAAGACATGGATTTGCAATTCGAACAACCTTAATACTGTGACCTGATGCTTCCAATTGATGTCACAGTGAACCTTCTTGTGTCTTATAATTTTTCTTTCTAAAAATGTGGTTACTGGGGCCGACCTGGTGGCACAGTAGTTAAGTTCATGCACTCTGCTTTGGTGGCTCAGTGTTTGCAGGTTCGGATCCTGGGGGCAGACCTACACACTGCTCATCAAGCCATGCTGTGGCAGCATCCCACATACAAAATAGAGGAAGATTGCCACAGATGTTTGCTCAGGGACAATCTTCCTCAAGCAAAAAGCGGAAGATTGGCCATAGATGTTAGCTCAGGGCCAACCTTCTTCATCAAAAACAAAAAAAAAAGTTAAAAATGTGGTTACTGCTATTACCTTCTTTGTAAAGTTTAGAAATACCTTTATGCACAGTAGGTGCTCAATAAATGATGGTTATCATCATTATTAATCTGTTCCTTGTATGACAATTATTTTTGATATATAACTCTACAAAAGTATGGTATAGAGATGTGATTTAGAAGATAGGATCTTGAGTCAGACTTCCTGGAATAGAATTTTGGTCCACGAATTTACTGTGTGACCTTGAGGAAGTTATTTAATCTTTCTTAGCTGCAGATATCTCTCCTATAGAACGGGAGTAGTAAATATTCCCTGCATTGCAAATCTGATGAGTGAATTAAATGAGATGATGCATGCAATTTTTCTAGTGTGATTCCTGTGACATACAGAAGATGTTTGACAAATGTGAGTTTCTGTTCTTAACATCACAATAAATATGTATTACATGGCCATCATTTCTCAATATTCTCTCTAAACTAGGGTAATCATCAAGGATGGAATTCTGACCATTATAAACACAACAGCTCTATCACCTCTTTTGATCACCATTCAACACTTCTGTTTAGTGAAGGTCCCTATGGCTCCCCCTTTCAGAGACTGCCCGCCAGGTGGTTTCTTCCACGGAGAGAACAAAAGATGTGGACTACATAGATAAGAGGAAGAAACAAATCACAAAACCATTAAAACAATGTACAAAGCACGTGTGAGAGTGTTTGCTCATGTGTATGTGCTCAGAAGTAAGGAAGTATTGTACTAAAAATCAGTATAGTTAATTTAAAAAATATATGATTGATTGATTTGATAAAAAAATATTCAAAGCTTCAATAAATAAAATCTTCCTAAAAGTTGAAAGGCAAATTTAAGATCTGATGATAAATGTTTACATTCTCTGTGACAGAAAAATGTCAATGTCATTAATGCCTAGAGGATGCTAATTAATTAGAGAGAGAAAAAAGTTATTGATGATCAATTTACTCTGGGGAGGTGAGTGGAAAAGGCTTCTCTGAAATATGAATATTTGAGCTGTGAGAGGAAGAATGGGTAATTATTAACCAGGGGAAATAAGGAAAGGGCAGTCATTTTAGGCTGAGAGAACAGAATTCAGAGTTGCCATATGAGTTGATGAGCTTTGGAATAGAAGCAATTTGAAAAGCCAGTGAGATGGAGAACAGAGAGTGAGGGTCAGGAGGCCAGAGTGTGTGAGGTCAACAAGTCCAGCATCCTGTATTATTCCTTCATGTGCCTCTCATGTTGGTAATTGTATGTTTATTTATGGGTCAGAGGACATGAGTGTTTCTGCTCACCATTCTGTTTCCAGTGACTTACTTGGGGCCTGGCACAAAGAAGTTGCTCAACATATACAAATGTTAGATGGATAATAAAGATTGAGACCCAAAGCATCAACTATGACACAAAAAAAGAAATCTTCAAGCTCACATATGCCTGACTATAGACACAAAATTGAATCGTAATGTTAAATATAATGAAGTCACATCTATTTTAAGATAATAACATATCATGAATAAGTAATACTTATTCCAGGAATGGGAAGCTGGTTTAATACTGTGATGTTTATTAACATAATTCATCACAAATATAGGTCAATGAAGAGAATCATAACCATAATCACAATAGAAAATGCATTTGAGAGAATGTAACAGCAACTACTGTGGTTAGCAGCCTGGACAGAGTCTCTCGCTAAATGAGGAAACCAAGAACAATTTCTTAACCCAATAAAGAATGGTTGTTTTATAACTACAGCCAAGAGGCTGTTTTACATTAAAAAAGCTAAAGTATTTGTGTAAATTCATGAACAGGCCAAGGCAGTCTACTCCAACTTCAATCACACAATAGTCTCCTGAGCATTTAAAAAGATTGGTAAGATGAGAAAAGGAAATTGGGCTAAGTACCGAACATCAGAAATAATTACATCATTTGTACATGATGTTGAGGACACTAAGGTGAAACAATAACAATCAGTACAGAACTATTAAGTGCCATCAGTGAGTTGTATCTGCTGCAAAAATAGTTAGGAAATACAATAGAAAAAATCCAATCACACAAGCAATAAAATAGACAGTACCTGGTGCATAATAGATCTCCAGTGAGTGGTTAGTGAATAAATGATTGGACACAGGAAATCCAACAGCAATCTACAATTTATGAGAAAGAGTAGAGAAGAGGTGGAGACTCTCAGAAAAATAACTCTTATCAGAGAAAGCCTCTAGATTCATAAAAGAGACAGAAAGAAAAATAACAAGAGCTGGGAAGGACTGGGTTCAACAGAAACTAAAGTCCTTCAAAGTACAGAGACTTCATCACAGTAAACTAAATAAATATGGGACTGTCCCAGTCTTGATACTCTAGAGGTAAAACCCAGTACAGACTTTCTCTCCTCTTTTCCTTCTTACTCCACCAGCCCTCACTGGTATACTTTGACCCTTTCTGACTGATATCACTAAAACTTTCTGTTTTCTGAGGTCTGTCACTGGGAAGCCCAATTGGTTTTGCATTTGACTGGGATCAGAGAATTATGGGTAAGGGTCAAAAGAAACATATTTAAAGTTTCCAGTCTCTAAGGGCTGAATTCTCAGAGCTTCTCATTAAATAAATTGTTGTACTGACTGTCCTCACTCCAAACAATTCAGCTCTCTTGGGGTGCAAAGATAAGAGAATGAAAACTCATCAGCCAATGTTGCATCTGTGTAAGCAACAGTGGGGGAAGAAGCAGCTGTTTTTTTTCCACGGAGAAATTCCTCTTTTGGTTTGATTAAAAGTGACACGGTGTCCCCTAAGGAAAGTTTAATTTCTACAGGCATCAAACCTAGGGAAAAACTCTCTGTGATGTTCTTTTCTTGAAGAATCTTTGTTGATTTCAAGTATCACTTGGTATCCACAATGTCATGGAGGCAAAAGATCTTTCTGAAGAAAATCACAGTGGCTCATAGTTTGGGTTTTGTTGAAAGGGCTAATCAAATGAGAACTAAAAAGTATCCCTTGGCATTTGCGAGTAACATGGAAGCTTTTCTTGCTATGAGGGATAGTGCCACTTGTTACTTCTAAATAAAGAGACAGAGGCAGAAATAATCCAAGTACAGTGGGTTGAAGAGTGAATATTGAAGCAACATAGGTAGCACATATGAATCATATATAAAGTCTGTCAGGAAAAGGTAGTACAGAGGTAAAATAATGTTGAAAGGGAGTATAGAGTATGTGAGAGTTAAAAAAAATAGTGGAAGATATGGGAAGACATTTCATTTTGAAGAGAATTATCATATTTCATGCAGACATTCAGATACACAGAAAGTGCTGACTACATAATTCACAGGGTACAGTATACACTCTAAATCAACGCCGATAATAATGTGCTGTATCTCCAATTTAGAGAATACATGGGTCCAGAAATCAAGGGTTAGAAGTAGAGGTGGCCCCACCTAACATCACTCCCGGGAGCCACTTGGGGAGTTTGTGCTTCAGGTCTCCACAAATCTGGCCTCTGCAGGTGTGGAGGTCTTGATTCCTAAAAGATAACACTTCCAGAGACATGGCAAAATCCCATTAAACTTCAAGCTGTACTCCTGCCTGCCACTTCAAGTCTCTCATGCCAAGAATGGTCACCACCCTAGCAGGTATAATTGACCCAGTCATTGATGTCATTGCGTGACCAGGACAATCTGTATGCACCGGTAGTCTGCTCTGCTCCCAGTGGGAGCAGCCCAGGAGCAACCTCAGCGTAAACACAGTTGTAGATGCAGATAGCTATTGGTCACTTATGTTCCCATAGCAAGAGAGCTGAGTGGTGTGACCTTCATTGAGGCAGGTTCCTTCAGCTGAGGGCAATTCTCAAAGACAGTGAGGTCTGAGGAATGTCAGATGGCTGCACTCCCTGCACCTGGAAGAATAAACCCTTAATCTTGAAAGAGGATCTGGGCAATGCAGCACAGCATTCACTAGAGTCCATCCCTTTGGACATGTGGATCAACCTTTTTTTTTTTTTAATTTAGATATAATTGACATGTAACATTATCTTAGTTCCAGCTGTACAACATAGTGATGCAATATTTGTACATGCTGCGAAATTATTACCACAATAAATCTAGTTAACATTCATCACAACGTGTAGTTACATTTTTTTTGTTGTTGTTATGAGAACTTCAAGATCTACTCTCTTAGCAACTTTCAAATATACAATACAATATTATTAACTATAGTCACTATTCTGTGCATTTATTTATTTAAGTTTGTACCTTTTGGCCTCCTTCACCCATTTTCCTCCCCCGCTAGCAACCACATCTCTAAGTTGTTTTTGTCTGTTTTTTTTGTTTTTAAGGCTGTCTTTACTAGTATGTTAAAGGACAATACAACATGTCAATAATGCTTATCCCAGGAATTTAAATATGCTTTAATTTTAGGAAATTATTTAACTTTAGGAATTATTATTAATTACATTCATCTGTTGCATAAATATGTCAACATAAAAGCTGGCAAGTTCAATAAGAATTGAAATGTATTTGATGACTTTTAACAGCCATTGCTGCAAATGGTGGGGTGTATGCATGTGTGTCAGGAGGGATACTGGCTCTCAAAGTAGAAAAATAAGGATATATCTTTCAAACTATAAATACTGTGCATTTTTCAATGAGATAATGCTCTTTTCAAATGGAAGCATTACGAAGTGACAATTAAAGATTATACAAGAATTGCTGCTATAAACCATAGGTATTTAATATTAAAGTAATAATTCAAACAAATGCATTAGATGAAAAAAGAAAGCAGAGTTAAGTATTATAATGTTGAAAACAAATATACCATTATTAGTAGATAAGATTTTGGAGGTGGAAGGCCCTCAGATGTCTGAAGATGCTGCCCTGTGTGGGAGCTTCATCACCCATTTCAACAAATCCTCTAGGGCAGTTGTTTTCAAATTTTAGACATGCATAAGATCCACCTTCATGGATTTTTAAACACTAATGGCTGGGCCTGACCCTGGAGTTTCTGATTTAGTAGAACTGAGATGAACGACAAGAGTTTCCATGTCTAACAAGCTCCCAGGGGACGCTGATGCGATCTAGGCATGCTTTGAGTGACACTTGCTTATGTCCTAGTTATGTTATGTACCGACACTTGTTTAGTACCCTGGTCTAATAAAAGTTTTCCCACCAGTGTATTCATTTCCGCTCCTCCACCTATATCGTCTTTTACTAGGATACAATGGCTCTTTCAGATGGCATTATGGCAACCCCTAGTGGCTCTAGCTGTTTTTCCTAAAGAAAGTTTTCCCCAGAAATTACGGAGAGATGCTCCAGGCAGGAAATTTATAACCCATATTCCTGGGAGGCCCAAGATGGTTTACTCTGGGGGCACTGGAACCTTATTTAAAGTTTCCAGGAACTTGAAGGTTGAATTCTCTGACCTCCTCTTTTAATAAATTGTTCTATTTTCTTTCTACTCTTTAAACAATCAAGCACCTTTGCAGTAGATGGGGAATAATAGAAGCGAAATTTTCTGCCACTTCTGTTTCCCTGAAGAAAGCGCTTGAGAGAGGCAAATTTCTTTCTTCCAATTATTCCTTCTTTATCTGGTACATCCAACCATTCATAGTCAACAAGATGATTCTGGATATCGAAAATAGTTTCTTTATCTTCCTTCAAAGAAGTCTCCCGGGGCTCCTTCAGATTCTGCCCTAATTCTTTCCTCCCCTTCACAGGATTTAATTTAACAGTTAGGAGTTTCTTCCTGGGGGATGTTTCAATGTTGCAAGGAGCCCAGTGTACTTGGCCCTCAGAATCCCATTGTCTCAAAAATGAAATGCATGACAAAGTCTCTGTTTTCAGAAGGAGAATGAAGCCATTAATGACATTGCTACTGAAAATCAAGCATTTTGAAGAGTGGAGATATCCCTTAGAATTTATGGGGACACATGCTTACTGCAGACCTCAGGGAAAGCAAACGTGATGGAGGTAGAAGGACTCCAGATGAGTTGGTTGAAGAGAGACTGAACAGAGTGGAAACAGAAGTTACAAGTATAGACCAAATTCTCCACAAGTTTGGAGCAATACCCCAAGGAGAGTATGGGTCTATGAGTGAGTTTCATTTTCATTGAAAGAAATGGGAATGTAGGACATTCCCATGACATTGGAAATTATAATATTGCATACAGACATTGGAATATACAACACAAAGAAAGGATGAGAGACAGCATAATTTCCCACAAAAGTAGGAAGGGATGGGATTCAAAAAGTTCAGGTGGAGGTTTTTAAGAGGCTGGCAGGCATTACTAAAATAATTCTACAAATAATCATTTAATTACAATGATGGCTAATGTTGTGATGCATGGTGTAGTGTCTAATGAGAGAATATATCCAGCGGGACCTTATAACCGAGAACTGAAGGATTATGGGTAGGATTCAACCCAGCACTGAATTGTCTTTCTAACTTCTGACCCTCTCAATAGAAACTTCTCCCTTTCTCTCTACAGTTAATTGATTTATGCTGCCACCTGGTGGGCCGATGATCGCCAGCCCAATACATTTGACCTCTGAGATAATAACACCAATATGGTTGTGGAAATTTATTAAAGAAACCTTAAGTAAATTGGAGTCCAGAAGGCCTTTAAGGGGAACTCTCATCACACCTCGTCAATTACACCAAACAGGAAGAAAGGGAAACTTGCATCTTGGACAGAATGTAAAACTACTTTGCTACCGAATAAAGACTTCCCTCCTCTTCCGCCAGTAACAGCCCATATAATGAGAAACTGGCAGCTCAGCCAATGAGAAGAGTTGCCACCCTGAACTGTTACTTTACACCAATGAACTTTCATTTAGAACAGCCCCTCCCTACTCTCCCTTTTCCTCTATAAAGGCAGCTCCTCTTCTTCCTTTCCTTATTTGCCTATGTTTTGCCATACCACGCACATTCCAAATTGCAATTCTTTTGGCTATTCCTGAATAAACTCATTTTGAGACAAAATAATAGGCAAATTTACTTTTTAAGTTGACAGGGTGTTGGGTATGCCCCACATCTCAACCTTTTCAAGATGAAACTGATGTTTTATCTTCCCTAAAATGTTGCTTTTACTGTTATTCCCATGTCTTAATAAGTTAATAAGTTAACACCATCAACTCTGGCACCTATGGAAAGTGTTCTACTCAATTGCTTCTCAATCGGTTTGATTTTGCCCCCTATGGGACAACTGGCAATGTCTGGAGACATTTCTGATTATCACAACTCAGTCCCGGCATTTAGTGGGTAGACGACAGGGATCTGTTTAAAATCTTATAATACACAGTATAGCCCCTCATGACAAATAATTATACAGACCACAATGTCAGTGTTGTGGTAGGTTAGAAATCCTGGTAAACACTGTTGAGGACTAATGTTAAAATTTTTAACTAAAAAATCCCAACCATTCTCTATTATTTTATAATGATATAGAAAATATTATTTGAAAGAAATCTCACAATCTTTCTTCATTATTTTTTGCTAATTCTTCTTTTCAATGTGGTTAAATTTATATAACATAAAATGTACAATTTTAAGCATTGTTAAGCCTACAATTCTGTATACTTTGCATTAAGTATATTCACATTGTTGGGGAACCATTGCCACCATCCATCTCTAGCACTTTTTTATTTTCCCCAACTGAAATTCTGTCACCACTAAATACTAACTTCCCACTTCTTCCCTTCCTCCCTTTCTCTACCTATAAAATTGACTACTCTTGGTACCTCATATAAATGAAATCGTAATATTTGGAATATCTCAATTTTGATATTTCAAACCTCAACTTCTGATGTCCCCTTTCATTGCCAAATTTTCTCCACCCACTGCCCTTCCTGATTCAAAGGAATTCTATTCTTTCAGTTGTTCAGGCTCCAAACCCTGGACTCATTCTTGTTTCTTCTCTTTTTCTTACACCCATATCCTGCATGGCAACAAATCCACTCGGCAAATATAGCCGAACTGACCACTTCTCAACCATTTTGCTACTATCTCTGGTAGGTCCTAGCTACCTATATCTCACCTGGCTTGCTGCAGTCAGCTTCAAGCAGGCTTCCTCACCCCATACAATCCATTCTCAAGCCAGCATATGGAATGATTCTTTAAAATCCTAATCATATCGTGTGTCTGCTCAAAACCCAGAAATGACTCCCCTTGTCACTCTGAGTAAATTAAAACAAAAGTTCTTCAATGGCAGAGAAAGCCTCACATGATCAGACCCTGATACCCGTCCACCTCTTCTACTATGCTTCCCCTTACTCTTTCTGCTGAAGCCACATTCCTCCCAGGCTACATCCCACTTCAAGGTCTTTTTACTAACCATACCCTCTGCCTGGGGCGCTCTTTCCCCAGATATGTACTCACCTAAGTCACTCACTATCTTCACAAATGTAACTTTCTCAATGTGCTTTATTAAGACCATCCTTTATAACATGACAACCAGCCTTCTCAGTGCTCCTGATCCTCTTTATCCTTGGGAGTTGGGCCTAAAATATTGACTGACGCATAATAAATACTCAGTAAAAAGAGGTTTTATGAATTGAATAAACAAATGTCGTTCTGAAAGGGCTGCCAGTGACACTGTCTTCCGACAACAATTTATTTGTGATAGAAAGAGCACACAATTGTATCAATTAGAATCCTTTTCTGAGATTTTTTTTTGTTTTACACGTGAGCAGCTAAAATAAGTCTTTTTAATTGTGAAGCTATCAGTTGTGAGTTGTCAGAACTGCTGGTTTTTATGTCTCTTTCCATGTGGAGGTAACCAGTCTGAGAAAATAAAGGTGATAATCTGAAAGAAAATCCTCATAGTGTTTGAGCCCCTGTATCCAGTGTACAGCTGAGCCTCTGCTCAGTTAGGATAAGGTGAATCAGGAAATTCTCTTCTATCACTTCCAGCAAAGAAGACCTGGCTGCTAGTGCAGACTTATCTTTCTGTGAGCCAGGACAATGAGATGATCATGCCCTATGAAAATCAACAAGGAGTGTCATCACAGACCCTCCACCTTCTCAGCTCAAGGCCTTATCAATCAATTGTTGGCAAATTCTATCTCACACATGTCTCTTGTGGTAGTTTGACCGTAGCCTACCAAAGATGTCCATGTACGAATCTGCAGAACCTGTGACTATATTACCATAGATGCCAAAAGCATTTTGCAGATGTGATTAAATTAAGGATCTTGAGATGGGAAGATTATCCTGAATTGTCTGGGTGTGTTGAGATAATCACAAGCATCATCAGAAGAGAAAATCAGAAGGGTTACAGGGAAATTTGGAGATGCTATACTGTTGACTTTGAAGACAGAGATAGGGGCCATGAGCCAATGAATGAAGGGGGCCTCTAGAATCTGGAAAAGGCAAAGAAACAGATTCTCCTCTAGAGCCTCCAGAAGAAAGCAGCTTTGCTTATACATTTTAGATTTCTGACCTCCAGAATTATAATATAAATTTATTTTGTTTTAGGCCACTAGAATTATGGCAATTTGGTACAGAAGAAATAGGTAACTAATACATCTTTCTTTCAAAACCTACCCATCTTGTTGCTACTGGCCTAGGTCAGGTCCTCATTATTTCTCCCCTGGACTGTTTTCACAGCCTCTTCACTATTCCCTCTTCCTCCAATTTCTCACACTGAGGACAATCATAAAATCCTCATATGATACATATGATTACGGCATGGAACTGATGATTAATAGCTTTAAATATCTTTAGTATGTCAAATTAGATTTTCAATGGTCTGTCCTCCATCTACATATCTGACCTTATTTCTACTATCTCAGCCATAAGTTCCACATATCTTCCTGATATGCCTCATTCTTGAATGTCACTGAAACCTATTCTGTAGTTAAATTTTTACTGATTTTTTTTGTTATTCAACATTCAAACATAGCCTCCTATTAGAAGTTTTTCATGAATAGCAAGTGTTGGCCAAGATGTAGGAAAACTGGAACCTTCATGCTTTCATGGTGAGAATGTAAAATTGTGCAGCCACTTTGGAATATAGTTGACAGTTTCTTAAAAAGTTAACTATAGGGGCTGGCCTGGTGGCATATTGGTTAAGTTCACATGCTTCACTTGGGTGGCCTGGAGTTTGCAGTTTTGCATCCCAGGCACAGACCTAGCACTGCTCGTCAAGCCACGCTGTGGTGGCATCCCACATAAAATAGAGGATGATTGGCACAGATGTTAGCTCAGTGACAATCTTCCTCACACAAAAAAAATAAAAATGTTAAGTATAAATTTACCATATAGCCCAGTATTTGCACTCCAAGTCATCTACCCAACAGAAAAGAAAACATGTGTCGACAGAGAGGCACGTGCACAAATGTTCATAGTAGCATTATGCATAATAATCCTAAACTAGGTATATCCAAATGTCCATCAGCTGGTGGCTAGATTAAAAAAATGTGGTATATACATACAATAGCATACTATTCTGCAATTAACAGGAACAAAATATTGATACATACTTCCACATGGATGACCCTCAAAAACATTGGTAAGTAGAAGAAGCCAGATACAAAAGATGACATATTGTATGATTCAATTTATATAAAATATCTAGCAAAGGCAAAATTATAGAGACAGATAGTGATAGATGGCTTTCTAGGGCTGAGGTGGGAGTGGGAATTAACTGAAAATGGACAGAAGGGTAGTTTTGAGATGATAGACATATTGTGATAATGATTGCCTAACGATAAATTTACTAAAATCATTGAATTTACATTATCATGGGTGAATTTCATGTATGTAAATTATACCTCAACAAAAATGTTAAAAAATAAATGCCTAAAGAGCTTTTCCTGGAATTACTCAAGATAAGTTGAAAACTTTTACCTTTGTTTTCCACAGGATCAAATACACAGCAATATTATTATTCTCATCCCTCTGTATTGCAATCATTTGTATCTCTCTGGTCCCCTGCTCAATTTGTACACAGTAGACAATACACGCACATTGGATTAAACTTAATAGAATCGAAGTGAATTGAAACCACATCAAATAAGTCTCTAATGAATTGCAAGTTTTGAGTAACTTTGCAGTCCTTACTGTCTCCAATAATTACTTTCTTTTTTTCTCTCAAATTTCCTAAATCCTTTCATAATTTTGTTTTGACACATCACAGTCCTTATCACCTGTGTTAGTTTCCATTCCCACAGAAGCACATGATGAGCCAAGGATTCATGTGCAAGCATTTTATTGGAAGGAGCAATAAATAGTTGGGAGACAGTAGAAGTATACACAGGGAAGAAATTACATCCAATAAAGCTGGCATTGAATCAGCTACCTAAGGAAATGAGCAGAGTTTTCATCCTGTGGGAAATTCTGGAAAATGACACAAAGTCCAAACCTCAGAATTGTCCCAGCTAAAGGCTGAAGGGGAATGCATTCCCCAAATCTCTCCCTCAAGGGCCGTCTCTGATGAGGCATCATTTCCTGTCACTTCTGTTTCCACATACTGGGCAAAGTAGGTTCCGGTTCATGCTGGGCATTGGCAGTTATACAATGGAGATGCTGAGAGGATTTCAGGGAACATGGGAGGAATGTTGACAGCAATTTCTACTCCATCCTTCCCTGTAAACTCAATTCTATCAACACTCTTGTCAATAAGTAACTTAAGTTCTCAACACATTCCACATGTGTGTAACTAGGATTCCTAATGGCACTTCCAGAGTGTCCCAGAAAACAGAAAATAAATGACACAAGAAAACAACTCTGTTTCTATTCTATTCATTATTATGTGTTTTAGGATCATAGATGGTATATCTCAAAATTGCAATGATGGGAAATAAAGGGCAAATAAATGAAGGAAATAAGAAAGGAATTAATTAAATAAGGAAAGAAGGATCACAAATAGTGAAGCAACACCTCAGAGTTATTCTAAGTGGTATACTACCATTAATCATCTCAACAAACTAGCTTTCAAACTTACATTCCTACTTTGAAGCTGAAAATCACATCACTGTTCTTATGAAAAACAGGGTAGCAGTCAGTGTCAGCTGGCCAGGTTAGAGTCCAACTCAATGTCAGTCTCGTCTCTTAAAAAGTGGGTGAATGAGAGAAAATGTCTCAAAGAAATGTTTTCAAGAAGAAATAAAATCATATGTGTGAAGTAATAAGCACACTCCTGATGTGGTAAGCAATTGTTACTACTGTGTAATTTTAATTCCATTTTTTTTTTAGAAAAATAAGTCCACAACCAAATGAAGGTGAAGAACGTCAACATCTGAGAGGATAATTTGGGGGAAACCACATCAGCACCTGATATGATAAGTGCTTTAAACTGACAGTTAGAAATCTAAAGAATGACTGCAAGAAAGCTGACCACACATGGAACTTTATGGACAGCATATAAGCAAGAAAAGTCAAAAACCAATTACTGAGGACATTGTTAAAGGGAAACTAACACAAAAGCAAATAAAAGTGAAGTCAGGGGAGTTTTGGGAACTGAAGAAATCAAGCATGTCTTTTAGAGGAGAAAAAGAACCAGGAGATTTAAATTGAAACACTAGCCTTTGGGGCTCAAATGTCCCCTAAGTTCGGAGGCCAGTGACCCATCATGGACAAAAGGCTGCTTGGCAAAAGAACCTTCCCAGGGCCCCTTTCACATCCCTACTCCTTAGGCTGTAGATGAAGGGGTTCAGCATGGGGGTGACCATGGTGTACATCACTAAGGCAATCAAGCTTCTCTGGAAAGAATGGGTCACAACAGAACTCAGGTAGACCCCCAAGTCTGTCCCATTGTACAAGGAGACTGCAGAGAGGTGAAAACCACAGCTGGGAAGTGCTTTATACTTGCTCTCAGTGGAGGCCATCCTCATTAAGGAGGAGACAATCTGAGAGTAAGAAAACAGAATCTCAGTGATACGAAACACACCCAGTAGGGTAGTGGCTACATACAAGTAGATGTTTTTGATAAGAGTGTCAGAGAGGGCCACTTTGAGAACCTGAGCCACTTTACAGAAGAAATGTGGAATTTCAGTGCCTATACAGGTCAGCTACCTCAGCAGTAGAATATGAAGCAGGGAGACCCAGGAAATGATGAAGCAAGACATCAGAGAACCCAGACGCCACAGAGGTGTGGGTTCATGATGACTGTGTAGTGCAGGGGGTAGCATATGACCGAAAACTGGCCCGAGGCCATCAGAAAATTGTCCAGCCCAAGAAAAGTCATTAAAAAATACACCTGAGTGAAGCTTCCTATGTAGGAGATGTCTTTTCTCTATGTCTGGATGTTCACTAGCATCTTTGGGACAGTGGTGGAGATGAGGTAGAAGTCAACAAAGGACAGGTTAGAGAAGAACATGGGGGTGTGGAGCTGGGAGTCAGAGCTGCTGGCTAGGATGCTGAGCAGGTTCTTTATCACACTGACCAGGTACATGGGCAGGAATAGCTCAAAGATCAGAGGCTGCAGTTCAGGATCTTCTAGGGGACCCAGGAGGAAGAATTCTGACACTTCTGTGTGGTTTCCGTCTTCCATGTAGCTGATGTGTCTTCTGGGGAAGGAGGCAAAAGCAATGTTCAATGAACATCCACCTGGCACCTCAGGTAGTTGGCACCTCTTGATTTCACCTTTAGGTGGACAAACTCCACCCTCTGTTGATTCTTTCCAATGAACCGATTCACTCAGTCAAGTGGTAGCCCATTTTCATTTTAAATGTGTGTGATCATTCAGACTTTCTCTAACTTAGCAGAAACCTCTCTCCCTCTCTTTTCATTTCCTACTCACTGATTCTAATTCTTCTATTTGAACCTATGGACATAAACCAGTTTATTCTTTGATACGACTCTTCCAAAATAATTGAAGACAGTTAAGGTCTTTTCTTTGATAATTTCCATACTTCCTTCATTCTAATAATTCTATATAGTGGTTAAGACATGGGTTTTCAACTCAAACAATCTTAATTCTGTGACTTGACACTTCATATTGGTGTGACAGTTAACTCTCATGTGTCTTATTTTTTCTTTCTTTCTAAAAATGTGGCTACTGTTATTATCTTCTTTGTGAGGATTAGGAATGGCCTTGTGCACAGTAGAATCTCAATAAATGAAAGCTATTATTATTATTAATTTCTTTTGTGACAATTATTTTTGAACTATAACTCTCCCAAAGTACAGTATAGACATGTGATTTAGAAAATAGGACCTTGAGCCAGACTTCCTGGAATAAAATTTTGGTCCACTAATTTTATGTGCAACCCAGAGGAGGTTATCTAATCTCTCTTAGCTGCAGATACTTTGCCTCTACAATGGGAGTAGAAATATCCCCTACATTGTTAGATGAGTTAATTAAATGAGATGACACATGTACGTTTTCTAGTTTGGGTCCTGTGACATACAGGACACTTCATACACGAACTTTTCTTCTTATAATCACAATAAATCTGTTTTTCATGACTATCATTTATCATATTTCCCTTAAACTAGGGAAGTCATCAAAGATGGAATCTGATCATTATAAACAGAACAAGTCTGTTACCTCTTTTGACTGTCATGCAGCACTAATTAATGAAGATTCCTGTGGTTCCCTCTTTCAGAGACTGCCTGCCAAGTGGATTCTTCCAAGAAGAAGAGGGAAAAGCATGTGGACTACATAGGTAAGAGGAGGGAACAAAATCACAAAACCATTCAAACAAAATAAAAAGAATGTGTGCTCATGTGTACATGCACAGAAGTGGGGATACATTGTATTAAAAGTCAACAAAGTTACTTTAAAAAATTATGGCTGATAGATTTAATAAAAAATATTCAAAGCTTCTATAAACAAAATCTTCCCAAAAGATGAAAGGAAAATTTAGGAGTTAAAAATAAATGTTTACATTTTCCATGATAGAAAAAAGATTCAGTGTTATTAGTGTTGGAGAATGTTAATTAATTAAAGAGAAAAAATCATTGAGGACCAATTTAGTCTAAGAGGTAGGTAGAAAAGTCTTCTATGAAATATGAATATTTGATCTGTTAGAGGCAAGATGGAAAATTGTTATCAGAGGAAATAAGGAAAGGGCAAGTATTTTGGGCTGAGAGAACAAAATTCATGGTTGCCCTGAGGGTGAGTGAGCTGGGGAATGGTAAGGATTTGTGAGGCCAGTGAGATGGAGAACAGAGGGGGAGGGTCAGGAGGACAGAGTTTGTGAGGTCCACAAGTCAAGTATCCTGTGGTATTCCTGGATATGCTTCTCATTTTGGTAATTTTATGTTCACTTGTGGGTCAGAGGACGTGTTTTTGCTCACTATTGTCTTTCTAGGGACTTCCATGATGCCTAGCACATAGTAGGTGTCCAACACAGACAAATTTTAAATGTATAATAAAGATTGATACCCATCAATTATAACACAAAAAAGAAATCTTCAAGCTCACATATGCCTGAATGTGGACATAAAATTTAATAATAAAGTTAAATCAAATGCATTCATTGGCACTTTAAGAGAACAATACATCATGAAGAAGTAATATTATTCTAAGAATGGGAAGTTGGTTTAATACCGTGTTTTTTGTTAACATAATTCATCAGAAAACTAGGTGAAGGAAGAGAAATCATTACTATAATCACAGTAGAAAATGTATTTGAAAAAATGAAACAGTTGTTACTGTGGTTAGCAGCCAGGACAGAGCCTTGAGCTAAATGAGGACATTAAGGACAATTTCTTAATCCAATAAAGAATGGCTGCTTTACAACTACAGCCAACATGATATTCTAAAATATAACACTAAAATGTTTATGTTAAATTCATGAACAGACTAAGGCAGTCTACTTCAACTTCAATTACTCAATAGTCTCCTGAACATGTAAAGAGAGTTGTAAAATGAGAAAAAGAAATTGTCCTGTGTACCAGACATCAGAAATAATTGTATTATTTGTAGATGATATTGTGGACACTAAAATGAAACAGCAACAGTCAATACAGAATTACTAAGTGCTATCAGTGAGTCAAATCTGCTGCAAAAATAGTTAGAGAAAAGAAAATTCCAATCACATTACGATAAAGTAGGCAATATCTTGTGCATAATAGATCTCCAGAAAGTAGTTAGTGAATTAATGATTGGACACAGGAAATCCAACAGGAGCCTACAATTATGTGAAAGAGTAGAAAAGAGGTGGAAACTCTCTGGAAAAATAACTGTTATTGGAGAGAGGCTCTAGATTCCAAAAAGAGACAGAAGGAAACAGAACAAGAGCTAGAAAAAACTAAGTTCAGTAGAAACTAAAGTACCTTCAAAGTATAGTGACTTCACCTTTGTTGACTGAATAAATATAGGACAGTCTCAGTCTCATTTCTCTAAAGATAAAGCACTGCACCCACTTTCTCTCCTCTTTTCCTTCTTACACCACCAGGCCTCACTGGGACACACTGACCCTCTCTGATTGTTACCACTGAAGCTTTCCATTCCTTGAGTTCTGTCCCTGGGAAGCCCAATTGGGTTTTCACATAAGCAGGAATCAGAAAATTATAGGAAAAGGGCAACAGGGATATTTTATTATTATCTCAAGATTTGAAATCTCAGACTCCTCCTTAAATAAATCATTTTATTGACTTTCCTCTTTCCAAATAATTCAGCTTCCTTGGGTACACAGATAAGAGAGTGGAAAATTTTCAGCCAATATTCTGTCAGTGTAGGCAACAGTGGTGGAAGATGAAGGCATTTTCTCCAAGGAGAAATTCTTCTTTCTTTGGTTTGACTTAAAAGTGACAGGGCAATGAGAGGGAAAATGGTGGGGTGAGCTGACCCAGGACTCTCTCCCCTCCAAACTACAACCAAAGAATTGGAAAAACTGAATTTCAACCAATAACCCTAATACCAGACCATCAGAAAACTACAGCTACAAGATGACAAAGGATGAAGAGGCTGCAGCCAGCCTCGGAGGAGCTGGAACTGGGTAAGAGAGAACTTTGCTCCCTCCCCTAGAGACTGGGATCGCTGCCGCAGGTGAGGGAAGGAGCGGGGGAGGGGCCGTGTGACTGGGGGATCATCCAGGACTCCTGCTGCTGGTGCAGTGGAAACCCACTGACAGGGGAAAGGTCCCGTGTGCAGGGACCCCATCAAGCCAGGGCCCTAGGAGACCAGAGAACGAGAGCTGATCGGAATCCAGATCGGGGCACGAGACAAAGTGCCCCTCCTCCTGCAACCCGCGCTGTCCGCCACCATCTTGGCTGAATGCAGAGAGCTCAGAACGTGTGGCTCTCAACCCCCATCTAGTGGCGACAGGCTGCAACAGCAACCAAATACTACCATCATGCACAAAAACTGCTCCTCTACCATTCAGCAATTTATAAAAGCTCCAGACCAAAAGGAAAACAATAAAAACACAGAATTAAGTCCTGAGGACTTGGAAATAGGTAAACTAAGTGAAAATGAGATCAGAGTAGCTATCATCAAAAAACTCAATGAGGTAGAGGGAAAGATAGAGAAACAAGTCAACGAGTTCTGGAGTTACTTCACAAAAGAGATTGAAACTATAAAGAAGAATCAAACAGAAATACTAGAGATGAAAAATACAATGGACCAGATAAAACAGAATACAGATTCCATGAATTCCCATGTAGAAACCATAGAGGAGCAAATTAGCATAATCGAAGATAGACAGGCTGAATGGCTCCACACAGAGTAAGAAAGAGAACTGAGGATAAAAAAAAGGGGGAAATATCAGAGAAATAGCGGATTCAATGAGGAGAACAAATGTAAGAATCATCGGAAGTCCTGAGGGAGTGGAAAAGGAAAATGGAGCAGAAAGTGTGCTTAATGAAATTATAGAAGAGAATTCCCAAATCTAGGGATTGAGGGAGAAATGTGTGTGGAGGAAGCTTTCAGATCTCCTAGATTTGTCAATGTAAAAAGACCTACTGCAAGGCATATAGTAGTAAAAATGGCAAAAATGAAAGACAAAGAAAGAATACTCAGGGCAGCAAGACAGAAGAAAATAACCTACAAAGGAACTCCTATCAGGCTTTCAGCCGATTTCTCTACAGAAACCTTACAAGCTAGGAGAGAATAGAATGACATATTTAAAACTTTAAAAGATAAAAATCTTCAGCCAAGAATACTCCATCCAGCAAAAATATCCTTCAGATATGAGGGAGAAATTAAATATTTTCCAGACAAACAAAAGTTAAGGGAATTTGTAACCAAAAGTCCTCCACTATAAGAAATCCTCAAGAAGGCTCTCATACCTGAAAAAAGAAAAGAGAAAGGGGTTACAAACCACAGAGTAGGGAGACAGATAGATAAAACCAGAATAGGATAGTAAATATTCAACTATAGCATTAGGATACAGGTAAGGAAACCACCAGAGCAAAGACGATCTTATCACTCTAACTAAAAACTCATAACACGAGTTGGAATAAGAGATGAAAATAGTAATTTAGGAGGGGAAGAGCAAAGGGACTAAATCAGTCTAGGCCAAGTAAGTAAGAGGCCACCAGAGAATAGACTATATTATACATGAGATTCTAAATACAAACTTCAGGGTAGCCACTAAACTAAAAAACAGAACAGAGCCACAAAACATAAATAAGGAAAAATCAAAGAAAGCCAGCATAAGAAATTGCAGTATCAAATGGGTAGGATAAAGCACCCAGGAAGAGAAAAGCAGGAAAGCCAGATAATGAGCAACACATTGACAGCTTTAAGTCCACATGCATCAATTATCACTCTCAATGTAAACGGATTGAACTCTCCAATAAAAAGACACAGAGTGGCAAAATGGATTAAAGAACAAGATCCAACAATTTGTTGCCTCCAGGAAACACACCTCAGCCCCAAGGACAAACACATGCTCAGAGTGAAGGGGTGGAGGACAATACTTCAAGCTAATAGCAAGCAAAATAAAGCAGGTGTTGCAACACTTATATCAGACAAAGCAGATTTCAAAATAAGGCAAGTAAAGAGAGACACAGAGGGATAATATATAATGATCAAAGGGACACTTCATCAAAAAGAAATAATGCTTATAAAAATCTATGCACCCAACACAGGAGCACCAAAGTTCATAAAGCAACTATTAACAGACCTAAAGGAAGATGTTAAAAACAACACAATAATAGTAGGGGACCTCAACACCCCACTCACATCAATGGACAGATCATCCAGACAGAAAATCAACAAGGAAATAGTGGAGCTAAATGAAAAACTAAAACAATTGGACTTAATAGACATATATAGAACACTTCATCCAAAAAAGGCAGAATACACATTCTTCCCAAGTGCACATGGAACATTCTCAAGGATAGACCATATGTTGAGAAACAAGGCAAGCCTCTACAAATTTAAAAAAAATTGAAATAATAACAAGCATCTTCTCCGATCATAATGCTATAAGGCTAGAAGTTAATTACAAGAAAAAAGCTGAGAAAGGCACAAGGATGTGGAGACTAAACAATATGCTACTGAACAAGCAATGGATCATTGAAGAAATTAAAGAAGACATAAAAAAATACCTGGAGACAAATGAAAATGATAACATGCCATACCACCTCATATGGGATACAGCAAAAGCTGTATTAAGAGGAAAATTCATCGCAATACAGACACATCTTAACAAACAAGAAAAGTCCCAAATAAGCAATCTTAAACTACACCTAACTGAATTAGAGAAAGAAGAACAAAGCCCAAAGTCAGCAGACGGAGAGAAATAATAAAAATCAGAGCAGAAATAAATGCTATTGAAACGAAAAGGGCGGTAGAAAGGATCAATGAAACAAACAGCTGTTTCTTTGAGAAGATAAATAAAATTGACAAACCCCTAGCCACACTTACAAAGAAAAAAAGGGAGAAAGCTCAAATAAACAAAATCAGAAATGAAAGAGGAGAAATAACAACAGACTCTGCAGAAGTATAATGGATTATAAGAGAATACTATGAAAAATTATATGCCCACAAAACGGATAACCTAGAGGAAATGGATAAATTCTTGGACTCTTTCAATCTCCCAAAGCTCACTCAAGAAGAAGCAGACAATTTGAACAGACCAATCACAAGGAAAGAGATTGAAACAGCAATCAAAAACATCCCAAAGAATAAAACCCCAGGACCAGATGGCTTTCCTGGGGAATTCTACCAAACTTTCAGAGAGGATTTAATACCTACCCTTTCCAAGCTATTCCAAAAAATTAGGGAGGATGGAACACTTCCTAACACATTTTACGAGGCCAACATCACACTGATACCAAAGCCTGACAAGGACACCACAAAAAAAGAGAACTACAGACCAATATCGCTGATGAACATAAATGCAAAAATTCTAAACAAAATTTTGGCAACCAGAATTCAGCAATTCATCAAAAGGATCATACATCATGATCAAGGGGGATTCATACCAGGGACACAGGGATGGTTCAACATCCACAAATCAATCAACGTGATACACCACATCAACAAACTGAGGAATAAAAACCACATGATCATCTCAATAGATGCAGAGAAAGCATTCACAAGATCCAACAGCCATTTATGATAAACACTTTGAACAAAATGGGCATAGAGGGGAACTACCTCAACATAATAAAGGCCATATATGACAAACCCACAGCCAACATGATACTCAATGGGCAAAAACTGAGCGCCATCCCCCTGAAAACAGGAATGAGACAAGGATGTCCTCTATCACCACTCTTATTTAACATAGTAGTGTAGGTCCTGGCCAGAGCAATCAGGCAAGAAAAAGGAATAAAAGGAATCCAAATAGGGAGAGAAGAAGTGAAACTCTCACTGTTTGCAGACGACATGATCTTATATATAGAAAACACCAAAGAATCCATTGGAAAACTTTTAGAAGTAATCAACAACTACAGCAAAGTTGCAGGGTATAAGATCAATTTGCATAAATCAGTAGCATTTCTATATTCTAATAACAAACTAACAGAAAAAGAACTCAAGAACACAATACCATTCACAATCACCACAAAAAGCATAAAATACCTCAGGGTGAATTTAACTAAGGAAGTGAAAGACCTATACAATGAAAATTACAAGGTCTTTCTGAGAGAATTGGATGACGACATAAGCACATGGAAAACATTCCATGTACATGGATTGGAAGAATAAACATAGTTAAAATGTCCGTTCTACCTAAAACAATCTACAGATTCAACGCTATCCCAATCAGAATCCCAATGACATTCTTTACAGAATTAGAACAAAGAATCCTAAAATTCATATGGGGCAACAAAAGACCCTGAATTGCTAAAGCAATCCTGAGAAAGAAGAATAAAGCCAGAGGCATCACAATCCCTGACTTCAAAACATACTACAAAGCTACAGTAATCAAAACAGCATGGCACTGGTACAAAAACAGGTGCACAGATCAATGGAACAGAATTGAAAGCCCGAAATGAAACCACACATCTATGGACAGCTTATCTTTGACAAAGGAGCTGAGGGCATACAATGGAGAAAAGAAAGTCTTTTCAACAAATGGTGCTGGGAAAACTGGAAAGCCATATGTAAAAGAATGAAAAGTGACCATTCTTTCTCACCATTCACCAAAATAAACTCAAAATGGATCAAAGACCTAAAGGTGAGACCTGAAACCATAAGGCTTCTAGAAGAAAACGTAGGCAGTACACTCTTTGACATCAGTATTAAAAGGATCTTTTCAGACACCATGTCTTCTCAGAGAGGGGAAACAATAGAAAGAATAAACAAATGGGACTTCATCAGACTAAAGAGCTTCTTCAAGGCAAATGAAAACAAGATTGAAACAAAAAGACAACCCACGAACTGGGAAAAAAATATTTGCAAGTCATATATCTGACAAAGGTTTAATATCCATAATACATAAAGAACTCACACAACTCAACAACAAAAAATCAAACAACTCAATCAAAAAATGGGCTGGAGACATGAAGAGACATTTCTCCAAAGAAGATATATGGATGGCCAATAGGCACATGAAAAGATGCTCATCATCGCTGATCATCAGGGAAATGCAAATCAAAACTACACTAAGATATCACCTTACACCCCTTAGAATGACAGAAATATCTAAAACTAATAGTAACAAATGTTGGAGAGGTTGTGGAGAAAAAGGAACCCTCATACACTGCTGGTGGGAATGCAAACTGGTGCAGCCACTATGGAAAACAGTATGGAGATTCCTCAGAAAATTAAAAATAGAACTACCATACGATCCAGCCATTCCACTACTGGGTAGCTATCCAAAGAGCTTGAAGTCAGCAATTCCAAAAGTCCTATGCACCCCAATGTTCATTGCAGCATTATTTACAATAGCCAAGACGTGGAAGCAACCTAAGTGCCCATCAACAGATGATTGGATAAAGAAGATGTCGTATATATATATATATACATATATATATATATATACAATGGAATATTACTCAGCCGTAAAAGAGAACAAAATCGTCCCATTTGCAACAACATGGATGGACCTTGAGAGAATTATGTTAAGTGAAATAGGCCAGTTAGAGAAGGACAGTCTCTGTATGACTCCACTCATATGAGGAATGTAAAAATGTAGACAAAGAGAACAGATTAGTGGCTACTAGGGGAAAGGTGGGGTGGGGGGTGGGCACAAAGGGTGAAGGGGTGCACCTACAGCTTGACTGACAAACAATAATGTACAACTGAAATCGCACAAGATTGTAATCTATCAACTCAATAAAAAAAATAAAAAGAAAAAAAAAACCTCAATGAGATATCCCCTCACTCCAGTCAGAATGGCTATCATTAACAAGACAGGAAACAACCAGTGTTGGAGAGGATGTGGAGAGAAGGGAACCCTCGTACACTGCTGGTGGGAGTGCAGCCACTATGGAAAGCCGTATGGAGTTTCCTCAGAAAGTTAAGAATAGATCTACCATATGATCCAGCTATTCCACTGCTGGGTATTTATCCAAAGAACTTGAAAACACAAATGCACAAAGATACATGCACCGCTATGTTCATTGCAGCATTATTCACAATAGCCAACACTTGGAAGCAACCTAGGTGCCCATCAAGGGACGAATGGATAAAGAAGATGCGCTGTATATACACAATGGACTACTACTCAGCCATAAGAAATGATGAAATCAAGCCATTTGTGACAACATGGATGGACCTTGAGGGTATTATGCTGAGTGAAATAAGTCAGAGGGAGAAAGTCAAATAGCATATTATCTCACACATAAGTAGAAGATAAAAACAATGACAAACAAGCACACAGCAACAGAGATTGGATTTGTGGTTACCAGAGGGCAAGCAGGGGAGGGAAGAGGGCGAAAGGGATGATTAGGCTCACATATGTGGGGAAGGATTTTAATTAGTCTTTGAGTGGTGAACATGATGTAATCTGCACAGAATTCGAAATATATTTCAATGTACACCTGAAAGTAATATAATGTTATAATCCAATGTTACTGCAATAAAAAAAAAAGAACTTCAACCTTTACTACAAAAAAAAAAAAGTGACAGGGCGTCCCCCAAGGAATGTATCATTTCTGTAAGAACCAAACCCAGGAACCAACTTTGCGTGATGTTCTTCCCTTGAAGAATCCTTGTCAATTTCAAGCATCACTTGGTGTCCACAAAGTCATAGACACACCATGCCCTTTCTGAAGAAAAGCAGAGTGGTTAATAGTTTTGGTTTTGTTGACAGGGCTAACCAAATGAGGACAATATCTCTTGACATTTGCTGGTGGTGTGGAAACTTTTGTTGCTCTTAGGAAGGGCTCCATTTATTACCTCTAAATAGAGGAGCAGGGACAGAATCCAGGTGTAATGAGACAGAGTTGGTATTGAGGTAACATGGGTGGCAAATATAAATCACCTGAAAAATTTGTAAGAGAAAGGAGGACAGAGGTAAAACACAGCCTAGAGGGAGTATAGAGGTATAGTTAGTTTAAAAAAAAAATAATGGAAGATATGGGAACATGATTTAATTTCAAAGAGAATGATAATATTTAGTGCAGGCATTTGAATACATAGCACATTCTGGCTACATAATTCACAGGATGCAGTGTACACTCCAAATCAATGACAATCATAATTTACTGTGCCTCCAGTTTATAGAATTCATGAATCCAGAAATCAAAAGTTGGAAGTAGAAGTGGCCCCACCTACCATCACTCCCTGTGAGCCACATGGGGAGTTTGTGTTTCAGGTCTCCATGCTGCTGGCCTCTGCATGTTTAGAGGTCTTGGCTCCTAAAGAGATAGCACTTTCAGAGACACGGAAAAATCCCATTGAACTTCTGCTGCCCAGGACCTCAGGTCCCTCATGCCAAGAAGAGGAGTCACTGTCTGCCAGGAGTAGTTGACCTGGTCATCAACATCACTGTGTGACCATGAGAATGCACATGGACTGGTACCCTGCTGTGCTCAGTCAGTGGCTGTAAGAAGCCAAGAAGCAACCTCAGAGCAAACACAGGGGTGGATACAGATGGCTGTGGGTCAGTTATACTCCCACAGAAAGAGATCCGAGCGGTGTGACCTTGAATGGGGCAGGTTCCTTTAGCTGAGGGCAATTCTCAATGAGGGCTAAACACTGAGGGCTGTCAGATGGCTGCACTCCCTGCCCTTGGAAGAATAAACCCTTAATTTAGAAGGGAGAAGTGGACAACACAGCACAGGATTCACTATAGTCTATCCTTTGGCTATTTGGATTGTGACCTGCAACAACATATGCAGTGTCCCATGAGAGCTTATTTGTGATGCATGGAAGTTTGGAGTTGAGAGAGACTTTCCTTAGGAAATGAGAGCTAATCTGAGAACTGAAGGATCATGAGTAAGACTCAGCCAAGCATACTCTTGTCTTGCTGACCTGCTTCTCTGTAAATTCAATTCTCTCTCCCACTACTGCCATTAGGATAGAACACCAAAAGAGCATATGACACTGCCAAGTGGATATTATTAGTAGGGTAGTTCATAGGCACATCAAGCTGAACCTCTACAAGAACAAATTCAATGTTTTTTCCTTCATTTATTTTTTTCCTTTCTTCCTTCCTTCCCTTTCTCCCTCCCTCCCTTCCAAACATGTTATATCAGAAAGAGTAACACCATTGACAATGTCAAAAGATCCACACAAGGAATTGTCTAAATGGTTAAGCAATAATAACATTATGTTAAAATAGGCTTAATAGCTAGTCTTTACCTTTTTTGTGTGTGAGGAAGATTCACCCTGAGCTAACATCTGTTGCCAATCCCCCTCTTTTTTTGCTTGAGGAACATTAGCCCTGAGCTAACATCCGTGCCAATCTTCCTCTACTTTGTATGTGGGATGCCTCCACAGCAAGGCTGATGAGTGGAGTAGGTCCACACCCACAGGATCCGAACCTGTGAACCCCAGGCTGCTGAAGCAGAGTGTGTAGAACTTTAACCACTTGGCCACAGGGCTGGCCCCTAGCCTTTTCTTTTTTATTAGCATTTATTACAGTCTCGATTTTTACTATTTATTTGTACATTAATGTATTCTCTTTCTCCCAATAGAATATAAGCTCTATGAAAATGGGCCTTTATTTTGCTTCAAACTTCATACCATTCCTGGAAGATAGCAGGTAATAAATATTTAGAGGCACAAATCAACCACACCAATGCTAATACTAGAATTAGAAATGCACTTGGGCATGCAGATGTTTCCAATTTGCTCTTTCTCACAGTCTTTGCCTCATAGTAAACATCATCTACACAAACTGAACATTTGTAACTGTCACAAATTTATATAGTAGATTTCCTCTTGCTTCTTCCATTAATCCATCTGTTAACTTCAAAATGTCTTGTTTTTCATATTCATTTTACTTACATGTGAAAATTTAGGTAATTTGCCTCCTTAAAGCAAAAACCCAGATCTAGTAGTGGTGTAAATAACAGAATAGGAAGAAAACAAGAACTATCGTTTAGATAGCATGTTTCCCACGTGATGAATAAAAGGGAATAGTTACAGATGGGTATATTACACACATCTTGGGAACTGTAATGGACTGAGTTGTGGGCCCCCAAAATTCATATGTTGAAACTCTAATCTCCAGTACCTCAGAATGTGATGTATTTGGAGGAAGGGTCTTTAAAGAGGTAATTAAGCTAAAATGGGGTCATTAGGGTGGGCCCTAATCTAATTCGAGTGATGTCTTTATAAGAAGAGGAGACAAGGACACACAGAGAGACTCCAGAGGCACTTGTGCACAGAGAGATGACAATGTGAAGAGACAGCAAGAGAGCAGCCATCTGCAAGCCTAGAGGAGAGGCCGCAGAGGAAACCAAACATGCTGGTACTTTGATTTTGGACTTCCAGCCCCTAGGATGGCCAGAAAATAAATGTCTGTGGTTTAAGTCACCTAGGCTTTGGTATTTTGCTGTGGCAGCCCTAGAAAACTAAGAGAGGCACCAATTAAAAATCCTCTTGCCCCATTTTTTTACTCCAGCCATGTCTTCTTTAATTATTTCAATGGAGACTGTGAAAAGCTTCGCACAGCTGCAACTGGAAAGCACCTTGCCTCAGGCCCATGTCACATTCCTCCTACTTTCTGTCCTGAAGCTTCTCTTATACCACTATATCGAACACCTGAGGGAATCTGCTCTGTACTCATAAATTTGCAACTCAGAAATGTGGGAGGTTGGGGTCAACCCCATGGGCTAGTGGTTAAGTTCGGTATGCTCTGCTTTGGGGGCCTGGGTTTAGTTCCCAGACATGGATCTATACCACTCATGGGTGGCCACACTGTGGTGGTGAGCCACATACAAAATAGAGGAAGTTTGGCACAAATGTTAGCTCAGGGTAAATCTTCCTGAAGCAAAAAGAGGAAGATTGGCAAGAGATGTTGGCTCAGGGCGAATCTTCCTCAGCAAAAGTAAAAAAAGAAATGTGGGGATGTTAATCCCTCTAGGATCATCCTTGGCCAATAGAAGACATGAGCTGATATCTTTTCACCTACCTACTGGAAAGTTCTGAGACACATTTCATAATGCACCTCGGAAGGGTTTGGTGGCATTGAGCACTAGTCACCCATAGAGGGATCAAAATGACAACGATTCCTTTTGTTGTCTTTCCTTCCTTCTCTTTTTGACTCCCATTGTTCTGTACCCCTACTCTTTGTGATCAAATTTTCTCCCAAAAAACCATCTGCACACAGCCTTTGTATTGAGGCCCTGTTTTCAAGGAAACACATTATAAGATGGGAGAAGGGCAGTAAAATAATGCTTTGGTTTATGAAATAGTAATAAAATTGTTAATTTTCATGAAATAATGCTAAATAATTTGCAGTTATATTAACATGCCTTGTCATTGTTATACCTCAATGTCCTCGTGTATGATGTTTCTGATTTTAGACTTGACTCAGACATTCCAGTGACAAGAACTTACCATACAGGTACACTCATACTCATGTAAAATTTTCTATGTACAAAGTTATTCATTGCAGCATTGTTATATAAAAATATCGGCAACACTAGAGTCACTACCTGTCAGTCACTAGAGAACTACTTAGATAAATGAAGGTGCACTTGTACAATGCAATACTATGCAGCCAAGAAAAGCAAGATGAATGGTTAATTCACACACACACACACACACACACACAAACTACTCTAGCTAATAAACAAATTCAGCAAGTTTGCAGAGTACAATTTCAACACAGATAAATCAATGTTTCTATACACAGCAATGAACAATCTGAAAAACTCCATTACAATTGCATCAAAAATAATAAAATACATAGGGAGATAGTTAACCAAGGAGGTAAAAGACTTGTATACTGAGACCTAGAAAACTTTGCTGAAAAAAGTTACAAAGGACCTAAATAAAACAATGATGAAATACAACTACACACCAATTAGAAAGAAAGTATTGTATGATTTCATTTATAGGAAAAATCTAGAAAATGAAAACACAAATCTATAGAGACAGAAAGTAGATCTGTGGCAGCTTAGACATTAAGGGAGTAGGAAAATGGGGGCATGACAGCCAAAGACACTTTTGGAGTGAGGCAAAGTTTCTAAAATTGTGATGGTTGCACCATTCTGTGAACATACTAAAAAACACTGAATACTATAATTTTAAATGGCTAAACTGTATGGCATGCAAATTATGTCTCAACATAGCTGTTGCAGAAAACAAACAAAAGAGAAAATCTTGATAATGGCTACATCATAGGAGCAAAAGAAATGTAATGACTCTGAAGCACTTGGACCTTAAGATGCAATAAGCTTTAGGTGCCATTATATTTTTACTTCTAAATGTTAAAACTTAATATAAAACTCTTGTAATCAAGAGTATTATACGGGCATAAATAAACGTTACTGGCACAGAAGAGTCTAGAAATTGATACGAGCATATATCAGAATTTATTGTTTAATAAAGGTGGAATTTCGAATCAGTAGGTCAAGGATAGTTTATGAATAAATGACACTATGACTAGTGGCTCTCTTTCTGGAGGGAAAAAAAATGGATCCACTACCCCACACCACATGTCAAAACACATTCTTTGAAGATTAAAGCCTAAAACGTCATTAAAAAAATTTTTAGAAAACACTAGGAAAACTGAATGTAATCTAGAGTTTGAAGAGAATTTTTTAGGTCAGGCAGGAAACCTAGAAATTATTTTTTTAAAAAGATTCCTTTGGCTACATAAAAATTATTTTGTACAGAAAAATTAACATAGCAAACTGGATATCAATTCAATAGATCAATAAAATACATTGAATAATACACATGAACAATTCTTGTAAAATGTGCTAGTAAATCAGGATTTTTAAAAGATCTTTATTAACTCCGCAAAGGCCACCCACTAAAAACCACAGCAAACTGGATCACCAGAGAAACTTTAGAACCATTCCTGAATAAGTGAGGAATGCCTGCTATCAGTGCTATTTCACAAGCTAGTATGGGAGGCCCTGGACCATATGGTAAGATTGGAAAAATAAAAACAGAAATACATACTTGAAGAAGATGTAAATTTACAGAAAAATGTCATTAAATTCGAAATGCAAGGGAATCAATGATCAGACTTTAGCATGGTTTTCTGGACAGAGTTTTGGGACCCCTTTCCCTGGTTAACAGGCAAATCTAGCAAGCAAACCGCATAGGCTTTAAGTCAGTACTATAAAATCCAGGCTGTACTGTGGCGCAGCTGTGCAGGCCATCTTCAGCCTGTGTCAAATTACCTTGCAACTCCACATGTCATGACAGAAGATCCCAGCTGGACAGACTCACAACAGGAAGAGAGAAAGGGGTACCTCACTCTTATATTTCTCAGCTGCATTTCTTAGAGGCTGAGGGACAACTAAGGATCCTGGTCCTTGCTGCCTTCCACTCATAGATAACATCAGCATCTCTGAATTTGTTTGATGTATAACCAAGAAATCTTAATTATGTTATGTTCTACGTATAATCTAGAGAAAAGCCCATGTGTACTCTATCCTTTTTTAAAAACATATATGAACTCTATTTGTAAGTCTTTTTCTTCTTTTCCTCTTCCCAGCACACACACTGTTTTGTGAAAGAGATATAGGAAACTCACAGACCTTGGAGCAGTTCCATCAGAGCACTCTGTTGAACTGTTTTCCTTGGGTTCGAACTCCTCACACCGATTGTTGAATAAACTCCTTAACTAGTATCATGTGGACTCTTCCAGTCCACATCTAGCAAAAATCACATCTAGCAAAAAAATTTAATAGATAGGTAAAACACATTTAATAACGCACACGAACTCTTGATAAAATGCGTTATTAAATCAGGGTTTAAAAATCTGTATTAACTCTACAAAGGACATCCACGGAAAACAATAGCACACATGACTACCGGGGAAATTTTAGCTGTATTCCTGAATAAGCTAACAATGCCCAGTACCAGTTCTATTTCAAAAAAAATAAATAAATAAAAAGAGAAACACATACTAGAAGAGGTAAAAAATAAAAGATTTGCAGAAAATGTCACTACACTGAAAACCCAAAGGAATCAATTTTAGAGTTTAGCATGGTGTCTTTCAAATAAAGGCCTAAAGAAGGAATTGACTGGATTGACAGGATTATCAATACGGGAGAATCACTGTAAGGGCTCTAGGAACGAGGGGAGAAGAGGGAGAAAAGCCTTTTAATGCTTCGCCCTTCAGGCTTGACTATGCAGCGTCCACACGCGCGCTGGGTCTCCTCCCACCTCCAGCCCCGCCCTCAGGGATCGGCCGCGCCCTCCGCCCGTAGCTCCGCCTACAGGGCTGGTTCCATCCTCCACCTTGGCCCTGGGGCTGATTCGGGCCCCAATCCCCACGCAGAGCCTAGCCGGGGCCCATCCGCACCCACGCGGGAGGAAAGCAGAAATCCCCGCTCTGAGGTTGCCGAGAGGAACCGACTGCTCCAGCGCCGGAGCCCCGCCCTTCCCAACCCCGCCCCCGACGGGAAGCGGAAGTGACGTAACAATTCGCCGGGGTTCCGGCGGCTGCTGCCGCGGTGCATATTGAAGCTGTTCCTGTCGGTTGTGGTCCAGCGCAGCTCGGTTTCGGCGAGGTGGGCGCCAAGGATGGGGAAGCGGGCGGAAGAGGGAGTCACGGGACGTGCCTGGGCGGCCGCCCGGGACCTGCTGAGAGGGGCCTGGCGCGCGCCGCTCGCTTCCGCCGGGGCCGCGGGGCCTCCCGGCAGGGCCAGGTCCTAGACGCCGCTCGGCCGTCGTGCCCCGGGAGGAGCCGGATCTGCAGTGGGGTGAGGGCGCTTCTGTGGGGTCGCGTCATCCTCTGTGCTCCCCTTTCAGAGGCTCCACAGCAGCCTTGTGACTTTCCTGCAGGAGGAAGAGGATTTCCGCTTTTCTGCTGGATTGACTGCTGTCCGTGTCCGCGTCAACCCGGACTTGGTGCTTCCGGCGTCTCTGGTGTGCGCCGGGGAAGGTTGGTTCCAGAGGCCTGTTTCCTTTCATATGCGGAAGAATGTTTCATCTGAGAATTTGGCTTTGACGTTGCACGGTCTTTATTTATCTTTGACACATATTCGGGTAGGAATATGATGTGCTTTCTTAGAAAGATGTCCATGATGTGCGTATTTCTGTATAGAAATGTTAGCATATTTAGACCATAGTCTGTCTGCTAAAGAGGAACAAGAATACTCACCTCTCTCTTCATCTGAATTTCCTAAGCCTGTTTCTCCCTACAAAACTTCCAAACATGAGCCAGTCAGAAAAAACAGATGGAGGCTTTTTTTTTTGCCTATTTCTAGAATAAACTTCCTGTAAACAGAATGTTTGCACTAAGTATAATTGTTCCCATCTCTTTTGTTTGAAAAATCTTAAACCTAAAGTGTGAACATCCAGTGCAATGAATGTCCATTGAAGTAGATTCACTCACTTTTAGCGTTTTGCATGTTTGCTCTCTAGATAAATATCGATTTTTTGATAAACTGTTTGAGACAGTAAGTTGAAAATAAATTTCAGGCGTGATACTTGACTTTTAAATACTTGGTAATGCATCTCCTAAAGATAAAGACATTGTGCTAATAAAACCATAATACAATTATTCCCCCTTTGAAGAATTTATAATAATAATGTCATCTACTGTCTATTTTATGTAAAAACTAAAATCCTCCACATTGTTCCAAAATATGCTTTTGGGTGTTTTTGGATCTAGGATGCAATCAAGGTTTATATATGGCATTTTTTAATGTCTTTTAATCTCTTTTAAAATAGAGCATTGGCTATTGCTTCTTTGTTATATTGACTTTTTGAAGAGTCATACATTCTTTTAGAAAGTCACACTTTTTGACGTTTCTTTGTTTTTTAATTCGGATGTAATTGACATACAACTTTATATTAGTTTCAGGTGTACAGCATAATGATTCAATATTTGTATATAGTCTGAAATCACCACAATAAGTCTAGTTAACATCCATCACCACACATAGTTACAATTTTTTTCCCTTGTGGTGGGAACGCCTAAGATCTATTTTCTTAGCAACTTTCAGATATACAATACAGTATTGACTATAGTCGCTATGCTGTACATTATATGTACCCAGGACTTATTTATGTTATAACTGGAAGCTTGTACCTTTCAATCACCTTTATCCATTTCTCCCACCCCCAGCTTCTGACATCCGCTCATCTGTTCACTATATCCAAGAGTTTCAGTTTTTTGTTTGTTTGAGTTCCACATATAAGTGAGATCCTGTGGTATTTCTCTTTGTCTGTCTGATTTATTTCACTTAGCATAATGCCCTCAAGGTCCATCCATATTATTGCAGATGGCAGGATTTTCTTCTTTTTCATGGCCAAATAATATACCATTGTGTATATATACTACATTTTCTTTATCCATTCATCCATTAGGTGTGAGGTGATACCTCATTGTGGTTTTGATTTGCATTTCCCTTATGATTAGTAATGTTGAGCATCTTTTGATGTACCTGTGGGCCATCTGTATGTCTTTGGAAAAATGTCTGTTTAGATGCTCTTCCCATTTTTTAGTTAAATTGTTTATTTTTTTACTGTTGAGTTGTATGAGTTCTTTATATATTTTGAATATTAACCCCTTTGGCAGATATGTGACTTGCAGAAATTTTATTTCATTTTGTAGATTTCCTTTTCATTTTGTTGATGGTTTCCTTTGCTATACAGAAGTTTTTTAGTTTGATATAGTCCCACTTCTAAAAAATCATCTCCAAGACCAGTGTTAACGAGCTTACTGCCTATCTTTTCTTCTAGGATATTTATGGTTTCAGGTCTTATAGTCAAGTCTTTAATCCATTTTGAGTTAATTTTTGTTTATGATGTAAGATAGTGGTCTAGTTTTATTCTTTTGCATGTGGTTGTCCGGTTTTCCCAACACCATTTATTGACACATCCCATTGTGTATATTCTTGGCTCCTTTGTCATAAATTAACCATACATTGGGTTTATTTCTGAGCTCTCTGTTCAGTTGGTCTATACATCTGTTTTTGTGCTGATACCATCCTGTTTTGAATGCTGTAGCTTTGTAATATGGTTTAAATCAGGCAGCGTGATAGCTCCAGCTTTCTTCTGGTCTGGAGACTTCAAAAGATCACTTACAAAGTATTTTGTGGATAATATTGTGTACCTCAAGTTACATTTCATTAGGAAGACATAGATTTATGTTGTCCTTCTGTCAGTGATGCTACATTTGATTACTTAAGGTAGTAATCACCAGAGCCCTTCTTTTTAAAAATAGAGTTCTTCTTTTGAATAAGAAAGTCATAAATGGGGTGATATTTTGGCGCATTCAGAATCTTACTCCACAACAACCTTTCTGTCAATTGTTTTAGCATCTCTGAGTAACCAGCAGTGATCTTCTGTATATGTTGTTTCAGATTTGTAGAAGTACACTTTCAAGGCAGGATTTTAAGGTTGGATTTCTAGGTCAAAGGACAAGTACATACTTAATTTTGCTGGATATATAGACCCCTTCCATAAATCCTGTGCCATTTGGTAGGTTCTTTTTTTTGTTTTTGAAGATTGGTACCTGAGCTAACATCTGTTGCCAATCTTGTTCTTTTCTTCTTCTTCCCAAAGCCCCCCAGTACATAGTTGTATATCCTAATTTTAGGTCCTTATGGTTGTGCTATGTGGGATGCCACCTCAGCATGACCTGATGAGCAGTGCCATGTCTATGCCCAGGAACTGAACCAGAGAAACCCTGGGCCACCAAAGTGGAGTGCATAAACTTAACCACTCGGCCCCAGAGCTGGCCCCCATTTGGTAGTTTCTAAATCAACTTAAAAACGTGTTTAAAAATCATCCTGGGGGCCAGTCCCATGTCCAAGTGGTTAAAGTTCCATGTGCTCTGCTCCGGCAGCCTGGGTTCATGGGTTTGGATCCCAGGCATGGACATACTCTGCTCATCAGCCATGCTATGGAGGCATCCCACATACAAAAAATAGGGGAGAATTGGCACAGATGTTAGCTCAGAGCTACTCTTCCTCAAGCAAAAAAAGAGGAGGATTGGCAACAGATGTTAGCTCAGGGCTCGTCTTCCTCGCCAAAAAAATAAAAATAAATTTTAAAAAAGTCATTCTGGAGAAACAGAACAAATTTTAGTTTTAACTGCAAGGCACTTGTGTTCAAAAAGGTATCCAGTCCACTTTCTTCCTGAGTAAAAATACTCAAATAGATTTTCAGAATTACAGTGTTTAGGCTTATTTGTAGTGTTCACACACATTTTGTATACTTCCTGTTTAATTATTGTGTTGTTTTTCTATTTTTTTATGACTTCAATTTGTGCATATCTCCCACTGTAACATTTTCGTGGTAAACAGCAATTCTCTGACAATCCACAGATGATCATTATATTACTCTAATGAGCTACACTGTGTGCCAGGGACAGGGAAACAATGGCCATGAAAACAGAGATAGTACTGCCACCGTGAGGCTTACAGTCTATTTAGGAAGACAGATTTTAGATGAATTCTGACAAGTTTATTATCTAGACATAATAACAGCTTCATGTGAAAAGAGAAGATACATTGGGAGGGGTTGATATTTCAATCGAGAATGAAAACATGGATATGATTTAGCTAATCAAGTCATTGAGCTAGGGTGAGGAGGTGTAGAGTGAATGAAAACATTGCAGATGAAGGGAACTTCATGAGCAAAATACTAGAGCAGTTGAGAGGTAGTGTATTTCTTAAGCTGAGGAAAGAGGATTGGCTGAAGCAGAGCAGAACCAGAGAATGGTGGGAGATAAATTGGAGTGTGGGGACAGGACCAGAGGAATTACATGCTCTGAACTACATTCTAAGGCCATGGGAAACTTATGAAATATTTTAAGAAAGAGAGTAATTTGAGTCTACTTACAACTTAAAAAGAATGCACAAACTCTTAGTTTGAGAATGGTCTTCAAGAAATTTGAGGTTGAAGGCACAATGAATAAGTTTTAAAACACAATGGTGGTTACCTACAACTGGGTTATTATTATAGAAAAGAAAATAAATGAAATGAGAGTTTTATAGAAGGTAAAATTGAGAGAATGTTAATTACTAGATAAAGTTAATCCTTCATCTGTTGACTTACTAGAAGAAAATTTGCACTTAGTCCTTAAAATAGTTAAGACATAGTGAAAAAATTGAATTCCTCAAATTTTCTCACAGTCTCACTGAATATTCTGTTTTCCAAAGACTAAATTGTAATGTTAACTGCTAATAACTTGTATATAAAATAAAAATGGAAAGGATATGGAAGTGATTGGTTAGTTTAATTGGTCTCTTGATTGTGGTTGATATCCACAGGTTACTTCTCCAACATCTGGTTCCACAGTTCGCTTGCCCTCTCTGAGAACCTTAGCTGGTCTGGCTTGTACATCTGATGGAGCAACCCAAATCTTATTTCCCAGAGAGTCCAAAGCCTTCATTGTCCTGCCTTTTTTTCGGTTGTAATTTTCTATTAACTTTTTCTGTGGAGTAGCAACTGCTAGGAGGTTCTAGGTTCATCCTCCTTGCCCCAGTTGTACTGCAGTAACCCACTTTCCCTTTGGTAATAGAGAACAATTACTCCAGGCAGTAGATGAAGCCCCAAATGGCCAGGTGGCAATCTCATCTTCTCTTTTGGTGGAACCATAATTATGCCCCCTCTGGGAAGCATTCTACATTAGAGATTAAGCCCTCCAAACCTGCAGTGCTCTAAGTTGCTAGGATTGGAAGCAAAAATTCTGTGAAGGAGCTGTTCTCACATTTGCCCATCAATTCCTGGACCCATGTATTCTGGCTGTGGGGAGACAGTACCATGTAAGGCTATCTGATTCAAAGCATATACTGTGTCCTGTAAGACAGAATGTTATTGTTTCAAAGGGTTGTTTCACAGTTGGTGCTTGAAATGGGATTTTCACTAAGCAATTCCACCTTTCATTTATATCAGCTCCTTTTCAGTGTTGAGCATATGTGGTAAGACCAGACCAGTTGATTCCATGAACATGCTGCCACTGTTGCACTTTGTAATGAAATGTGTTTCTTAATTAGAAACAATGATGTGTGAATGCCGTGACTATAGGTAAAGCATTTTGTGAGTCCGTGGATGGTGGTATAAGCAGAAACAGTACTAGCAGAAAAGCAAATCCATATCCAGAACATGAATCTATTCAGGTGAGGATGGCTCTTTCCCACCTCTGTAGTAGAGGAGATCCAGTATAATCACCCTGCCCCCAGGTGGGTGACTCGTCCACTCTAGGGAATGGTGTCATATTGAATAGTCAGTGTTCATTTCTGCTTTTAGCACATTAGCCACACATTAAGCAATAGTGTTAACTGGGTCATCCTTGAAAAGGGGAAGTCCATGCTGTTGAACCCATATGTAAGGTTTATCCCTACTACCATGCCATTTTGTTCATGGGCCCATTGAGCAAGCACTGGGGTGGCTTGGGAAAGTAATGGACACCTGCAGACTGTGTCATTTTGCCCACCTGATTATTAGTAATCTCATTTACAGTGGGTTGCCTTTGGTGGGTGTTCACATGGGGCACAAATAACTTCACAGTCTGTCAGTGCAGAGATGTCCATTCATATACCTTTTCCCACAGTTCCTTGTCCTCAACCTTCCAATCTTGTTCCATCCACATCTTTGATTATCCAGCCAAAGGATTGCCAACCATTCATGAATCAGTATCCAAACATAGGGTCATTTCTCACTGCAGACCCAATGGACAGCCAAATATACTTGTTGAAGTTCTGCCACTGGGAACATTTTTAATCACTACTATCTTTCAGAGTCATTCTTTCAGTAAGGATATAGAGCTTCAACTACACCACCAGATGATTCAGGCTTAGTATGCATACTCATCTGTAAACCAGACTTTTGTCTCAGTCAGCAGGATGTAAGGACCACCATGGAAAACTATACACATGGCCTGAGGAAGAGTGGGTAGTGCAATCACAGTTGTTGAAAGGGCCTTTGCAACTTACCATACAATTCACTTGTACTCACTGTAATTGCCTGAGCTTGATCTCTTAGGAGCGTACATATTCCCCTATTTTCTTCTGGTACATATTTACAGAGTTGGATTTATTTTGTATGTAAGCTGTTATCTCCTGCCTTATATCTTATACCAGTTCCCTTGGATTTTGCACTAGCTGTGAGTCTAGGTGATTATAGTGGGTCTTAAGAGTGAACATTCCTTATAAGGCATCTGCTCCAAGTGAGATTATCACAGAGTTATCAATCAGAGGAAGGATAGTCGTTTCAAAAATGAAAGGGCAAGCTACTTACTTCATGGTAAGGGAGGGTCAGAGTGTCTTGGATGTTGAAGATTGTGAGTTTCATCTGGGTTTACTAGATGTCCCCATTTCAGGTTTCCTCTCATTCTTCCCAGATCAGTGCCCTCAATTTCACATTAACTACTGCATGAGACTGAATTTAAGTATGGTTGAACAATTACGTTTTGCATTTGATTTTCAGCAATATCTTGCCCCTGTGACCACAAAAGGTGAGTTTTTAAGAGCTGTCATGGAATCTCTCTGGTCCCAGACTTTGACTTGAACTCCAGGTTAGCAGATCTGAGCTTGCTGTTTTCTGGGCAACTGCACTCAGAAGAATGCATCCCTCATCACAACCATTATAATCATCATTATTGCTGTAATCATAGCATTCACTTAGTCTCCCAAGGCAGGTGCTTCGGTTGGCACTGTATTACAATAAACTAGGTACTAGCTTGACTGTTGTGGCTTTATGAATGTCTTTCCCATTGGCAAGGAGCTCAGCTCTTTGCTGAAGTTCAAAGACTTGACCAAACCTATCCCCAGATCTCATCTTTACTTCTTGTCTTGAGGGATCACTGTCCTTCTTGATTCTGTTTAAGTCTGCATGAAATCAAGAGACAGAAATTATACTTTGATTTAAACAGAAGCGTAATATAAAGATGTAAAGAGAATTCTAACAGATGTCTTAGAGTTGATGGAGAGTACCTAAGGAAGGCCAAACTTGTAGGGTGGCCCTCTTCCCAACACTTAACTGGAGACCTTGTTGGAGAAGGTGTCATGGCAGGCCATTGGATGGTGCAGTAGTTCACTGGGTTTGCCAGGGCCAGAGCTAGTCAGCAGTCAGAGGGCAAGCAGAAAGCAAACCTCTGGAATGCAGACAAGCCATGACTGGTGGGTAGATGTGAAGTGAATTGGGGTGGCATTACATGTGCAAGACCTAGAGCACTAAGTATCCATATAAGGAGGCCATGGGAATCAACTGACTGATGCACAGATTAGCCAAGGCTGGTGGATGAGTGCTCAGAAGACGACGATGTTGTTTTTCCCATCCTTACTTTCTTAAGATAAATACATGGCTGAAAACTGAGATGTGTATTGTGCTATGAACAGTTATTTAGCTATAGTCTGGGTATACTTGAAGAGTGGTGTGATGAATCTCCACTGTCTATCACTAATCACTGGGTGCCTTCAGTGAGCCAAGCTCTGTTCCACTCCTTGTATTGCAAGCATTGGCATCCAGAACAGACATAGGCTACCTGTGATATGCAAAAAAAAAAAACTCCTCTCCAAAAGAAAGCTGATCCTAATACCAGACAACATTGTCAAAAAGCCATACTACAGCTACAGAGGTCATTATAATAAAAGATTCTGTTTCTCCAAAAATATAAGAATTCAAATGTGTATCCACTCAGTAATACTGTTGAAAATATATAAAGCATTGCTTGAAGTAGAAGAAATAGACAAGTCCACAATTCTAGTGGGAGATTTTAATATATTTCACCTATATTGTTTCACTAAACAATAGAGGAAAATCAATTAGGATATACAATTAAAAATGATATGTAAACTGCCTAATATATAGAATAGTGTATATAGTAACTGATTGAACTCAGATAGTGCTTGTCTAGGGTCACTGAGTAAGGAATGTACTGGAAGGGGCAAGGAGGCTTTCTAAGGAGATAAATGTGTTCTGTATTCTGTGACTGATGATCACACAAGTATATGCAATTGTCAAAACTCATCCACTAAATGCTTAAGATCTCTGAATTTGTCCATTAATTATATCTCAATTATGAAATAAACACAAATTAAATCATTCTATGCAGACACCATCTGGCAAAACACATTTGTGGGCCTGTTCAGCCCAATGAGTTTGAACCCCCCCCGTTTAAGACCCCTGGTAGTAAGTACAGTTATATTGTGAGTGTAGACACACAGCTTTTGTGACCATATGTGTCTCTGGGTTTTAGTCTTCTGAACTGTAGAATAAGGACTGGGGTTGTGAGGGTGATAGTGGTTAATAGATAATGAACTGTGGAACTTTCATTGTTTGTCATTATTCAAATACCATTTTGTAGGTCAGCATTTGGCTTGTTGGTCTGTGTTGGATTTATTGAAGGTTATTGATTTTTTACTAAAAGAAAGTTAACTGTTAAATATAGAATGTTGAAAGAGAAACATGGAAGAAGTCTATGGAAGATACAAATAAACAGAAGCAGATTTGGTGGAAACGTAACTGATGAATAATATGAAAAGGTGGTTGTCTGAAAAGACTGAAAGAATAAAGAGATAAGCCAGTGATAAGAACTTAAAAGGAGGCCCAGAGCTTCAAGCTTCTCCAAACATCCATCAAGGGAAGCTCAAGGATGTTGATTGAATAAAATGTTTTGTTTTTCTTCCCCTCATATGCCTAGCAGCAGTCTACACCAGTGCTGTTCAATACAAACATGATTGGTAAATCATGTATGTAATAAAAATATTTTAAGTACCCACAATAAACAAAAATGGAAAAAGTAAGATTATTTCTAAGAATGTATTTTATTTTAATATTTTATTTAAAATATTACTTAAGCATGTAATAAATATTTAAAAATTAAGATATTTTACATTATTTTCTTCATTCAGAGTATTCAAATTCACTGGACACTGGGGTTTTTTTAAATCCATATACTTGATTTATATTTATATCATACAAAATTTACAGTTGAAATAGTAGATTGAAATATTCAAGTTGTCCAAAGCATAAAAGTGAGCCTACAAGCTTCTAGTGAGACATCTGGTAGAGAATGGTCCTCAGTAAATGGCAATTGATGTTACTGATACACATTATCAAGCATACTGTTTTAGTAGCTTTCAGCTATGTCATTGGGTAGAACGAGCTAATTTATTGTGTTGGATGACTGATAATTAAAATTTGTTGATTAATAATTGATATGAAACAGGACTCCAGATAACCCAATCTCCAGAGGGATGGAGATGGCCCTATCCACTTATATCCATAAGCTGCCATAAAATAATCTTGGTTCAAGGAAAGGAGTGTTCAGGCAAATTTCACTAATCAGTCTTGCAGGATGGTGACCTCTGATTTGTCCCATGGTAATTCCTTGGTAATGCACTTTTTCAGAGGCTGTTTTAAGTTCTCCCTGTATGATATAGAGTCCTTTGGTCTGGGCCTGGGCACTCATGCTGCTGGTTCATCTAGGAGGAACTAAAGTAGGCTAGAGAATGCTGTGCTCTAAGTCAGCTTCCTTGTGTATGTGCATTAGGCAGAGTTACTGCATAATCTCATTCATGAATTTTATTGCTTTGACAAATGAAGAGTCACATTACTTAGGGCTTAGGTTTCCTTACCTGTGAAATGAAACTATTGTTCCTTTCCTGATGGGCAGCATGGCTCACAATCCCCTTTTCTGGCTCCAGGTGAGACAGGACTTCTCTTGTCATTTGATGGCAGTAGAGTGGATTTTCTTGAGTGTACAAGGATATTTGGGAATTTAAAGCTAGAAAGGAATAATTTCTAGGCAGGTGAATGTGGGAATTATGGTCATCTCTTCTTCTCTTCCCCTAGGTCTTCTTTCTAAGGATCAGTTCTGCCTTCCTGAGGAAAACTAGAAGCAGAAAGAATGGTGACTGACTGTTTGACACATCGTTCCCAGGTGCGAAGAAAGTGTATTCTACAAAATTACATACTGTATCCGCCAGACAGACACATTTCCTTCTAGGTAGACCTGTCTCCAGAGCTTCTTAAAGAAATGAAGCCAATAAGGATGGAGTTCCTGTTGAATTTCCTCACAAAGTGGTGCATCATATTGGTGTTGGATTACCCTGAGTAAGCTGAGTATTTCAGTTATTGCTACCAGCTGTTGACTGATGAGGGTGGCTGAATAATTTTTATATTGTTTGGTATGCTGACAGATGGTAAGGAAGATGAGGGTGTGCATTTCTCCAAAGAATTTATTCATCAGCATTTACAAGTAACTGCGATTTTCTTAGGAGTGTCCTGTAAGAGGGAAATAAGACAAGAACTTTTAGTCTAGTTGGGGTGAGATAAGTTCATGTATTACAGGTTCCATTAAAGGTATAACTGAAGGATATCAATCATAAGTATAGATAGAAGAGTACTTAGGACCATGCACCCTGTGAAAGTTGGTGAGAGACCTTGGAACCCTCTGTTGCCATTAGGTCTCCCATCTTCATTCCCCAGTGAACATTGATGGAGATGTTACTTTACTGAAGCCAGCTTGTGTGTGATGGTTTAGGATTCCATGACCTTTGACGATGTGGCTGTGGACTTCACCCAGGAGGAGTGGGCTTTACTGGACCTAACTCAGAGAAACCTATACAGAGATGTGATGCTGGAGAACTACAAGAACCTGACGACAGTAGGTAAGGCTGACATCATTGCTGTAGCATCTTATGGAACAGGTAAATATTATGTACTTAATATGTTCCTGGATGGGTGATGTCAAATCTGAGTACAATGGGAAATAAGATACACATGGTCTCTGCATTAATGGGTTTTTATTCAGCGTAGTTGCTGTAAAGCTGTGGTTCTAAGACTAACAGCATCACCATCACTCTGTTAGAAATGTGCATTCTCAGATTCCACTTTGACGTACGGAATGAAACTCTGGCATTGGGGCCTAAGCATCTGTGTTTTAAAAGACACTGGACACAATTCTGATGGACACCAGAGTTTGACAACCAATGGTGTAGTAGTTTCTCCATGAGAATGAAAATCTCTTTTTGCACTTTTATTTTCTCTTGCAGTGAAAGTCTTATTGCTTTGTAAATGTGTATGTGTACATCTGAATGTGGTTTCAGGAGCCAGAGATAAACAATCTACTTGGGGCACAGGAAAGGGATTTTTGCATTTTTATCTCATTTGAATGATTTTACAATATTCATTAGAAATATAGGACCGGTTCGTTGAAGAGTTTATTGTCTTTTACAGGAGCCTTGTCCATTAATATGTCTTTCCCTGTGGACAGGTTATCAGTTGTTGAAACCCAATCTGATTTCTTGGTTGGAACACAAAGAAGATTTGAGGACAGTGGAGAGAGGAGTCTGCCAAGGTAAGCGTGAAGAACAACTATGGCCAGTGAAAATTTCACTATGTTCGGAATTATAATGAGGAGACTTTTTAAGAGGTGCTTTCTCTCAGAAGGCTGAGGTCATTGGTCTCTGATGCTTTGGGATGTCTTCATGTTCACATATATTCTTACTTTACAATTACTCAAAGTTTCCTGTGATCTCACCAAAGACCTGTTCTGGGTTTTTTTTTTTTTTTTCTTTAAAGTTTATTTTAGTGTGTGCTCTTTGTCCAGATCTTGCTTGCTTTCCTTCTCTGATAACATTCTGTCTCTTTTCCTATCGTATTTAATTTTCATTGGATCATTTTTTAATCAACTACTCAATTTTGACTCCATATCCTTATCATTGTTAAATTTTTAACCTAGCCAAACTACGCGTCAGCCATACTGTTTCTCTTTTTACCATGTTTAATTTGTAAAAAATAACCAATGAGCCTATTATTTTTACTTCGTTTAACCTACCATTTCTTTTTGCAAATTTTACATGTGTTATTCTGTTTTACTTTAGAATGGGAAATGCAGCTTAAAGCCAAAGACTCAACAATTCCTCCACAGGATATTTTAGGGGGAAAAACATCCAATGGGATAAAAACGGTAAGATCAGTAAGTTTGAAAAGAGATATTTCTCATTTTCCATATTCAATATAGACTGGGAGTTTCATTTTCTAGAAGATCAGCATAAGTGCTAGATATTTGAGATAAGTGGCGTTCACCCAAGAGAGAGTCAGTTCTCTGGTGAGATATTTTGAATATGATGAATTTGGTTGAAAACCTAGCTTCAGATTTATTGCTTCATAATTCACAAAGGTACTCATTTCCACCTATGTAACTAGACACTGGGTTTTTAAAACAATTCCCTGAAACTGTGCAGTGATCTCTTAAGATCAGAGTAGATCACACATCATCTGGGCACGAGGATTTCACCATTCAACTTGAGCGAAATCAACAGGATAGGAAGTTGTCTGAATGTAATGGAAATGGTAAAAATCAGACTGGCATTATAATGATGTTTCTATTTTGAGATGGGTAAGATCAGTTAATCTGAGAAATCTTTTATCCTTCTTCATCAACAGGAAAGAAGCCACAGTGGATGGGAACTCTGTGAATGTAAGGAACATTGGAAAGAGTTCAGTGAACAATCATGCCTTAAGACACAGAGAACTCCAAATGGAGGAATCATTTATGAGGATGATCAGTATGGAAAAAGCTTCCTTACTCTGCACAAGAGATCCTCTACTAGAGAGAAACTTTCTGTATTTAATGAGTGGGGAAAGACTGTCAGCTTGACTGCAAATATTGTGTCTTGGAAAACTAGCATGGAAGAGAAAGCCTTCAAATGCAGTGGCAGTGGGAAAGCTTTTGTTAATCAGTCTTACTTTCAGGCAGAAATAATAAGTCACAATAGAGAAAAACTCTATGAACGGAAGGAATGTGGAACAGCTTTTATTCACTCCACAAGCCTTGGTGTACAGGTGCAAGTTCAAACTGGTAAGAAACGTTACGAATGTAAGGAATGTGGGAAAAGTTTTCAGTATTTTGTGTGCTTTAAAATTCACATGGGAATCTACCCTGGAGAGAAACGCTATAAATGTAAGGAAATTAGGAAAGCCTTAATTAGCTCTTCTAACCTTGCTAAACATATAAAATCTCATACTGGAGAGAGGTCCTTTGTATGTAAGAAGTGTGGAAAATCCTTTAGAAGTTCTTCATACCTTAATATTCACATTCAAATTCATGCTGGAATACACCCCTATAAATGCAAGGAATGTGGTAAAGTCTACTCTGCATATTCAAGCCTAACTAAGCATGTAAAAACACATACTGGAAAGAAGCCTTTTGAATGTACTGTGTGTGGGAAAGCATTTGCTGATTCTTCGTGCTTTGTCATTCACTTTCGTACCCACACTGGAGAGAGACCCTATGAATGTGAGGAATGCGGGAAATCTTTCACTGTTTCCTCAGGCTTAACTAGACATGTAAGAATTCACACTGGAGAGAAATCCTATGAATGTAAGAAATGCGGGAAAGCTTTCATTTGTAGCTCAAATCTAAGTCAACATGTAAGAATTCATACTGGAGAGAAACCCTATAAATGCAGCGAATGTGGGAAAGCCTTCATCAGGCATTCAGATTTAACTAGACATAAACGAATTCACAATAGAGAGAAAGCCTATGATTGCAATGAATGTGGGAAAACCTTCAGGAGGCATGCATACTTAACTAAACATAAACAGATTCATACTGGAGAGAAATCCTATGAATGTATGGAATGTGGGAAAGCCTTCACTGATTCCTCAAGCCTAACTGGGCATTCAAGAATTCACACTGCAGAAAAACCCCATAAATGTAAGCAGTGTGGGAAGGCCTACGCTTTTTCGACAAGCCTAAGGAGACATGAACGTATTCACATTGGAGAGAAACTTTGAATGTGGTGAATGTGGGAAATTCTTTACTACTTCCACATATCTAAGTACACATTTGAGAATTCACAGTAGAGAGAAGCGTTTGAGTGTAAGATATGTGGAAAAGCATAGTGACATTTGCCTTGACATTTTGCATCCATGTGCAAACTCACACTGGAGGGAAACCCTATGAATATAAGCACTGCAGGAAAGCCTTCACTATTTCCTCAAGACTAATTGAACATCTAAGAATTCACACTGGAGAGAAACCCTATCAATGAAAAGAATGTGAGGACGACTTCATTTGGTCCTTGGTCAGTAAACACATACGAACTCAGTGGAGGAAAGCCCTATGAATGTGAGGAATGTGGAAAACCTACAGGTGTCCATGTTTGCTTGAAATACGTGAAAGAACTAATACTAATTAGATGTCCCAGGAATTTAAGCCATATGGGAAACCAAGCAGAATCTACTACAACCCCGCGTGTAAGGATTCACACTGAAGCCATTAAATGTACTATGTAGACTCCAGTTTATAGAGTGGTTCTGTACATGTAGTTTGAACATGTGCCATTCTGCCTTGATCGTTTTTCGGAATGGTATGGCTTTCATTCTCATGATAGCAATACTAAGCTGGTGTAGTTTCTACACCTTCCAGGTTGCAGCTTGGCCAAAGATGGTACTACCAGATTTAGAGTTAGCTCAGTTGTCGTCTTATTACTGACTTCACGTAAGATTGTGAAGATAGTGACTACTTGAATCAGTTCACTACTCACAGTCAATCTACAGTGCCTCATGCCAGTCAAGGTGGGGGATATAATGTCTCTGTAAATTATCTAAAGATGCTTTTGTTTCTCACACCTGATCCTTTTGGATAAAAGGTGAGGGTGCAAGCAAGAGAAAAGTTTAGAAAAAGTGAGGTTTTACCTATTGGGACACACCATGATTTCATGACTTGTGTGGGAGGACAACCACCTTAGCACCTGGGAGGACCTTCAAACTTAGGCTGTGCAAGATGAGGATGAGAACAGTGACTGTTCTGTTTCACCCCTGTGTCCAGCACCACAGCCTGGCACAACAGTCATACTGTTTCCGGCTCAAGCAACAGCTGCTGCTGGTGATCTCACTTGCTGCTTTGTTTGTCATTCCAACTATGTGCTGTGAAAATGGAGAAACTCATGTAAACTTGGCTGGTCCTGATAATCTGCTGTGCTTGCTGCCATCACTGGCAGTTCCTGGATGTGAACCTTGGTTGCAGACTCAAACCAGGGCAACTTCATTGTAGCATCAATGATACAAATTCATATAGTTCTGGTGCTTGAGCAGCCTTGGTTACATTATGGTTGGCCATCAATGCTGCAGTTGCTTGCTGACACTTTCTTGAGGCTTAATCAACAATTCTAATGATAGTCCAAATCAAGCTTAACAAATCCTGAGCAGGAAATACCTGTGCACCTTCATCTCTCTTGCTCCTGCTCATCTTATTGAGTATGTGAAGAATGCAAGACTGACTACTCTTCCCTGGGCCATTTCTTACAAGTGTGTTTGCAGTGAGGAACCATGAGAGATGAGATCATCTCTCCCATTGAGATGAAGAGCAGACTTGCTTACTACTTAAAATAAACTAGGCTCCAAGTTTCAGCATTATTCTTCTTTAACAAAACAACGTGCAGACAAATATGAGGGCCCTTGCCATCACCTCCAAGAGACTTGGGGACAAAAGTAACCAGTACAAGCTTGGTGATGCTCATGATGCTGCCTATACAGTGAGTTAATTAAATATTTTGTCTCTGGCTTCAGTGTCTCAGCTTCTCTGCGAACATTCATGAAATAGTGACAAGACAATACTTGAAAGAAAGGCATAATCAAACTACAGGTCCAACAGTTTTGTTTATGAGAATCGTATGTTGATAAGACATGGCTTTCTGGAAGAGGAGGAGCAATGGCGGCCAGGCTAGATGTGGAAACAGAAGGGTATCTGCAACCTGGTCATGAAATCTTTTTCACCACAGATTTCCTCATGATGT